>NW_028277165.1:16637500-17279166 GCF_051122295.1 Plectrocnemia conspersa
TTTAATGAATGAATCCATTTTAGACTTTTTAATTTTTAATTAATTATATAAATATAATAATATGCGTAATATAATTATAATAATTAAGTGCTGTGCCTTTATATGTATATGTAAATCGAATCATTGCTACATAATCCAAATTAGTAAATTAAATTAGTATTTGCTGGTGGTTACTAGTGAGGGTTCATATTCGACATATCCCTCCTCTATTGCATTGCCCTTGGGATATTGCATTGAGTGCCATTTAAAACGATATGAATATGAATATTTTATCAATTAGTTAATGGTATATTAATTTCCTATTATTGTTTTTGAACGTTGTTCAATTTTTAAATAGCAATTACTATTTTAAATAATATTTTGAACAATATAAACTTATGATGTATTTGATATTTATGCGACATTTATGCTATTTTCGGTTGAGTATCACGCTATAATAACTTTCCGTTCAACTGCGATTATGTCTGTAGATAACCTTTATACATTTGAGTACTTCTTCATATTCATATAGATTTAACAACAATAAAATCGTACACAAAACGACCGAATCAATTAGCGTCACGTACTCGTGCAATTTGACCGTTTTTTGCGGCTAATTTTCGCCCTCAAAGAAAAAAAAACGCACCGCTTACGAAATTATTTATTCGCGTTCGAAACGAGCATTGGGGTCTTATTTACCCAAACGTCGGGAATACGTACCATTAGCGCTCGTGTCTGAGCCCAGAGGTCAAATTAGACCCCGGACCGAAACCCGAGACGGAGGCTCGTGGGTATTTATTAACTTAACGATTAGATTTTCTCGACAGGGTTAACCATAAATCATAGTCAATAAAAAAAGCGGGCATAAATGTTTTTCCGTGCCACTTATTCGTGAAACGACGTCGTAAACGGTTAATGATTGCGTGTATTACATTAAACATATATACTGAATAATAATAACGTCAAGTCATCGATTTGATGTGGAAAATATAATAATATGCACGATTTGCGAATGGCATTCAAGGGCGCTTAGTAAAGATTTTGGTTAACGTAGTGTGATTTTCGCGAATTCTACAATTTGGTTCGCTTTTCAAATAGTTTCTGTAATGTCTGAAATGTATGTTTGATATGGTTTAGATATAGTCAGTAACAAGATTTATTAATAAGTTTACGCAGTGACATAGTTATACTATACAGGTTATATAAAACTTTTATAAAGATTAATAAATATTATTATAAATATCAAACATTGCTATAATAATTTGGTTGCTCTGTAAATATGAATTGCCCAAACGCCATATAATCTATTTTACAGCAAATTGGTTTTAATTTTAATTGAAAACATCCTTTATACTTTGATCACAATATATTTGTGTGTATTTTCAAACGCTCTTTGTATACACATCGAAACTTCAACGTTATCGGCTTAAAGGTATTAGGAAGAAACTTTAAAAACTTTGCTTTTCTAGCACTCTTCTGTGTATAGATAAATATATTTACTAATAAACATATCTTAAAATAATAGAAAATAACATTTTTTTAAATTTAATGCTTAATACAGATTACTTGATTAAATTGTTTAAATTATAGTTTCCTTTAAATATGGTTTACAAAATGCTCGTCTTTTTGTAACATCACAATTTACAAAAGAAATTTGTATAGTTTTGCTTTAGATGACTTTTAATTAAGAAAATATAGTATTACTGATCTCATTCCACACCGGAATGGTGTGGAGTGAGATAAGTAATAATATGTTAAGATAAGTATGATTAATTGTTTCTATATAAAAAAATATGTGGTAAACGCATTTTTTAATTAAATATTGGTCTGAGGGCCGCAATGGTAGTAAGCTTTTAAGAGCAAAGCATAATTATTTTTAAATGAATTTGAATTCTCACTTTTAAAAGGCAGTTGCAAACTTTGTATACGCTTCGTATTTAGAATTGACTGATTTATTAAAGTTAATTTTAATTTTTTACCTTTCAAAGTATTCATTTAAGTATTTTTTTTAAAAATGTAATTTATTCGCGATTGGCTTAAGACCGTAAGCACTCATTAAAATAGCTGTATTGTTAACCTACATATTTTTAATTTTAGGATATCGTTCGTAAACAAGATAAAGGGAATCTTTAAAAAATTTACGCGGTATCGAGATATATAAATAAATTTCTAATATCGAATTATATATGTAAATAAGGGTAAAC
Organism: Plectrocnemia conspersa; assembly: GCF_051122295.1. NCBI lineage: Eukaryota > Metazoa > Arthropoda > Insecta > Trichoptera > Polycentropodidae > Plectrocnemia > Plectrocnemia conspersa. The sequence goes on from NW_028277165.1 coordinate 16,639,684, forward strand.
GTAAACTTATCTCACATAGATTTTTCTGATCAAATCACTATCGTCAAATCTTCGAGTGTCCCGACTTGCTATTGGCAAACCGATTTTAGGTTTTTTTTCTAAAAGCCTCGGCTTATAAAAATATAAAGCTTTGCATAGGTGTTATTCGGGATTTTTAGTCTGGTTTTTGTGTCCAGACTTGATGCTGAATCTCAAGATAAAATTTGATTCGTTCTCCACTGGCAATAAAGCTTTTATTTGGATGTCCGAAGAAAGTACATATTCAAGTCTTAGCGTATTATACCAGTTGAAACTTTTTGTTAAATATAAGGTTTAATTATAAGACGCCTTATTGTTTTAAGCATTGTTGTATATTCAATATACTATGAAAGATAATTTTATTATAATCAGAAACAAAGACAAAATACAGATTGGAATTTCGTATAAATTTTAGTGCTTTTAGATCATCACAGATTAGGTTATTATGAGTTTCCTAATTATACAAATTAAAGTCGTTATTAATAATTTAAAAAATCTAACTGGGTCTATCGATTTTACGCTATCATAATATTTTATACATGTCACTGATTTTGTTTTTAGTCTTACTATTTATTTAGTAGTTGTTGATTGTGTTCACCTTGTTACAACACATTTGGCTAATGCTTGTAAGACATAATATAAATAAATAAATTGTCCTTCTAAGAGACACTGTAGCAATTGTCATATTGAGCAGTTGCAATGATTAATTAATGTAATATTTTTTCAGGACGACTAAACCAGTCGGAAGGTTATTCATGTTTTTTTTTGTTAATTTCGTGCGTGAAAAATGCGTGTTTTTCCTCGGTTTCGCTCACGTGTCACATCTCATATGAACACACACGATTGTGTCAAAGCGACACGGTATAAAATTATGCTGTGTAAACGTAAACTCCTTATCTTTGCACATTTGTCGCGGTCGGCCGTGATTCAACCCCATCCCCTCATCCCGTTTATCGTTAAATTAGCGTCGGCTCGCCGTTTAGCCGCGTTTAAATTATAACAAATCATGCGATTCATACGAAAGCCAAACAAAACGTGTCGTTTACAAATGAGCCGTTGATAAGGTTACAAACGCTATAACCAACATGGCAGTCACCCAGAGCTTGCGGTCTCTCCATAAGTAAAAGAACACGCCGCAATTTGCGGAAAACGATCTTTCGACATGGAAAGCTAGCCGTTTCGAGCGAAATTATTAAGTTGTGAAATGCAAAACGCGTATTAGACAGTCTAGACAGCACTGGATGGTGCAGTTTTAAAACATAACTGAAAATTTTCAATCAAAATCCCACAGAGAAAATTGGAATTGTTTGAAGTTGCTTCGTGAATTCAATATGAGGATCGAAATTAGTTTTGTCCATGTGCGAATAATTTTAAACGTTCAGAAAAAAAAATTCTCGAGTAGTCTTGTTTTACTAATGAAATACCACAATATAATTTAGCGTTTTTCAAACTAAGGGGCGATACTATTTTTTAAAAACGTATGTTTTTTGGTTGGTGGCAAGAGAAAAATCACTAATAATTAAGATACCAATGCCGTTACAAGATAGTGAAAATTAAAACATATATATAAATTACATTAGTCATTTAAATTCATAAGTATTTTAATAAATTATTTAAAAGCCCAATGTGTTTGGTATATAGTATATACCAAAGTTTGGCTAAAGATAGTATAAAACCGTTTAATTTCAAACAACACATTGCAAATATGAATTCTAAATAAAAAAATTAGAAAAGCTAAATAATTAATAGCTAACGTACAAAAAATGATTTTTGCCCTATCCAATGCATTACTAGCATAGTACAAAGTTTCCTACAAAATTGTATAATGTAAGAAACACGTACAATAAAAAAAAAGTTATTTTATGGTTAAAATATTAGTTAACGAATCATATGAAAAACAAATCCACTTGCTGATAATGCAGTTGAGAAAATACTTGATGATATATTTAAATATCTTAGCGATCAATTAGTTTCTCGATTGTGTACTTTAAAATATCACAAAAATAATATATAAGAACATTATGCATGTTATTTTGCAACTCAATTACCAGAAAAGTAATGTAATGCCTGCATTACACTCTCTGGAAGTTGGCCAAGGTTGGCCAAGAACGGAGAATATAGTGGGTTACTTCAGGGTTACTTCGGTAGAGTTCGGTTCTGCTTCGCTGTCCGAGGTTACCGAGAACAGGAGGTAAAGTGGGGAGGTAATTCAGTCGACTTGGCCAGCTTCGAGCGCTTCCGAACATTGTCGGCAAACGGACCGAAGTCAAAGGTACCGAAATCAGAGCTACTCTTCCGAGCGCGAGCGGTAAGATACTTCCCCTTTCGCTCTCTCGCTTGTTAAGTGACGAGAGTGAGAGAGATAATGATATGGTTTTTCGCAAACTGAAATAGAATGAGTAACTCGGTTCAATTTCAGTATGCGCGTAGGCGTCCTATGGTCAACACGCATGACGGACGCTGTATAGTGGTCACGTGGTCAATTTATAATACCACATGCTTATCGGGGACTTCAACAGACTCTTACTGACATCTTTGAATATTTTAGGGCACCATAAGACATTAATTAGATTTTTGATAGTATATTCTTCGAACAGATATCGTTATTATTTTTTTTTCATATAAAATTAAAAAATTAAAAAATAATTAGTGGTGCTTGATTTTGTTAAAAAAAATATTTTCGAATATCCTTATGTATTTTCCTAGATCGGTTTATATAAATGTCACACCATAACGAATTCTTATTTAGAATCGATGGCGACAAATTCTAGGATAGTCACAGATGTGGTGTTCGTATTCTGAAGTATCATTTTTATGCCTTATGGTATTTCGCAAAAGCCGACAAAGATTTTGCTTAAATTGAATATTTACAACCGAAAAGTTTTCACTGATATTGTATTGGTAAGTGCCCACATAAAATTTTATAATTATCAGTAGCGTAATTTTAATAATATGACAATTTAAAAATTGCGATTATTTGACATATTTTTCGATCGCGCGCAAATATGCCAACTGTACGTAACAGCGGCCGCCGTGCAAACGTCATTCACGGCCGCCGTCCGGATGGCATATGAAATTTGTGGCAGTGTGGCCGCTACTCGGAAGTCGGCGACCTCGGCCGACTTTAGTTGAACTTCGGTTCGGACAACTTCCAGAGAGTGTAGTGAAAGCATAATGATTTTTTTTATACAATTGCCATTTTTTATAAATAACGTTGTGGAATAAATGCATTTGATTTATAGTCAATGTCAGGACACACAGCAGATTTTTAGGCATTAGTTAGTAATAAAGCAGCTAAAGATATCTGGACGCACTGCATTCAGCTATCTTTAGATACTTTAATAATTAATATAGTTCGACATATGTGTGTTACTTAAATTAAATCATAATATAAAATTATAAATAAAATTTTATTTAAATTTCTTTGTTTAATAAACCAACTATTTGTCTAAAAATTACCTTTTTTTTAATAAGATGCATTTGAATTGTAAATTAGTTGCGTCATTGTATTAACTAAACCCCATAAAGCATATCTACATACTATTCAAACTGACTATTCTTCTCACTGATAATTTACAGATTAAAAACCGCTGCCATAATGTAGCGGTCGAGTACGTAGCAAACACTGGCTTCTGTTCTTCGTTTTTATTTATCTAATATTTCTAAAACTTTTCAGAACTAGTTTGTATAAAATGAAGTAGAACTTTAGATAGAAAAATAGGTTTAATTTAAACTTTATTATTAATATAGATTATTATCAACGCATTTACAAATATAGTATGTATAGTAAAATAAAAATATGTTAAACTGCATTTCTATAATAATTTTAATTTCAAACATTGGCTCTAGGTCTTACTTTTTATTTGGAATATTTACTTATAAAAACAACAATTATGACTAATTCAATTCATTAAAGTAAAATATTTTATATGTTTTATTTCTAAGCATAATTTTCAGTAGCATCTTTTTTTAAATGCTTTTTAAAATTGAGTTGGCAAATTAAATGCTTTTTATGATTACTTTCTATTTCGAATATTTCATAGCATACGTATGTATCAGATTGGTGAGAGCAAAGCGGCATTATTACATCATTTTCATCCAACGTAAAGTTAGCCAATTTACACTTAAGGCCATCGATATTTACGATTTTACTCCGATAAGCCACATTGCATAGAACTTCATATCATAGTATATGTACAACTTAGGGCACCCCTCTTTTCACTATGCTATCCATTCCTTTCTATATTTTTTTAAATGCTCTATTGAAAGAACATTCATTTAATAATAATACAGTTGCAATACTAAATAATCTTGCAATACACATTAATATCAAATTAAGCGTGAAAAGCAAATCATTACACTTAATATAAGTATTAGACGACTTTGAAAATAGGTTGATTATGTGACATGGCAAAAATAACGCATACATAAAAACATTAAGTATAAGATTTACCAATACATATTTAAGATGGTTACTTTTACGAAGCAACTTACCAACTACATTAATACACGCATTTAACACATCAACAAGTAATCCTAAAAATAAGATTTATCCTCATATACTATAATATAACGTGAGCAATAAACAGATAATGATAATAAAACAACAAATTGTTATACCATAAAAAACACAATTTTATCGATTTGCTGCATGTTACTTGGGCGAGTAAAATAATTAAATATTATATTCGTATAATATAAGATCGTAATAGCGTAGACCATAAGATCTAGACTGGTAACCCAGAGGTCACGGGCTCGAACCACGCTGCAGACTTGAATTATTATTTATCAAAAACATGCTTAAGGTGCTAAGTGCCATATATTGATCATAAATTTTATTATGTGGATGGTCTACCTAGTTGGGCAGTTATCGCTTAGGTCATTCAAATGACAATTTCTAACTTAAGAAAAATTTTTAATAACTCGTTTTGACTTAATACCACCATTGCGTAACTTATAATTGCTTATATCATAAGTATCGGAGATCCCGGGATCCCGGGATCCCGAACGATTTTCAATACCCGATGAGTCCCGGTATTATAAAACATAATCCCGAATTTTTCGGATTGGTTGATTTATCAAGCACAATCGAATTATTATTGACAACATCGCTATATATCGTGTACAAACTTGCGCGAGTTGCACGTGTCATCTGTGAATCTTTGAGGCTGTGAGTCTGAACGTGCTTTTTCAGCAGCAGGCTGCTTAGGAACCAAAATCAGATCAAGGCTAAATGATAAAACACTTGATGCTTTGATGTTACTTCGTGAGTTTTATTCAAAATAATGTTTTCAATTAATTGTGTCTATGAATGTACATACCTATGTACATACATTGTCAAAAGTTCATTTTTTTCTTCTCAAATAAATATATAAGACCTTCCCTTTTTTATTTTTATTATATTATTTTCTATTTTAAGTCCAAGACTAAAATTATACGTACTTTATACATTGTACGTTATAAAAAACAGATGTAAATATATATTGTATTATTCATTTTAAATTATTTTTATCGATAAAATAACATGAAAATTATCCCGGGACTGGTCCCGGGATCCCGGGATCGACTAATTGCAATACCGAAATCCCGGGATCAAAATTTTGGCCCGGGATTGGAATCCCTAGTCCTGACTATTGAAGAACAATAAAAATAAACCTTAAATTATATTTTTAGTTTATATGAAAATAATGGTAAATATAATGGACGATTATTTATTATTAAAAATATTATCCATATGTTGCAATGGTTTTCTCATTTAAATCCAAATTAGAATATTTTTATTTATGATAAATTCACCGTTTTTATTATTGTAAATAATTTATGGTTCAGATATAGTCAAGTTCTTCGAAACAATTTCAAAATCTTATTTCATTAAGTTGAAAACTCCATTTAGTCATGTCAATGCTTCGGTTAAAACGTTAATTAAGATACGTTTCACAAAATTCTCGGAAATAAAAATTGTTAAACCAATTACTCTAACGACGTAATCGCATTCGAAAAGGTCAATTTTGTAATTGTCGATTTAACAACTTCTGTAGAATCCAACAGTGCCGATAACGACTAGATGACACGTAATAATGCATGCAAATAATTGTTAGTTACCATATCGTTATGGCATACTAACGTGTAACCGCGGTACACGTGTAACGCAAGTCTCCACTTTTTACACAATGGAAAATTAAATATTCCATATGTTTTTGCCTCAATCGAAAAGCTCTCTTTCTTCAGCAAGCGTGAAAACGCGTCGAACGCAAAAGCATTACGTATTCATCACGTAATGTCTTAATTTTCTACTTCTATTATTTCCGATTGCGTTTGATACATTTATCATTGTCGATCGGCGTGAACGGCTAACGTATTTTTAATTATCGTAATGGCTTCACATATTCACACACCGTCAATAAAAAAAGACAATATATAACCAAAACACACTAGAGCTATTTAAATTTTCCGTTAAGTTTAACCGCGCGGCTGTAACGCCGAGTGTTGAAAACTTTAATTGAATTAATTTTAAAGTTTTCGTTCGCCGCGTAAAAAACATAACTAAATCTCGGCTCTGGAAAAAAGTTTCAATATTTAAAATTTATTGCGAACAACGTGCCGTAAACTCTTCATGCTTTTAATTAAAGCGATCCCATGCAAAAAAGATGGAGGGTGAAAGAAAGATGAAAAAAAAACTCGACCCAAAGTATGCGTTCAAGTGTAAAATAGACGATATTTTTTACTTTGGAACTTGAACAGATTATCTTTAACGAATTTAATAGCTTAAGACTATTTTTTTATCCTAATCAATAGCGAATTTAACTATTATTAATTAATGCGCAACGCATAAAATCTAATAACTCTTTCAAATAAAATTGAATCATGCCTATACAGTTAAAGCGATTATAACATATTACCATTTATCGAACTGAATCAGTTATTGCATTACGTTTTAATACAACAGAGCGTATTTGCATTAATTTTAATTTAACACATCGATGTTTTAAACATTTATTAGCATTGCGGTTTGATAATGAACGAGCTTTATGTTAATTCTTTAATATGACAAATTAAAATATCCACAAAATTTAAATTAATAATTATTACGAGAAGCGAGTCATATTATAATTATTTTATTAACATATTCACAGAACTATTAATTTTCTATTTATTGTTCTTTGGTTTATACTGCGTTTGTGCATCAAATATTCAGAAAAGAATATCTGGCTTATAACGTTGTTCTTATGGCTCAGAGATTTTGTATCATATTAATTTTCAAAAGTCGAATGAATAGTTTCACTTAAACCTCAATGTGCACTTTAATCAATTTATTTAGTAATAATAATAATAAAAAAATTAAAAATCATAGCAATTCTATTATTAACAATAGATTTTAATTAGTAAAAGTATTTTTATTCATAAATAATATATTAATTACATTTTGATATTATGCGAAAGCTTAACGAATGAAATTGCATTGTGGTTAGTAACATTATTGCACTATTTTACACGTAAACGATGCTTTAGATCCGGGTTTGACCCAGTGGCGCCCCTGCCAAACCGAAAATGACTACCCCTGACGCTCTACTTCCTAACAACAGCAATAATCCGGGTTGCGGAGGAATTAGCCAGGGTGCGCCACAACTGGCTTAATAACTGGGATGAGCGTAGCGGACTGCCAAATCAACCAGCATGAAAAGTTAGCCAAGCTCGAAACGGCAGGGGAGCCGAAACAATTTTTTTTATATTTTTTTATAATCCTTTGGCTCAGTAATAAGTTAAGTTTCGCGTTATGACGTTAATGTCCGAAAAAGAAAACACACTTTGGTAAAGTTGCGCCGACGAGCCGTGTTAGTCGCCGGTTTTAACTCATACCGTAAAATTATTATTAGTTTAAATATCGTTCTGTCACGCGATATCTTTTGCTCGAAACTTTACGTTCTTTATGAAGATGTCTGGAATTGACATGTCAATTATCCTTAATAAAATTTTATTTCGTAGGCCAATTATGGTTGGTAATATGACTTCTAATTTTAAATTGCTATGGTTGAATTATCTATGATATATTTTTGTTGATTTTACAAAATGACTTTATATGTATTGGTGTGAATTATAGTTCAAAGTTAACAATCGTAAATATTAACCACTAATAACTAAATAAAAAATTGAACTATATTGTCATTGTGCATATATATGTTTTAAAGTAAAGTGTGTAATATTTATATTTGATCAAAATATCAATAATAAATAAATAAATAAAAATATTTTATTCTGATATGATATAGATGACATAAAGTCTAAGCTGATTAACTTATGCTATACTTGATTAATTACTATAAGGATTTAAATTTCGAAAAGTTCTTCAATTTATTAAAATAAGAAATCTCCTTTCTTCTCACAGTTCAAATTGCATCTTTGTACACTATATTTTTAGATGTTAAACAAAATGATGGAATTATTTTTGGACTGTTACATTATTGCTTTCAGTGATAATTGAGTTTGATTTTTTCTTGGAAAGTATTTTTTTTATTCCCTATTTTGGAAATGATTTATATGGCACATGAATCGAAATGGTCTGAGCAAAGTGGTATTATTAGGTAATTTTCACCCTAGTAAGCCAATTCACACGATATATGTAAAAAAAATACATTTAATGTATTTTTTTGCTATTTATTTATTATTATTTATCAAATCAACGTTTCTCGTTTAACTGCGTTGGTTGATTTTACTACTTTTTGTATTAGTGTGATTTAACATTTTTTTTAAATAAAATTCCGTTAATTTATTTTAATATTTTTTATATATTTTTCGGCTTTTGTGGATTTTTTTATGTCAATTTAGAGACCCTCAATATTTTTTTTTTTAATTAATATAACATTTTTTGTTATGTTGTAATTTATAAAAAATATTATTTCAATATAATGTTTTTTATTTATTATTTCTTCAGTTATATATAATATATACATATATATATATATATATATGTAACTATCTGGGGTACCTTAAAACAGTAAAATATCGACCTCCGTACATGTACGGCGATACCACTTAAAGGGTTAAAAGTGAGTGTGTTGGATTATTTGGTAACCAGACAGAGAAGCATGCTATACAAGGCACACAATAACCTCGAGCTTCTCAATTAATTAAAAAGCCCGAGCGTTTTGCATGACAAATCTTAATATTTTTGCAGATGTTTAATATATTCCAATAGAATCTGTACTCATTTTGAAATAGGACATCCAAAACGGTTACCTTTTCTGTGCGTGGCGCACATTGCTATGTATTTCATAATCAAAATTAATTGGTTATATCGTTCTAGAAAGGGTCGTAAAATAACATTTTTTATGCTGGATGGTAATCTATTAGCTGATAACCACGTACATAGATTTTTTAAATCAAATTGATGTATTATATTTATTAATGAGGCATCAGCAAAAAGTAATAATTTTAATAATATCAATAATAAACAGAAGATACATCAATAGGCCGAAATTAGAAACTAATATAATGCCTATTAAATTAAACATAAACGTTTTATTAGATGTTTAATTATCCATTGACAATATCAATAAATATACAGAAATTTCTTTTTTATGAAATGATAATTAATACTAGTACATGCATGGTTACTGTTTAATACCGAAAGAGAAAATAGACGTCAAACTTTTATGATAATATAATCTAGAAACCTGTTGTTGACGTCCGTTTCGCATGTTGTATGCATTCAGAAATGTTTGACGTTTGAGTTAGTCGGCTTCGACCGAACTTATGAATCGGTCAAATTTTTGGATTCTAAAACTAGTCTACCTATCCCGATACTTTATATATATAATTTTACTTAGATTTAAAGGAACTATGTTAAAAATAAATATAAGGTATTTAAGGATTATTATAAGTTATTCACTATTATGTAATTACCGTTGTTTTCAGTATGTTTAGCTAGTATATTTTTTTTAATCTATGATTTTATTGTGTCTTTCAAATCAAACCAAACCAAAAGACTATGAAATCAGAGATTCTAATATATTCACCACTGAATGTCAATCTTATTATATATCTCATATTGAATGTTGTATTTTAATACATAAATCACTGGTTTATGACGATTATTGTAATTTTTAACAGTGAGTTAAATGGTAATTTGATTATTTTATAATAAATCCCGATCACACCCCAACTATTAGATTCTAGTGACTAGATCATCGAAACTCAAACACAAACAATTTCTGTCACGTTATATCAATAGCCCCCTGAACACAATTTCCAGCAGCGTTACGTCCTTGCAATTTTGACAAGACCCAGTTGACCCAGTGGCCGCCTGTACTGGATTAGAACGTATCGGCTTCAATAAACAATAATTGTTTGGACCCCCGGCTGCACTGCACTGCACTGGCTAATGCAACGGAACCCGGGACACAAACATATCTCACCGGTTAAGCATTCTTTATTGCGCTTCGTGTGCATCTGCGCTCGCGTCTGATAATACCCCAGGATTCGAACTGATTATAACAAATTGAATTTCGGTACCCATGCCATGACCCGACGCCCCCTATTCCGCAACCCTTAATTTAATAAGGTCAACAATCGACAAGCGTAACGTGTATTAACAACTGTATTACGCAGAAATCCACTTAAAAGTCCGGACGGGAAAGCGCTACTAAATCACCCAGAAATCGGAGATCGTTTCAATTATAATTGTGCATGCATGATAATAATACAAATTTCGTTAATTGGTCGCTGAAAGGGATTTCAGGGAATGCGATAAGCATCGGCATATCGGGACAACGGGCCCATAGATAAATATGATAGGTAGCGCGTAGGCACTACACGTCATGCATATCGCTTGATTATGATACGGACGAGGGATTTTGATGTTTGATTTTGGGGTTGAATTAAATTTGTATTCGATAGTCAGGAGCTGTGGTTCATTTTAATGTAATCGTTGTCGATAACGTTCAGTACTTGTTATGGGTTTGAATAAACAAAATACGCAGATATGTATATACATAAGTACTGTTCCTTATGATTTTGTGTAAAGTGAAAACTTTAATTTGCAGTATTCTTGCTTTATAGTAAAAACACACATTCACAAAATAATTTAAAGTATATTATTGCGTATTTTTTTTAAATGCAATCTTTCTATTTTAACAATAAGCAATTCTTATAATATATATTTATTTCTTTCTTGTTTTTCCCAGCAACTATAAAAGTCTTTTTTCTTTAAATAATTAACATTAAATTAAAGTAAATTTAATTAGGTTAAATATAATTTTATTTTATATTTTTGACTACTTATTTAAAGAAATTTACATACCTAAGATAATTTTTCTGGGCTCGTATTTTTCGGGTCAGAATTTTAACATGGTTTTGGTAAGAATTTATATTAAATGGTCAGAATACTAGCGGTCAAAATTAATATTAAATGGTAAGATTTATGTTGACACATGGTCAGATTCGATTTTTTCAGTTGGCAATAGTGTTATCGTTTAAGATTGGTAAAACTGTTCGACGGCGTTTGTCGTTTACATATTGACAGTTCTGACGCGCCAACGCTGAATCAACAGCTTTTGTCCACACTAACTATTAGACCTTCGCTACGACCACCACTACGGTGAATTATAATCAAAGTGTAACATTCTAAAATAAAACAAAATTTATTTTATAACATGGTTTTTATGCATTAATAATTACAAATGTATATAGGAAAAGAGAGGCGTCTCGCTACCGCTCGCGCCGACTTTCACTGTAGAACCAAACAACCTAACTTTTTTTTAAATGATATTGTATTGATTTGTTCTCATTTCGGTATATCTTGTAATTGTCCAGCATCATCCAATCTATGACTAACTGTTCAAAAAGCGAAGACGCATATGTGAGTACCACAATTGGAATGAGATAATAAAATAGGTTAACTTCAACTTTCCTGCGTAAAATATGTGACTATGGCAGCAAGTTACTTTATTATGACCACGTGTTATTTTTATTCTGACTGTATACTATAATACTTTTATTCTGACCGTTTAATATTTTTATTCTGACGGTTTATTATTTTTATTCTGGCCATTTAATATCTATTCTGACCATTTTGCTAATAAAATTCTGACCGAAAATTGATTTTTATTCTGACCAAAATTTGATTTAATTTCTGACCATTTAATTACAAGTCATTTTTCTGCCAAAATAACGTCATATTTAAGATAAACTGGTACTTGTACAAACCCATCCATATTTTTTTATCGATTAAATTTTTTAATGATATTTAAACTGCTTATCGTTAGCAATTTAGATTTTCATGGAAAATACACGAGAATATTTTTGCCAGGTAGTTTTGAAGTGAACAATTATTTATATAATACGGAAGTGATTTGGAGAAAGTAGAGTTGACACAATAATAATATTTTTTTTATAAAAAAAATATTTTTGATTATGATATGACTATAATTTTATTCGTATATTTTTTTGAAATATATTGCTTAATCTTTCAACATTATTCTAAGAGGCTAAAGATGTTCTTTTTTTATTTTAATATATAAAAAGCCTAGACATATAGAATGTCTGTAAAGAAAATAAATCTATTTATACAATATTCGTATAGTAGTAAGCAAAAACAATTATAACTGGTACGGTAGAAATGCAACTAAAGTTTGACAAACTTAATGAACATAGCTTATTTTTACTTATATTTAGAACGCCCGATCTATCAGGCTCTTACTGAATAATGTTTTCTTTTATAATATATAAATTTACGTAAATATGTTATATATATATAAATTTTAAAATATATTAAATTAAAGTATACCTATTTATATATTGTTTATTAGTCAGAGCTTTTAAATATTCATTGTAATGTCAATCAATTATTATTAACAATATATAGTAAAATAATAATCTTTGTGAGGTAGCGAAGTATAGTGTTTCACTATGTATATTAAAGTTTTTTTACTAAGGCTGTCAGTTTAAAAGCAGATTAATTGGCATATGTCAAAAAGTTTGGACATATCTACACAAATACGTGAAGTATTAAATAAAAACTATTTTTGTCGGACATTATTTACCTTTTTCTGTTGGTAGCTTTTAAAAATATTTACATATTTAATTTCGTATTACTTTTAGCTCATATTTATGCTTATAACATTTTATTATCTCTATTATTTATTTTTCATAAATAAACAATCTAAATTATTAAAAACTTTACATTTAATAATACAATAATTTAAAAAAGTACTAGAGGTATTTATTCACAACCAGATCACATTCCTTATTCGCAGTAATGTGCTTGCGAAAATAAAAACTACATCTGAGATATATGTAATAGCTTGTGTCTAATTATAAAATTAAATAATTGTAGGCATTTTGGCTACAAATTACTTGAATGCAATGGTAACCGAAAATATACAAAGTTTTTATGATATTATAAATTAATCGCGAAATTACTGAGCTGTATATAATTTCTTCTCGAAAATAACTTAATTATATTAAATGCCTTTTAATTACTATAATGTTAATCGTATGCAATTGAGATGTTACACGCCAAGACTTTTAGCGTCGAATTCAATTGGCCCAACTATACAGCATTTAATCTACTGTCAAAACAAATTATAAGTTTGATAGATAAAATAATAATAATAACAGTAACGTTTATTTTTAATTCATAATCAATGTTTGATGTATGTAACAAGTACGATATTCATTAATTAATCACCATTGATATATTACACAAGCATACATTTTACGTTAATTACGCCAGACTCTCCTGTTGTTGTTGTCCTTCCAGCCGTCCAATAAAACAAATTGACTAAACTAATCAGTGAATAGGAAAAGTCGAATCTGGGGGGCCGTTGCGTAATTAAATTACGCTTCTAAATCTAATCGAACGATTGATCTATCGTATTAACCTGTCATTATGTAGCCGCTTCGCGTGATTGCCTCAGATAAAATCCTCGGGGCGAAGTGTTCGCGATTCGAACACACACGCACACACAGGCACACCTAGGGGTCGGTTGGTTTAGGTTTGAGGGTTGGATGAATAAAATTTTCCACGATGGGGTTAAATTACCGAGTTTTTCTGGTGCGGGTCTGGGAGGAAACGCGGCTCACCTTTGTGGCGCAATCACATCTCCAACTCCGCCACAGATAGCGCGGTAGGAAGGAAACACGACTGCTAGATAACAGATGATTGATTACAAATCACAGGATCCCTCCTCGTTTTATCCTGCCGCCTCGGGTGAGAGAGCAGGACGTGCTCCTGCACGCCAGCGCCGGAAAACACACACAAATATTTTACCGACGTGAAATACATACACAAACATTGAAAACGTCTTCATATTTTCATTGGTTGAATACACAAATGATACTATACAACTTTTTTAAATAAAGTTTTATTTTATTGCATTATTCTTTTCAAATACATAAATTTATTATAAATAACATTTAGAAAATATTAAATCACAAGCCAAATACTTGACAACATTGCTTTAAAGCAAAGGTTGGAAAGAAGTATTTTTGTTAAGTTAGTAAAGTATTTGATATTTTTTATAAATTAAATAAAGGACCACCTTTCATAACTAAACAACTTCATTATATTTTTTAATTCCCAATTTTAATATTCAAAAAGTTTAGTATTCAAATTAATAAAAATTTATTATTTTTTTTTAATCTTGGATACAATAACACTATAATTAGAACTTTAAAATGGACGATACTGAAATAGAAGCTTTGAGAACTGCTGCGATGTTTTCGGGTTTATTTTTTACATTTTTGCATGCAGAATGTAAGCTTAGTGTTAAATTTATGCTAAATCTTGCGTGTATTTTATTTTAATATTAATTTAAGAATATTATCAACTGTGTATAAATTGTTATTATTTATTTTTTTTTTTTTTTTTTTTTTTTTTTTTTTTTTTTTTTTTTTTAAATGTTTATTTCAAAAATAATTTAGTTTTATACAAGTTATAAATTACATGTTTCTGGCTTTTAGCCATTATCATGTTTACAAGCGAAATTACAATAGTTTAAATAAAAATAGAGGCGACATTATGCAATATTTAATAAGTAAAATTTAAGGAGAAAATACTAAAACCTTTATACAATAAGAAAAAGAAAATAAAATAAATAAAATATAAGATACATAATTAAAAATAACACTTACGAACTGGGGCTATTGAAGTCGTGGTTACAGATTTGCTATCAAAGCATTATGTGCTTAGGCATTTTATGTTTATACTTGAAATTTAGTGTGACTTTGTCATAGTTACCAATTTTTGCAATTAATTTATTATTATGTTTACGCGAGATATTTTTGTAATAATTTATCGTATTAGTAATAATGTGATTTTTAATTGTAGGTATAGAATATCGAGTGTGGAGTTTCTTTAAATTAGTATAATATGGGGTGTTATAAATTATTTTTACAGCTTTATTTTGAATTACTTGTAACTTATTAAAATTATTTTTACACGTATTACTCCACACTGGGCAAGCGTATGTTAATATCGGTCGTATTAATTGTTTATATAATAAAATTTTGTTTTTAATCGTCAACGCGCTTTTTCTGTTAAAAATGGGTCTCAGAGCTGAAATGGCGGCAAGCCCTTTAGACCGTACTTCTTTTATATGCTTTGTATATTTTAATTTAGAATCTAAGTGAAGACCCAGATACCTAACACTCGTTTTCCATTCAATGTTTTTGCCCTGCTCGGTTTTTAAAGGCGGAGGCAACGGTTGCCGGCGCATCGTAAAAATGATTGCCTCAGTTTTATCATCGTTTATTTTTATTTTCCACTTTTTTAAATGTTTATTTAAGTTATGCAAAGATTTTTGTAGTTTTGTTGCTATTGGTTTAAGACCATATGAACTAGTTAAAACGGCCGTATCGTCCGCGTAAATAGAGAGACTGGTGTTTTTTAAAATTGGAATATCGTTTGTATATATTATATAAAGATACGGCCCAAGTATGCTCCCCTGAGGAACCCCGGCTGGTATTTTACGCGGTGTCGAATTATCGTTATTTAAGGAGACGACATAGCTTCGATCTTGGAGGTATGATCGGATAATTTGTATAAGATAGTGTGGGGTTTTGTACTTATCTAGTTTGTATACTAGCCCTTCATGCCACACAGTATCAAATGCCTTCTCTACGTCTAACATTAAAAATCCTGTGCTTTTTTTCCTGTTAAAATTCGCAGAAATGTGCTCCGTGAGTCTATTAAGTTGATGCGTTGTTGAGTGTCCTTCGCGGAAGCCAAATTGTTCGTCAATGATTTTACTATTTAGACACTCTTTTAAACGTGATAAGATAATCTTTTCAAATAATTTACTTAGGGACGGTAGTAAGCTAATCGGTCGGTAATTTAATGGGATGCTATCAGCTTTACCGGGTTTTTTTATCGGAATTATTTTTGCAACTTTCCAAATACCTGGAAAATACCCAATAGATAAGCAAAAGTTAAATATGTTAGTTAGGAAATGAAAGCATTTAAATGGAAAGTTTTTTATTAAGATGTTATCTAATCGGTCAATTCCCGGAGCTTTATTATTTTTAAGTGATTTTGCAATGTTATAAATTTCGAACGGGGTAATTTCGTTAATAGTTTTCTTATCTATTCTAGTTTTATCAAGTCTTTGAATTGAACGATCAACTTTACTCTGGGTTTTTAGATGCGTATAATTTTGCGTTAGCACATAGGATGTAGAGAATGCATTAGCTAATACCTCAGTTTTTTGTATGTTCGAGGTTACTATGTCGTCTCCATTTTTTAACGGCGGAATGTCTGAATATTTATTTTTAATTGATTTAGCGATTTTCCATAATGAGTTATCTGCGGGATTTAGTTTTTTCAGTTTACGCGACCATGAATCATTTTTAATTATTTGGATTTTAACGCGGATATCACTGGTTAATTTATTTAATAAAGTTTTAAGTTGGGGTGATCTATTTTTTTGCCATTGCTTTTTAATTCTGTTTTTGATTTTTATATATTCGATAATTTCTGGAGTTAATTTTACTTTATTTGGTATATTTTTACGCGTCGGTATAAATGATAGTTTACCCTGCTCGATTAAATTTGTAAAAAAATTAATATCATCGTCAATTTGCCTGGTGTTTTGTAAAGTGTATATCTGTGGAGCGCCGTGTAGACGACATTCAATGAAACTTCTAAAACCTTTCCAGTCAGCTCTTCCGTAGTCAAAAAATATTTCAGGGATGACCTCAACATCGCCTTCCAGAGCAAAAAACACAGGAAGATGATCCGAAGATAGAGCTTGGATGCAGTGCATCCCCGAAATTGGCGTAAAACCTTTGACTAATGCGAAATCAAGAGTTGATGGAGACATGTTATTAAAAGGATAGTGTGTGTGTGAATTTGGAAAGTGAATATCCGTGTCAGTATCGTGCAAGTAGTTAAAGAGCATGGTACCGGATCGATTGGTACTAGAACAATTCCAGTGCGAGTGCCTGGCGTTGAAATCTCCGCTTAATATAACAGAGCTTCCAAGTCCAAGCACAGCATCTAGATCACTCTGCAACAATTCGTCTCCGGGTGAGTTGTATGCGGCAGCAATTGTGATGATTTTATTATTATTATTAATTTGGATCGCGACAGATTCTAAGTTAATTACGTCGGGATTTATACGCGCGTGTTTTATAGATTTTTTAATAAAAATCGCAACCCCGCCACCTGGCCTTGAGAGTCGGTCTCTCCGGAGGCAAACAAAGTTCGGCAAAGATATTTTAACGTGAGGTTTAAGATACGTCTCGGTAACTATGACAATGTCAATTTTATACTCACTGATCAATAGCTCCAGCTCGCCAGTTTTGTGTCGAATTCCACGTGAATTCCACGTCAGCAAATTCAATTTCTTCTTAGAAGAGGACATCAAGGTACTCTACCATCATGATGGCTATCTCCATTTTGCTCGCACACTTGCCAGCTTTGACCCGAATCTCCTGAAGTACGAGGAGCATCTTCCGTAGATCCGAGGACGACATGGGGGCATCCTCTGCGCCGGTGTTTGGTGCTGCTGTCGGCTCTGGTTGTGATCTTTGAGCCTGTTTGAGATTAGCGGCCGCAGCTGAGAAGTTCTTAGCCGGTTGGGATGGTCGGAGTGCGGGAAAATGCTCCTGAACTAAGTTAAATGTCGGTCCAGGTGCAGCCGGGGCGACAGCCGCGACGGTAGCTGGCCTTTGATGTCTCCTCTGAGTCTGGACGAGATACTCCTTCCTGCGAGGGCAGTCCTTGAAGTTGGCCGGATGATCTCCTTCGCATCCGATGCATTTCGCTGGTGTCTCACGATCCGTTTTCGAGCAGTCAGCGGTTGCGTGACTGCCGGTACATTTGACGCATCGTGGGGTTCGGTGGCAGTTTTTGGCTGCGTGTCCATAAAGCTGACATCTGAAACATTGGGTTAAATGTCCATTGTTACGCTTATACCTTTCCAGAATGGCCTTGGCGAAACAAACGTACCGGATGTTTTTGATTGCAGCTGTCTTGGTATCCGAAGAGAACTGAACCAGGTAGAGGCGAGAACCTCCCAGTACCTCCGTCTTTGTCTTCATTGTCGTCACTTTGACGACATTGAGTCCTTGCCTTTGGAGGTCAGCAGCTATGTCTTGAGTTGGAACTTCTGGTAGTCCTTTCAGGACAGACTTTACTGTCTTGTCCTCGTCAGTGGTGAAGGTATGAAATGGGCGATGCCCCCTCAATCCTTCCATTAGTAAGGCTCGTTGCTCGAGCGAAGAACACTGGACGGACACGTTGCCCTTTCCAGTGTAACGCAACGTGAAGTTGCTGGATTTGGTGACGGATTTAATAAGGTCCGTCGTTTGAAGATGTGAGCCCGTGACCTCCATAATCACAGGCGGAACTCTGCTTGATTTGCTTCCTAATACCTCGGGAAGCTTTTCGAACCTGTTTTGGCTCGGGGTTGGTCCGGGGCTCCTGGACTCAGTGGATGGTCTGGCAGTTTTTTTCGGAAGTTGCCATTCCGAATCTTGACTGGGGTTAAGGAACGCCTTAATCGTCCCCACAGAACGCTTACGCGTCTGCGCCTTTTTCATGGCGCTGTTGTTTGGTAGGCATTGAGCAAAATTGTTCAGCGGCGCAGCTGGCAGGTCCGAGTGTGTACAGCAGCGCGGTCTACGCACAGAGCACGAGGTGCGTCCGTACACCGCGAAGGCACAAAGCGGAATGATTTATTTATTTTAATTTTATTAATTTATTTAGCTAATGTAAAAAATTGAGTAGCATTGGTGCCACACTTTTGACAACTGCAGGAGTATATAAAGTTTTATTTAAAAAAGTGAATAATTGGGAAACCAGATAAGCAATAAACTGTCAGTTGCAAATAAAAAATTGTATAAATGAACGCTGCAGTGAAATATTAATAACTTTACTAATATATTTATAAATGGGAAACATTCCAATTTTAAATGACAGTTACAAATATTCCACTAAAACGCTGCAATTTATTTGGCGCAAGAAATAATTGAAAGGATACATCCGAATATATTATTGAATGGTATTGATTTAGATTAATCACAAGAATCGGAGGATGTGCAAGATTGCACAATAAATGCGTTCGATGTTATACAATAAGAATGGCAAAATGTCGTTTCGTTGCTAGTAGAAAAACCAATGGCTAAATGCCGTAAAGAAGGAAATTTTAATTAGGTAAATTGGATACTACTTGAAACTCGAGTATTATTAAACGTTACTACCTCATTGGAACATCTAGTATTTTATTTAATGACCATAATCAGAATATTCTACAACAATTGCTTAAAAATTAACATGCGTACTATTTAGTTTGGTTAACTCTTAAACGTAATCGAGTGAAATGGCAGAGAGTTACATAAGATATTGCAAGTTTAAACTTTGCCTTTGTACATAGTATGTTAATTTTATGTAAAAGGATTCAGTTAGATTATATTATAAATACATTCATATGTGAAACGCGATCGAATGAAATAAAAATGTCACATTTAACACGCGTCATTTAGCACCGAAACAAATTCGAAATGATTGTAAATCAGAGACGTCGGATCCTTCGTGTTTTCCGAATCGAATCGAAAGTTTTCCCGAGGAAAAGCTTAAGTGACCTACTATGATAATGCTTTCCACTCGAGTGTACATACCTTATATAGAGCGTTATCTGATATAATGTAATGGGGCATATTCCATTTCAAATTACGTAGTTCAAATTAGTTCGAACCGGTAATTTCGCCCTAGTCACGAACTCACCCTTAATTAACAAACGCAAAGGAATAGAAAAGTGAGATGGAGAGAGTGAAAAAATAATATACAAAAATATGGGTACAAAGGCGCAGGGCCGGCTCTGGTATTTACACAGAGTCCGAGCGACAATATCGAAATTGGGCTAACTGAAAACACGCCACAAACCAATTTTTAATTTACGTACGAACAATTTTGGACCACGCACGAATTACCAAATTGCCGACGGGGAAAACATTGGGAAATGTTCGAATTCATTTTAAACATAAACATATAATTGTACGTGTGCCGGGTTGTTAAGTCCCCTCGCAATTGTTACGTACCACAATGGCTAATAACGATGGCTATTTTTCCAAGAACATCCCTTTGTTTCTGTACCGATAGTTTGGGGGTACATGCATCGAGACATATATTAACATTATACATTTTCATCAGTGAGTATGAAGATATGGAGCGTAAACAAAGGATTTGCGAAGGAAGACGGATGGAAGTCTCGCATGATTAATCATATAGTTCTTACGGTTCATTACTTCACAAAAATGCTGCTAATAATCAATATGAGCAATATGAATATACGCTTTGTACTATTATGATGAATTTGCATTTCGAACTAAATGACGATAGAACTTCTTAACAATTTTATTCTGAATAGAATGAATAATTTTATGGAGATATTTAACTAGTCATGGAACACATTTCTAAAAACAACTTTTTTGCTTGTAAATGTTGTTGGATAATAAAATCTAAATATAACCTTAATTACATATTTAGAAATAATATTGAAACAGAGAAATAAAAATATGAAAATAAAACAATTTTATTATGCTCAAGAAGCCAATAAAACAGAATAAGACATTAAAATTAGTAATTAAAAAATAGAATAGAGGCAAAAAGTATGCTTGAATAATTTTAATAATTAGCTATTTATGAAATATGAATAAACGATTTTGTATGTTCATATGCTTTATGTTACTAGAGTACTTTAACAGATAATTTAAAATATATGTATTTAAGTAGTATTTATATTATACATTACTGATATATTTTATAAATAGAGAATATATAAGAGTAGCTAAGAAAATAAAAACGAAGTACATAAATACCTATTTTATATTGTATTTTATAATATATATACAAAATATTTTCTACAGTTTTTTGTATACATGTATTCAAATATATTATTTTTTATTACAAATTAACAATTATGACTTAACAGGTTTTCTAATAAGTCATACAACAATAATCATATAGTTAAATAATAATAATAAAATTTCACCTATTTTTTCCAGATTGATAAGAAGCTAAGTCGCACGTGCAAGTAAAGTGTTCTTAAGAGCTGACGTTCTAGCCATGACGGGCAAGAATAAGGGACGCGATCGTGACTTTCTAAAACACTTTCGGGTTTTGAAACCGAAGGGGTGTGTCTTTGCAGCCAAAATAGACGCTGGAAAGCTAGTAATAGTTGATTCTGTTCAGTTGTACAATTGACAAAAGCAAAATATTGTCGAGTTATAAATATTTGGTAGAATGCGCGCTTAAGAACAATATGATGCAGAAGTGATGTTTTCTGAATAATCTGCTAAGGTCTCTCGTGTTAGTTGTTGTGCTCAATTTTTGGTCTCCATCTGGTTGTCTACCGTCTCGAATTACTTGATAGTCTGCTGACAAAGTGCCAGATCTTTTATATTCTTAATTCGAGTCATCACGAATCAGAGATGCAAAAATTAATTACCCAATTGCATCGTTTTCATATTGGATCAACGAAATATATTTACGCCTTGAATATTTTTAAATCGTTAATGCAAAGAGTAGACAACACTAGCAGTTATTACGCTGGTTAGACTAGACGTATTGTCTGTTGCATACTTTATACACAAAAGAGTAGTTTTTCTGATCATTACATATATATTTTCTGATAATTATGGTATCTGTTAGAACTACTGTTGCAATTGTATATTACGTAATTGTGATATTGAGTACTTTTTCATTGTTATTTTGTCAAAACGCGTTGTTATTTACTTTTTATAAGTTCAAAATTGTCGTTTGAATGACGCGTAAACTGCGCAGCTGGGTATACTTCCCACAAGTCATTGTTTGAGAAAAGTTTAAGCATGTTGAAAGTAATGTCAAAAATTATCTAATTTTTCCATAATTTCGACTACAGATTAAAGAATAATATACCTAATTATATTTTTGATTTGTTTGTTTATAAATTCAAGTATAATTCTATATGTCTAGTGTAAACAAACCATATGTTATCATATTTGTATTTATATTATTAAAAAAAAAGTGCAAAATTAAAGTCATGTACAATGTAATTGTCTAGTTGTACTGTATATATGCTTAATGAAAATATTTTTTTATTATTAAAATTTTCAATTAAATAGATTAATCAAATAATAATTATTTAATATTTAAAGTGCATATAGATTGCACTAAATTATTCAGCATATTTATCCACACGAAAATAATAATAAAAAACATATCCGTTACGATGTTCGAACCACCACAGGATCGATGGCACCGCACACGAGCTTTAAGCTCTTGCCGGAATGCGCTTATTTATTTATTTCAACACATTTATTTATTCTCCCGCATTAAGCGCCGCGTTTATTGCGCGAATTTTCGCCGGCGAAAAAATATACACATACAAAAAAAAACAGGGAAACGCATAACTCAATTGCGGAGGTGGCGTGTAAACGCGTATACTCGTCCACGCTTATAAATCTCACCCCCCGTCCGATACGAATTAATCAAAGGGCTTCGGGCGAAACTTTGCGGTTCGGCCGTAATCTATTACGTGTGTAAGTAAGCTTACGCGTGTTTTACATTCGCAATTTTTTTCCGCTCAGTTCGACCGGTAACCGAACCGTGCGCCCGAGTTTACTCGTGTATCTACTACGGAAAATGTGCTCGCTGCGATAAAACACCTCGGTACACGATAAACAATTCATTCGAAGGCAATTTTGAAGCGAAAGGGGTTGGAAAAATCTAGGGGCAGAGGCGCAAAATATTATATTTAGCGAAAACGCGGGGGTCGCATCGTTTGTTTGTGTGCTTATCAAAAAACGGTAGCTGAGATATTTTTTTGTTGCGGACAAGATGACTGGCGTTTTTTTTCGGCGGTGTTTTGTATCTGATGTGTATACATAAAGAAAATAAAAATGGGCGATGATGGTGGGCGCTAATGAAATTTTTCGGGCATCCCTTGTGTAATATTTCGAAATTAATGCGTATGAATATTTTTTTCGTGTGCTTTAGCGGAGTGCTAATTACACGCTTTGGCTTAAGTATTATAAACTTTTTGGCTTACAAAGAAGATCGAAATTAAAAATAATATCTATATAAAGCTATTAGTGGCAAAGGTGTTTATTTTTCTTTACCTATTTTCAGGTGTAACTAAAAATGTTATTAATACCAAATTAAACCATTCGAAAAGGTCTAGTTCATTTAGTGTTCTTTATATTTATATAACATATTTTTTTAAGTAGCAATAATTTAATAAGGAGCATATAATATAACTGATTTTCAGAAAGTCAAGAAACATTTGATCTTAAAATACACTTTAAATACTTTTATTTATTTTTTAAAATAGTCACCTTAAAGCATTTAGTAACATTTTTAGTAACCTGCTAATATTTTAGTATTTAACGTGCGCCAATAGCCGAATATTATTATATCCGTTTCATAAATAACTGCTATTCACAACTTTGCATTAAAGTTTATCGTTTGTTGAACACATAAAAAAAGATTTTATTCTTTTTTTTTTAATATCGTAGTTACTAATGATATAATTTATAATTATTATATCCTTGCTTTAAAAAAACACGACTTTAAAATTACCATAGTTTTCGATAGCATAATCATGTAATAATTGTTGTAGATAATTTATTATATGGTTAATAAAATCGAAGTTAACGAGTGAAAATTATGGATTACACTATTTTTTACGTTAAATACGTAACTTTTTCACATTTATACACATTTATAACTTTATTGACACTGCAGTTTATTTTTGTTTACTTATTTTTTTATTACAAATCTGACCATTATAATTTTGGAGATTTCCTTAAAGCGTCATGATAGCTATTGTACAAAAAATATTCATATAATTAAACTTAAAAAAAATAAAAATTAAATATGATGCACATCTTAATGGGTAAGAAAAATGGACGCGATCGTAACTTTTTTAGGCAAATTTTTTGTAATGAAATAAAAAAATTATCTAAAAAAAATAGACATAAAAAATATTTTTTTGATTCATTAAAAAAACGAGATCATTTCTAGATTATTATTAATATGTTCTAACAACATAGAAGTGATATCAGTACAGAACTTTATAATTAATTGTCATACAGTTACATGTCATATGTATATCATTGGTATATATTATTTATAAATCATATTGTTTTAATTTTATTGGTACTTAAAATATGTTTCAACCTGAAATAAATCAAGATCAATAAGAAGCCTATTATTTTATAGCTAAATAGCATTTGAATTGATGGCGTGCTATGATAAACAAAGCGAAATAAAGCTTTTACTACAAACCCTTATTAAATTTACGACTTGTAAATTTTAAAACATAATTACATTATAAAATGTACATATATACGTTGACATTTGACGTGAAATAATTTAATAAAAAATCTGTACCTTCGTTCGCACGCCTCAAAAAATATACATATATCTCACTTATCATAAAACTCGCATAAACACATTAAACTTGGATTCAATAGCAATCGTAACAATGTAGCATATTCGCACGCAAAGCCACAATGTAACTGAAGACGTAATTATTTTTCGTTTCACAAGCCGCAAAATGAAAAAAATATACACTATTTTTATGTAAAATTAAATGTGGCGTGCTGGCTTTATGCAAATATGTCGAAGTTTTTCTAATTTGAAAACTCTTCGTAATTACGGCGAGCGTTTTCACGCGTTATTGCGTTATAACTTCCTAAATTAAAAACGTGTCAACTCGTTAGAGGACGTAAGGGCCAGCGACTAACTTAAATTCCAACCAACCACCCACGTCCCCTTTGAATATCGCCGGTAATTATAGCCTGTAATGTAGCCACGACCACAATAATGATTTTAAATTTGCGTTTAAGGGTGTATGATTTTGTGTTTGTGTATTAAGGATTGAGCATGAAAGGGTATTTACGATATTTCAGTTTTTCAAAATCTAAATAATAACTAAAATAAATTAAACAGAAATATAAGGGCATAGATTTTGTTAGGTTTGATTATTATTAACTAAATATAACTTATTTTAACATTATGTATTATATAATTCACAACCCATGTGTAAATATTACGTTGAATAAAATGGAAGTCGGTTCGAGAATAGTATATCGAATGAAAACATAATGTGGAGAAGATCAAAGGTTTAACTAGGGTCAAACTGATAAATCTGTTTTAAGCTCTTTCCTTATAAGGATTAAATTTATTTATTTATTTTTAAACGCACGTGAAGATACTCACTACTAACCAACTATTATTCATACTTTTATTTAACTAATAATAGTAAAATAATAATAATAATAGATTTAGAACACAGAAGCTACTAAAAATATTTTTTTAGCTAACCAGTATTATTCTAGAATTCAAGGTTATGTTTTCATTCTTGACTGAGTTACAAATTACAAATAAAATGTCACTCTCGATGATTTTAATTACGTTGAAGCATTTTGTATTTCAATAAAATATTATATTTCGAGTATGTCTAAAGAATTTTTAGTTTAATTTAAATATTGTATTGAAGTGAAATTATAAGAAAGAAATCAGTGGCAAAAGCACCATTGATAATCATTATCTCTTTTGTAACAACATACTTATGTTAAACAAAATTATCGTCATTACTATAATAAACATTAAGAACCAGTCGCTTCTTATTTTACAGTATTCGTTAAAACGAATGCTGTAAAAATATTAAAATGTGCAACTACTTTTCTATATTAACTTTATTTTAAAGGTTCATGTGAATTAAATTTAAAGTTATATTGTGCTATATAAACAAATTTGCTAAAGAAAATATTCAATGGTAAATTCTGCTAAAAATACACATATTTGTGTGAGAGAGAATAGTTTGGAAAGCATTGTTCTTTAATTAAATGAGTTTAGAAAATACTGTTCTTTCTCTTAAATATTTTATAAAATAAAATGTTGTGGTGCTAAATGTAAAACGATTGCCAGATAAAGACAAAAATATTTCCAACATAAACGACTAACATATATTAGGTTTTTCTAGATTTTCCTAATCTCACAGATGAATATCGAACTAGATCGTACATATTAGGTATTGCAATTTCTCTAATAGTAGAGAAAAGAAAAAATAGTTAGATAAAAAATATTATATTAAAAGATAATACTTATTAAAAAATAAAGAAATCATAAAATAATAAAATTAAATGATTCGAACCGGATCAGCTCCTAGAAGCTGACATTAACCTCCACTTGATCTTTAGTGGAAGTTTCTCTAGCCAAAATGTTCCCACCGAGATCGTAGAAATAATCTAATGGCAGACAGGAGTGTGAGAATGACACAGTATGGCACTTTCTGACGGTAAAGTGTTAATAGAAGCATATTTCCATAGAGAGTCTGCAACAGATCGATTGCGTTTAAACAATTTTAAATAATCTGCATACAGAAGAAAACTGTGTCATAGAACATAGATAATGCGAATAAATTCAAAGTGAAATGCGTTCTTTATAACAAAGCCGGGCATCTTAAAATATTTATCGCAGACATCGTTTACGTATAGAGAGAACCTCCACTTACTCTAAAACGTGATTCCGAGATCTTTAGTGGAAGTTTCTTTAGTCAAAATGCTGCCATCGAGATCGTAGGAATAATCTGATGGCAAACGGAATCTATAAAATGACAAAATATGTGAATCTAAATCACTCTGTAAAGAGAATTAGCAACATATAAAATGAATCTAAATAATTTAAAATAATATGCATATTGAAGTATACTTAAATTTTTAACCGCCGTATTTATGTCATTAAATAATAAGGTGAAGAGCAAAGGGTCTAAGTTTTACCCGTAGGGAACCCAAGAAAGGGTAACTTATGTAATGCAATCTTTATTAAAATTATTATTAATTCTTTAAAGGGGTTGGAATTTTCTGATATTAATTGCCCAATATTTTATCCTTGAAGAAACTTAAGACAAATCATGTTTATCATTGCACATATTAACAAAGTTATGAGAGATAAGATTTAAAAAAAATACATTTATAAAAAAGCACACATCTGTTTTTACCTGTCTTGATATATTAAAACCTACTGTTGCTAATTAAATTAATTAATTCTCAATCATCAATTGTGTTTTAGGTATGACTGATTTTATAACTTTTTATATATCTAGAATAACATTCAAAACAAACAATTAAATATTATATTAGCTTAAAAACTTTAATTAAATCATGACCTGCCATCATTTTCATAAAAGCAAAATATTAAATTAAATATATTTTTCAAAGATCATTGCGTAAAAAAAATTTACTCCTTAACCTTAATTCACATCATCGCGGTAGTTTGGCGGTTGTTAATCGTGTCAAATTAGTGTTTTAACGAAGTTGTAGGTCGTTGAAGAACCGAATTAAGCTCTATGAACACATATAATGGCTATCTGCACGTAACGTGGGTTGCCCATTTCGTTCCTCAATTACTGGTCTAAATTAATCGGTTAAGTAAATTATTTAACTGTATCGTAAGGTAAACACTTCAATAACTGCGGTCATTTACCGATTGTAATTATTGAACTGTAAACTAAACATAATACACATTATTACTACAAGCATGTGTGCTGACTCGAGCGGTCGATACAACCCAATTAAGCCCGGTCCAAAACTAATTCTCTAACTTAATATTATTTACAATACAATAATTATAAGCATGTCATAAAATATGTATATTACAAATTTATTTATTAACTTAATGTATATTGAGTATTTATTTTTATTGTTTCAGGTACGATTTATTACGTTGTGAAACCATATCAGAAATTACGGGCAGCATCCTTCTACGGTAAATATTATGTTATATTAGTGGGTTAAATTTATTTTCAATACATACTCATAAACTTTGTATATTCTTTTTTATTTATTGTTGTTCATTGTGTTATTTTTGCTATTATAAAATTAAATTTCTATTGAACTAGTTTAAACAAATTCAATTCCATGTTGACATTTCGTTGAATGTATTGAAATTTTTTTCACTTTTATCTTATAAAAGTGCTTCCGAAACTCTTGAGTAAAAATATTTCCTAAAAACTTGTGGTACTTTATTATTTGTTTTTTAATTTATTAATTACTTTTTTATATGATCTGTTTTTTATCATGTAATTTATTATTTCTATTTACCATAATTATTTAATGCTAGCCGTTATAAGTTTTAAAAACCATATTCAATCCTTCGCTTTTTTATTTCAACAGTTTAACTTGGTTTTTAAAAAATCTAAAAAAAATATTGTTACCTTATAATACAGGTGGCTAAAAGGCGAAATTAAACAAAAACATATTTGCTGAACGTAAACATCTTTGAAATTCTCAATGCTATTATAAAAAACATCTTTGGTAAACTCATTTTATATTTCAAAATTCGTATTAAAAATTAAACCAAAAAAATAGCAAACGCTGTTATCTATTTGAAATAATAAATAATATACTTATATGTAGTATAAAAAATAAATATTAAAGCCTATATTTATTTATTATAATCACGAGCAGTCTATACATGTTTAGCATTAAACTAATAATGGGTAATAAATTAATTTAAACACATATACGTTATATCTACATTAAGCAACCAACCAGCAAATATATGTAATGTAATAATTATTATCGCCTTATTTATCCCCTTCACTCAGGCTTAAAACTCGTTCTATAAATAATGGTCAAAGTTGAAATTTTAAATAGCCATAATGACATGTGCAAATATCACGCCTCTATTGTTGACAGACAGACTCTCTATTTTTTATTTTATGATAAAGATATCAGCAATAAAACAAATTAAAAATAATTGCAATACATTATTGATTGAACAATTTAGAAAAAAATGTATAAATAATATAATCATTTAGATATTGCGTTACCTATACTTCCCACAATAGAAGCTCTTATTTTACAAATAATAAATATTATAACGACAGAGTAAAAAAATGAATGTCACACATTTTAGCGAACACAAAAAAGGCATCGCATTGTGCACGCGCGTACATACATACATACGTACATACGTGTGTATCTTATCTTTTATGTGCGGCAATTCCATCGATGTGCTTCGAAAGCAAAAAAATGCCCCAGGCCATTATCACTTGTCGGCATTGTGTCCGATTTATGTTATACACTGTCCTATCGGCTATATTGTGTGATACAGCGCGTGGTGGCCAATGTCGCGATGACACACGTGGCCGTCACGTGGCGTCGGGTAGCGTCGTGTGGCGCCGCCCTATCGGCTGCTATATTAATTCAACAACAATTATGATAAAAACAACGCGAAATGTCGTGCCAGCGGCGGTTAGCGTGTTCCGGCAAAACTTCTCCATATTAGAAATAAATTTTATGCTCCAATACGTTTCTAGTTTTGTGTTCGTTGGTTGCGTGCGCACGAAACCGACGCTAATTTCGGGTTGCGGACACACATAAAAACCGACCACGGGGTTGTTGGGCGATCAGGGTTGTTGGAGCGGGGGCGTGTCGCGGTTTTTTTTCGCATTTCAGCGCCTATTAGGCCATATTTTAGGGGTCTAATTGTTGAGATGTTCGAGATTGGTCGATTGAGTG
This sequence comes from Plectrocnemia conspersa, assembly GCF_051122295.1. Taxonomy (NCBI): domain Eukaryota; kingdom Metazoa; phylum Arthropoda; class Insecta; order Trichoptera; family Polycentropodidae; genus Plectrocnemia; species Plectrocnemia conspersa. The sequence goes on from NW_028277165.1 coordinate 16,669,708, forward strand.
CGAGTGTAGTACCCTTGTTCGGGAGAATTAATGATAAATGATTAAATGAAAGCTCTTATTAACAGCTATTGTTTATGCTATGCTTACCTATATCGGGATCATCAATTTAACCACTCTTCTATTAACAATTGTAGGGAATAACTCATGATATTAAATCATAAATATTGTCAGTTTGACTTGTGATAAAAAAATTTACTGTCTAATAAATGTATATTATCGTTAAAAACACCACCATAGGAAAGCTTTTAACAACTATAACATACAATATAATATAAAATAAAATATCCGTGCCCTTAAGAAAAGATTACGCGTGCATTCGGGACTGCCCGCGAAACGGCCGTTCTTAATCTGCTATAGCCGCGGACCGCAATTTGTTTCAAAAAATTCCGTTTTGTAATTTATCGTCCTAGCAAAAAAAGAGACATCTTATACATACTTGTTTTAAGCCGTCGCTTCCACTTCCGGACGCGCATAGCAACATTCTCCCTTCAATAGTCTACTCTGTAAATCGTATCGCTTTGTATAAACGGTGTATAATAAATAATACACGCAAACAAAAGAAATATATTTAATTATAATAATAAATAATAATAAAAATAAAAATTGAATTTGCTCCGATTAATTTTCAAACCGCCGGTAATGCGTTCGGTTGTTTCGACCAATGAAAAATAAGCATTCAAATATATAACAAAATGGCCGACAGTACCATGACAACAGTATTTAAATAATTATTATTTAATAATAAAATTTTGTTACGCGACAATAATTTTCATTAATTCGTCATTTGACAGAATATAAATAATCGGATTGCAAATTAACAAGGTGTGTTATAACCATGAAAATTAAATATATACATAAAGTGTTGAGGATAAGAAGAATACATTGATTAAACTAGATAAACAATCATAAAACAATTTTCGTAATGAAATCTTCAAATTTTGAATTCCCAGCGACGGGCTCCGAGGCCGAAAAGTGAGTTTTTCCTTTTAAAATAATCGGATTGCAAATTAACTAGGTGTGTTATATCTATAAAAATTAAATATATACATATTGTGTTTAGGATAAGAAGAATACAATGATTCAATTAGATAAACAATCTTAAAACAATTAATTATGAAATCTTCAAATTTTGAATTCCCGTTGCCGGGTTCCGAGGCCTAAAAGTGAGTTTTTCCTTTTATATTACATAAGCATTATCATTGCTTCCGATTTAATACACATACGTTAGATCTTAAGAATTGCAAATAAACCAGGTATGTTTTAAACGCGAACGTGTAATATATCCATAGTTATTTATTATTATTTATTTAAACTGTAAACCTATTTTTAAATGATACAAAATGTTACGTTTTAATATTATTTTTTATGTTTATTAATATTTAGTTATGTTACAAACCTATTAATCAGAAATTAAAATAGCAGCGAAATCTCTTTGTAACGAATACCAAAATAACGAAATTCCCAGTATAACGAATCTTCAATTTGTCCCCGAAAAACTTTCATACAAAATGTTTTCATTGTAACGAAGACTGATCTCAGTATAACAAAATATTTTGATTCGAATTTAAGAATGACGTTATAACTTGACACAATATTTCTCCGAATTCAGTTTGTCCTTGACTTGGCGTGTGCCAGATGTGTTCAAAAGCGACATTACACGTGTTTCACTGACCCTCAAACTTTTTTTATAAAACAGTATATTCACAAATTTTATTGTGTTTCATACAGTATCCGAAAAAAATTGGACAAAAAACGATCTATCAACCTTATAAGAGGTTTTTTTGATGCTTAAGTAATATAGTAATTAAAAATAAAATAAAAATCTATCATCTTCCTTACATTCAATATAACGAATTTTCAGTATACCGAAATATATTCTTTGATTCCGTAAGCTTCGCTATATTGAGATTTCACTGTGCAATGCCTAATTTATTATTATTTAGCTAAGTTTTAACCCTATTCATAAATTATATACAATATTTAGATTTACCATTAAATATCTAAATTTTAAATCTAACGTTAAATAATATAAAATGTTTTCTTCTGGAAATATTTAGTCAAGTTGTAAACCTGTTTTCAAATGAATTGAAAATGTTAAGTAGTTTTTTATAGATTGAACCATTTTGACTATCATTGAAAATCCTAAATAATAATATCTAATTTGAACCATTCATTTTCAAAATTTTTTTTTTTTTAAATCAGAACGAAGCAAAAATAATATTTAAAACCCAAAAAGTTAAGGGTCTTTAGTTTCGGTACCTATTTCTTTTAAGCTGTTTATATTTATTAAAATAGATGTAACAAAAAGATACCTGTTACAAAATTTGATTTTAGACTGTTGTCTCACTATTTATTTATTATTTGTTAATTGTGTTTATCTCGTTATAAATCTAGACTAACACTTGTTATATTTCTATACAAAGTAATAACTCAAACGAGTTCATATTTAATTTAATTCTAAAAGTGCTTTTTTCGACAGTATTATTTTTGTTAAACCTTTTATATATAAATCACGGCAAACAATTGTATAATAAAATACAAATTTAAATACCGTTTAATCGTTAAAAATAGCTTTTCATCCTACATAAAATCTCTGTTTTTGAACAATATGATTTTTTTTATTTTAATAATTAATAAATAATAAATAATGTGAGATAAAATATAATTTTTATTAGATATACTATATGCGTTGAAAATATTAATTTTGAGCAGTTCTAAAAAAAGTACAGGGTCTAATAAAAGAATACATTTCAAATAACAAAAATCATTAAAACGAGTCAGACAAAGGGTATAAAGTTTGACTCGGGGGCTATCAATCGATATACGGTCCGTTGGATATTTCATGCGAACTATTTCTGTTCACTGACCTAAGGTATGTGAATGTTTAAAACAGGGTCAAAAAAGGGTCAATAACTCCATACATTATTTTTAATTTAAATTGATATTATTATTACTGGTATTATATAAGAATTCTTCTTATTAGAAAATTTTATTGAAATATGTATTCATGTTTAGATACATATATAAACTTTTGATATATGTATAATTAAGAAAATTTACAACATGTGTTGTTATTCGAGAGATTGTTTCAAACTAAGTAGACACCTAATCTGTATATGGTTCAATATTAGTTTATGCGAGGATTATTATATGAAAAGTTGTTTATCGTCTGAATATATTGATAGTTTTTAATACATGCAACATAAACTTTTCATTTAAATGCACTTATAATGTGTTTTTAAATTAATCAAACAATAATATAATCTAAAATGTGTAAACTTACGAGTAGGGATTCCAATCCCGGGATCCCGAATCCCGGGATCCCGGGATCCCGAACGATTTTAAATACCCGATGAGTCCCGGGATTATAAAACATAATCCCGAATTTTTCGGATTGGTTGATTTATCAAGCACAATCGAATTATTATTGACAACATCGTTATATTTCGTGTACAAACTTGCGCGAGTTGCACGTGTCATCTGTGAATCTTTGAGGCTGTGAGTCTGAACGTGCTTTTTCAGCAGCAGGCTGCTTAGGAACCAAAATCAGATCAAGGCTAAATGATAAAACACTTGATGCTTTGATGTTACTTCGTGAGTTTTATTCAAAATAATGTTTTCAATTAATTTTGTCTATGAATGTACATACCTATGTGCATACATTGTCAAAAGTTCATTTTTTTCTTCTCAAATAAATATATAAGACCTTCCCTTTTTTATTTTTATTATATTATTTTCTATTTTAAGTCCAAGACTAAAATTATACGTATTTTATGTATTGTACGTTATAAAAAACAGATGTAAAAATATATTGTATTATTCATTTTAAATTATTTTTATCGATAAAAAAACATGAAAATTATCCCGGGACTGGTCCCGGGATCCCGGGATCGACTAATTGCAATACCGAAATCCCGGGATCAAAATTTTGGCCCGGGATTGGAATCCCTACTTACGAGTATTGCAGACGAGACAAAAACTTTTAAGTTTATAACACACATAAATTTAATATTTGTAACAATGGAACGTTAGATCATATCTTCAGCCTTGTCTTAAATGAGCTTTTTTTAGGTCGTATTTTAATAGAAATATTTATCGACTTATTTTCAGTAGAAATTGAGACGTAATAATAAAAAATATAACATAGCATAAAAATATTATTTAACTTACCCTTTGGTTATAATACTTAATACATAAATGTCACCGTCGTTATTTTTGTTTTTAATGCTTCGAATGGCGTCAACATACTATTTTGCACCGTTAAATTTCACCATCACGCTAGAAAATAACGACTAACAGTCTGTATATTTTTATATTCGATAATTATGTAGTTATTTAATTGTAAATCGATATGCTTATGTGAAGTAAGCTATTGCGAGGTACAAAAAGTTAGTCAACCTATTTATTAAACGAGAGTCACAAAAAGGCATAGTTAAAAAAATATATGAAAGTAACAATAAAACCAGTATTTAAGCTATATTTCCAGTATTCAAATTTCAGTATTATTAATAGCAATAATCACAAGCTTTGAACTTTATTGTTCAAATTTAAACTTAGTCATTACGATTTAAATCTACACTTCTATGGGAAAAGCTTCTTAAGCAGGTCTTGACATAATTGATAATATTTAAAATTATTAAATAATTTGCCATGATTTTATTTTTAATTCACGGTTTAAAAATTTTTAAACCATATATTTTCAAGTACCGAATTTAATACACATATTTATATAATAACATTCGAATAAAATACAAATTAATATATTGCATTTTCTGCTTACTGATTAAGTGAATATCAAAGAGCGCATGGATTCGCAAGGACTGAACCAGACCAGTAAACAAATTTGTTATGCTTACGTCACGCTACCCAAAACACATCAAAACGGCTCAGTGAATATGATACATATGAGTCCAGGCCAGGAATGGAGAAAATACGAGTGACAACTAACCACGACGACATGTTTTTTAAAAAATGGTTGATTGCTGTTTACAGATCTCTGGTTAAATTTTTTCAAGCTAAGAGCTTATATTTTCTTCAAAATGCAAAATAAAATGAAAGGGTTTCAAAGTTTCTCATTTGCCGTATCTTTCTTAACCCTTTACGTGCGGAATTAAATTTCATAAAAAGTCACGAAATGAGTCAATTATCCAATAAAAAATGAAGTTGAAGATTTAATTGCGATTTTTTTATTTGTATATATTTATTCCTTTATGCATCTATATTTACCTTCAAAATTAAAAAAAAATTAATATCTATTTTAAAAATTAAAAATTTGCCTCCTTCTGCAAATTCCTTTCCCCTTTTTCTTGCATGATGAGGGCATGATACTGCACACTTGATAATTGCGTTGATATTTTTTGTTCTCATACTTCATCGGAAAATGCTAGCCTATCAATATTCGGCTTTTCGCTGGGTCCTTTATCTTTCTTCCTCTTCTGGTAATTGTTTTTTTTATAAATTTTAAAATTGTAAACAGTGAAATTCGATGCACACCAATACTCTTCGACTTCAGAATTAAACTTAATGCAAACTATATAATATACTATATATATTCAAACATATATTGCACATGTAGAATTCATTGGAATGACAGATCTTTGACTAAAAAAAATTGGGTCACTCCCCGCAGAGCTCTTGTGATGTACAAAAAAATAACATGTGTTCTGATTCTTGGTAATAAAACTAATTAAATGAGGGTAGAAAGCCATTGGAACATAACATCATAAAAACATCATTATACCCCTTATATATCGTAAAAAAATATGTGTTAAATTTGAGACAAAGAACTGCTTTATAATATTCCGATATATACGCTCCTCGCACTTAAGAGATGCGTTTTTTCTTGACTGTGAGATATATCCGCTTCTCGCAATTACGGGACATGCGATGTGAAGCGGATTTATCCGCTCTTCTCACGTAAAGGGTTAAATAACAAAATGATCACTTGAATTGCAAGCAAATCACTTATCAATGTTTTCCCGATCAACGTTTCCAAAAGATTTTAAATTTTCCATTAAGCTGAATATTGCAGATATATCACTTGCCTTGGTCTCTTTAGAATCCAATACATATATTTCCATGTTGAAAGTAACTCTATCTACGACCAAACAAGTGTTGCTGGCTTTATTTTTTCCAGAAATTGATCACTCATCTTCCTCTGCTAGAGTTTTGAGAACACTAAAGCTGTTTCATTGATAATATAACACCTTGGTCTGTGGTTTGAATTAACTTTGTAACATCAGGCGGTAAAATTAGTGCAACCGTTACACCGTCGTTCATTTAAATATGTTCTCATTTGGATGATAAAGATCATTATCTTTTAATAATATAGCTTTCTCTGACAACCCTTTATTTTTTTAATTGTTCACTTTAGAAACTCTTTTGGTTTTGAGCTAATTTTCATAGATCTTGCTTTCCATCCATGCTCATTTTTAATTATAATGATCCATTGAAATATTTTGGTTTCAGTCCTCTAAAGCAGCGGTCAAGGAACTTTTTTAACCATTACCCCAAAATGTTTTTGCGTAAGTCGATATTACCCCCATTCTGAAAAGAAAACAATCAATGTTAATTTTAAATAAACATTATTTATTGAATTAATTTACATTTACATATTGTTAAAGTTTGTAAACATACTAACACGTTTATGAAATAGCAATTTAAATATTAGAAAAATTTCCCTATTACCCAAAAAAATTTCATTTTTACCCCATTTGGGGTAATTTACCCCGGTTCCCCGACCGCTGCTCTAAAGTGATCTAGGTTTGTTTATTTTTCAAATACCAAAATATTAATGGCATAAGAGCAATATACATTTCCGTAACATGTCAATAATAGACTCTTAAAATGATTTCAGAATTTGCATTTACTTTAAAAAAAATATTTTTAAAACACGGATGATCCGGACTTGTATAATTGAGAATACACTGTAATTTGATTTGACGAATTTAACTTTAAGTTAGGTTTAAACTTACCTTCGTATGCTTAATTATTAAAATGTATTGCCCAAATCTAAATCCAATAGAGTATTTGTGATATATTTAAATAAAAGGGTTTACTATTAGTTTATTTTGATAAAAGAAGAATAAAATCTGTTTTTAAAAAGATGAGTAATAATTGTTAAGAATTAAAAACTTATAGAAATTATGTTAAAAAATATTATGATACTTTTGCGAAGGCTGTGTGATTCTCTTATTTGATTGCAAACAATGTATACTTAAGAAGTTTACATGCTCTTTGAAATGTTTAGTATCTCAGTGTAAATATATCGACTCAATACATCTCATGTTATTTGTAAGTTAAGTCGACATTCAATTAATTTTGACGCGTTTGCCTCCGCGCGCCTTCGAAGTCTGAAACACTACAAATCTCCAATTCCATCTTTGCCGTTATAGAGAGAGAGAGAAGAATAATCTGTGCGAAAGTTTTGCCATCAACTCCCTCACGATGGCGGATGTCATAAAATGTTTAATTAAACAAAGAGCGCTCTCCGAAGCGAACATCAAAAGCGGAACTCGCTCCCGATAGATTGTGTAGCATAGAAGTTCCGTAGTACTGTGTGTTTTCGGCTCTCCGATGGTGCACGTCATCTGACTTTCTCAATGGAAGACAATAGATTACACGGACATCCGCATAACACTAGAACAGGATGAATACACATGGACGTATTATGCAAATGGCAGCTGGATGAGCCGAGCGCAGAGGATGAGGGTCGGAAGTCAGCGGATGCGTTTTGTCGCATCTTTTCGAGCCAAGGGGAAAAATTTTTCGCCTCGCACTCGTCGCTTTTCCAAAAAAAATGTCGTTCTTTATTGTTTTGGGATATTGTCGTTTATGCACTCGACTGGATATAACGTTGCATCCGCCCGAGCAATTTTTATTGGATCGCTGTTAAAAGGCAATTTTCTTTCAACGGTTTGGCGTAATAAAAATTTAATGTCAAATATTTAATCTTATCCGATTGGGAAAACAAGTGTTGATTATGTACGTTATATATTTCAATGAAAACTTTTTGGTAATTCAATTAATATTTAAAGTGGAATCCATATTTTAAAATGACATAAGCCTCAAAAAGCTTATGGGCAAGATTTAATTACATGAAAGTTGCTTACCGTAGAAAGTTTTAATAATATTACAAACATTTTCAACGCTATAATAAGGTTATCCTTATACCAAAACCAGGAAAAACCTGAGCAAAATTTACCAATAATTAGATGACTTACGATTAAAAGTTTTGATTATTGCAGTATCGAAAATATCTGTCATATATATAAATGATTAGTTACGTTTAATTATATTTATAAATAAACTTATTCATTAGTACTTTTAAAAAATTATAAGTTACCTACGTTTTAAATAATAAACTATTTTTTTAAATCGAAAATATATGTACATATGAGAGTCTAATAATATATTTTATAAATTTTTGATTTTGCATTAATTGCAAATAAAAACACAAACCACTTTAGAAAAATTAATAAATTATAATAAAAAAAATTGCAAAATTAAATTTTAATGTGTATTTCTATAAAATCACAATACCTTCAAATAGGATTCTAAGATTTTTATTATGTCATTCAATAGAACATAAGTTGCCGCAAAGCATTACAAACGAATAAGCCATTTTATAGGTTAACTTTTAAATGCTATTTTTTTACGTTTTAGCGCAATAAAAGTTTAACACTTCCAAAAGAGCGATTAAAACTCGCGCTGTAAAAGCTGAACGAAATTAAATTTTCATTCAGGTTTTTACCAGGAGCGATCAATCAACGTTGCAGTATTGATAAAATTGTGTTATGCTAAAATAGAATAAATATTATATTAAATATATAAAGAATATATTATATGAAACATATGTGTATGTATTTTGTATCGTACAGTGCCTTAATCTTAAAGACTCTTTTTAGCAAAAATAAAGCCCGCAAAACTACTTGTTCCTTCTAATTCAGGCTGGCGCTCTTCAAAAGCCTGCATCTGTTCTATGCCTTTGAAATATCATAAAGAGCTCCCGGTTCCCTTTTGTGTTCGTCTCGACCTTCTTACCTTTTACTATTGTTTTGTTCTCAGCGCAATGCAATACGACCGCTGATCAGATACTTTATATAAGAAACTTGTACAAAGTGTACTGAAAATTCATATTAAATCCCCTTTTCGTCTCTTACGACACAAACCGACCAAATAGAGACAAATTCGAGTGACTGTCTAAGATAAAATACATACATTTTACAATATATTATATACTACATACCATGAATTAATAAAATCGATTACATTTATGTACAAATATTAGCTTAATAATAGAAGTTTTAATTATGTTATGTGTTTGTTTTTTATTTATTTGTATGTTTTTATATCAAACCACCCTCCCGATCAATTACAACTTACATAGTTCCATAATTACCGACTATATGTAATAGCGAATTCTCAGAGTTTAGTGGTGGATCTGAAGCGTTTTTGTTAATGAACGTTCTCGCTTAATAACTTGCAGAATTTCTCGGTCCAAAAACAAGGTGTTGATTACCCGCGGAAGCAAAAAGCAGATTTGCGAGAAAACCGATATATGAATTATGCATGGGTTTGCCTTTAAATTATTTCTGAGTAGGCATCACTGCTGTTTCGCTGTTGTTTTATTTGTATTATGTGTTTGGAATTAAATTACAAGGGAAAAGAAAAACTTTCTTGCATATGCCAATCGTGCTCAGTAATCTTACGAAACTTTATTGCTTTGTATAATGAGTCGCTGTGGTTTTCAAAATTTTTGCTTTGATACAATATTTGATATTTCCGCAATAAAATTATTACAATAAATAATTCCCGATTACTTATCACTAGATAATTAAATTGACAGTATGCTTTTTACATAAGCATAGATCATGTAAAGCGTTTATTTTTAATAATGTATTTAAAAACTGTACTTTAGTTAATAATATCATAATTTTTCACTACAAATATAGGATTTAAAATTTCAACTTCGCATTCACTGACATTATTTTTTGTATTAAATATCTCTAGGGTGAGAAATACACAATATTTACCGTAGATTTTTACTTTATCTGGTTTTTCGAAACTTCTCGTTAGATTATTTTTGAATTGACACTGTCAGTATATACGCTATGGCAATTGTCGCTCCGATGAGTATTTCGCTCATTTTGGTGTACCACAGAGATACGTTCCAGGTCCATTGATTTTTTGATCTTTATCAACAACATACATGCGGCTATTATTAACTTTTATTATATGATATCAATATAAGATATTCTAAATAAATATTTGCTATTATTTTTATTTTTGTATTATTTCCTGGGTTATAAAATTTAGTTCTTATTAAAAAGCTTTTACTAAAAAAAATGATATTGAAAAATCCTAATATCCAACCTACTGAGTTCATTAAAAAATGTTTAATAAATTATATGCTTAGTTTTTTCTTGAGCAATTCTAAATATGACATGTTTGATAATTCGTCTTTGATTCGTACTTAACCCTCATATGCTTGCGCTGGTAATTCAAAATTTTATCTCTTAAAATACATGCTATTTTTCTAGATTTATAGCATGTTTTTTTACACTTTAGACTTGTATACACGTTATAATAACGATTTATCCAATCGTGTTTCGTTTAGAGAACACGTTATTTATTTTCTCATGTATCGTGCATGTCAAATAGACATTGGAAAGCTAAGCGATTCGCCACAGGCGCTATCGATCAACGTAACAACGTCTTATTTCTGCACTCGTAGAAAGAAGAAACACCGAGATTTATTTTTTAAATATTTTTTCACTCTTCTCCAAAGATAAATATGTCTGTCTTGGACAATGTCTGAAGCGTTACGGACGATGAAAACGACCACTAAAAAGAAACAACACACATAAAATTCGTCTACAATGCGCATTCGCCTCCCAGTCGATTTGCTAACTTCTTAAACACCCGTATCGTTTTATGACTGGTGTAAAAATTCGCAATGTAACATGTTTTTAATTTAAAAAGTACAAGAAACAAATTAGAAGCGCTATTAGCATATTAAATTCAGCGCAACTGCATAAATTCATAACTACTAACTTGCGCCATCACGAACCGTAACCGCGATAGTTCTTTTAGCATTTAAAATATACATTTTGTATACTTTTGTCTTTGTTGAGGGATGTGAAAAATGAAAAACATTTTTTCAGCGCCTTTCGAAAGTAGGTTTTAATGTTGTTGACAGGTGTCATGCCTTAGTGTCAGCAGGACTTAATAATTTCTCAACCCAAATCCGAATATGTACGTATTATATTATTATTATAAGCCTTTGACGAAAACATTTTGATATTCGCTGAATATTAACATCTGTCGTGTGACGTGCGCTTTTACTTTGTCATTTAAGAAAGGGTGAATTTCAAATGGGACACAATAAACTTGTGCCCTTCCTCGCTCGCTCTCTGGTGAAACAATTAATGTCGCCGTACTGCTATGACCACATTATGAAACACGTTTACTTCAACAACATTGAAATAAATTATAACTCGATACAAATTATATACGATATTTCATCGATAATAGTAAATGTAGGTGCAATTTAATATAAAGTGTATTTGTTGGCTGAGGATAACATATAACAGTGATTTAATTATAATTAAAAATCCACTGAATAATAATAACTGTTTTTGTTTTTTTATATTGACTTAATATATACATTTATAATATTATGGCGATATTTTTTATAGTTTTTACAATATCTGCCAAAACCAATAATTTCAGCAAATATCAAAAGTTTCAATATAATAATATTTAATGAAATTATCTGTATTTCGTTTTTAATAATTTATCCTTTTTTCTATATATGTTATATTATATATTTAAAATGTCGTGGTACACGTAAACATATACCATAAAACATTTATAAAACAACATATTTTAGAATTGACTTATATATCTATTTACCATAGTCACTATGGACCCCATTGCATTTGGTGAGTCTATAAAGGAATTTTTTAATCCAACGCCATAAAAGTCTCACGTCTGCTCTGTACGGTTATAACCAAGATTTTTGTGCTACTAAGCTAAATTTTATAACCAACTTTTTCTTTTCCTTTTTAAGAATTGTGTTATTTACAACCTTATCTTGTCCTAGCTGTAATGTTTTAAATAATATTTCAAAGGCTGCAAAATATATTATATTATATTTTCTAACATATTTTAATTTTTCCGCACCTTTGACATAAAAAATAGTAAATAAGCAGTGCATAAAGCTTAGTAGAAATGTGAATTGCTCTCTAAATGTCTTGAGGCTGAATAGCATAACGAGTTTTAATAATTTACGTATTATACATAATTAAAACATTTATTTTACATGCACTTGTAAGTAATGCTACTTATACTCAGGGCGAATCATTTTTATATAGCGCAAAATGATGGCGTAGTATTTTTTTACCGACACGCATTCTAATTGGTTTATACTTTATACTATAAACCGTAACTAATAAACTTTTTTAGAAAAATATAAAATGCAAGAGAAGCTTACTTATTTCACAATACACTTTCGAAATAATCGTTCACTTATATTATATATAGAGAGAAGAAAAACGTACTATAAACGTGACATAATTACGCATTTACTCATTTTACGACTTGAGGTCAAAATCTTAATAAAACGCTCCCTTTTTATCGCACGCTCTTCGGAAATAAACCTATATAAGCTTGTGGTACTGTTAATGTTTATTAAACTGCTGGCATCGTACTTAAATATAAAATTACGACTGTTTTTAGTATAAATTTTATAAATTAAATAATAAGAATATTTTATAAGTACAGTTTTAATTTAATTCAGTGGCATCTGTGTATGGTAATGCTGAGCCTTTAATAATTATTATAATTTAGATTTATTTAAAAAAAATACAAATATTATAAAAATATCATTAAATCATTTTACAAATTTAACCCTTACTTAAGATTAAACCATTAACTTTGCAATAATATAATTTAAATACAAATATAGATCTTTATCTGATTATTATAAATATTAAATACCAAATATTTCAATGCGTTGTATTGGCAAATAAAAAGTTGAACACTAAACTTTTAATAATATAATCTTTGATAATTAAATTGATTTACAAAATATTTTAATGGATTATTAAATTGTTTGCATAGTGTTTATTAAATCGCTGTTCGGTTCTTATAATTATATAATTTGTCCAACTTAAACAATGAAATTAACCCAAGATTATCCTGCGCTTAGAATATGCAAATTATTACAATCCTGCATAATCTTAACTTAATCCTGCATTAATTTATCAAACAAACTGTTCTCAACTATGATGAAAAGGTTGTAACGTGTGTTTTTTCCCATTAACAATATAAAATGCACCCTAAAATAGTTTTTTATGATTATTTTAAAAAGCTTACATATGTTGATATGCATTTCATATTTAAAACTATTTTTTAATTAGCGTTTAATAATTTTATCGTAATATATTTTACTAATTCTCTTATATGATATTCTTAATGTGCATAAAAAATACACAAATATAATTATTTAATTCAAATCTTGCGTTAATTTTGGGACACCTTTATAATATATAATCTGTTTTTTTTTTTTAACTCTAAATTTATCTAATATGCTTATTAAGTACACATAATTTGTTACCATATTATAGATTTTTAAAATATTTTTAGTACAAAACAAGTATTAAGCAATTGCTTACTAATAATATTATTATCTTGTCAGTGACAACATTTTTATGTTTATTATGTTTTTTGTCATGTTATATGAATAATCTTTGTTTTTTATAGTTGGTACTCCTTAAAAACTACAACTTTATACTTAGTTTTTTAAAGAAGTTTATAGCCAGTTATTTTATCTATGAGCAGTGGCGTAGCTAAGGTATGTGCTGCCCCGAGCAATCCTTAAAATTGTCGCTCCCCCCATACATTTTTTGCAGGATCATAAAATTAGCATTTCTTAAAATAATAAATTAATTATTGCTAAGCTCTTGGTATTCGTAGATTTACATAAATTTAAGTTTATTCAGGGTTAAGAACCACACTAGACGATTCCATCGCGAATATGCCGCCCCCAAGCACGTGCCGCCTGGGGCGGCCCGCCCCCTCCGCCCCCCATAGCTTCGCCACTGTCTATGTGAGACATCATATCATCAACTCACACTGGTTATTGTTTATATCAATAACATTAGGAACAGACTTGCGATTTTTTAAAATAGACCCTGGAAAAATTATTGACTTTATTTTACTATGTATAATTTACCACATATAAAATAGTGTTAAGTTGTATTTCTTAAACTGAGTGCTGGTAGAAAAGCTAGTGAAGAAATAATGTCCTTTTTATGATCTCTGAATCCTCTCGTCTACCGTCTGAGCTTGTTTCTAATCGTCTCTCGTCTCTAATCGTCTTTGACCCGTCTCGAATCGTGTAATTGTCTGAGTATGTGACAAAGTGTCACATCTTTTTTACAGCTTTAGCAAATAATATAATAGATACGGATGTTGGTTAGCCAATTGCATCGCTTGATTATTCAACCGACGAAATATCTTGACGAAACTGCAAGGTGAACTTTCGAAGATCGTTAATTCAAGAGACAACAGCGGTTTTTACGCAGGTTAGACGCATTGTCTATTGCGTGTCCTTAAGCATAAAAGGATAGTTTTTCTGGTGCTTACGAGTGGTTATTATGCTAGCAGCTAAGTTGTCTGTGAAATTCTCATATTGTTATTAGGCCTCTTGTCAAAACAAATTGCTTATTTCCTTTTTATAAGTTTAAAATGGTCGTTTGATTAACCTCAGAGTTTCCGGTGAAGCTATACAATAGAAAACGTGGCTAAATGATTACATTAATGTAAGATAAAAAAGGGGTAGAAAAACATCTGTTTCTTTGTACTAGGTGCTGAAAAGGAGAGAGTTGGTATCAATTAACTTACCGCAAAATGCAGTAAGTTCCATTGTATATATGTTGAAAAATAAATGAAGAGGTTTTTTAAAAATAATTAAAGGCAATTATAATATAAAATGCTTTAGAATTGTATCATTACTTTATGAATTCCTCTAGTATATAGCTAGCAAGATTCGTAAAAAATACGTGACTTTCAGCGCAGTCGTATTGCGCCTCTTCGGCGATAGTGCGTACCCGCCCTAATCCAAGCTTGGCGAGCGTTCACTCTTTTAATGTGTCTGTTTTTTATTGTACATATGTGGAGGAGAGAACTTTTATGTTCGCGACCGTACTTTTAGATTTTTTGGAAAATTTATCGCCGTCATAAACGTCAGGAAAATCCGAAAAGCTCGACGGGATAATGGGCACGCGGCTGAGGGTGGCTAATTTGAATCGGCGAAACAATATAACGGACCGCTGTCACAAACTATTTTGGGGAAAAACCACCAGTCGACAACGGACGGTATTTTGTGACGCTTTACTATGTGCGTGTTAATGTATGTGTGTGTGTGAATACAGGCTTCCCCCATCGCGCCCTCTGGTTAAATACCTAATTTCCAATTATATATTAATGAGTACTGCGCTCGTTTTCAAATGCTCTCGGTTTTAAAATAAATAGGGGACAATAAAATCTGTGTTTGAAATGGTTTTGTCAGTTGATCGTTGATGTTTATCGTATTTATTCTATGCATAATGGCTTTGATTTATTAATTCAATTGAATTACATCATCTTCTATTAAATGTCGTAATATATTTATATATAGATTAGATAATAATAAATGTAAAATATTTGTAAACGTATCCGTTGTCATCTTTTATCAATTCCTTTGCCTATGAAACTGGAAAAGCTCATTGTTTGCAAGCAAAATCTTAATGAAACAATCTTGAAACACATTGATGCAAAGGGTGGAAGTCAATCTGTCTTTGACTGCCTTTTAATATTTTTTATCAAAATTTGAATATAAAATCTTTTTTTATAATATCTGAATATTTTATTTTTAATAAAGCAAGAATACTATATACCTATATTATATAATAAACAACTAATCATGTATATTTATAGATATATAAACATTACATAACAAAAAAAAATAGTTTACTAATCGTCACTAATTTCGTAAAGAAATTAGTGACGATTAGTAAAATTTCATAAAATAAAATTAGCTATTACGTTATTCAAAAAATATACCATAAAAAATATTTTTAATAGAGTAAAGTTATAATGATTTTATGTTATTTAAATTTATATTATTTATGTTGGACATAAAATGCACTTTACTCGAACACTCCTCAATGCTCGGCGACTTTAAAGTGCCCTAGAGAACTTCATTCTTACCCGACGTGGCGATGACGTCAACGTTTGAGAACGATCCTCTTGCATAATCCATCCAGCATCTCAACAAAAATGCATTCCATCGCATTATGCACCGACCCCTCGAATTTGTTCTGGTATTTCCGGTCCATTTTGCAAATGATTTGACTGTTATTGATTGTCCGCTTAAATGCGCATTTGTTTGTATCATAAAACGGCAATGAGAAAAATACTCTGTTCTTAAATAGTCCAAAGAACGTAAATAACTCAATTAATTTCAACGCGGGCAACCAACGCTCATTTACTCGGGAATTTTATAAGACTACTAAAATTCACACTTGAACATCCACTTCGGGTATTATGGCATCAGAACTTACAAATCTTTTTAACTCGGACTCACTAAATTTATTGTATATGAACTTCAAGCAATCAATGATCGCAGAGCTGCCGCTTCTCTCTTCACACCTCTTGTCCAACTAGTTTATTTTTTAAATTAAATAATTTTAAGTATATGAACATATCATATGTATGATATAACAAATCATATATTAATTAACTATTTGTATACTTAAAACAATATTAAACTTTTGATGAAATATAATTTAAATTTACCTCAAAAGTGTGATAATAAATAATTGACCAACTGTTAAATCTACAAACTTTGGTATTTGTAAAATAATTGAACCGCATATTTCATTTATTATTATTATATTTTATTATTAAATCATAATTAAATCCAATTACCCAAACATTAATTTGACCAAATTTTAATTATGCTGCTGAGCGGTTTTCCCCGACCCCGCGATGATCCACATCGAAAATTTAAACACAAACCTTGTTATGAAGCATGTTTGGTCACCATACATTTTAAAATTTGATATACGAACTTAATCTGAAAACCAATTGTCGAGCGAGTTTTAAACAAAATTCGCGTCGTCTCTCGCATAATGCGGTTAACTCTCGTGATTATGACAGTCAACTGTGTGCTGTTTTGTAGTAGTAGTAATAGTAATACTGAAGCGTTTGCCCCCGGTATGTTCATGCACTCACCTGTCCCGTTAGAATTTTCGACATGTTTGTGCCACTTTGTCACCAATTACGGTTATGAATTTGCCAGTCCCTGGATGGGTGGGTTGCAGGCGAATTTTGTAGCAAATGGAGCGTTCGGATTCAATCGAGAGCGTCAAGAAGATTTAATATTTCCAACGACCCACACATATACACCCATGCACTACTTCACTAACGTTCCGAATGCACAAATTCAGGAAAATGTCCTGTGAGAAATCGCGATAAACTTTTACCGTGTGCTGGCTGCCTTCGACCAATTATTCAATAAATTTCTCTCGTTTACGAACGAGTGATTTCTTTTGCCGGACTTAAAAGGATTTACTTATAACTTCTACAAATATGTGATGCCGCCTAAGTAATATAAAAATTTAATATAACAACCAATTAAGGTATAGGGTACCATTCAAAAATAGAGATTTCAAATTACCGCTTTCAAATTGTAGATACTTCTAGGATAAATAGCCAAATATTACTTGACTCGTATGCTTATTGTCGTTAACTTAAAAATAATAAAGGTTCTCTGTTATGTTGCATAGACTAAAAAATATCCGTAAAGTGCAAACAGTAAGTTTAAAAAATATTTTAAAGCGTTTAATCTGTATTTAAATATAATATTTTGAGAATACATTTATCTTAAAATAGTCACTAACGACCTCAATGCATTCTGTAAATCTAGAATCCAGTTCCTATTGTATATTCTAACGTCATAAAATTCTCGCACCAGCTCAATCTGTTATTTTTTTGGCACCTTAAGCACACAGTTTCCTTAGACAGTACTTTCAGTACATTTTCTCCACACTTTTACACACAGGAAACGGTCCTTAAAATACATAATTAATTAATAATTATTTTTAACCATTTTGCAATAAAGTTATAGAATCCCTAATGATTGCCTCCCTTTTTTGTAACACGTAAAAAATCGACAACATTTAACACGCATCACACATGCTATCAGAGAAATACACATATATATTTTTAGAATAATGACAGCTATTATGGCCTGTTCTACGTTCCGCTGCAGTGCGATTCGGTTTCACTACCCTCAAACCACATATAAATTGGCTCATTATTTTCACTGGATACAAAACCAAGCCATATAAACAACTGACTATCTAATACATACATGTAAAAAAACAATACACACTCAACAACAACGGCAAAAAGGCAAAAATAATTATAGGGTATTGTCGAGCTGGAGAGGGCGGTTAGAATGGCACTACTGATTACTGCCAGTCTTACACAGTTTACGTTTGAACTGCTTCACGGTTTACGTAATGAGATTTGAGGAGACGTCGGATTCACAATGAAGAACCCAATTACGGATGAAATTCGTCTTCGTCCGCTTCCCCTGTCTCTCTATAATGGCACAAGGTTAAGCTGAAAATTCATAGAACATTTCGCACAAAAGGTATAATAATACATAGGAGGCTTTGAAATCAACCCCCCTCCTCCCACCCATACCACCAATAGATGAAAGTAATGAGGAAAATTTAATTTTAGAAAATATATTAAATTAGCAAAATCGTGTAATCATACTTTATTTTATGCTTTAGTTGAATATAAATTAGATTAGATAATTATATACACCATTATTTTGAAACGTATGTTGTAAAAGATTTATTTATTAATTATTAATATTGGTAACTTAATTATTAAATTTGTTGTAGTGTAATAGTCGTTTAACTTTACGCCCAACTAATGTAGTTAATCGAAGTAATACTGTACTATATATATTTACCATTTTCCAAATAATTTCTAATAGCGTAGCTTAAACATCTATTAGGCGGTCGGAAAAAATAGAACCAAATCTAAAGCTCTACTTCTTAGCCTTAACAATCATATATACGACTTGGTC
This sequence comes from Plectrocnemia conspersa, assembly GCF_051122295.1. Lineage (NCBI taxonomy): Eukaryota > Metazoa > Arthropoda > Insecta > Trichoptera > Polycentropodidae > Plectrocnemia > Plectrocnemia conspersa. Next base: position 16,688,864 of record NW_028277165.1, read on the forward strand.
TTGATACCATCTTAGTATAAAATCATTTTGATTTTATATTTTAAGCAAATAAAAATATTTATATTATCAAAAATATTTATATATAATATAAAAGCAAATAAAAAAAAATATTAATCCAAATTAACATTTATTCACTAATTTAAATTTATAAATCTAAAAATAATTCAGTATTATTTATATATATATATGTATATATATTATAAATTTTAGTAACCTACTATCTTTTTGTATTGACTACAATAATCCATTTAGAAAAGTCATTTGCTTATAAAATATTAAAGATTTATTGAAATCAATAATGATTTTCACTTAAAATTATGAATTATGCTAATCATACTTGTATTAAATAGATCAAGATAATTGTTTAATATTTTTAATATTTATTTAGTTATAAAATATTTTTATTTAAAATAAAAAAAATAGCGCATTTTTATAAATAAGTTTTTGAGTCTACTGCCGTAGTTCGAACCCGCGGCCTCTGTGTTATCGGTTTACACCTTACATACTACGCTATTCCGACCTTTACTTAACTTATTATGTGGTCATGTTTTTAAAATATTATTAAACCTAAATTTTATTAACAAATCTTACAAGTTTAAATATATACTAATGATAAATACAATTTAATAATATTATTAGTTATTAAATAATAATATAATAATATATGTTATTAACATTTAGGTAAAACGGTAGCATGTAAGGTAGTATTTACATATTTTAGCATGACAAATTGAAAAAAAAATCTAATATATATTTGAATTGTTATTTTAAAAAGCTTTTTTATTATATTTTATGATTTGGTATTTAATTGAAATATTAAACTTTTAAACAACGACAATACGATTTTCTAGATTAGTCACAAAATTATTCATCGACCCTATAAGAAATAGGAATGATTGTTTTATTATTTTTGGGTCATCATTTAAAAAAGTAGCTTTCATAGCTTCCAGTAATGTCTGTCGACTTTTAATAAGTATAGTTCATAAACAAATACACTCACACTAAAATTTTATATAACTCGTAGAACTTGCTATATTCCACTTACCTTTGAAAATGAACAGACATTATTAATTTTGGAATATTCTGTTTGATCATGTCGTTGCCAAGTTTTTACCGATTTTCCATACCGCAAAACGTTTTTTTTTCTGACTCAAGTTTGCAAAGAAAATTACTATAATTTAGCATAAACACACATAGCATATATTATACGTTAACCCCCTCCATTCCCTAGACAAAATTCAGACAACGCCCCTGTAATAATACATGTAATGTCTGTGCGTGGGTGAATGGTTATGTGTGTGTGATCGTGACGATTTTCTCCCCCAAGACAATCGCTCTGGGAAAAAAACCAGTGTCGGGGAAACAGGATCACGTATAGTGCCTGGGATAATTAAAGTTGCCTGGTTCGATTCGAAATACGTGCTGGAAATACTTGCTGTCAACGCACGGCCACTTGTTATCCTGTCATTTCGAATAATATGCTCCTGCTTTCGGGGGGCGCCCTTTTGTATTCGCGTCGCTCTCGTGCGAATTTCGCCGAATACTAAAAACTTTTCGATTATTTTTTTATTTTATTTATTCGCACGACGACACCGTCCTTGCTTTGGTTGTTTTAATATTTTCGAGCATCGCCTTCGCATATATAAAATTAAATTTTAATATAGACGGAGAAAAAAATGTCAATTGCAAATGACGGATTGTTGAAATGAGATCGCGGTTATTCTTTATTTTAACGATTTTTTAATAATAAAAAATGTTCTTTATCTTCTGAATAAAAAAAATATATAATAATATAATGAATACAAAATCATTCCGTTTTTGTTAGGTATGCTTAAACATGTTAACAAATTGTATCAGTGCAGTTTTAATTGTGGTGTCGTTTACGTTGCAATTAAAATCCTTAATCTTAAGAATATTAAATAAAAAACTAGTATCTTGATATGCAATGAAAGAATGCAAACCTCAGCATTGATAAGCCATGAGATAATTGAACAATCATTTTTGTCAAACGACAGCCAATTAAATTGAAATACATTTTTTATTTAATATTTATATAGAGTATTTTGTTTCCTCTTTCGCATTGCTTCTTTTACGTTTGTTTGTGTGCTTTAAAGTTTAAAACTTAAAAGCGAAACGATAGTTTACAATGACCGAATTAATTTAACGTCTGACCTCGTTAAGCTTCCCGGTTCGTTAAAGTTTTCCAATGGTCGCGTGGCACAGTCCCACGGGACAACATCCCGGAAAAAACAAGCTTTTTTGATACCACAGTAAACATAAGAGAGCGATCCGCGGAATTCAAATCTCAAGCTCGAAATCGTTTTATTATGACACAAAAAGAGAGTCACGTAACAGGAACGACCGTATTGAATATTTGTCACAGGAAACCATGACTCGACACTGACTCTGGAATATTTCGCTGAAGTTGACACTCCCAACCTTTCATACCTCCAATAACTTATATATTAGAATGGGATATATTTTATATTAAATACACTAGTGAAAACGAAAGCCAGTCACGTAATTGTCTCGCTAGTGATAACTGCTTATTATTGAATTCATATGGGTTACGTTACATTAATAAAATATAAAAGGGTATTTAGTAATATGTTCACGTTTACGTAATTTAATAATTTCCGTCGCTTTTCTCTTATATAACAATTTATAAACTTTTCTACGACCCGAAGTTACCTTGTGTTTTATATTTTCGGAATTATAACTATTGAGTAATCGCGGCATTCGGTCACGTACTTATACGCCACCGTGGGAATTTCCCATTTGCTACTTTAGAAATCAAATGAAAATTTCCGATAAAATAGGTCATTTTTATACAATCATATTTTAATATTTAAAATATATTATCTGTCTAATCAAAGATGATGGCTATGGTTTAGTACGTATGTATATAATCTATTACCATTATCGAATATGGTATTAATTAAACATTTAAGTATCATAATTTTCTTATATAGAAGCAATTTTATATATAATAAAATTCCTTTTAACCATTATTTTATGTATTTTAAAAAACATTTTCATGTGATAAGAATTAATTTATAATAATTATTTTATTTTTATCTCTTACTTAATTTTAAATAAGATTATTTTAGACTAGCTATTTTTTACTATATTGTAAGAAGGTGTAATTGTTTGTTAATTACATTATAAACAATTACATGTTTTGCTCTGAATATCTACAATTAAATTAGTTCGTCCTTTAAATTGTTATTTTAGGAATTAACCTCTTTAATTATTATCTTGGAAAGGATAATTTAATAGACCTTGGTACTTAATTTAATCCCGAAAATCCTGGATTATGTTAGTTAGGTAATAATAATTAATTTAAATAATTTTAAATAATTTCAATAAATTTTCTTGCATTTTTATTGTACTCTTGCTTATATTACTTTTCATAGATATTAAATATTATTTGTTTTTAACAATTGTACTTCAGTATCGTTTAAAAAAACTGTTATTCTCTGGCATTGTAAGCCTTAGTTCTGATTTATTTATTCTGTACGCTCGAATTTAAAATGCTAAAACACATAATTCGATGTAAATATTTTGATGATTCATACCGTGCGTTATCTAAATCGTTTTTTTTCAACCCCATGTTAGACACCGATACACACCGACTTAACATCGTATTTTTACGAATACCATACGGTCAAGCTCCATAAGGAAGCTCTGGAGTCACGCAAAGGCCGCTTACCATACGAACACATTATACACTCCGGTATACACACGCAATTACCTGGCATTTATCTTGGAACCACATCCACCATATAACCACCCCCGGAGCCTTTGGAGAGGACCACCCTATTTCTTGCCGCGATAATCATTATCATATCGTATGCACGGCCCGGTTTCCAATGAAACAAGGCCCAGAGGCTCTGCTCAATAATGCATCGGGAAGATTGCAGACAGAATGCAATTACGAGTCGGAATTAGAGGCAATCTATTATGGATCTGCCCTTGTCGAGCTTCTATGTTCTACGCCATGATTGATTGCTTAAATGTTTCTATGTATAATAAAAGTGACATTAAACCACGTTTAAATTTAAATACCGAAATAAGTAAACTATATCACTCGAAAAGAATGAAGCATGAATAGACTCTAGAGAAAATGTTAATTGTCTCTCATCAATAATATGTTAAATTAAATATAGCACAGAGAGTAATAGCATAACAAATATTTTTTTTAACTCACAGTATTTTTTATGTGCAAATGTTATTTATAGAGAATTCCGAAACTTTCTAGAAATACTGATGTAAAAAAAATCCTGGTTCTCTTATGCCTGTACTACACTCTTTGGAAGTTGGCCAAGGTTGGCCAAGGATGGAGAATATAGTGGGTTACTTCGGTCGAGTTCGGTTCTGTCCGCTCTAAAATCTCTCGGAAGTTGTACGAGGTTACCGAGAATCGAAGGTAAAGTAGGGGTAATTCAGTCGACTTTGCCAGCTTCGAGCGCTTCCAAACATTGTCGGCAAAAGGACCGGAGTCAAAGGGTCCGAAGTCAGAGCTGCTCTTTCGAGCGCGAGCGGTAAGATATTTCCCCTTTCGCTTTCGCGTGTTAAGTGACGAATGTGAGAGAGATAATGATTATGTTGTTTTGCAAACTGAGATAGAACGAGTAACTCGCTTCAATTTCAGTATGCGATTAGGCGTTCTATGGTTAACACGCACGTCGGGCGCTGCATCGTGGTCACGTGGTCAAGTTATAATACCACATGCTTATCGGGGACTTCAACAGACTTACTGACATCTTTGAATATTTTAGGGCACCAAGAGGGATTATTTATATTTTTGATAGTATATTCTTCTAACAGATATCGCATGCATTTGCAATGCACCTTCCATTTTGAAGATGGAGGCTCTAAAAATTGTGATATTACATATTCTACAGATCATTATCCATTGGCGCTTAAAACTCTTCCTATTTACCTAAAATCAGTCATATCTATTGACATATCTATATTAATAAATATTAGTTATCGACTTTATACGGTCCATGGCTTGAATCATAGACACTAAAATATTATAAATATTCTGCCAAGAAGTAATTCTTTGAGTCGTAAATCGTGCTATGATATTTGAATAGGTCGTAAAATATTTTACAGTTAAGGCATAATAGCAAAAGTTTAAGAAGCACTGCTTGAGGCGATAATCAAATATACTTCAATCACAGAATGCTTACTCAATGTGCTTTACAATGATTTAAATATGACAAAAATATTGTATAATAATAGACATATATAAATACATATAAGACTGCAGATAAAATGCAATTAAAGGCAGTCTATTATGGATATGCCCTTGTCAAAATTCATGTGCTACATATGATTGATTGTTTACTGACGAACCCTCGGATGTTCCACACACTCCAGGCAAATGCACTGGAAAATGTAAATTAAACACCATTTCGCCTGTCAGTGTGGGTAAAACTTATAATTTGTAATTATCCAACGACCGAAACAAACTGCGAAATGATATTTGCGCTTGTGATGTATTACTAATGGGACTGCGTATTTATGAGACGTGGCATGTTATGAATGAGCTTTCATATCACTGAAACCGCAACTGCAAATTTTAAATATTTTAAAAATTATATCTTAAATAAATTCTTAAAAGAATTTAAAGGGGCGGTGAAGACATTTAAGCAGTTGAAATCCCATTGATCTATCTCAGCCGTTTATGGCATAATCTTGAAGCACTATAATTTCAGTTTAATATATCATAATAAATTATTTAAGATCCTGCATTAAGTTGTCATGTATAATATGATATTATTTTTTGTACTTGCTTAATGCTTAAAAGCATCTTGTACTTTTAGCTTAATTAATATTGAGTTACTGGTATAATCTGTGTTAAAGGGCTAAGAAAAAAAATAGCTAACCTTTTTGGTAATTTTATTAAAATTATATTTTATGTATATATTGTGTTTGTGTATATATTATGTAAGCCGGACCAACAATAGTGCAATGGATAAATCATCTTGCTATTCCTTGGTTTCCTCAGTGATACACTTTAATTAAAACAATGTTTTTTTTTTAATATAATAATTTAGTAAATATACATACATATATAATAATTTATCAAATACATATAGAAAATTTTAAATTATATAATTTTACTATCACCTACCAGATAATTAATATTTTCACTGGTAAAAATACATATCTACTGGTGAAAAAGTATTTCGATATGAATTTACTGGAATAGCATTTTTTATTATTTTTTTACATTGCTGCATTAATGCCAGTTGTCAAATTACTTATAATACAATCTATAAAAACATTAAATTTATCTAATTTAGCTGTAGCTATCATGTCTAATATTTTTTTACTTTTAAAAATCAACAATAATTTGCAAATAATTTTTAACACAAACGAAACTGCTTCAAAAAACTACAATCTGTCCCTTTGAATAATAATTTTTATTGTGAAAGTACTGCTTTTATGCTTTTGAAGGCAATGTTCCGCTCCTTTTATTTATTGTACGTATAAAAACTGCTGAAGGAACTTATACATGAAATACATCAGTACATAGGTACATCTTAAACTACTGTAGTTTAGTTTATATTCATTATTTGAGGTCGGTTTCTACTTTTTTTTATACATATATTCTTGCTATGATTTTTTCCAACGAGAGTTTTTCCCCTCTCACCTCCTCCCCCTTGGCAAGCGTTTAAATATATAAGAGGTTCGACTGTATTTGAATATAATAAAACAGGGAACATTTATATTTCATCGAGCTTTATTTTATAACATATAAATTAGCACCTATATACAGAGAAATCTAGATGCCAATATCAGGCGACGGGATTGAAATGGCAGGACTTTTTTCTGGCGTGTCGAGTTGTATTGTTGTCGACCGTAATTTCGGTAGAGCGGCTGAGATTTCCGTGTTGTGTTCTCGCGATGCTCTCTGGACGATCCGCTGATGTTTCTCTCTGATGCTGTGACTTTGTGAAGTCTCTCTTTGTCTGTCTTATGTAACCATGTATCACTTCCTTTTTAGTGCTTTTGAGACATCTCTGGCGAATCTCAGATAAGGGTGTTACTCTTAAAACAAAAACGATCCAGATGGTGGCTCTGGCGATCGGTAACCAAAGGGTAGTTGAATGTATTCTTTCCAAACAAAGAGTAGTTTTTTCGGCGGTACTTAAGGGTGCTTGACTTCTTGGGACGGATGTACTATTAAGTGGTCCGTGCAGTTTTTTTCAATTATTAATTGTTTTTTCAAGAGATCTCTCTCTCAATATTGCTAAAGTACTGACTATTGAGACTTTTGATTGCTAGAGTGATCTCTAAATTATAATAAAGGTGCAGGTTATTGTTACTTTCATAGTTAGATTGTTAAATTACAAAAGCTTATTTCAATTTTGTTTTAATATAAAAGCGTTGAATCCAAAAATTACATATGTTTAGTAGAATATCTATATAATCTATTAAAATAATTTATTTTAAAATATCAGTTTGCTAGAATTACTTATTAGCCACTACTATTGTTATTTCATTTCTTCGTAGTACACATAGTGCAATGCTATTGTTCAGTGTTAATAAATCAATTTGATATTTATATAAGTAAAATAATACGTATAGTAATAATACAAAAATATATATTATATTATATTCACTATCAAAACATCGGATATTTCATATATGCTCTTTCTATACTGTTCTTAATTTATTTGCCTTTCTGTGAAAACCACTGAGCAATCCTTTATGGATGTTAACATCGCTCAACATCAATCCTACACGCCGATAACCAGCCATCCGCATTGTCGGGGCTCTTATTTGGCAATAAACTTATTCGGCGCGTGTAAATTTACATATCAATACGTATTTTCAATCACTCCGCATATTAGCCCCTGTCGATTCACGAAATCTATTAGTGGCGATCATAGCTCCCCTTGTATGTATACAAACATATATATGAACAGTGGGGGTGCGGTGCATGCCCGCCCGAAAGTGAGCATGAAACTTGGATCATTAGTCATTTTTATGCGGGGCGGGGGTGGTCCAAAAAAATAAACAGGGGTCGCCAACTTTGGTCCGCAGGCACAAAGCGGCGGCAAATCGCCGTTTGATTTATGGACCGTGAGTTGGCGATATGAGACCGAGGTTTTGTGTGCATACATAAGGGTGGGCAAAAAAGCTTCGATTAAAATATGTCGGTGCTAATGAGACATTTTGAAAAATTGCGCTGTTTTCGGCACGTTCGGCATTCGGCATGTTTGGCAACTTTCGGTCGGCTGTCATAATTTAGAACAATCAGTGTTAGGACCGAAAGCTCCCCTCGAAGCTTTCGACGTCCCGCTGCGACGAGGCGAACTTTCGTGTTCAAACAATACAAATAGCTTTTTTTTAATAAATTGCCAGCTTTTGTTCTGCCGAATGCGACTTTTATCGTTTTATTATGTTGTGCTTACTAAATAATATGTATAACTATATAATATATTACACATACCGAGTGCTCCATAAAAAAACAATTTATTTAACAAAAGAAAAAAAACATATAACATATCATATTTTAACTACTTAAGAAAATTTCATTTTACAAAAAATTCCTTAAAAGATTTTTAAAACAAAATATTAAATAATATTTTTTGAATAAATGATTATGCTAACCTATGATACATCATATTTAAGGCTATGATACATAGTATATTAATTAATTTAAAACTAATTCATATGCTCTGGTTATAGTTACTATAAATATTTTTTAAATAAAATGTATATTTTTTACCTTTAATATAAATTTATAATAAATTCACAATATCTTTTCTACAAATGTGTGCTTTTTAATGTTATAGTGATTTATAACTAATTAATAGTTTAATTGCTCGAGTTCGGTCTAAAATCTCTCGGAAGTTGTCCGAGGTTACCGAGAACGGGAGGTAAAGTGGGGGTAATTCAGTCGACTTGGCCAGCTTCGAGCGCTTCCGAATATTGTCGGCATTATTTTCTGAGTCAAAGGTACCGAAGTCAGAGCTGCTCTTTTGAGCGAGTGACGAGAGTGAGAGAGATAATAATATGGTTTTTCGCAAACTGAAATAGAACGAATAACTCGGCTCAATTTCAGTATGCGCGTAGGCGTCCTATGGTTAACACGTATGTCGAGCGCTGTATCGTGGTCAAATTATAGTACCACATTATTATCGGTGACTTAAACAGACTTACGGACATCTTTGAATATTTTAGGGCAACAAAATGGATTAATTATATTTTTGATAGTATATTCTTCTAACAGACATCGTTATTATATATTTTTTTCATATAAAATTAAATAATTAAAAAATAATTAGTGGTACTCGATTTTGTTAAAAAAAAATCGCTTCGAATATCCTAATGTATTTTCCTAGATCGGTTTATATAAATGTCACACCATAACGAATTCTTATTTAGAATCGATGGCGACAAATTCTAGGATAGTCACAGATGTGGTGTTCGTATTCTGAAGTATTATTTTTATGCCTTATTGCATTTTGAAAAAACCGACAAAGATTTTGCGTAAATTGAATATTTACGACCGAATATTTTTCACTGATATTGTGTTGGTGAGTGCCCACACAAACTTTTATAATTATCAGTAGCGTAATTTTAATAATACGACAATTTAAAAAGTGCGATTATTTGACACATTTTTCGATCGCGCGCAAATATGCCAGCTGTACGCGACAGCAGCCGCCATGCGTACGTCATTCACGCCCGCCGTCCGAACGGCATGTGAAATTTGTGGCAGTGTGGCTGCTACTCGGAAGTCGGCGATCTTGACCGACTTTAATTGAACTTCGGTTCGGACAATTTCCAGAGTTTTCTTACAACACGTTTATTTATTTATTTTACACATAACATATTTTATTTTAAATAAGCAAATTTATATTATCACACATATTTTCCCATATTATTATAGCAAATAAATAAAATTAAAGATAAATAATTTATACAGCTACTTAAAACGATAATGATGACTGTAAGAAACACGTGCTTACAAATTATTAATAGGTATTACTATAATAACAAACACTTTGTATACTTCAATTAATATAAATTAACGCATGATGAAAAAAGCTAGCATAAAAACTTCATCACTTGTTTTATATGATTATATTAAATTATAAACAGTTCTGTTTTATCGCATCGCAAAAATATTTTCATTCTATCAACAACTCTTACTTATTTTAATCCAGTTGTGCTACCTCTTTTTCTTTATCATATTACAATTTATAGATATATTTTTATTAATTTATTCTACTACTTACATTAAAAACACTTGTTAAGTGATTCATAAGATATTCGTAAATATCAAACATGGTTCATAAAATTTTGTGTTATAATATTTTATGTTAATGGAATTAACATTTAACATTTGGAATCATTTAAAAAAAATAAACATTTAAAAGCAATTTTTGTTGCATTAAAAAGAACGACACTCATTTCGGGATTACCTAATAGAAATAGATTTTTTTTCTTTTACTCAAATTTAAACCGATAAAAAATTTAAAACTAATCTTTAGCAACAACGTTATTTTATTTTAAGCTAAAAATTGGTTAAAAAAATAATTGAATTTAAAATATCACAGATATGTTATTATACTGATAGAATTTGATATATTGTTCCATTATGCAACAAAAGCTTTCGAGCAACACCTACTTTCGATCCGTTTAACCACGCGTAGATTAATAGCAATAATGTAGCCCAAAACAGACATGAATATTTATGAACTCACATTAAACCGACCACGCATCTCGAACGCGGGTCGATTTTCAATTTAACTCTCTCGAACAATATAAATTCGAAACATTAACAAGATCGCGAGTCGTTTTTCTTTCGTTAAATGTGTACCAGAAAAATATACATCTGTATATAAAACATACATATGTATATGAGATTATTATAATTGAAGTTGTATTTTTGCTTTACTCCATATACTAAAAGATGGATGAGCTCCAATAACATCGATTCATTATTAAAGACTCCATGTGGGGTCCGAGTTAACGTCATAATAACGTTCGATACGAAATGACGTAATGACTGGTTACACACGTAATGATAGCCCATCGCATCGTCAATGAACGCCCTCGGAAGGGTTTGTCAGATTTTTGTTTAAATAAAACACAGAGCGTGGGTGTGTTATGCATGTATGTTATGTATATATGTAAATATTTTTGTGTTCTCTTTTTGATCGTTTATCTACCGTAGTTCAGTAATTGCGTGTATTAATCTGGGTTAAGTGCGTTTAGTTGTCGAGTTGGAAGCAATAATTGCAGTACGCAATAAATACATATATGTATGTATTTGGAAATAAGTAAAAATTAGTTTCATAATTTTATTCCAGCTGGTATGCTTAAAAATATGGGACAGTATGGCAGGTCTACTGTTGATTTATCCCCAATTACGAATGTGACTTCCATACATAAAATGTAATAAATAAAAAATGGTATAAATTTTTTTTTTAAATATTTTTTAAAGCAAATTATTATAAGACGATGACTTTTAATATGTATACATATATAATGATAAATTTGCAACATTATGATTTTTCTTATATTTTAAATCAAGTAAAATTTGTATGAATAATTTATTCATTGATATATTTTATAATAAAATTAAGGACTGTCTAACGCATACGATACATGACAATTTTACAAAAGATAATCGTTACAAAAGCAATAACCGTAGCAGATGCCGAAAACTTAACCGAATTAATTAGAAGACGACGCCCACGCGTTTGCGTTAGACGAAAATTAGATTTCAGAGTTGAAATCTCAAATATTACTACGTACAGTTTGGTTTAAACGATCTCAATAAATTCTGTCGCTTAGGGAGAAAAAAATAAAAATAAATCAAAACTTATTTTTTGAAAACAATAGCGTCCTTGACTTGAATTAGATAATATAAATTCTGGAATATTTTTTTATTTATGTCATCTTCGATGTCGTAAAAGCGGTCGGAAAGGAGGCTATACGGCCCTTCGGTAATTAGCGAAAGTTTCAGCAGCACGCCCCTTTTGAACCTTCAATTTAATATATTTTAATCGCTCTTTGTTGTGGCGCCAACATTTGCGTAATCAGTATTTCGAAAACGGCCGTGAGCAATAAAGGTTTCAGAAACAACCGCGTTTCGCCGAAGTTGCTACCGTTTTAACCGACCGCAAATGTGAATTTGAAATGTTGCTATTTCGGGTTTTTAATTTTTAATGCGCGCTTTTGCGAAAATATGCCAAAACGAAATTTAAAACCCATTAACTTAATAAGAATAATAAAATTCATTTATGGCTACCGTCCCGAAGCACTGATATAAATTTACATTTAATGCTTAAAATTCAATTAATATTTGTTGATCTAATTTTATGTTAAAATAATTTGAACGTTAGACATAAGTTTTTGTTTTTGTGAAACTTGTGATAAAATCATTATTAAAGACATTTACATTTTCGCAGAATTAAGAGTGTGCCTTCGACAATAAAATATGTTATGAACAATGAAATTTATACAGCAACTTAATTTATTATATTTTTTTATATATTGAAACGCAATCTGTCTATTTCTTTTAATTTATTTATATTTCCTTATGTCCTTTTCTTTCCAGCAACTAGACACCTAAAATGCTTCCTTTTGTTCCAAATATGAGTTTTCCAGGTCAGTCTTCTGTCGAGATGAATTCCAAGATATTATGGGGAGTTCCCTTGTAGTATCCATTTCCCATTAAGGGATACTGAAGAACAAGTATCTTTGTTCAGCGTAAATGTAACATGGATTTATTTAGTTTCATTAGCTCTGATTCGCCATGCAGAAAGCCAAACTTAAACTTTTCAGTCTTGCAGTCTTTTTAATGTGATTTTTATGTCAATATCAGACACCATTATATTAAGTTCTGGTTTATTTTTTTTAATAATTATTTTTCTAATATTTTTCACACAATAAAATAATTTATATTTAAGATCATAATCAACGCTATATTCATATGAAATATTAAGGACAAATTTATAATATGATACTACAGGCAGCCCTCGACTTTCGCACATAATTGGTTCCCCAAAAATGTGTGCGAATGTTGAATGTACGAAAGTCCAGGGAAGTAAAAAAAATTGAAATTGTGTGTATTTTAAAATATTTATTTATCAAGTAAATATAATATGTTTAAGAGGCGCTTAAGAGACACGTTTAGGTGGGGTTTGCGGGTGTTTCCTTTGAAAAGGTATCAAGAGTTAACTGTTTTCCGCTATTTTTTTTCTTTTCTTCATATAGTATTTTATAACATGCTATGTTTTTATTGATTGACCCACGCACTTGAGATATGCGTTCTCCATTGGGATCACAATCTTCCATAATATTTAAAAAACTGTAAAGGTGCGTGAAGGCTTCAGTCATATTTTTCATCGTTGAAGATGAGGAATATTTTACATCTTCAATAATTTTGGATAATTAGGAAATAAATTCTTTTGCAGCATGTTTATCCGCATCAGCCGATTCTCCAGTAAATTTAATATTATGAAAAGAATACCACATTTTAAAATTGTAAAACCAACCGTTACTTGCTTGAAAAACCGTGTTAAAATATTTGTTTAATCTATCCTTCCAATCTTTGTGCAAATTAAGAGCTTCTGCTTGAATAATTGAAATACTCAGAGGGACATCTTTTTGATGTTGGTCATCGATCTACGATGACAAAGATTTTCCATTTCATCTATGTTTTTTTTGTTTATTATTTTTTTATTATTTTTATTATTAAATTTAAAAAAATGTTTTTTTTTAAATGTGCGAAATAGCGAATTGTGCAAAAGTCGAGGGCCGTTTTAAAAGTTTTCTCTAATTAATAATAATATTAATTCATAGTAAAATAGTTTATATTTATCACCTATTAATTTCCATTATTTATTTGTTAATACACGTAAACTTGTGAAAATATTGAAAACCATTTGTAATATTTATTAAATATACTAATATATAATTCTTTGTTTAGTTTATTTTCTAATTAAGCAAAAAATTAGTTCGTATTTTTAATATTATTTAATTTTAGTCTGGCATTGAAGCTGTTTTTTAATTCCAAATTCATAATTTATATATTTTCTATAGGCTAATCTCAAAACGATTGCTCGAATCACATAAAATATCAAAAAGAAATCTCAAGTAGCTTTTGAATATTCTCCTTTTATATACACATATCATGTAGCTCTCGATGGGTATAAAAGTACAAAAATCACGTACTCGAACAACGCACGAAAGGTGACGAGAAGGGTGTCGAAATGACACCCACGAGAGCGTATGATGCCGTACGAGACAAAAGGCCGAATGCGAGATGTGTGAACGACATAACCATAGATGAGATGAGTTATCCCTAACCCCAGTTGGGTACAATATTTAAATGAACTCGTCAATTAGCGAATTCGCCATTGTGCCATCCAAAGCCGTGAGGTCAAAGAGTGCACACATATACCCACCGTTAATTGTCGGAATCGGAACGCGCATGGGTTTCTGAGGGCTGAAACCCATTAGTGCATTTCACAAATTAAAATTTATTTACACTCATTAAAAATAAGAGTATGCCGCGGCGTGACCAATTACGGACACTCCATTCCTGGCGACTCGGATTCAGGCTCGTTTGATTTATTTTTTTATAGTTAAAATTTAATTATTAAAAAGGCTACATTGGCAGCGTTGCGTGTCCGAGAAACGTTATTGCTCTTCTACACCGACTCATAACGTATTCAAAACGTGATCGACTGGACCGTAGAATGGCGTAAAGCTTTCGTCCAAGAGTCGGTATCTACTTATGTAACATCGATCGTACGTATTATACATATGATATAGTGATGTTCAGTATTGGCATTGTCCTCTATCTGATTATGTATAATATATGTATTTAAATATTTAAGTTTATTGACAAGTAGAGGATTCAGGTATTTCACACATTGACTATCGCTCAATGAGCTCGAGAATAACTGAGCTAAGCAATCTCAGCAACCAATCCGATAATTTTATTACTGATAACACATTACAAAACCTTCTCAAAATCCTTATATACGACGTCTACATTTATGCCTGCACTATACTCTCTGGAAGTTGTCCGAACTGAAGTTACAACTGAAGTCGGCCGAGACCTACGACTTCGAGTAAGCGACCACACTGCCGCAAATTTCATATGCCGTCCGGACGGCGGCTTCTGTCACGTACAGCTGGCATAATTGCGGGCGATCAAAAAATGTGCCAAATAATCGCAATTTTTAAATTGTCATTTTATTAAAATTACGCTACTAATAATTATAAAAGTTTGTGTGGGAACTCACTAATACAATGTCAGTGACAACTTTTCGGTCGTAAATATTCAATTTACGCAAAATCTTTGTGGGCTTTTGCAAAATGCCATAAGGCATAAAAATGATACTTTAGAATACGAACACCACATCTGTGACTATCCTAGAATTTGTCGCCATCGATTCTAAATAAGAATTTATTATGGTGTGTCATTTATATAAACCGATCTAGGAAAATACATAATGAGATTCGAAACGATTTTTTTTAACAAAATCAAGTACCACTAATTATTTTTTAATTATTTAATTTTATATGAAAAAAGTATAATAACGATATATGTTAGAAGAATATACTATTAAAAATATAATTAATCCCTTTTGGTGCCCTAAAATATTAAAATATTTTAGTAAGAGTCTGTTGTAGTCTCCGATAAGCATGTGGTATTATAACTTGACCACGTGACGACGATGTAGCGCTCCACATGCGTGTTAACCATAGGACGCCTACGCACATACTGAAATTGAACCGAGTAACTCGTTTTATCTGTTTGCGAAACACCATATCATTATTTCTGACACTCTCGTCACTTAACACGCGAGAGAGCGAAAGGGGAAGTATCTCACCACTCGCGCTCGAAAGAGCAGCTCCGACTTCAATTCCTTTGACTTCGGTCCGTTGCCGACAATGTTCGGAAGCGCTCGAAGCTGGCCAAGTCGACTGAATTACCCCCACTTTACCTCCCGTTCTCGGTAACCTCGGACAACTTCCGAGAGATTTTAGAGCAGGCAGAACCGAACTCGACCGAAGTAACACACTATATTGAAGTAACACAACCATGGCAAGGCCAACTTCCAGAGAGTGTAGTTCAGGCATAAAGCAGGTGAGACTATATTCGTTTTTATATGAGGGATTAAATTATTAAGACATAACATGTATTGGGATGTCACTGGCTATATGTGTAGAGACAAATGTGTTTGTATTTGAAGTGCATTTTTAAATATACAATTGCATGCATGAACTGGAAATATATTTTCTATACCGTTTCAAAAATCATATATACATTGTATGTATATATTACTTGTGTAGCTACACACGTGTGCATTGATGTATAAAAATCCTCAGCTGTGCCAAGGCTTTTCCGCTGATAATACTCGCTGGCGTCGGTGTAAAGTTTACCTGTCAGCTACCGTTAATTAACAACACTCTGCCGTATTCGTTTTTATTCCTAACACTATCTATGGTGCTTTTCTAATTTGTATACGAATTTAATGAGGTTTCTGATACGTGCTTGGCAAACTACACCTTATTTATTATGCTTACACGACATAATATTGTATCTAAGTTTATACGATACATTTTCTATAAAAAAAACATGCTATTTGGTTGTTATCAAAGGGGGCGTTGGCTGCTTCATTTCCCGGCGATTTGTAAATCTCGAATTTTTCCTAGCAAGGCAGATTTGCGAAGGGCTTGGCGCCAAAGGCAAAGTGGAATCTCTTTGGAAAGAAACTCACCTCCCGATAGTGCTTTGATATTCGGTCGCCGTCAAACCCCTCAGAAAGATCCGCCGAAACCGAATAAGGAGCCGAAAAGCCAGCCCGAGGATGTCTGCCTTCGGGATCACTTTTGTCAGCTCAAATCCGAGAGTTCCTTTCGTTTGACTTTCGAACGCTTCCAGAATTTGCTTACACGCACCACGGTATCACGTCACATTATATTTGATTCAGAAAAAATATTTTTGCACTCGTACTCCTGAGACGATAAACTCAGAGTTAGTCATCTGAACGGGGCTCGGTACATATAAGCTTCTTATGCAAAATATTATATAATATCACACACATCTCAACATTTTTTAGAGTAATTTAATCTATGTCATTTATATAGATATGAAAGAACTCAAAATATATATTTTCCTGTAGCACTTTTTTAATTTGATAAATCTCTGCAATCTGCTGACGGTGTAAAGGTTTTTTTAATCTATGTAACTACCGGTCCAGTCACTCCAATCAATTGTAGTACAACTCTGTTTATTTTAATCAATATTGTACTAAATTTTGGACACTATATAAAATATTGAATATGTTGTAATCGATCTTTTGAAAATAAAGGCTATAATATTTTTTATAATGGTTTTTGAAATGATTCTATAGTTATATAAGTCCTTTTTTTAATCCTGTATGTACATATATCAAATACACAAAGTAACATTTCATCAAGGTCGCAATGCAATTTAAAATCCACTTGACAGCTCATTTATAGTTTACAAGCGAAACGCTATCTCTATTATGTCATTTATCTCTATTACACTTTGTGAAAAAATATACGTTCTTATTCATACAATAGTACCCACACACGTTCGTATTTAACGGCGATGTTTAACGCCTGTAAAGGAATATCGTGTCGAATATGGTTCAGTGATTTTTTTCAATTGTCCCTTGTTTCCATTCACCTTTTGATGAAAGCAACGAAAAAAATCGCTATCAAAAAAAGTGTGATAAAGCCTTACTCTGGTATATATTTTTCGTGCTCTCTCTGATTCGAACGCTACATTGTAGAAAATCGATTCGTAAACCTTAACACAGTCTCGTTTTCAAAGGTCGCATATGCGAATCAGAGCATCGTATCACATATTGAAAGATATAAAATATCATATAGTATGTATGTATGTATATATATTTACACATGTTATGAAATACATGGTGGCAAAAAAATCAAACAATGTAAATGTTAATGTTTTAAAACGATTAGTGCTAAATAAAGTGTATTTTAAGCCGTCAATTGATTAATGATATCAGCATTTATTATGCATCACCGTTTTTCTTTTTCTTTTAACGGTTTTAACCATTGTTTTTTATGTAAGTATATGTGTATTTTAATGTATGTAATTGTAAAAATGTATTTTATATCCATCTAATTGTAAATCATATAAGCACTTTATATGAAAAATATTATCTATAAAAATACATCTTCAAAATTACTATACAAACTTTCAGTTTGTAGTAACTGTTGTATTCTCACGGTTTGGAGCGTTAAAGAATTCTATAAGCGTAATTTAACAAATTTCGCGCCGAGTTGTGTACGGGCGCCGATCCGAATCCATGTTTCACTCCAAATCCCCTTTAAAACCCCCTTTTGTTTCCAACTTTGTTAAAAGTACACTTTCGCTTTCACCCCTTTCGATATTCTAATTGAATATGTATGTAAAAAGTTAAAGTTTAACGCTAAATGTCGCCAACTTTTGCACTCCCGATTCTGTATTTACTTATCCGGCTAACGTTACGACGGGTCCAATCCTACTACGTCGGATATAAAGCGAAATCCGCAACGTTGTTACGTTTTATACACGTATACTTATATGTGTTTACAATGTGTGCATTGTGTCAAAATTTTACAATGTTATAAAGTTTTACGTTCATTTCGACTGATTCAATTGCAGAGACAATCGCGATATTGTCCGGTTTCGAAGCAAGGTCAGCTCGTTGCAGTTCACAAATCGATTATAAATGGAAAAGTCGCCAATGGTGTAGTAAAAAAAGTCGGAAAATAGTGTGGGGGAAATGTGCTGAATCGGCGGCGGTTTCTAACTTTACAGCATCCCTCGGCTTTACTTGTAACCCCGTTGGTATTTTGATTCCCGGGGAATATACATAGCGCCCGTCGTCAACTCGTTACAGACGAACAATCCACGAAAAGATTCTTTTGTAAAAATGTAAATTATATGAATTAATGAAGTCGAATATATATTATTTTATATAAATATTATATTATACGTATAAATAGGCTATACCAAAATATTTTTAAAACTTTCTAGAAATTTATTTAATCAATTATGATAGAAACTGTTTTTATTCAAAACTATAAAATACAGTAAATTATTGCAGCTTGTACAGAATATCTTATATGTATTAAAAAAACATCCGACTTATCTCACAACTATTGCTATTATTGGCGCAAGGCAAAGGGAGCGGGTTTTTCGGAAGCACTTAAAAACGCGGATTAGCCAATGACATCTAATTTCCAAGGTCTAATCACGCTTTATGATCTCTATTGAAACCCGTTTTAAAGTAGTCTCCAGAAACATTTTCTTCTTGTTTAATTATTACTTGAAAATTTTTCGCAATACGTCATTATATATATTTTTTAGATATATTTTGCATTGCAATCAGATTGTTTTTACTAAATGCAGATTTTCCTGTGTTTAATTTTTTTAATATGATTAAAGAGCTAGTTAGTATTAAAGATTTTAATTTTTTGTTATTTTCATGTATTCGAATATCGAATAAAAATATATAGCTTAAAAAATGTAGTGAATAATAAATACATGTTAATACATACATATATCTATGTTACCAATAAAGATGATCGATACTATGTATTTTAATTATTATAACTTAAATTAAATGCGAAGTCTTATTTTAATTATATCTGCTTCCAAAAATATGAATTTAACTTTATGCTTCATTGACAATAATAATGCCCAAAAAAATATTACAATAATAAAATATTTTAGACAAACCTGAAATTAACTAATATTCATATCGATTTAAAAATTATAAAAAAATCAATAACGGTTCGCAATTAAGCACAGATTGAGATGCTGCAGTAGTATTTTTTAAAGTTATTGTTATGTAATAGTTATATAGTTATTGAATGTTATGAATGAGATTGACGGACGAGGCGCCGCCGGTCGTCGTTTTCTCGTCGTCACGTCAGTAGTTGCTAGTGTCGCTTAGCTTGTGGCCAAATAAATCGGTCTCCACGATATTAAAGCGGAACTATAAGTATTTCGTCAATTAAAAAAAATACATTTTTTTACCTGCGACTACTTGTTTTTTGACATTTAATTTGATCATTGCTGTTGTAAGTAACTCAAAGAAAAGAAAATAAATTTTACAAAATGGGCAGCGATAAATTGAAGAAATGTGTTTTTAGAGTTAATACAATGCTAAACTAGAAATAAAAAAAAGATTTTATTACAAATATGAACGAATAGTTAGACAAATATTTGAATAGCGAATTGATAAAAAGGGGCAAATATATTCGGTATTCGACAATTCAGATTGGTGTCTCTAGTTAGTATTATATTAAAGTACATTGTATAAATATTAATAAAATAAATCGGAAACTTGGTGAATCATATCCAATTGCACATAATATACTTACTTTAATATTTAAAAAAAAATAACAATATTCTCCCCATATGCATTTAAAATAATAAGTAACTTTTTATTTTACTATGATTCTATATGATCAATACATATTAAATTATACTAATCAACACTTTACCATATATATACAAAACAAATTATATTGTTAAAGATCTTTACATTTTTAATGATAAAATAGTTTATATTTAAAAAAAATTATATTAAAAAATTATATAAAAAGTATTTTATGACTTTTTATGCCAAACTTAATATAACAATGTATTCGACTACTAATAAACTTACGAGTTTAAATTTGACTGAGTAGTTTCATATTACGCTATAAACACACTGCTCGTGCTGCAGTTTTATTAGCAGCTTAAGCAACATAAAATGAAAAATATCATTAAAACAAGTTACGTTAGGTCACATAGTATATTTTTACATTATATAGTTATGGTAAACTATATTAAATTTTGACCTACATTACATTTACTTGGTCACATGGAAATTAAGCTTCAGTTAATCTCTAGACGACGAACTGCCATCTCACTTGGTCTTGAGCTTAAGTCCTGCATCTATTCCTTTTAGTGTGTTTGTTTATCCCATTGTTATTTATTTTTATCAAAATACGATATGGGGACATCTCCATCATACACACGTTTAAATATAACTCAAAGGATATATATAGAATAGATCATATTTTAATATAATATACGCACACGTTGGTGCGAGCGAGTTTGACATTATCAGTCATAAAGATGTCTATATACATATTTATATGTATCGAATATGTAAATAGCAATTCCTTTGCGTGTTCGTCGAGCTGTACACGTAAAAATGGAGCACGGTGAGTTTTATGTTATTGAAGGAGAGACATCGATTCCTATTACCTTTCGTCGTGGAAAGGGACAATTCGTTACCGTGATGTGTTTTGCGAAACTTTCGCATTATGATCCCCAGCGGTGCTAGGTGATGTGTGGCGCAAAAGGAAAAAATCGAGCAGGCAATGCGAAAGCTCCTTGTTCCTCTTACCCTTAGAGCTTTTTCGTTCTAGGGAGAATGCATGCTGATTTATCAGCAAAGTTTCGCGCAATGTCGATAAATTCAAATGAACTGTATTTTTTCGCCTCTCCATCCAGCATCCGATGCGATGTTTGCTTTGCATGGCGTAAAACTTGCCTCGGATGCTGCGTCTCGATAAAGAATATACGGCCGGGGGAAACTTTCGCTCTTAATGACTGCGAAAAATATGTGCGTCTGCGGAAAAAAAAGCTCGAGCTTATTGTGCGTATTGTCGGACGGGAATCGCTTTAATGGCTTTTTTGTAATAACACTGAAACCAATCCAAGATTTGAGATTGCTTTATATAGTATAGTAGATATGAGTGTATCATGCTATATACTCGCATGTATACGCCTCGTTAAATCCAATATGAGAACATATTTGTAATGATCGTTATGATTTGTTACAGAGTATTAATTGTACGAAAAACTTTCATTAATATTTGTACGAATATTCTGTGAAATATATTTTTGTCAATGACAGAAATCCAATATTAATTAGACACTTGTATCGTAAGTAATAATATTATTTTATAACATAGGTGAAATAAAACATTTACAAACGAGTTTTTACCAACTTTTCCTTTAAAAACAAAAATCATAAATAGTGCAGAGATGGAAGCAAATAGGAAGTAAAAAAGTGAGACTATTGGCATATCATTGAACGATAAATACTGTATCACAATATCACAAAAGATAGAGTAAGTTTTTACCAAAATAAATGCGGATTATAACAATAAAATTGTCTTATTTACTTGGTTTTATTCACTCAATTTTAAAATACAGGCGACCCTCGACTTTCGCACATAATTGGTTCCTGAAAACGTGTGCGAATGTTGAATGTACGAAAGTCGAGGGAAGTAAAAAAAAATTGAAATTGTGTGTATTTTAAAATATTTATTTATCAAGTAAATATAAGATGTTTAAGAGGCATTTAAGAGACACGTTTAAGTGGGGTTTGCGGGTGTTTCCTTTGAAAAGTTATCAAGAGTTAACTGTTTTCCACTATTCTTTTTCTTTTCTTCATATAGTATTTTATAACATGCTATGTTTTTATTGATCGCCCCACGCACTTGAGATATGTGTTTTCCATTGGGATCACAATCTTCCATAATATTTAAAAATTTGTCAAGGTGCATTCATATTTTTCATTGTTAAAGAGTTTTCCAAAATAAACCTGTCTCATCTTCATTAAATATTTGGCTAGAGGAATATTCTACATCTTCAATAATTTTGGATAATTAGGAAATAAATTCTTTTGCAGCATCTTTATCCGCATCAGCCGATTCTCCAGTAAATTTAATATTATGAAAAGAATACCTCATTTTAAAATTGTAAAATCAACCGTTACTTGCTTGAAAAACCGTGTTAAAATCTTTTTTTTTAATCTATCCTTCCAATCTTTGTGCAAAATAAGAGCTTTTGCTTGAATAATTAAAATACTCAGAGGTACATCTATTTGATGTTGGTCATCGATCCACGATGACAAAAAGTTTACATTTCATCCATGTTTTTTTTTTTGCTGTGTTTTTTTGGAAACATATCTTTAAAGATTGCGAAATATATCTTTATTTTCCACTATTTTGAACGTATTTCTTAATTATATTTTTATTTTGCAAAATTGAACATATCGTAGACCTGTTTGTATCATTCGAACGTCCGATTGAAGCAAAAGATTCACCGCTATCAGAACGTCTAATAATTTCCATCTTTGTCTTGAATCGTGTGAAGTTTATGAGTCCTTGATTTATTTTTGTTCGTATCAACACAATTTTTTCCGTTTCTCACTCGTGCTTATATTTTTTTTTTTGTTTTTTTTAAATTGTTTTTTTTTTTAAATGTGCGAAATAGTGAATTGTGCGAAAGTCGAACGTCCGAAAGTCGAGGGCCGTCTGTATATTACACACGAACTGATTTATGTTTAATGTGATATTGCGATTGAAATTTATTATAAAAATGGCGTACAGAATTTTATTATTATTTCTCGCCGTCCAAATCTTAAGTAGCTTTTGTATGCTGTTAATTTAAGCTGCGTCCTTTAAATTGCATAGTTTGTTATTCTTAATAGTATATAACAGAATTGCTAATGAGCTAGTTTCTCGAGACATAATAACTAACAAGACACTGAAGCTCAGTGCCGCCGTCTAACAATGTAATGAAAATGATATTAGCTCATAATCCCATTTGGATTCTATAAAGGAGTTTTGTATCATTTTGTTGTTTATTTTAAATAAGCACATACAGACACAATAAAAGCAAAAGTATCGCTTTTATACTGTCTCAAATTGCGATCCCTTTGGCTGAATCAAAAGCTTTGCAATTCCACCCAATCACATATATGCATATAACGCGAGATTCGATTTAAAAATCGTAAATATACCGTAAACCTGGGCAATATCTTTTGAAATTTCAAAATTTTTCACATTAAACTCGTAATAAATCGCAATGAAGCGTTTTCGCTTTGTTTTTATTATATTGTATTTATACATAGGCGTGATAATATACGTTTTTATGAGGTCATTTACTTTTCGGCTCACGATCCCACGGATAAATGCCAGTACATAAATGGAAATCGAGTGCCCTTTACCTTTATGTACATAATAAATATAGCTCGCACAAAATTTTGCTTCTTTAGCGCGTGAGCATCCCGAAAACTTTAGTGTGTGCTAAATTTTAGGCAAAATCGACCGTTCGATTCCACATATATGTATGCGTATTAATAGCTTGAAACGTTGCTATATAAGTTCGTTTTTTGTATTTATTTTACCCTTAACTATTATTAAAATAATGACACTCCTTTGAATTTTAACATTTGCGTGCGATTTTAATAGTTATTCGTGTGATGTTCCAGCGTTAAAAGCTCTACTTATATTGCAATAACTCATATAAACGAATATATAATTCGTTTTCATCATATCATAAATAAATTTAAAAAATGAAAATATGATGAAAAAAACAATCTGCAGCAGCGTTTTTTTTTCCACAAAGATAAAATCTTTTTTTACATTAAACGCCTTATTCAAATTGCATGTATAATAGTACATTCTTAAAAAAAACACCATGCTGAAATAAAAATAGTAGATACTTAATTTTAGTGTTAGATCGGTCTTTATTTTTGGATTTCATACATTTCATTAACATGAAATACATGTTAATGGCTTATAACCATTTTTATTTTAAAATATTAATATAGAAAAAAGAATAAGTGCTTTTAATTTAAGGTGAAAAACTGTGGGGACAACACAGATAGCCCTTCGTTTGTCGGGGATCTTATTCTTGAAACTTACATTAAAATAATCATCTATCAATAAGACAAAGCCCTTGTTACGACTAGAATTAAAGAGTTCTCCCATAAATAACATGCAAAGATTCTTCGGTGCATTGAATGAATATTTCTTTGTTACGAAACGGTCACAGGAAACAATATATCACTGGAAGACAAATAGGCTACAATATTCCCGTTACACAATTCAACCTCGGGATATCCATCAAGCAAATGTCACTTTCTAAAGGCGTATACATATTTTGTTGCTCTAAGAAGCGAGTACAACGATTTGCTGGATGATCGCTGCATGATTGTGATGTGTCAGAAAGCTTTGCAGCTCTAAATACTTAAGCCTGGACTCCAATGAGGAGAAGGCAGTCACCCGGCAGACTCTGACTGGCACTCGAAGAGATGGACTCCATCATACGAGCACCGCAGCAGAGAGGGATCAACCTCCGCTATAATATCGTTGCCATGCCACCTGCAAGACCTCTGAGGATCGACATCATCCCTCCACCAGCTTCTCAACCACTGCTTGGAGAAATCATTTTTTCATTCTAGATATTTAAGGCGGTTATAAAGTTTTTTTATATTAGTACTAAGGTGTATTATAAATTATTTTGGATTACATTAAATCTATAAAAAATATTGTATAATTTACTGGTGTTAAACTACACCGAGCACTTACTTACTTTAAGATGGGTCTCATTCATATATTGTATAATAAAAACATTTTTTGTGCTAAGCACGCTCTTTCTATTAAATATTGGTTTAAGGGGCACAATGGCGGCACAAGAATTCACATCGTACATTAAAATTAAGTAATAAAATCTGTTAGAATCAATCTTCTATGATTTTTATTGACATAATTTTTAATTTCTGCTTATGGTGACAATAGAGTTTTAAATTTTACAAATATGCTTTTTAATGTTATTTCTTTATTTCGTATGTGCAAGATTTTTATGTCATATTTGTTTTATACAATGGAATTTATTTAAACTTAAAATATTTGCTTTGCTCTTTTCATGTTTTCATACATAAATACTTATTTACAATATTTATACAATTATACAATTTCAACGATTTACCAAGTCTCAATTAGGGAGCTAAACAAGCATATACGTTAGATTATATGCTTACATCCGATTTAAAATATATTATCATTTGATGCTCGATAGCACGCCATCCATCATTCACGTGAAGAATGTCTTATGATTAATTCATCTGTCGTTTCACGTAGTACGGCCACTTAAATTATTTACGCTAATGTTCCGCGAAATCGAATTCATAAATTTTCAGCAAACACTGGAAGTTTCCGAAACGATTTGTGTTAATAAATTATTACGTTTGCAGTGTGCTTACCCATATTTTTCTTCCGGCACGTTTGTGTGCCGATACATCTTTAATTTGGCAATTGAGCCGGTGTTTATCATATTTTGCCGGTTATCTGCTCGGCTGAATACGGTCACACCAAAACGACGTTGATAAAACGGCTATCAGCCGAGCACAAAACCGTTTCTGTGACGTTAACATATTATGAAGACCCGCAATTTATATTAACCCATTTATGAAATTTCCCAGCGCCCTTGAAAAGCCTTGACTGATAAGGCCTACAGGAAGGTGGATCATAAATTCACGTTTAAGCGGACCCTTATTGAAATTAAATTACTTCAGCTCCGGTGGTGTGAAAAAAATACACTATGCATATAATATTCAATACGCAACTCGAACGAACCTTCACAAACTATCTAAACGTACTTATAAGTCGCTTATTCGCACAGTTATGTAAGTTTATACTTGTTAAATGTGTATACGGCAAACAAAAATTGTATAAATTTGCGTTGAATAAATTTACAAATAATAAATCACGCAAACTTTTGCGTGACTGCGCAATTTTGCGTTTTCGATATTGCCGAATATAACCTCAATTAATCTCCGAGTTGGAAAAGTTTTGCTTTTTTTATGTTTTACGTTATTTTTGAATGAAACGTAATCTTTGAACTTTACAAAACAAGAAAAAAAGCATTTATTTCGACTTATTCTCGAGCTTACAAGTTTATTACATTGCTAAGCGGATTTAAATTAAAGTATTATATTCATAATAAAGCTTATTTTTTTATAACATGTTTAGTTGATTAAATGTTTATTTCTCAAAATTTTTGATGTATATGTAAAAAACTTATTTCGGATATGTATATTTATAATATTATAAATAGCATAGATGTTTACGTAATACAACACATCCATATTACGAAAAGCTATTAGAACTCGAAGTTTGCCCATTTTATTAACCAGTCGTTTATTTTATAAAAATGATGATAAAAGTCAGTTTATATATCATATGTATATATTTTTTTATTATAATAAAGATAAAAGTCGGTTTATATATCATAAATATGTATATATTTTATTTTCATCGATTTCGTTAAATTGTAAAAAATGTATATTATTGCAAACCTACAATTATTAATTTTATATGCAATCGCTAAAAAAAATACGTAATACATACTTTATTTATGAAAACCTTATAAAAATAATACCTTTGCAGATAGTAAAAATCATGTGTAATTCCGGCGTAATATATCTTTTGACTAGACACGTAACTATATGTATATGCCAGCAAAAAACAATAATAGTAATCTATTTTATTTATTTATTTAAATTAGATTAGAACCATAGTAAACTAATAAGTTACACTAACGCGTCACGATGGTCAAAAAACAATACATAGTAATATCATAATACAAAAAAAAAAAAAAAATACTAAATAGAAATAAAATTAAATGATACGAACCGGACCAGCTCTTCAGCTAAACAGTTCAATGTGCAATGCCAGCTTATTGAGGAGGCGGATAGCGATAATCATAGGCGACTTGACTAGTGCGAACGTCCTGGCACTAACGGGTATCAGATGAGGACGCGATCATGATTGTGCTCATCTGATGCACTAACGGGCATCAGATGAGCACGCGCCAAATAATAAAAATTACAACAACAAAAATATAAATAAACATTAATAAAAGAAGCTTCAAAATATCACATAAACATATATATTCCTTACTAAACTTACAGAACAATATGTATTTCAATAGCATGAAAAACTATCAAAATTCAAAAATAGTTTCCTTAGAAAACCACATCAGTTTTATCTTAATCAATTTATAATATCTTAGATTACACAAATCGCTTACAAAATTTCATACTTTCATTGGATAAAACAATAATGACTATGCATTTCAATGTAATATGAATCAATAATATAAAGCATTTATCGACTAACCTAATAGTGAAAAGTCACTGCTTTTATATTTTTTAAATCCAATAATATTATAGTAGATTTTATATGGTAACATAACATTTACTTACAGTATTTCTTTACAAATGTTAGTGTCAGCAGCATAATATGATAATCTATAATATAATTGTTTTAAGCCGCTTCCGGACGCGCACGCTTTAAAATGAAACATTATATGCTCAATATTCTACTCTGTAAATCGTATTGCTTTGTATGAACGGTGTATAATAATACACATAAACAAAGGAAATATATTATATTAAAATAATAATAATTGAATTTGCTCCGATTGATTTTCGAGCCGCCGGTAATGCGTTCTGTTGTTTCGACCTATAAAAAATAAGCATTCAAATATAAAACAAGATGGCCCAGTACCATGACAACAGTTTTAAATAATTATTATTTAATAATAAAATTTTGTTACGCGACAATAATTTTCATTAATTCGTCATTTGACTGAATATAAATAATCGGATTGCAAATTAACAAGGTGTGTTATAACCATGAAAATTAAATATATACACAATGTGTTGAGGATTAGAAGAATACATTGATTAAACTAGATAAACAATCATAAAACAATCTTCGTAATGAAATCTTCAAATTTTGAATTCCCGTCACCGGACTCCGAGGCCGAAAAGTGAGTTTTTTTCTTTTATATTACATAAAAATAATCATTGCTTCCGATTTATTGCACAATATACGTTAGATTTTAATAATTGCAAATAATTCAGATATGTTTTAAACGTGAACGTATAATATGATATATCCTTAGTATGTATGAGGATTGAAAGTTAATGTCGATCAAATCGGCGCTGTCGCAGTGGGAACGCTATATATATCAGCCAACGGACAGCTTATAAATGTGTAGTTTCTTGGATGTTATCTAATAGACGACATTTTACAATGATTTTAAATATGTGATTGCATACCTGGAATAATCGATAGCTAAAATATCTAAGAGTGGTTTATTTTTAATTCCGATGTGGCAAAATATGTATACGTCATAGTTTTTATTCAATTTTTGTTTTGTGCCATCATTCCTTTTCGGAATAGCTAAATTTAAGATATTTAGTTAGATCAAACTTATGTAGTATGTTCTTTATAAAAAGATAATACTTGCTGACAGTAAGTTCAACATGATAAGATTCACTCTTTGTTTATATTTACCAATTCTACGCTGTAGCCATATAGGTCATCAAATTGTTCCATCATTGCTTCTGAAATATAATTAAAAACAATAATACCCTTATCAAGAGTTAACCATTGAAAACATTATTACTGTTATTATAAACAATAAATTAAATTTAAACGACAACCGAAGAACAAAATTGACGGAAGTTACTGTAGAGAATTAAACACGTAAATTGGCATCTCTTTGTCTTCTTCAAAATTGTCGCAATATGTCGTGTATTAATTGTTTGCCATACGTAAATGCTAGTAGATCTATCATTGCTTCTGAAAATTAGCTGTAAACGATACTATATAGTGGTAAAATGTAACTTTTTGTTTACACTAATACGAGATTTTTCATTATTACTAGCATTGTAATATGTTTATTTAACATCGGTATGTATACCTTTAATTGCCAAATCACCGCTATTTGTCTTTTAATATTAGATCCTGGAAAGTCAATAGTAATTTTGTAAGAATAACCGTGTTATATTATTCATTTATAACCAAACACTTACTGGCACACCCACAATTTATAGTTTTGTCTATAATTTCAAATGCTGCATCACTTGAATCATCTTCAATTGTCACTTTGTAAGAAAAGTGCCGTGATTATAACATATTTCACCATTTATTTAATCGCACTAAGCTGTATTCCGGCGCGCTTATTTGTTATGTGAGCAAATCTGGCAGTAGGGAATCCCGAGTATTAGCGCGCTTGAATACGAACGAAGCAATTGATTTTATCGATTCAAATTGTAAAACATATAATGCTGCGCAGGAAAAAAATTACTTTAATAAATATATAAATAAAAATATTTTTTAATAAAAATAGACAAAGGTCTCAAAATTATTAATATTTTAAAGCGCACTTTTACTCTAAAGTAACAGATTAGGTACTTGATATTTTCAGATTATTGTTTCTTTTTTATTGGTAAATATAATTAAAAACTGGCTTTTATATTTACACATAAAAAATATAAACAATTTTTTTTAATTATAAAGTAAATTATGGTGTAACTTAAAAAAGTTCTTATTACTAAAATTTAAATTTATGATAAAATTGGGTTGCAGCGTTAAAACGAGTCCTTAAACACCTAAAATATGCTAAAACATAGGTGATCGATTGTATTGTAGCGTCAGTAAGGTGTAACAACATATATTTAAATATCAGTAATATTATCGAGCGGGTAAGAATGACGTTACAACTTGACACAATTTTACTCCGAATTCAGTTAGTCCTTGATTGCGTGTGCCAGATTTGTTTAAAAGCGACATTACAGGTGTTTCGTTGACCCTGAAACTTTTTTTTCATAAATTATATTGTGTTTCATACAGTATCCTTAAAAATAGACAAAAAACAACCTTATAAGAGGTTATTTTGATGCTGTAGTAATGTGGTAATTAAAAATTAAATAAAAATATATCATCTTCTTTACATTCAATATAACGAATTTTCAGTATACCGAAATTTATTTATTTGTTCCGTGAGATTCGCTATATTGAGATTTCACTATACAATGTTTAATTTATTATTATCTAGCTAAGTTTTAAACCTATTCAGAAATGATATACAATATTTAGATTTATTATTAAATATCAAAGTTTCAAAACTAACGTTAAATAATATAAAATGTTTTTTTCTTGAAATATTTAATTGCTTAATATTTTATTTGCTAAAATGCTATTCTATTTGCTTTTTTAATTGCTCAAGTTCTTATTTATTAATAGCTTAATTTTTCCATGATGAAAATTTGATTACGGTGCTGGGAATTAAGCCTTTGGGAATATTTTAATAACCTATTCAGGTTCATAATCTATAATAAATTTTACATATACGTATATAATGTATACTGTATATACATATACAAAATATTACTATAAATTATTGTATATACATACTTAAACTGAGCTAATATATTCTTAACTCTTGTTTTCGATTGATTTTGAATGGTATGCTTGTTCAGTTAGAAATAGTGCACTCTTCTAGATGGCAATATTCAATGTGAGGGAAAATGTCGCTATATAGTAAATGGTGTGAGAAATTTACCAAAGGAGAGAAGCACGTAGAATAAGAAAGGGTGAAGGGGAATCGTGGAGTATCTACCGCGATCTCTTGACTTAAAACGTTAGACACTTCTCTCACCTGTGAGGTACTCTAAATAACACCACAACAAAATCAAGTGTACGACGAGGCATGAAAGATTGAAATTGCCGGTTTTAAATTATGCATCGACGCTGATGGTGAACGTTTTGGTTATTCAAAACCTTTGTGTGCTTAGGTTTTATTTTATGTTCTCGTGATTTATATTTTATGTGTAACGAAATGTATGTATGATGCTATAAAATATTCTGAATAAAATACACGTTACACTTATAGTTTAATATATGAAAATAATAGTAAAAAGCAAAACCTGCTGTTAAAAATGATTCATTATTAATTAATGATCAAATATTTTAGGATATTTAAAATAAATAATATGTTTATAATAAAAATATATTTTAAATTATGTTACCAACTTGAATTAAAACAAATAATTTTCAATACACATAATTCACAAATAATCAAAAATACAGGTTAAGAATCTTTAGGGAATATAATTTTAAACGAACAGTTTGGTTTCCGCGAAAATCACTCGATAACACATCAACTTAATATTTTAACGGATAACATATGCGTTAATTTAAATATAAAACGAGTATTGGCCTTTTAATATTAGATATAGAAAAAGCTTTTGACACAGTATGTCACGAAGGTTTGATTCATAAACTATACAAAAACAAAACCCTTCACTATCTGCTAGGCTTAATAGGTTCATACCTGAAAAGTAAAAACTATGTTGTTTTACTAAATAATGAACACTCGATGCTGCGTAAAATTCCAGTTGGAGTTTCTTAGGGAAGTTAGCTCGGGTCGTTTTTCTTTATTTTGTATATCCTCTTAAATGAATTTGCAACTTATTGGGGTAACATGCTATGTATTTTATCTTAAACCTGTTAGAGAATTTAAATAGATAAATAATTATAGTAAATATACTACTTAATTCCATTTTGAATTCAATTTTTGTTTTACCTTAATAAAATATAGATCGCGACAAAATAAATAGTAAAAATGTGTATGCTTCAACCCTACGCAGTAAAGTTCGCTTTTCAAATACAAAAAAAAAGCATAATAAACCCTTGATAAAACACATACAAAGCAGCAAAGGCTGTGATTACGCCAGGAAATACGTAATATCAAAACAATCACATTTTCTTACAACTTCCTGCGAATACTCACAGCATTACCATAATTCCGACATAAAAGGTAACAAAGGCCAGCGGGGGGCGCAATTACGCAAACGATTACTGCTTCGATTTCCAAGATCGATTAAGAAGTATAAGTAGCGAAAGAGAAAAAGTAAATAAGTGCGTTTTTCATTTCATTTTCCATTTTCATCATCGGCGCACTGGGCCCCCGTTTTATGGGCCAATCTTAAAAATGTATTTCGCATTCATGAATATCTGAAGCATAACGGGACGGCGGAGAATCGTAAATTACCGGCGGGCTTCCTGATATTGTTCACTTCCTTCGATCCGTCTTCCACCACCATCGCCGAGCTTCTTCTTCGCCCCATACCAGCCGGTGCCCCGAAACTCGCACTATTCCGAGTGAATTTCTTTTATTCATGCTTCCGGCTCTAATGCCCCTATCGCAGTTTTCGCGCTTCGGATACTAAAACTGTTTATTTCTTTTCGGCGCCGCCAATCGATAACGCGCCATTAACATATTTTGAATAAATGAAATGTACGCCAGCGACGGAATTACGGCACTGCTGCTGGTACGCCGGTTGTTGCGTGTCCCTATCTACTAGTGTATTATATACCTACACCCAATCGGCGTGTTACAGGCGTATATATTGAAATACGATTTTTTACGCCATGCATCCGGATAATTATTTACATAAATACATATTTATCATTGGCTTTTTGCCGTTTTGTGACAACGTGTATTTTACGGCGTTTTTCCCCATTGTGTTTATATGAAAGCGTATTTTTTGTTATGCAATACGAGCATGATGAGCTTGCATCCATTGTATAAAATTCTAAAACATTTTAAATATATCTCAATTATTGAAATCAACAACTGTTTATTTCATCTATTATAAAATATGGATAGCATAAAAAACTTTCTATAAAATTTAATAATGTAATGATATATTACTATATTATTATATTATTAAATTTTAATTTTTGTAATTATTAAAAATATATAATTAATAACAATCATATTTTTAATAGCAACAAATAGTATTTTAGAATGTGTGCATGCACTCGCTTTTGACTCATCGCTCATTCATTCCCTTTGAGACAAACAATACTTGATCATTTCATATGGCGCATTAAAAAAATGAAAAATGGAATAGTCTGCAACTGAAAGCATTACCCAGTTATCACACATATGTTGTGACGTCATATGAAATAAATTAAAATATTTCGTTATTGTTGAAGGGGAAAAAACGTGCATTAAATTTGGTTAATGTCCAAATGGCCAATAATTTGAGCCACGGCTTGCTTGTAAAAATTTTCAAATTAGGGTTAACTCAACTCGAGCGAGTAATCGTCGTCGTTAAGTCAGGTTGAGCTATGATAAATATCAAACCCAAGTGTGTAACGATATTTTAACGTTACCGTTAAACGGCGCACTGGTCGATTTGCATAATTCATTGTTTTATCACGCATAAACAGAACAAATTCCCAAAGGGGTCTGTAAATACTATGCCATACGTTTACTGAAAAATATGGAGGGCTGCTTGAATAATTGATTCTTGCTCAAATTTCTGTAAAATAAAATCTGGTACACTAAACAAGCACGATAGATTTTAAGTTTAAAATGCTGCTATTCAATAATTATAATTGATGATTCCAATCAATGATAACACATTATTTTTATTATAATAACTTGTGTAAATATATAATAAATATTACTTACACATTTAAAATATATAAAAAAAATGTTCACGTATACATAAAAAATCTTTGACATTATTGGTTACCATTATGGGGTTATGAACTCAAACATTGACAGTTTATGTCTACAAACAAGGGATCATATTGTATTTTTGATCGAATTCTCACCTTGTCCATCATCAGTTGTTGTGATGCTCGTATACTTGTATACACATTAATACAAACAACTTGTTTTAGTATATATATATATGTATATAATGTTTTATTACATTTGCTATTTGTTTTTAATAATTTATTTTTAGTAAATATATTTTTTTATTATCTTACATAATAGTCCACATACGGACACGTCTGCTATATTTGTATTCATTACATGGTAAATTTAACTGGAGCGCTCGCCAAGTTCGGTCTTATTGAACGGACGGGGCGATAAAACGCGAGGCCCTAGGTGCGGAAACTTTCACGTGAGAACTTTATGAAAACTACATGAAGGTAACGCCAAGTTGTCAGGAGAAATAAGTAAAAACTGGTAGAACATTCCACGTGATGATTTCGAGCACCAATCTTCCGGGGCTTTGATCACGTACATTTGCTCCGCGCGATGCCACGTATTCTCTCACGTTGTATACCAGCGAAAATTGTTTTCGCGTACATACTACTATGTATTTAAATACGTTTGTATAAGTGTTGGATTTTGAAGCAATTCTTCCGAATGCCGGTTTTTTGACTGCCACTTGAGTGTCTCTAGAGAGCGAGCATAAGTGCTTGTACTCATGGATCGCTGTGCTTTTTTAGTGAATTAATCTTTTAGGTTATTATATTAGGTAATCCAGAAATTAATGTTTTTATTTAGAGAAACAAAAATAATTCTCTTTAACGTCTTTATTTTAATGATTTAAAATACACCCATACCTCGCTTTACGGCTTAGATACGTTCCACGAAACTTGGCCGCAAAGCGAAAAGCCGTATAACGAATCAATTATTCTAATACAAATTCAATGGGATCGGTTCCAAATTTGTTAAATATGTAACATGGTTTATCATTTAAAATGCATTTTATATTTTTATTTCATTTAAATCAAAAATACATACATAACAAGTACATACATTTGTACATAAAATAATAACATACTCCAAAAACCAACAAAAATGAAACAACTTCATGTTACATAAAATATGTGTATGAATACATACATCATTTTTTTTTAAATGGCTTTAATCTGAAGACGATGAAGAAATGGTAACCTTCAGATCACTGTCGTTCTCATTTTTCGCTGGTAAGGATTGGCCTGGCTTAAAAAAATTGTCCAACGTTGTTTGTCTTGCCTTTTTGTCTCTTTCGTTCTTCAGTGATTAATAACAGCTAATGGCTGAGTTAATTCCTCGAGAAACTTTAGCGCTACGTTCGACGTCAGGATCGTTTTCAAGGAAGATGTTTATTCCTTGTTCGAAATAGGAAAAAGCTATTGACAGTTTTTTTGATGTTAGCTGTTTGAATACAACAGGCTCTGTCTCTTCATCAAATACCGGTTCTGCTCGCAACTGAATGAGTTCCTTATATGAAAGGGGTTCCCTATCAGCTTCAAGTAGATCAAGCACATCACGTTCGTTCAAACCTTCAAAGCCGAGATCATGTGCTAGATCCAAAATGTTTTGCCTAATTTCAGGAAGGCAATTAACTTCTGCATCAGTACTTTTTACACATTCTGGCCATATTTTTTTCCAAACATGGTTCATTGTTGTTAATTTTAATTCCTTCCATGAGTCACTGATGCTGTCAACAGCATCCTTGATGTTATAGTTTTTCCAAAATGTTTTAATTGAAGATTTACCATCGGTTTCCCTTATAAGTTGTCGGAAAGTTCGGTGTAGGTAATATGCCTTAAAAGAGGCTATTGCACCCTGATCCATTGGTTGGATCAGAGCTGTTGTATTTACTCAATCATGACATCTTCAGATAGTTCGGATAAATTAGTAGGATGCCCTGGTGCATTATCCAAAATTAGCAAAGCCTTGTTTCTTAGGTTATTGTCTCGCAAATATTTTTTCACTTCTGTGCAAAAGTGATTTTTGAGCCAATCCTCTAAAATAGCTTTAGTCATCCAAGCTTTCTTGTTGGATCTCCATATGACGGGTAATTGATTTTTATTTATTCCTTTAAGAGGCCTTGGATTTTCAGACAAATATATTAAAAGTGGTTTTAGCTTAAAATCACCCGCGGCATTTGCACCAAGTAGCAAAGTTAATCGTTCTTTAGATAACTTATAACCAGGCGCAGATTTTTCGGTTTTTGAAATGTACGTGCAATTAGGCATTCGCTTCCAATAAAGCCCCGTTTCGTCTACGTTAAACACTTGTTCAGGTTTATGACCACCTCTTTCAATAATACCCTTTAAAATGTTGGGATATTCCTTAGATGCGGCCTCATCGGCGCTAGCTGCTTCACCTTTCATTTTAAAATTATGCAAATTAAATCTATTTTTAAATTTTTTTTAAAATCGACATCAAAAAAAAGTTTTTTGCCGTTATAGCGAACTATTTTAGGCCGTAAATCGAAAATGTGCCTTAATTGAAGAGGGCCGTTATAGCGGAAGGCCGTATAGCGAGGTATGGGTGTATATCTTTCTTCTAAAAAGTTAACCTTCTCGTACCTCTCGGACAATTTTTTAATTTTATTTGCATAAAATGTTACGAGGCTTTGATTTAAAATATTCCTAAGACATCGTTTGCATGTTTTTTTAATTTAGGAAGAAGAACAATATATATTTTTAACAATAAATTAATAATTAATAAATTATGTGACAATTTCTCTTTTGAACTAATAATTAAAATACACACATTATTTCTACATAATACACAATTAACATAAAATTATAGAATAATTACCAGTTCCTTGACTTGCTTATACATAATAACAATATTATAATTAGCTACATTTAACTCATTATTAAAACACTTAATGGCAAACAAGTACGACCTAGTATTATTTTAATTGATGATGTTGAAATAAATTACCTTAGGTACCAACAATATATTAATAATTTATAACCAATGAGTAATATTCGCCTTATTTAACTCTTTATTAATTAATAATTTGCTTTAATAAAACTTAAATGCAAATGTAATAGATAAAATGATTTATTGCGCTGATGTTTGGGGCTTAAACTCGCCTTGAATTTTTTACTGTTATTTATATACACGAATAGTGCCCTATTTCCATATGCTAACAGAGGACTTTCCTGAATATCCTCAAACATGACTATAGTAGTGCTCGGCCATGGATGCTTCCTTCCTCCGTCAGAACTATGGGTTTTCTAAACAAATTATGGTACACTTTAAAACACAACACGTTCGTGCTAGAGTTTACTTAGATTTGCATTGAAAATTTTACTGTCGAACAAACTGCAGATTTTTATGGTCGGAAAGAATTTATAGGTGTTTTAACAATTCAAAGATACAGACATATATTGTTTATCATAATATCCGACTCTGCTATTATTTATTTTGAAATATCGCTCTTTAGATAGTGATTGATCAGACCCAATATCCAATTTCGTTGCATCGTATTTGTTCCGTTGATTGTCGCGCATTTTTCACACGTCCCGAAGAAACATCCACGTGTCCCCCCATCCACGTGATGGAGTGTCGCATGTGTCGAATTAAATATTCAGTTGCATCATCCCCTACATAGCGTTTTACATACAAAAGTGCGATTGTTTCTCCATCATCCGATCCGCGCGGGGGATTCGGGTTAAGTGCGGAGATTGGGGCCAAAACTGTACCAAAAGGGGGTGGTTGAATCGGGGGTGGGTTTTTGGCAAATTCGTTTTTACGCCGAAACAAACGTATCCCATAAACCCGGCCATCTTCTCGTGTCTATTTTATCGGCGGCAATAAAAGACTGAGCCTAACTTCGTCGGCGGCAACTTTCAGCCGAGGCGAAACACCCTTTCCCATCGCCAGATTGAAAGTTCACCAAAGTCAGGTTATCAACGTCATCTATCATCTTCGCGTGAAATTGAAGGATCCCACCACCCCCCGACCACATCCGAAATTCTTCTTTTAACCCAAATAAAATTTTAAGTCAACCATTAACGACCGACTTTGAGCGCGTTATACACCGTTTAATATTTCAAGCGTCTATTACTTAAAGGTGAGGTTTTGACATTCAATAGCTCTTTGTGGAACAATGCGATCGATAGCATTGTAATTACAGACTCAAACGACTCGGAAGCATTTATTAAATCAAGTTAACTCGGGCATAATTATTCAATCATTTTAACTTCTAGCTGATTTCAATGATTTTTCCCTTTCGTCGTTTATAAGTGGCAGCAATTTATAAAATAATTATTCAACGACTTATATTAAATTAATTTAATTGCCATAAATACCAATAAAACATTAAAAAAATTAATTGGACAGAATAATCAGTCATTATGCTACTTCTTTATTTAGCAAATAACCCAAAAAACAAGTCTTTTCTATATGAATTTATTTTTGGAAAAATGTATAATGTGCAATTATGATGATATATCTAGTATATATATTTTTAGAGTAGTATCTACTTAATTACTTAAAAATCAGAACGCAAAAATTTTTTTTTATTAGATCTGTACATATTGTATATACATACATATATAAACTATTATGGCCATATATTAATACAGTTGA
The DNA here is from genome assembly GCF_051122295.1 of Plectrocnemia conspersa. Lineage (NCBI taxonomy): Eukaryota > Metazoa > Arthropoda > Insecta > Trichoptera > Polycentropodidae > Plectrocnemia > Plectrocnemia conspersa. The sequence goes on from NW_028277165.1 coordinate 16,727,691, forward strand.
GAAATGTTGGGTAGATATTTATTGACCCTGGTTTAATAAAAATTCGAGGGTTGGAACTTTAAGTAGCGCTTTCAATATAAGTATGTATTTATTCATGCAATGAATCGTTTTATATAGTCTTAATAGAAATCATAAATTTTAGACATATTAATTTACATAAAACATGTTTTTAATAATCCAATAACATCCAGTTTTTATTTTTACTCTAATTAGTTGATTTGCTAATCACAAAATATCTCTTACCGGTAAACCAAACAAAAAAAATAACCAGCTGTAAGAAACCCTTTGACGATTATATATCCTTTTATATATTCCGCCTACTGTATACATATTAATATAAGCTTTAAAAATATGTTGTTTTTATAAACTAAAAAACATGCTCATGAATTATGAAGCAAGCAAATATTTAATTTTTAGTAAAAATTATATTTACACGAATATTAATATTTTTACTGGCACTGTATTTTTTATACTGCTACATAAAACAGGGTCAGTCCGTGCCAGATGTTTAAAAATATGCATTTTTTCTTGGAAGTATTTAAATTGCAAATATTTATTAACTACTTTCTCAACTACTCTAATCAACCTTGATAAATGCATTAATAATCAAATAATAAGAAATTCCTCCGCGTGAAATTTAGCAGATTTTAAAAATGTATGAGGGCTTTTCACAGAGTTTTGCTATAAAAATTTGCCTGTCTGCAAAATTAAATCTCGTATTTTCAATGCTGCAAAAAAGTTTTTTTATTTATTTATTTTGTTCAAAATATGAAAAGTGTCTTTTCATATTTTGAATATAAATATTTGGTTGTTAGAAACCCATCTCTATAGAGAATAAATATTTTTCTACGATTCGGTATAAATACTGGGGCATGAAATTTCCTTACAATTCGACAATAATAACAAATCATCGTCCTATTGAAGTTTGTTCTCTTTAACGATCAAGCAGTTCTCTGTTTATCGATAATATAAAGATATCAACAATAATATACTGTATTATTTTAATGACTTATTTGCTAAATGTTATACGTATTTTTTTATTTATTAAAATTTATCGAGCATTCTCAATAAAATTTCGAAGTGAAAATGAGAATTTTTATTTCTCAAGAAATGAAAAACAGAGAAACCAGAATATCAACTAATGGGTATAATTCACAAAATATGTATAAAGTCACTTACAAATCTAAAACTTTATCGCCTATTTTTCTTATTGAGAAAAATTATGATATTTACTAACAGTTTTTCACGTTGATATTTCATATAAAAAAACAGATATCGTTAGCTTATTTTAGTTATACTTTTATTTAAATTTTGCCATATTTCATCCATATACACAATGTATGAAATATAGCAATATCAAACATATTTTTGTAAAGATAAATTCTTTAATTAACCAAATTTCAACGCCAAAACGGTTACCATTTTTACGACATATTTTTTATGTAAATAACTTGCTTATTTAATAAATATTTATGTTTATATATGATATGTAGATCAACCTGTATACATATAATCGATAGGCTTCATGTCTAGCACATATACTAAATGTTACGTCAAATATTATCTGAAGTGTCTTTGTGTATAACTCGAAGTGATATTTTGACATTCAATAGCTCTTCATTATATACAGATACAATACATAAAGACCGATAGAAGCGTAATTAACTCTGAGATGAGTTAGTTAACTTTAATTGGTGTACATTTTTGTGGAAAATGTATTTTGGCTGTACATCTCCGTCAGCTGTTTTATTTAATTTAGGTGGTATTATGAGAAAGCTGGCCGTTCGTGGAATTCAAATCCTTAAGAGTTAATTGCGCTCGTTTCTCGTTTCGTCTAAAGTGTAGGGCTCGTTTTACACGCCTCGGGAATTCAGTATAATTTTGCAAAATTGCTTTATTGAATGGATAAATTATCTTTATAGTAAAAATGTATAATAGTTACATATTTATATGTTTAACCAGACTCTACAACGTGTAGCTTTTGACGAGCACTCGCTGAGTGCCAAGTTTTTTCGCAAGGCATGTAGGTCGACAGCTCCCATACGTCGATTGATAGACATTCCCATAACTTTTATGAGAGCCAAGTTGGACTTTTCCACATTCAGAGTTCTCCGTTTTACTCTACCTAACCATCAACGCCGTTTCCAGTTTCGTTTATTAGATTGACCCTATTTGCATTTTATTATTTCTCCTTCAGAGACTACGAAGCTTACTGACTACAATGTTGACGAACAATTCTCTGTAGAATATATTCTGTAGGACGAGATGCTAAATTGTTTAAATATTCAAGTTTTATTTTGTGTGTTATGATCGAGGACTTCCAAAGCTTCTCAAGTTTAATTTGGATAATTTTATCTAATTAATGTAATACAAAAAACACTGTTTTATATATTTTTAATACACATACTAAAATTATATTTAATTCAACGTGAATGCGTAATTAGTTTAATGTAAAAACGCGGTAGCTAGACTAATAACTTTTTTAGACTTTATTTTTATTCGACAGAAAATAAAATTGTGCACCTCTGTAATACAAATGGTGTACGTTGGCCACACGTAATGTTGCATGTTTTTTTCGTTGTAATCAGATATGAAGTCAAGCGTGTACTTTGGGCACAACTATACTAGAATTACAGAACCTTCATAAGTACCAAACATGGCCATAAACTTTGGAATCCGTAGCAGCAGTGGCAAACCAATCGTGATTCAACTCAGAATTCCAGGGGTGGTATAAACCGCACACAACATTGATCTTAGCTATCATCTAATAAATATTAATAACATTATACAATAATAAGTATCTGATTTTTGAAAATCTTAAATATTTTTCTTTTTCAAGTATTATCATTATTTATTTTAGACAAAATTTCATTAGTATCCGTATCAATTTTATTTTTATATGTTTAAAATTTATTTCAATCAGAGATTTAGATCTTAATCACAATATCCAGCTTCAAAAAATTTTAGATATGCTAAGTAGCATAATCAATTAAAATAAAAAACATAAATTGTTTTTAATATCACTTAATTCGGATTTGCCAAACATGATTTTCATTTCACAATTGTCACGACTTTTCAATTAATATGCAATAACGTGCATCACTGATCGTGCTAGTGTTATATATAAATTTTATACTTAAAGCAAATAAGTTAATTATAGAGAAAATTTTATTTGGAAAAAAATATTTATCACAATTTCCAAATTTATGTTTCTACAGCAAATAGCGCGTTTATTATACACACATAAAATATATTTACTCTGTATTTAAACACCAACAGTTAAAAAAGGTGGGACTTTTTGATCATCGATAAGTTGATAAGGCCGACCGACCGGCACGAAAGCGGATATAATCGATCATGATAATTAAATTACAAAAAAGATTAATGAATTAACTATAATTATTATTACATTCATTATTGCCTTTTAAATCACCCCGAGCGCGTTTTTATACATACATATGTATATGCATACTATATGATCATAATAAAGATTCAGAGTCATAATCGTATATTTCTGTATTAATCAAGCAAAGAGCATATATTTAATGAAATACATACATGTTGCATAATTTTATCGTATGAAGATATTTATTGTATATTTGCATTCAAAACATAAGTTTGACCTAAGAGAAATCTGCCTTCATTTTCAATATGCTTAATAGTTTTATTTTTGTTCCATCTCGTATAAATAACTTTCAACTGTCAAAAGAGAGCGAAGAGAGTAATAAAAAATTCACAAAAATATGTAAGAAACAATATGCGCATATGCAAACATACATGGCCGACAAATGCGTATGACATTTCCTCATCGCACATATATTACAACTTATATAAAAGTGTCATGAAATTATTTATTCATATATAAAATATAAACATGTCTCGCTTTAGACGCTGTGTGCCTATCCGAAGTGTTCTTTGTGTCGTTTCATTCGATTCGGAATAATCCGAAACCCAGACTGTGCTTTACATGAGTTTACATTTAATATACAGGGTGGTTGAAAATGTTCTTTAACTGAAAGGTAACAGCTTAATATATTGTACTTAATGAACGGAATTACTCAGTAACTTAGCCCTATTTAACTTTGCAGACGTTGAAAGATAGGTATCATGTTTATTTCAAATATCACCAAGATCTACCTTATGTGAATATTACTTGTGTGTCCTTACACATTTATATTATATTATATCAAGCTTAATACTAAGAGTATATTTTTTTAAGAATTTATTCTGTAGATAAAATAATAACTCATATGCCACTTTACTAAAACCACATATTTGATTATCGGGACGTTAATATTTCCTGATTTTTGAAAATACGCAAGTCACCCATATTTATAAAAAGGGGGACAAAATGTGCATTAATAAATAGAGACCAGTCAATGTGTTGTGAGTTCTTATTAAATTATTCGAAATAATTACACATCAATACGTCTGCAATCGTTTTTAGTAAGTTTTATTAGACAAGCAGTATGGGCTTTATACCCGCCATTCCACTGTTATGCCCGCACTACACTCTCTGGAAATTGTCCGAACCGAAGTTACAACTAAAGGCGGCCGTGAATGACGTCCGGACGGCGGCTTCTGTCACTTACAGCCGGCATATTTGCGCGCGATCAAAAAATGTGCCAAATAATCGCAATTTTTAAATTGTCATATTATTAAAATTACGCTACTGATAATTATAAAAGTTTGTGTCGGCACTCACCAATACAATATCAGTGAAAACTTTTCAGTCGTAAATATTCAATTGACGCAAAATCTTTGTCGGCTTTTGCAAAATGCCACAAGGCATAAAAATGATACGTCAGAATACGAACACCACATCTGTGACTATCCTAAAATTTGTCGCCATCGATTCTAAATAAGAATTCGTTATGGTGTGACATTTATATAAACCGATCTAGGAAAATACATAAGAATATTCGAAACGATTTTTTATAACAAAATCAAGTACCACTAATTATTTTTTAATTATTTAATTTGATATGAAAAAAAATATAATAACGATATATGTTAAAAGAATATACTATCAAAAATATAATTAATCGCTTTTGGTGCCCTAAAATATCCAAAGATGTCAGTAAGAGTCTGTTGAAGTCCCCGATAAGCATGTAGTATTATAACTTGACCACGTGACCACGATGCAGCACTCGACATGCGTGCTAACCATAGGACGCCTACGCGCATACTGAAATTGAACTGAGTTACTCGTTCTATCTCAGTTAGCGAAACACCATATCATTATCTCTCTCACTCTCGTCACATAGCACGCGAGAGAACGAAAGGGGAGAAAAATTTTATTCTCTATAGAGATGGGTTTCTATCAACCGTCTGCCCTTTAATGTCGAAAAGTGCTATTTTTTTGTCATTTTCTCGATATCATTCGCCATCATATTATTCCGACGATCTCAGTGGGAACGTTCTGGCTAAAGAAACTTTCATTAAAGATCTTGGAATTACTTTAGAAGAGCAACTCTTCCAAAATTTTTGGCTTTGTTATGTAAAACGCATTTCACTTTGACGATCCGTCAATTATTAGTGTCTTCTATGACACTTTAGTTCTCTGCATTCCTGAATCGGGATCTGTTTTTTAAAATTCCCGAATAACCGAATAACCAAAAATCTCTCTCTAATCGAAAAAGTTCAGAAAAGGATATTGAGATACTTTTATAAGAGGCTATTCGGTAATTATTAGTTCTTGTATCTTAGCCTCTATATTTTAGTGGCATTGGATACGATTCGCTCAGCTCTCGCAGAAAATTGTATGTCGCTAAGTATTTCTTCAAAATATGAAATGATTCTGTTGAAAATAAGCTATTTTCTAGGGATTTTAGATTTGCGATTCGGAATGCCTTCGATTGCTAGTGAATCTTTTCAGTGGTTTCTCCTTTAAAAATTAGTTTAGTGCAACTGAGTAAAAAATGAAAGTACTTTGATTTTTACTAGGCTTGTATTTTATGAATGTGTATCTAAATATCATAGTAAATTTTAATTGAAATAATATGAGTTGTGCTTCTAATTGATTTGACAAATACAACTAAAAATATATCTAGTCTTGATAATCTTTTCACAAATGGTAAAGTAAATGTGAAATAAATTAAATTTTACAATTTGCCCTCGAGAGTAATGAATCACCCTGTATTGTACATGTGTATGTCTGTGTATTTAAATCGAATTTCAGTTCGGCATTGTTTCATATATGCGGAAAAGCGTTTTTCCAGAGGGAAGTTACGTGCTCGTAAGTACCGAGCCATAATGGCGAGGCTCGCCGCTGCCAATAATTTTCCCGGGAGTGTGTCATTATTTTATTTTTCCTTCTCGTTTGCAATTACAGATATTATATTCCATGTTTGGTCGGTACGGTCAGCTTTTTGATGCATTGGCTCGAACTGCCCGGCACGATATCTCCCCAGGAAAATCTCCCCGAAAATTCTCCCATTAAATGTTTGTGTACTTCGGCATAATAATTAAAAGTAATTTTTGTAAATACACATACACATTAAAAAATATGTAACAAAATACGTGACATCTGACCACTTGGTTTTCAGTCACGATTTCATTTGCACAATATGAATACGTAATATTATGAATTATGGGCATGGATGGTAAAATTGTTTCTATTTGCATATGATGTACGTAAATGGCTTTTTAGGTTTAATTTCAATGATACTAAAAAGCACATGATTAACAACAGCGATAATGTGGCTTTTAAAAAGATAATAAACTAATGACGTTATTAAATAATTATAAAACTAGGTTATAATACTTTTTTGTAGAAAAATATACTATTTACACTAAAATAAATATTGCAACCTTTGCACCAATTTCTAATTTTTTACTTTGGTCTACAGATTATCAGATTCAGCTGATTCATTTTTGCTACCTTGGCAATCCAGATCTGAGAAATTGCACGTTTTTCAAATAATGTTATAAATGAATCATAAAAAATAATATATAAATATGTTTAGTTTTTTTTTTAATATTTTATAAATATAATAATTTTAAATTCAAAGTTATTATATAATGGAGTATTAAATCACTTTGACACCTTTTTCATTATATTTCTTACAATTTAAAACTCAATTTAAATTTTGATACTATTGTACATAAACAATATAACACAAAGAATAATGTACCTAGCTTAAATCCCTGTGAAATAATGTAATGTGTGATGGATTTAGCATATTAAATTTAACTGTCAAGGATTTTCTTCAATGTTCTGACACATGCCCATTATTGAATTATATTAAAATAAGAAGTTAGTATGTATATGATTTTATGTTTACCTTTATCCAGTTAGTAGTAGACATGTTTATGTGCTTTCATCCACAATTGAATTTTGTGTTTTTGTTTCGTGTAATTTTTCGCCTTTTATAAAAAACTTATTTTGGCAAAACCTGTTGCAATGTTCAATCACCTTGCTTCGTCTGATCACTCAGACTCTTGTGAATAAATTTAATATTTTTAAGATTTTTTTTAAAATACGTGTGGTAAAATTGGCGTCAAATAACTTAAATTATCTTATAAGGACTAACTTGTTTTACCAATATATTTCTATGTAAACATGTGTATCTTTTCATTAAGACATACTTTTTTCATTTCCAGAACTTATTTGTACGTGTCACAAAATACACTGTGTGTTTTGTGTATATTTAATTTATTAAATAAATAGTGTCCATAGTACGGGTGTATTTACGCGTGTACCGTATTATTTATAAATATATATAAATAATACGGTTACTCAAAATAATAAAATTATAAAATATAAACAATCATTTAAAAATTCAATTGTAGCACTAAAATGTAAATCTAATAGTTTGAATACGTTCACACATTGAACGTACTGTATATTCTACATATGCGCAATACTCGTATAATCAGCGATATCTTACATTGTACGAAATAGTATAAACGGTTATTTCGTTTGACTTCCGCCAACTTTCGGTAATGAACTAAAACGCCTATGCGAACTTGGTCCTGGCGGGGAACATTTCGCGATAACGTGAAGGGTTGACGTTTCTAACTTCGCTAATATGACGGCACATCGTGGTTATTTAATTAATAGTTGGATCGTATGGCTACAAGTTGCTGTAACCCTGCTGGGCTACGGACTTGCCTTAATCCGATTATTTAACATCCCCTGCGGCTGAGGTAACGCCATTTTATTAACCCCCGCATAATTCCGGGACACTGTTGAAAAATTTCTGCAACAAAAAAAAATACATAATGCCTACTGGGGGCTAGCTCACCCCCGTTGACTTGATGCGATGGCGTATGGGTGTACATTTATTATATAGTATAATGTCTTCTGTCCCATATCGATCGGCTGTCACCAACAACGTTTGACTTCTTGTCCTCTGTCATTAAAATGTCATTGACTTATGATGGGTTTCTATAATTTATACGCTCAACATACATACATATATATATATATTCAACTTTATTTTATTGTATTTCAGATCATGTTCGAGAATTTAGATGTAAAGAAGACTTTCTCTACTACAGGACCATGTACTTGGACGCCAAATCAGACACACTCTACTTGGGGGCCATGTAAGTGATATCGATATGAATAAGTAATATTTTTCAATGTGCATTTATTTTCATTGGGTTTTAATTTTTGAGGATGCAACTGTAAACGGGAGTTTTCGTAACAGTGCCAACCCCCGAAAGGAATATATATCTTTCCATTTTGCTCGCGCTGTTTGGCCGCATTCCAATAATCGTTCAGTACAATTGTTTTCACATGAATGCCTTTGCCATCTGGGCGAGTTTATTTGTTTCACCACAATTTATATATATATATTTTTACGAGGGCTGAATTTCACCCGACGTCTTATTTGCTTAATTATTGGCATGATATTATTTACACGGTTAGTTTATTTTATTTTATACAATCCTTATTATTTTTAAATAGATAAAGGCACGATTGAATTACTAAACCAAAATAATTTATTGTTTTTAGTGTCTACTGACATTATACTACAAGAACATAAGAACTAAAATAACAGATATATTTTTTTTTTTGATATTGCGGCCGAAGGAGTGTGACTTTGTATAATATATAATGTCTTTTTATCGACTATCATGTCGGTGGAGCAACTGTGTTGAGGCAGTATCTGCTCGTTTTTGCTGATATGGCATCTCCGTGTCGTCAAGCTTTAACACTTGCAGATGATGATGATTGCGAGTCAATTGAATTGCTTCTTGGACATATTCACAATTTTTTTCAGGCCTATAAAGAAACAGTCTAAATGGCCACTCAAGCGATTAGTAACCAAGAGTCGAAGAACAATAGTAATTTGCGTAGAGTAGAATTTTTTGTCTAGCACGCGTCACTAAGAGCCGCGCTACACTGTTCCTAATAAATAAAATTATTCTATTTTGCCTCAACTTCACATCACTTATACTGCAATATCAGAAAAATTAATAAGTTTTTATCAAAGAGATACATATTATAAATAGAAAATCAATAAAACAATTTGAATATTGTAATTTGATTTTTAAAAAATTATAATAAAAATATACTATTAATTTAACAGTACATAATCAGGTATATAAAATGTTTTTTTTATATACATAAAATACATATGGTTTCCTAAAACCCAGTTAGTAATTGTGTGACTTAATGACTTTTATAAGAAGTTTCGTGAAGCTGATCAACTGAATATTTGTATTAAACGCACATGCAAATGATAATATGCCATTAGCAAATCGACTAATTGAAAGGGAAATTTCAAATAAATGTTTAACCCTTTGTTCTTGAAATAAAATTATATAAACAATTCAGGTAATTAAACATCACAATTGCGCAAAATTTACAAAGGGCAATGAATGAATTTATTAACATAAAAAAATTTCTGCTATGTTGCCATACTACAGCAATGCCTATATTTTTGATAAGGAGAACGATATTGTATCGATAATTAATTCTTAAACCACTTAGTTTCGCAGCCCAAGCACTTCACATATTAATAAATTAAAGTTTATTTTAATAATAATTTTATATTAAATATTTAAGTCCTGAACATTGGCACTCCTTGCTTCCACTCCACAGTTGTTGAGACGCGTCATTTAAAACAATCGCCCCTGAAAATATCACGCGTAGAGCGAGTACGAAGGGCGGGCGTTTGCGTCGAGTGATACACGACTTTATAATTGACGAAGATGGGTGAAGAGTATTTAAGCGGCGCCATGATGTTACGATTGTGCACGACGCGCAGCCATTATTCATGTGATAGGAGCGTAATTAACAAGCGCACCATATGCCCTCTGACGTGCCAGATACTGATCTTATATGCGAATACTACACATTTGATTAACGCTTCTCATACATGAATATCGCCCAATTTATTAACTCGCGAACATACTGTATAGTGTATCTGTCACTCGCGCGACAGAACGGATAAATCGAATGCTGTGTAAGACTTTGTTGTTCTTCGTGAATGAGCTCTTAAGAAATATATATATAGAGTAAGCCTGTAAGAAACAGATACGCCTAGCTATTTTTAGCTTGCTTGATATCATACATATTATTTGTTATGATAGGAGAATAGTGTATTACAATAAACATGAGAGTTTACCTCTAAAACTTTTATCTTTTAATTACTCTAAAAAACAATTTTGCTTTCTCTTCTGAAATGAAAAAATAATTCGTTTATATATACTAGTAATCTTACGTATCATTAAGATATTCTCTTTTAGTTATATCTAATTATAATATTTTTCTTCTTTTCTTTTCTTCTTCTAACAAATTTGTTAATGCTAATTTGTTAGGCAAAAATATAATTTCGTATTTTAATTTTTATTAAACTTCGCCGTCAATTTTGCTTATCTTTGTGTATTGTAACACTTTGTTAACACTTGCGAAGCGTTGCATTTTTTTTTGTGTAGTTCATAGAATAGTGTAGTTCATAAAGCATTGAAATGATAACCCAGAGGTGAAGGGTTCGGGTCCTCGCAGCAGACTCGAATTTAAAATTATAAAAATACGCTATTATTAAAAACCAGCCCAGCTGCAAAGTTACATATTGATTGAATTTTACAAAACAATTACAACACCTGACTTTTAGCTTGGCGTTTTAATACTTACTTGCATGTATTGTCTGTGTTTGATTGACTTACCCAGTTGCTACTGATTCGCCCCGTTATAACGCAAGATTATAAAAATTGTACCTTAAAGTTAATATCAGGATTGTGCAAAATTAAGTTAGTTTTAGAGTTTTAAGGCTGAAAAAGTGTGACTTTTCAGCAAAAATAGACGCCAAAATTTTTTGTAAAAGCTATTAAAATAGCAGGTTTTATAAGTCAAAGAGATTTCATTGGCGCGTCGAGTTGTATTATTGTCGGCTGTGTTTTGTGGAGCAGCTGTAACCTGTCGTAATGTGTTCTCGTGCTGGTGCTGGACAACCCGTTGATGTGTCTCGTGTCCTGGCTCGCTTCTACTGCTGTGATTCCGTGGTCTTCTGCGTCTTTCACCACGTGACCATGGGTCACATTTTTTTTATAATTCTGATTAGAGACAGCTCTAGTGAACCGCAAATAAAAATGTTTGCCACGCCCACAAAACATAATTACACCTTAAAATATAAATTGTCAAAATGGTTACTTAGACGTTTTAACCAAAACCAGAATAACAATAGTATTGTGCGTGGGTAAAACGTATTTCTTAGCGCGCATCCTTTTCAAGTAAAGAGTTATTTTTCAGTGGTACTTATCAGTGAATAACGTCTCGGCACAAATATGCTATTAGGTAGTCCGTGAAATATTTTCAATTAGTAACCCATTTCTTTGATCATGAGATCTTATTTTATTGTTATGAAAAATATTTATTGTTGTGAAAAAAAATTTTTTTTTTATTTGTTCGAAATATTCGTTAGCCTCACCTTTAAATTCTAAGAAATTCTGCAGCTGGTTAAAACTTTCACATAGTATTTTTTTGACGATGCGCTGTATACAATTTTTTATATGAAGACCTGTAAAAATATCTAGCCTCATTTGTATTGAATATAAAAAATGTTTTCATGCAACACATGTAAAAAATATTCTCATATTTTTATATTTAAACAACATTTTTATTTTTCATATATTATTTATATGCATAGTGATTTTTTCTTCTTTATTACACAATCTATTGATAATAAGTGATTTTTGTAACTATTATTTTTCTCTTTCCCTTAGTAAATAAGAACGATGGAAAAAGAATTATCGCTTAATTCTAGAGTTTTTTTACAAAAAAGTACCCTAAAACTTCGTTTTTTTGTTCTTTTAAGTTCAAGGTATAAACGAGGCTTAGGGTAAATCGGATCGCGTTCAAGGTCATTAACTGCAATTAAATGATATTATTACATATGCTAGCTAAAATTAACTAATATGTAAATAAGTATATACAGAGTCTTAGAACATTTTAAACTCTTACATAATTTTAATATAGAGCTTAAAATTAAACTTTCGTTAGTTATTTTTAAATATTTGTCTTCATAACTGTGAAAACTGTTTGATTATTTTTTTATTTATAACCATAACCGGTTAATAAGTATTTTATTGTTATAATTTATTTAATAAAAAATGGTGGTCGAAAGCCTGTTAAGGTTATAATTAAATTAAAAATATAATAATACATCGTATTTCACGATAAAATTGTCCCAATAATTACAACATATACTCATAATTCTTATAGATTATTATTATGTGAATATTTATTTTATATAGCATTTTTATAGTATTTATATATTTTATGATTAATAATCATTAAAATAAACAAGATATATCAAATATAATTACAATCAAAGCATTGTGACTTTTAACTCCCTATTTTTTACGATTAATTAGAAGTTAATACATATATTCATACATGCATATTAGATTTATTGAGATAGATTAAATAGCACAAAATCACATATAATTAATACTTATGAACCTTGGATTACAATTTACATTGTAATTAATTAATTACATCACATGTCAATATTCAGCTCAGCATACTTATGTATGTATAATTTACAATAGAATGCTCGTGCATAACGTCAATTACAATAATGCAATAATTATAAAAATAATTAGAGAATGAAATTATTAATACATACATTTTATTCGTAATACACGTGTAAACCGGTACGTAGAAAGCATCGCATTAAATCTACGTACCTTTTAATTGAGTCTACAAAATGCACAGTGCAGTGTTCTTTGTCGAGAAACTACTCTATAGAATATTTTCATAGAAAATATGTGTATATCGGATTATTTATTTATTTACTTTAATAACAACACAAAACGTATTACCATATATATGTTTTCGTGCAACTCTGTTTCCAACAAAACAATGATTGTGATAGAAACTATAAATATTATCGCAAAGCGTATTACTATCGAAAATTTAGTAATTGTATGTGCTAATTTGAGGCGTACGTGATATTAAGCCAAAACCGAAACGTTCAACGTAAATATTTTACGATCCAATCACGTGCAACCGCCACATTATCAGGTCCCGAAGTATCGAACACCCCTTAAGCCCCTTACGGCTACTTTCGGTTGTGTACTCTTAATAATTATCGGTTGTTTTGTGGATTATGCTCTGGTGTTTCCTATTTTTTCCTTTCGGCTATAAAGTGTTACGAATAGTATTTATTGCTTCCATTACGTTTCGGCTGCAAAGTTTCGGCGAAACCTTTCATTAGTCTAATTTAACGTGTTCTGCTTTCTGAAACTTTTACCATTCGATGTTTAGAGTTCTAAACACGTCTGTGTGTATGTATCTACGCATAAATACAATGCAATCGTAAAAGCGTAGTCTTGTGTTTATCTACCTTTATCTTTTTTATACTATCATATATCCCAAATAATAAGGAAGATTGTTAATTTAAATGATTCTTAGAACTCAAATTGGTTTAAACAATTAAACTAAAAGTATGCAGAATATATCGTAACACACACAAATGCAAACATACTAGTGAGAATGATGAAAACGAAATGATAATATACACCTAGATTATAAGACCAATCGTAATGCTTGCACTACACTCTGGAAGTTGTCCGAACCGAAGTTTTACTGAAGTCGGCCGAGGTCGCCAACTTCCGAGAGCGGCCACACTGCCACAAATTTCATATGCCGTCCGGACGGCGGCTGCTGTCATGTACAGCTGGCATATTTGCGCGTGATCGAAAAATGTGCTAAATAATTGCAATTTTTAAATTGTCATATTATTAAAATTACGCTACTGATAATTATGAAAGTTTGTGTGGGCACTCACCAATACAATATCAGTGAAAAATTTTCGGTCGTAAATATTCAATTTACGCAACATCTTTGTCGGCTTTTGCAAAATACCATAAGGCATAAAAATTATACTTCAGAATACGAACACCACATCTGTGACTATTCTAGAATTTGTCGCTATCGATTCTAAATAAGAATTCGTTATTGTGTGAAATTTATATAAATCGATCTATGAAAATACATAAGGATATTCATAACGATTTTTTTTAACAATATCAAGTACCACTAATTATTTTTTAATTATTTAATTTTATATGAAAAAATATATAGTAACGATATATGTTAGAAGAATATACTATCAAAAATATAATTAATCCCTTTTGGTGCCCTAAAATATTCAAAGATGTCAGTAAGAGTCTGTTGAAGTCCCCGATAAGTATGTGGTATTATAACTTGACCACGTGACCACGATGCAGCGCTCGACATGTGCGTTGACCATAGGACGCCTACGCGCATATTGAAATTGAACTGAGTTATTCGCTCTATCTCAGTTTGCGAAACACCATATCATTATTTCTCTCACTGTCGTCACTTAACACGCGAGAGAGCGAAAGGGGAAGTATCTTACCGCTCGTATCTTTGACTTCGGTCCGTTTGCCGACAATGTTCGGAAGCGCTCGAAGCTGGCCAAGTCGACTGAATTACCCCCACTTTACCTTCCGTTCTCGGTAACCTCGTACAACTTCCGAGAGATTTTATACCGAACTCGACCGAAGTAACCCACTATATTCTCCGTCCTTGGCCATCCTTTGCCAACTTCCAGAGTGTAGTTCAGGTATAACGTTTGAAAATTAGACATGACCAGTAATAATGTGCAATAAATAGACCCTGAAAAAATTTGATGGAAGCGAAAAATATATGGTTTTATTAGAAACGGCTTATGAATGAGGTATTTGGATGAAGAAATTGATTAGAGGCGTTTCATAAAATCTCAATGGTTGAGGTTAATGAGATTAATAAAAAAAATCCTTATTCCTCTGAAAGAACTTATTACTGGAACCAGGCAGCCTTTTACTCTTACTTTGTTATAAGTCATTTCTACTTATTTTAAATTTACGATGCCATTTTGTAACATTTTGTTTGTTAAAATGGACATTGAAATAAGAACGAATCTGCACCGAAATATATAAAAATCATTTACGAATCGAACAAAAGATCAATTTAAATGATTCTTATCTAAAACCATGGGTAATTGGGGATAGCTCGGAAAGCCCCATAATGGATCTCGATGAAGTTTTATAAATATGCAAAGAATAAAGCTGAGACTGATTTAAAGAATTCAGCACTGTAACCGAATTTAGCTTTGTACCAGATATATTACCTGCAGAGATTGATAAAGCTATTAAAAAACTGAAGATGAACAAATCCATAGGTAGCGATGAAGTTTCAGCGGAAATGATTAATGAACTCGGAGACAAGGGTATTGCCATCTTGTGTGATATATGCAACAAAATATGGGAAAGCGGGTTATGGTTTAAACTCTAAAGGCATATTTATTCCCTTACACAAAAAGAGATCCACTAAAAAGTGCACAAATTAAAGAGCAGTAAAATATTCTCATAACGATTGTGTAATAATATAAGTTGGCATGTGCATAAAGTCAATTATTCGACCAAATAAAAAAAACAAATGGACTCTAATGGTCAAAGTACTACAGGCAGCTGAATCAAGAGAAAACTGCAGGAGCATTCTGCACAAGATTGGAACGCGTCACGATGGTCACGTTCCTTAGCAATGAAGGAGCAATTTTAAAAAGAACAACATTCACGTTGGCGATAAATTGCAGCAACAATTTCTCAATAAAAAACAGATTACACAAACAGGTATTTAAACACATACTGAAAGCACAGCGTTGCTAATACTAAAGCCTAGTAAACTTTCCCACTTTACGTGAACCCAAGCAGAAACTGCAGTGTGGTGGAGTATGCAAAAAATATTTTAGCCTTATATTATTTACTTTCTGAATTGGAGCAAATTAGAAAAATATATGAGCTTGTGGTGTCATATGTTGGAACATATAAATCATAGTGGATTGTGAGGTCAATACAGCGATAATTAATAACATTTTAATGTTTATCCAATTTCAATCAATATAATATTACGAAACGTATCATATATATATTACTGAATTTTATTCATGAAATATGCCGCTATAACCAAACCTTTTCCTAAAGTACGTTATTATGGCCATCAAAACTACCTGTATTCATCTATTTCCTTAATATCATTCAATATATATCATCCGCTTCCCACATCCTATCGAATATCACATTCAAATAACCTTCTGTCTAACCCTCGAGGACCCTCGTATGAGTCATGATGTGTATATAGCGGATCGACTTGTAAACGTCATAATCACGTGCGATTGGCCATCGAGGCAAAGTTCTTACATTTCCCTAACGCTAGGTCAATCGATCTCGGCCTCTATTTACCCTATTGCCTGCGTCGGCTATTTTTTGGTCTATTTCGCGTGTGTATCTCTCCGCTTATATAATATATTGACCCTTTTTTAAAGGTCAGGGCGAAGCGTTCGCATCAATCATTCCGCTTCGTCCCCTTCGCATCATCCGCCCACTTGTCCCTTTCGAAGGTCCCCGCTGCCTACTTGTTCACCTTTCTTCTACTACTTTTCCTCTGATCTTCTTCTATATTTAATCGCTAATTCAATTTGACGCACTCTTTGTGCGGAACTAATTTATCGAACGCATTTTGCACCCTACTCGAGTATTAAATGTCAAAAATTGAATGAAATGAATGCAATATTGGACTTTAGAATAAAATCAGTAGTATCGAAAACTAACATAGATATACTATCGCTCACTTTTAATAAACTTAGACGTTAATAATTAAAAAAATATCAAATATCCTAATTAATAAGCTATCCATAAAGCATTTATAACTTCTTTATGATTATATGTGTGTACAATTAATTTAGATCTCACATCTCTTTGTGTTCTGTTCTAAATGCATCTTACGATTAGCCAACCACTCCATGTCTATGTAGGTCACATATTAAGATTTATGATTTATGACCGACATAAAACATAGGAAATATTTGTCACATTGAGTAAGAATGTATATGCTTTTAATGAAGGGTGATCCAACTTCAGTTTTTTAACTTTTATTAAAACACAAATTTAAAATTGGATATCTACAATATAAATAGAAAAATATTTATATTATCCTAAATAAAAATATGTTAATTATAAACACAACAAAATAATTTACAATATTATCATATTACTCCATTTTAATTATTGTGCAACAATATTAGACATGTTTAATAAATTAGATGTATTAATGTTGCAAACATTTCAAAATAGGGCCATGCGAGTATTCTTAAATAAAAATAGACTTATTAGGTCTAATGACGCCGCCCGGCTACAATGCGTACCAAAGAGTCACTTTTGAGGCAAGTAATTGTCTCTCGTGAATCACGTGAAGATTTTCCTTTCACTTTATGTAGTAAATTAGCTTATTAAAATACTCAGAGAGGTGTAAATGAGCATTAACAGAAAAGAAGATTTTATTTGCAAAATCAGCATCAATTTCCTGCTGCTCTAACACCCAATCCGCGTAAATTCTGCGCTGTCCTTGGTCTCTGTATCATGTACATTCCTATGCCGATTAAATTAATTTTTTTAATTATCATTGTTGAAATGCGTTATTTACTGTGTTATTTTAGGGGCCGTAGCCCTAGGGGTGGTTGACCTCGCGGCCAATGAGACTCTTCGGTGAATCCTATTAGATTGTTTATTAAGTTATAATTACAATTTTGCCTATGGACGATTACGGCGTATCGTTTCTCGCGATGAAGGTGTGCAGGTGATTATGTCTCAGGGCTCTGTGGCTGCGTGCGGCGAGTGTCAGGTGTGATCTTCAGGTCTGTCGGTGAGGGCGCGTGACTGGTTCTTCCGGATGGTTGCTGGTAGATCTTGGCTCTTTGGTTGTCTGCGTCGCTGGCTCTGCTGTCTGGTGATGTCTCTTGACTCGTGCCTCAGCCGTCTCGTATCTCGGACCGTCTCTTGACCGTCTGCCCTCTCCTCGTTGGAGTCCGGGCTTATATTTTTTAGGGGGATGCACGCTAGGTGGCCAGTCGCGATTGTGCATCGATCTCCTAGCTTCTTAGAATTCGAGAAATCGGATGTGTATCTTCGAAAGCCAGTTTTTTGCTTGGCTCCAGACTTTCGAATTCTTCGGAAAGGGTTTGCATTGTGGTGATTGATTGCGTCTGTACCATTTTGTCACAAAAGGGATTCTCCTAACGACCCGTGCTGTGTGGTCAAAAGATGATGATGTTTGTCTCATTGTTAATGAATGAACGTTTTTGGTCTCGGTCATTATCAATGAGACAATTGCCCTTCTAAATGTGCCTATATGTGTGGTCGCCACATTATTAATAAAAACCTCGATGTTAGGGTGTTTTTTAATATTATTACACTGTGTAACACCAGTACTTAAATAAGCTTAAGATAACACGATTTATATTTTCGCGTTTTGAGTCCGAAGGGGTGTGACTTTGCAGCCAAATAAATGTCGGAAAAGCTCGTAATAATTTATTTTATAAACATATATAAATCACTATACATAGAGAGAGCAATGTATATTCCTTTGCTATTTGGCGGTGGAGTCTTCGCTGGCGTGTTGAGTTGTATTATTGTCGGCTGTGATTTCGGCAAAGCGGCTTGGATTTTCGTTATGCTCTCTCACAATACTCTTGAACAATCGCCTAATGTCTCTTATGTCGATGCGGACTCATGGCTTATCATTTCTGCTGCTTCTCGTTCTATATGTCACATATTGTTTAATGATAGTTTGAGATAGCTCTGGCAAATTGCATGTGAGAATGTCTGTTAGGCAATTGCGTCGCTTCTTAGATATACCCACGAAATGTTTCACTCCCGCAAACAATAGTATTATGCACAGGGTAAAATTTAAAATCTTTTCCAAACAAAAAGTAGTTTTTTGATGGTACATATGGGTGATTTATGTTTCCGGGTAGTGCTATTAAGTAGTCCGCACAATATTTCCAATTATTATTACCAAAATTGTTTAGTCACCAGATCTCTCTTCCATTGATGTGTAGCTACTTTGAAGCCCAACTTATGATACTCTCTTTGCGTTTGTTTATGGTCGTTAGAGTGGCCTCTAAATTATATAAAATTGCGCAGGTGGTTAAAACACCCACAATATTTAAAATTCTACTAATTTTATTGGTATTGTATTCAGGTGTCGCCAAACAAACGTCAATATGTAGAATTATAATATTTAATATTAACATAAATAATAATATTTATATTAATAATGTTTAAATGTGCTTATGATATTATCGTACGAATTTCGTGGATAACCCAATATTTGTCCCGAAAAAAGGGGGAAACATGACCGTAGCACCTAATCGAATTTTCATAACGAAGCGCACGACGAAAGGTCGTTCGTTTATAACGAAGCCAGATAAAAGGAAAATTGTTGCAGGCAACTGGGGTGGAAAGTCGGCGACCGCTTTGGTATCCAGTGGCTTTGTGCGTTGAATCCTCGCCCTCGTGCGGCGAGCAAGGGTTGGTTTAACTTTGACACAGTTCTCTGTGGGTGCTTGTAACAAGCTCTGTCGCTGCAAATTAATGTGTTTGTTCGCGCCATTGTCTGCGGTTCAATTCCACATTCGCACTGAAATTCTTTCGTGCCTCAGGCGAAGCTAATATCAAACTCATTACCAAAACAAAGGCAGATAATAATTTTCTTTTTAAATAGTGTATACATAAACGAGTGACAACGGGAAAATGTTCAGCTTTATTTCATTTTCTATTTGTTCGTCTCAAGTTTGTCACTGTGCCTAAATTCATAATATAATTTTTTTTATAAAATATTCAAACCAATCCTTAACAGAAAAAATAGTAACGTAGAAAGTGATGTGATGGAACCTGAGTGAAATTTAATAAAAACAATAATTATTATCAAAAATGAAATTTAAAACAACACCAAACGCTATTACAATAGACACAGTTGAATAAATACACACTAGCTTTCACAAACGCAAAGTTTTAATTTGTAAAAAAATACCGACTTTTTTAACTCAGTGATTTCAAAGAAAATATTTTAATACGGATATCTACTTTTAAAAAGACATTTGTTTTAACAAAAGTTAAACATTACATATGTACATTAAATATTTTAGCATCAACACAAACTGCTGCTTCATAGTACATTCAGATTTATTAGATTATTGCGAAAGCTCTACAATCACCATTGCAGAGGCGTTAGCTGAATAATAAATATACTTTGGCGAGCAGCAGCTTTTTTGTGTTAAAAAAATACAGTGTACTTTCGATTATTTAGGTGCGGATTATCTGTGGTTGAAATTAATTTATTTATTTATTTTTAATGAAAATGACTGAAATAAAATATTCCTGTTATTTATTATAACCATAAATAAACATGGATGGATAAAGGTATCTTCTAAGATTGGTACAAAAACCAATGGAGTTTCTTTCTTTAAACTTTTTATAGAACTCAATCTAAGACACAACTTTGCATTTAAACATTTGCCATTTTATATAAATTGCAAATGTTATCGATCCAGTTAAAATCTCTTATGCAGAAGTAAACGTCTCAAATAACGTCAGATAGCTGTAAAGCGTTAGTTTTAAAAATAATGGTACTGCTAATATTAGCATTAAAATTGAGTCCAGTAGAACCTAATCTAGCAACAACCGTTCTGATATTCACAACAAACTTTTTCTGCAACCATTTTACTACATTAGATGCCATAGGATATTTGTGAAAATGCAACAACAGCATCGTTTCAAAGTCTGCTTTTTAATAGTTCTTGAATAAAAATCTTTACCTGCAATAGATAATACCAAGTTAATGGTAAGACTGCAGAGGTGTTGAAATATGTTTTAAAACCGAGTTTGACATCGAAATAAATTTAGTGGTGCTTTGGGGAGATAATTAATCAATCTTTTTTTGAACCAGGTAATATTTCTACAGCGATATTATTTTGTAAGAAAATAAATACATACATATAAAATTATACATTTTACTTATGATAATGCAAGACCTCATACATCTCTAATTACCGTTGTAAAATTAAACAAATTAAGATTGATAATTTTGCTTTATTCCCATATTTCACTGACCTTTTGCCTACAGATTATCCCATTTATTGCTTTAAAATTCGTTTTCAACAATCAGATTGCTATTATAAAAGCCTTTGCTGACGTCACAACCTTTTAAAATATATTTTTTGTAAGCAAGGTTTTTTAATAACTGGTATTTTTGTATAATAAAATAATAGTTCAGTTTTAAATCTCACTAAAAACTCTGCCACTTTATGTGAAACAACCTATTACAGGCGGACCTCGACTTTCGCACATAACGCACAAATGTTGAATGTACGACAGTCGAGGGAAGTAAAAAAAAATTGAAATTGTGTGTATTTTAAAATATTTATTTATCAAGTAAATATAAGATGTTTAAGAGGCGTTTAAGAGACACGTTTAAGTGGGGTTTGCGGGTGTTCTCTTTGAAAAATTATCAAGAGTTAACTGTTTTCCACTATTCTTTTTCTTTTCTTCATATAGTATTTTATAACATGCTATGTTTTTATTGATCGCCCCACGCACTTGAGGTATGCGTTCTTCATTAGGATCACTATCTTCCATAATATTTAAAAATTTGTCAAGGTGCGTGAAGGCTTCATTCATATTTTTCATTGTTAAAGAGTTTTCCAAAATAAACCTGTCTCATCTACATTGAATATTTGGCTTGAGGAATATTCTACATCTTCAATAATTTTGGATAATTAGGAAATAAATTCTTTTTCAGCATCTTTATCCGCATTAGCTGATTCTCCAGTAAATTTAATATTATGTAAAGAATACCTCATTTTAAAATTGTAAAACCAACCGTTACTTGCTTGAAAAACCGTGTTAAAATATTTTTTTTATCTATCCTTCCAATCTTTGTGCAAACTAAGAGCTTTTGTTTCAATAATTAAAATACTCAGAGGGACATCTTTTTGATGTTGGTCATCGATCTACGATGATAAAGATTTTCCATTTCATCTATGTTTTTTTTTTTTGCTGTGTTTATATATATCTTTAAATAAATAATATAAATATATTTTTATTTTCCACAATTTTGAACGTATTCTTTAATTATATTTTTATTTTGCAAAATTGAACATATCGTAGACATGTTTGTATCATACGAACGTCCGATTGAAGCAAAAGATTCACCGCTATCAAAACGTTTTTTAAAAAAAATTAAATTTTAAAAAATTGTTTTTTTTTTTTAAATGTGCGAAATAGCGAATTGTGCGAAAGTCGAGGGCCGCCTCTATAAATATATGCTACATCCATATTATATATTATAAATATTTTGTTTATTAAATCTCTAGAAGACAGAAAGCAATATTGAAATGAATCTTATTAGTAGTGTTAGCAATATATAAGTCATACAAGAGATAAAAATTAATATTGTGCATCTAAATTATATTTTATTATATCTATAAAAGGGTCCTAAGTAGTCTAAAAAAAAGAGTGCGAAAGAATTTATTCGCGGTGATAATAATCTCTTTATCAACCACGATTTAAGATAAGCAATAAACCAAAGTTTTAGTCAAATATGCAGAAGGGTATTTTATTGCTTTGTGTGTAGTATATGTTTTATTTGGCTCGAAGGGCACTTTTAATCAATCAAATGTACACGTAAGTTTATTTCTTGTCCCGTAAAACGAAACGATAAGTTTCATTTGATACAGTTCCGAGGTGCTAGGCAGTCCATAGATTATGCGAGGAGCGCTCCCTTTTGAGACTGTTTTGATAAATCGTCTGCGGTTCTTTGAAAATATGGGTTAAACGATCCTCGGAACGTTGCTTGTGAGAATTCAGCCCATTTCCGAATGGTTCAAAAAAAAAAATATGCTTCCACCTTTTTCATACACCACCATCGAGCGGGTGGGGATGGTTAATGCGTATAGTGATACATTACGCGGGCATACGAATGTTGCACTTAAATTTCGATTATTGGTTTTCCATATAAATTCTCATATCGTAAAAATTAAATAATTATCGGAGAGAATAATCAACGCCGGCGCGTATTGATATTAAAATGTAAATTTTCGCTATTAAAATCTACCGGTCCATTAATAAATTTGCTCAAAGCCCGAACTGAGGGAACGGAAAATTGTGATTTAAGGAATGAACTGATCCTCATGTAAATTAATGCGCAATTATGAAATATACAAGATATTTCAATTAGCAGACTACGCCGAATCCGCAGTCTTGTATGATTACGTACAAAGTATAAAATAACACACGCATACATAATACGCGTATTATATTATATGTTTTATTATGATATATATTTTCATTAGGATTACTTATATATTACACCGAATTAATGTCTTCATTTTTTAATAAAATATGCGAATATGTTATAAAAATAATACAACGTTTTTATATTCAACTGAAAATACACGACGCTAATATTCTTAATATTATTATTAAAAATTACATTTTTTTTGCAATTTCAACCACGCTTTGGATATTTTAATGTATATTTATAATATATATTTTAATCTATCATAAAAATGTTTTTTTTTTAACAAATTATGACATAATAAGCGTGTTATTTAACGTAAAAATCAAATAATATATATTTTTGTAGTATGATATTTTATTTTACTGTGTGACAAAATAAAATATGATATTATAAATTGTAGTTAATACAAAAAAAGTCATTAGAGATATTGTGCAAATACTTATTTTAAATAAATATAGAAAATAAAATTATCGGTTTCTTTTCTTATACGTACATTTATAGCATCCACATGCCCTCTCTTTTTTATCTCTACCCTTAAAAGATCGTGACAAGAACATTTTCTAACGTGGGTCCATCAGAGCCTGAATCAGTATGCCGCACAGCGATGTATATTATACCGGGTGGGACATGATCGAGCATATTCGATATAAATTAGTCACATTTAACACCACCCACCCTCTAGACTCCGCCGTTTGAGGGGTGGTTCCAACCATTATCTGCCCCCGTTTGTTATCATCGGCTTGTACCCATATGACGCGAGGCACATTAGATCGTTCGCGGAATAATTTAATTTGTCTACTTCATTTAATATTGATAAAGTTTTTTTATAATTTTTATATCAAGTAATTAGTCATTGCATTTAGAATCGTCTTATTTTTTTATCCTTGTAATACAAATAAAATTTATTTTTTACCTTAAAACTTTATTTTCACTAAGGTTCATTTGATGTAACAGAGTTTACCATGCTTTAATCATAACTACGTTATGCTTGTTTGTGTGTTTAAATTAACCCACCAAGTGCGAGGTTTATTCGGAAATTAATTTATTACGTGCAAAATAAGAAACTATTATAAAAAAAAGTATTGTATAATTGCCTTTGTTATTGTGTTGCCAATGATTTAATGAGCAGTCAGAATGCAATTGTGAATTTTAATCAATGTGGCGTTTTAGATAAAAAATATGATCAAAAACCACCCCTTGTCACTGATACTGAAAATTAAAAAGCGTTTATAACAATCGATGAACTTTCCGAACAATGTCAAAAATTATCCACTACTGTTATAATAAATGCACAAGAACAGTGGTACGCAAACTAATTTTATTTCCGAGCCCCCACCCCCCACTTTTTTTAAATTTGTCGCGACCCATGGATAGACATTTTTTAATCCTCAACGTAGTTGAAGCGAAATTTTTTGTGTCGTTTGCGTTTATGCTTCTGGCTAGATAAAAGTCTGAATAAAACACATGGTTTTATTAGTGTGAGTATTAATATATTTTTAACGTATGATACTTTTCAAAAACTTTAAATATAGGAGTTTAATGTAAGCTATGCGCTTGCAAAGAACTTTTAATTTTATCGCAAACCGTAATTCATCTTTTGGAAATGTCACACGTCATTCTCATCACTTAGAGACTGAGAGAGTACGCAATCTGCGTTGCGTTGCTTGGGGTTATCGACAGTTCGCACCTGCTGCCATGGATTGACTCATATAAAAGAGCAAGTGCGAGACTTTTATAATGTTTGAAGTAAAACAATATAACTACATTATTTTCTTAAAAATACATATAATTTTCATATTTTTTTCAATATTTCATTGAAAAAGGCGCATAGCTTAACGCTTTGAGTAGTGAGTTAATTCATACACATTTCTTTTTTTGTTAGTATTCTCGTACAATTGTGAATGAGTTATTATCACGTACTTCTTTATAATTATTATCTTTGCTATTTATTTTTGTGGATTTTTTATATCAATTTAGTAGCTCTCAATATTTTTTATAAAATTAATATAAAATAATTTTTGTTATATTTATTTATTGGTATTATTTTCTATAACAATAATTTACATTAAATCAAATTAAAAATGTATATATACGGCGATACCGCTCAAAGGGTTAATGCTTTCAATATGGTAATCACAATCAATACCCACAAGTAGCCATTCTGGTTTCTTGGTGTTTTTTAACTCTCGAGAAATGAAATTTCTCATTGTAACTTTCTGATTTTTTTGAGAATTCTCGAAAAATTTTTCTAAATAAAAAAATATGTTTTATATTGTATGTGATTACAACTATACAATGTAGTATTGTATAGATCTTTTTATATGATAATTAGTGTTTTAAGATTTTTTTAGTGGAAAAAAAAACATTGGAAAGCCCCCATACATTTTTGAAATCTGCCAATTCTTTCGCGGAGCAGTGTCTTCTTATCGGATTAGTTTTTTTCTAAAAAAAATCAGACTTATGCATATTTCAAACATCTGGCACGAACTCATGGTTATAAAACATTAAAAACTATTCGTACAAATTGAATTTAAGCAAAAAGGCTATACGAAAATTCTTGAGAAATTTGCAGATTTCAATAAAAATTCTCAATTTGGCATTTTTTTTGGGAAATTCTAGAGTAAATAAAGAGACACTAGGACTAGACTCAAAGTATGTAAATTAGTGACATCTATGTTATTAATTATAAACAATATTACATTTTATCTTAAATTATAAACAAAAAATAATAATGCAGCGGTATATCAAAAAAAATTTGAATACCTAAGTTATTGTAAATACAAAAATAAATAGCTCACAACTGTACACTACATTTATTAACAAATACTTTAGAAATAGTTAGATATATATTCGAATAACGAATAGTTTCAAAACGGGCGAATATATTTGATATTCGAATAATAAAATAATAATATTGTGTCTAGTTTTAATACACAAATATGTATATATTTGAAGCACTTGTACACAGTGGCGTAGCTAGGGTATGTGCCGCCCAGGGCGATCCTTAAAATTGCCGCTCCCATACATTTTTTGCAGGGTCATACAATCAGCATTTCTTAAAATAATAAATTGGTTATTATTAAGCTCTTGTTATTCGTGGATATATATATGTTTTAGTGCATTCAGGGTTAAGAACCACACTAGACGATCCCATCGCGAATATGCCGCCCCCAAGCAAGTGCCGCCCGGGGCGGCTTGCCCTCTCCCCCCCCCCCATAGCTACGTCACTGCTTGTACATCTGCTTTTTAATTATTTGCAGAGATTTTTTACATGTTGCTTTATATATTTTTATAAGTATAGCTCTTTTTGTTTTTATTGAATAAAGCTCAACCTATTAAATGTTTTAACTAATATACATTACTCGATTTATTATCTACTTTTATTTTTATATACATATGTATGTAAATATATACATCAAAACATAACTCATTGTAAAAAATATTTTTTTTTAATTTATTTGAAGCCTTTTGCTATCGTATAATTGCATACAATTATAGAAATGAAGCATACAACTCAACACAAAACTGACACCTTTATGTGTATAGAATTAAACACAGTTTCCTCGTGCTTTTGAGAAATTGAATACAAAATAGAACACAACAAAGAGCAATCATGAAAATGAGAAAACTACTGTATAATAGAAACTTAAGTTTCAAACTATGTGTGTTCTTTCATTAAATGAAACAGCACAACATAAAGAACATTTTCGCTTAAAGTTTTGATATGAATGAACCGCTTTTTTATTACTAAAATAGAATCACGTCCAACCTAACCAATTGGTATCGCAATCTAGTTGATGAAGCGATTACGCCCCCATTTTAACCTTCGATTTTTACCGTTCGAAATTGATTACAGCCGATCCATTGCTCGTATTTGGACATTTAATATATTGACAGTGATTCGGCATTTTTTTAGTCCCTGGTACCGATTGTGGTATCCGTTTTTGTAGAACTGCAACAGTGTCCCCTTACCCGGTGTCGAAAAGTACCGTTTCCATTAGCAACTTAGCGATGATATATTATAATGTATCACATTTTAATAATGTTGCAATGACGAAGTATTTTTTGTATTTTAATATTGTAATAACCCTTTTGTTGCACTCACAATGGCCAATGTTAAAATGTTTCGTGGAAAAATCAGGATTTCAATCGTTAAACATAAATAATATTTTTTTATTGTGCTATAATTTATAATGTCGATATTTGTATTAAATAATAAATGTATATATTCTATATACATATATACATATTTTACCAGAATACGAGTTGAGCTTTTTTCTGACAAATTTTGATGGAAACTCACTAATGGGTTTTTGTTTATTTGTATTGAGTATTTCTTACATTATATCATACAATACATCTTGGCAATATGATTTAGTTATCAATGTAAAATAATCGCTTTATGCGCTTTAACAATAATTGTATTTTCTACAATGTAATCCATATTATTTATAAGAAGAAAGATAATGAAAATGATAACGAAACATTATTTTTCGTAAATTATAATAACATTGCTATATTAATTAAATTGATGGCACGCATGTTATGTTTCATAGTTTATTGCCCTATTTATTGACTTACCTTCATTATAGATAGCAATTTTGCTGCTATTAATATTGACAGAAGCTATTTTGTTTTAACCGAGATAGCTAAGAAATTAATCTTCATAATCTCATCGCTTATTTTGATGATTCTCATATAAAATAGATATTTCAATGGTAGTAAAATTAATTATATTTTAAAATGACATATTCATTCTTTTAACATAGATCTTAACGATACTGTTTTAAAAGTCAAATATGGCCAAAGTTGGTAAATTATTATTTGAACCCTCTCCACGTCGACGGCTTGGCTTCCACACGATTAAGATGACAAGACCACTTAAGAAAAAAATTAAGGAGAATCACCCCTAGTTGTAAGGAGGAAAAGCGTTGTGGCGCTTCTCCCGCGCGACCGATGATAAATCATCATTAATTACGTTGTCAATTAATAAATTAATTTGAAGCGAGCACAGCTTTTAGCAGCGCACGAGGAGCTTTCAGGTAATTAATGAATCCCAAAGGTTTCGCGGGGGTGACGCCGCTTCTGTCCCTCGGCGACAAACTACCCTCATATGCATACAACTTTTGCCATTATATTAAAAAGAAGAAAATGTAACATCAGATGCATGTATACGTAATATAGAGCTGTTTTGACACAATGTGCACGGGGTAGCAACTCCAAAGGGGTGGCATGTAAAACAAAGACCAACTTAATTAAAAATTATTACACTTTTTAGATTTTATGTTTACTAATGTAGCTTTATTTTATTTTAAATATAATTTTAAACACAAATTGTACAATATTTTTTTTTTTATATTTCGCTGTCTGCAACATTTCAGATAGTATATTCTCAATTTATTAAAATGTCGTATTAAAATTAAAAAAAAATGTGATTTACCTTTTAAAAAGTATTAATGAAGTTTAAAGACTGTTAAAGCAAAAAATACATCAATAATTATTAATATTTTTAATGCTTTTTTTTATTAATTTATATATTTTTCCTTAATTTGCAGTTTTTTTGTTGCTAATTGTGTTCCTAGTGTGACTTTAGTTAATCTCTTTAATTTGAAAAAGCCACAAATCCCTAATATGAACTGATTTATTGCAATTTTAAATATGATATTGTAAGATATTAAAGTCCTTGAAGTACACTTAACCCTTTGAACGCGGAAATCGACTAAAGTCGCCCAATTGATTTATTTATTTCTTTACGCAAAAATCAGTAAAAAAAATGCTTTTCAAGAAAAAACTTTTTTTTTGTGAAAAAACATAAAATATCATTTTAAATAAATAAAAATTACAAAATCAGAACATTTAAACACAGTATCAAGATAAAATCAAAATTTTTCAAAAAAAAAAACAATTAATTATTATTTTTGAGTCCTTTCAATTAATAAACTGATCAATTTTTCACAAAAAAAAAAATATACCAAAACTCTTTATTTATTTATACAATATTATTAGTCAATATCTTAACACATTGCTGTTACTAACCTTATGTCGTTCACCAAAACAGTGACAACTTCTCTCGATATGGGAATTTAAGTAGACGTCGTGTATACAAATTTTGAGAAAGCCTTTGACAAAGTTTGTCATAGGTTATTATTAAATAAATTGTCGAAGCTCGGTTGCTCAGATAATTTAACTCGGTTATTCTCGAGCTATTTAAGCAATCGTAGACAGTTTGTAACCTATGGTGGACGATTGTCAAAATAATATTTTACCCCTTCGGGGGTTCCTCAAGGATCCAATCTGGGACCTCTGCTTCTTGTGTTATTTATTAATGACATAAATACAGCAATTAAAATTTCAAGTTTTCTTCTGTACGCAGATGATTTAAAATTATATAAATGCATCCGATTTGTTGTGGACTCCTTCTCTCTACAAAGTGATTTAGACTCTCTGTGGAGATGGGCTTCTATTAACCGTCTGCCCTTTAGTGTCGGAAAGTGCCATACTGTGTCATTTTCTCGATCCCGTTTGCCATCAGCTTATTTCTACCATCTCGGTGGTAACATTTTGACTAGAGAAACTTCCACTAAAGATCTCGGAATCACTTTCGAGAGCAAATGGAGGTTCTCTCTACACATACACGACGTCTGTGATAAATCTTCCAAGATGCTCGGCTTTATTATGAGGAATGCCTTTCACTTTGACGATCCGTCAGTTATTCGCATCTATGACATCTTAGTTCGTAGCGTTCTTGAATCGGGATCTATAATTTGGAATCCCCGAATAGCCAAATATTCCCTTTTAGTGGAAAAAAATCAAAAAATGTATTTGAGATACCTTTACAAAAGGACATTTGGTTATTATCCGTACTTAAATCCCAGCGCCTTTCTTTTAGGAGCGTTGGGATATGATTCGCTGAGTTCTCGCAGAAAGCTGTATGTCGCTAAGCATTTTCTTAAATTACTAAAAGGTGCTGTCGACAATCCAGCTATTCTCGAGGAATTCCAGTTTTGGGTTCCGGAACATTTTCGAGAATCACGATCGAGACCTCTTTTAATGACCGTTAGGGCTAAGACATCCGCACTTGCCGACTCGCCTATAGCTGTGGCCATCCGGCTCCTTAATACGCTGGCATTACATATTGACTTATTTAATGTTAGCTACGAGGATCTGATCCAGTTTATATCATTTAATTTTAATATTTTATAATTTTTTGTTATGTCTAAGTATTGTTATATTTATGTATATATACGTTTTTTTATATTTTATAAATTTAAAATTTGTTTTCGACCATCGTGGCGCATTGGGGTAACCTGTTAGGCCACGATGATCTTAATTTAATCTAAAAAATAAAATAAAATAAATATGATGTTTGTATATTTTCTTAACCAAAAATGATTTTATTTTATAAAAGAAAATAATATATAAAAACACAGTGAAAAATATTGATTTTTGGTTACATTTAAAAATGCTTGACTTAGTTCCTATTTTATTTTTAGTATTCATATTTTTCTAAACGACCCTATAGGTATTATATATACACGTCGTTATTATATACATCGTTAATACAACGTAAGATGGGTCAATTTCTGATGGATTACCGTAAAGAATAGCCCCGTCTCGAGAGCTTGAAAAGCCCTCGAGAGCTTTAACATTAAAATCATAAGGCCTATAAAAGCAATCTGATCCATGACCGACGGAATATTGGTTTTGCTATAAGCTATTTAGCTCTCGACATTATCTTTGGACCCCTTTTCGTCTTTGTTATTAAACGATTACTGTGACAGCCATCGCAAAATCGCCATTCAACGCAATATCTTCGAATTTCAGCGCAATTATTGCCTATAAACATTGATTTATAACAATAAGCTGCGCTTTGTTCAAATCCGGTAATATTTATAATGTTAATATCATGGAGATTTGTAGATCAAATAAATATATATTTAGCTTTCATGCGGCGTCGTAGGTACCTCGCCGTGTATAATATAATAAAAGGGGTCCAATCCTTCATCAGTCTTAATTGTGGTTCAGGAGCCTCACGTTTCTTGGCACTAATAATTCTCTCATATCCCTCTAGACCGGCTCGCAAAGAGACCGCACTGAATCTTGAGAACTGCCTACGAGTGTCGCTAATAGCACAAACAAAATAATATTTATGTTTGTTTTGTGTGAACACACGCAGAATATTAGATAGGCGCCTGTGGGATATGATAATTAAATGTTTGGAATAACAATTCTTCGATTGATTGCTTAATTTTATTAATAAATATATATAATGTTGTTTAGGTCTATTATACACATGTGAATAATTATAAAACATTTTATTTAATCGGTTGACTTAAATACATTTTATATTAATTTACATTATTCAATTATAATAAAATCAGGTTTAAAAAAATAGGGTTAGTGTCTAATCTATGGCGTTAATTTCACGTCATAACAATATAATTCAATTTAAATATTTTTAGCTCAAAAATAAATACCACAGCCTCACATTTTCAAAGTACTGCATTATATACATATATATTTACAGCAATGACAACGCTTCGCAGTTTCCACCCCATACCGTCGCAAATTATTATTTCGATACAAATGTGCCCGAAAGAGTTGGTACATACCCACGTACCCCAGCCGTTATATCCCTGTATCACCATCCCCTTGGCAACGTAACGGGGCTAATTGCGTTACGCATCTTTGTGAGCTGCAACAAAGTACTTCTTGTCTTCCTCGACCCGCGGTAATGGCCACCACCAATCTATATTGGATCCCTCATTATTTATAGCACCATTGGCCGTGCCCGCAATCTTACTTATTTACGAATTCAGGTAGGCCCTTTACCGACCCCTAACGAAATCCCAAAATTCAATAACACGCTTTATTATGCCGTTTTAACGATTTTATATTCGTGTTCCATTAGCCGCCGAGATAATGGTTATCTAGCGGCGCTTATCCTTTTATTCGCACAAATCTATAGCGGCGCTCGAGCGAGAGGGGGATTAAACAGATACTGGCGGTGTTAGTATAAATATGTGTACAAGCATTATAATATATCATAAATGTGTATACAATTCGAGTTTCTTTGAGAGTTACAATCGAGCGTGGAAGCCAGTGGAAATTGAATGCATGTGGCTTCTGTAGCCAACCAGAAATTTTGCGAGCTAGATGCGTCTAATAAATAGATTCATATTACTTTATTATTGCTAGTTATTTTTCCAGTTCAGTTCCAGCACTGGTTACTTAAATAATACATACTGTTTTAGTTTTTCTGAATAAACTAATTTAATTAATTTACACATAATATCGATTTAAACCCTATGACGTCTAAGTGTAGGATAAAAATTCAGGTACAATTAAATAATCAGCAATAAAAAGCAGCGGCTAGTGTCATTGATTTTTTTCTATTTTTTGTCGTGTTTAAGAAATCGGAATTTTACATTTTTATTAATATACCTTCAATCGATCATACTTAGATTTGACATTCTAGTCTCTAGAGAAATGGGAATTCTTATTTTTACTTCTTGATTTTTGAGAATATGAAAAAAAAACATGTATAATTTGTGGTTATAATATTGTATGTATATATATTTATATATGTAATATCTTTTTTTAATTTTTGCCAAAAGTTAAGCATGTAAATTATATTATTCCTATTAATAAAAATATAAAAGAACTTAAAGAATTTTAAAACATTATTTATTATACACATTAGTTAGAACATTTTCACACATTATTCTTATAATAGATTTTTAAAAAGCACAAAAAAGAGGTCCATGTTCTTTTTTGTTAGGATATTTTTGGTGAAAAAAATGTAGTCCGTAAAATTTAGCGCCCACAATTCACCGCCAGCAGTTTACAACCAGCAATTAATCGTTAGCAGCTTAGAGTACGCTCGGGATAAGGATGCCGGTTTGTTATTGTGT
The DNA here is from genome assembly GCF_051122295.1 of Plectrocnemia conspersa. Classification (NCBI taxonomy): domain Eukaryota; kingdom Metazoa; phylum Arthropoda; class Insecta; order Trichoptera; family Polycentropodidae; genus Plectrocnemia; species Plectrocnemia conspersa. The sequence goes on from NW_028277165.1 coordinate 16,761,207, forward strand.
GCGTGTACATATATTATATATGAGAGGGAGAAGCGATGTAGCGTGTACTTCGTTGTCTCGATTTCTCTTTTAAGGACAGTCACTGATTCGTCAACGCTGTATTCGTCATTAAAGCGCAGTGTGGCACAGAAGTTCGATTTTTTCTAGTGATTTATTTTAAATAATTTTGTGTTGATATTGGTTTAACCCAGATATGCCTACTGTCTCATGGGTAGGTCACTAAACTCGTGCCACTGTTTTTTATTTATAAATTAAATTTTAAGAGAACAATCTTTCTTGGGCATATCTGGGTTAATTGGTATCAAGGCTTCAAATATACACTGTGAGTTATTTGTTCTCTTACCTGTGGATTAAAATATTTCAATTATTTTTCCATTAATCCGTACGTTGTTGGTTTTTTTACACTATTCTCTGTAAGGCTTAAAAAAGTTATTATTCTTATCGTTGCGCCAATGATAATTTTTTAATTTATTCAATGGATTCTAATGATTTAATAGAGTCGTCGATCCATTAAACAATCTGCGAATAATTTCTTTCCCCATTTTATATCTTTTTGCTTTTGAAGAATAGCTAAAGACTTCATTATTTTTTTGACTAGTGAAAGATTTTGAATTTTGCAAATATTTAATTAATGACATCAATGTCTGGTTTCATCGATTATATAATATATTTTTAATTGTCCGTTGAAATTTTCAACTTAGCTCAGATCTATGTATGTTAAATAAACATATATTTTCTTTTAAAATAAAAAAATTAAATATTCTGAGCGAAATTGTTTTGAGCCACACAGTTCACGCACACAATAACAAACCGGAATCCTTATCCCGAGCGTACTCTACCGCTGCGTCAATTGCTCGCATAAACAATTAATGTCCTACAGATTATTGCTAGGTAATACTTTTATTAGTCACTATTCGACATTAAATGCCAGTCATTCGAGGGAAGCCCATCTTCATAGATAATCCAAATCACTTTTTAAATAGAAGGAGTCCACAACAGATCGAATGATTTTAACCAATGTTAGATCATATCCATACAAAAGAAACCTTGCATCTTTAACTGTCATTAAACAACAACGCGAAAAGCAGAGAGGCCAGGTTGGACGCTTGAGGGATGTAAGGATGAAATATTATTGTGACAATCGGTAGCCATAGGTTACAAATGTTTTACTATAGCTTAGATAATTCGAGAACAACCAAGTCATGTTAACCGACATTTTTTTAATAATAACCTATGACAAACCTTGTCGAAGGCTTTCTCAAAATCCGTATTTACGACGTCTACTTGTATTTCCGCATCGAGTGATTTTTCACTAGTTTGGTGAAAGACAGAAGGTTAGTAACAGTGGAACAGGCGTGTCGAAACCTAAGCGTTGATCTAACATTACTTGGGTAATTGAAGGCATATCTATGTATAATTATTTTGTAGTGTTAACAACACTGGTCTATAGTTCTTTATGCACGATTTGCCACCCTTTTTATAAATAGTGGTGATTTATTCGCATTTCCAAATATCAGGAAATTATGTATTGAGAATCAGATCTAAATATGCTTTAGACAAGCAGTGAGAATGACTTTGCAACCCTTCAAAATTAAATCGGGAAACAAATCAAGCCCATAAGAACACCCCTAAAACTTCACTACCAAGCCATATCACACTACACAACGTAACTCGGTTTTATTCCAGTTATTTATAACGATATTCATTCATGAGGTTAAGCAAATCATGGAAAATCTAATCTAAGATGATCTATCGAAATTTAATTTGTATCTAAAATTTAGATACGATAGAAATTTTAAAACTAGGATTCATATGTGATTTAAAACCAGTTGTTTGTTGATGTAAGAAATCCGAATCAAATATCTTGGACACCTTGCGTTCTATTTAAAAAAAAATGCTATCACAACGCAAAAACGCTAAAACTACAACAACTCCCTAATACAGTGATTCAATATGAAGCAACACATAATATCTAACTCTCCAAATTATATATAACAAGGCACTTGAAATATTCTAAAACATTATGAAAAGATCCTCCATTAATCAATATTCGCATTCACTGACACAAAACAACTACAGAGGAATACCTCACAGTCATACTAATATCAAATATAAGACAGAAAGAGTAATAAAACATCATTAAAATACATGTTGATTTATTAAATTTTAAGCTAAGGTGTAAAAGATATACATAAGGGTTATTGTTATAAATATAATTAATATACCTATATAGCTTATGGGCACTCTGTCGGAAAAGCCCAAGACAAAAGAGCCTTGAACAAAACGGCGGGTACACAAAATAGCCCTTACAAAATAGCTCACACTGACGGGTCACGATAATATATATAGCCTAGTTCTTAGTTTTAAGTTTATAATTTTGTAAAAGGGTTTTACATGCTTTCCCTTGGTCCACTTTGTTTATTACTTTAGATGTATTATTTAAATAAATATTTTAATTAGACTTTATATCAACAATAAAATTCTTAATTTTTTCTGCGATATATTTTAATTGTTTCCCATTTATATAATAATTTGCTTAATGCCTTTTTTTCATATATGTATTATAAAAAAAAAAACTGATCCAAATCATACATTAAATGTTTTCCCATGAAATTGAATTTATATTCCAATTCGTTTTCAATCAATAATGCTTCCTACATTTCGAAAAGGGATACTAACCCTAAAATAATTGACGTTGGTAATTAATTTAGAGTAGGGGGAACAGCTTCGAAATGGTGTAATATTTTAGTGACCAAAATATACTAATAATTATTTTGGTATATATTTAAAAAATAATTATTATTATATATATTATACGATAGTTTAATATTTTAGATGATTTAACTTGGTTAACATTAACTGATTTTAATTAAATCATTATTGATAAATTGTGTATCGACGGTAATTTTTTAATCATTATCTAAATTTAACCATGCGATTAGTAGAAGGATATAAGAGCACTGTATTAAATGAAACATTGTCTGAAGTCAGAGCAAATAGTTCAGCTACGCCTGCAAGCGCGGCTTTCCGAGCTTTATACAGCGAAAGCTCGGCTGTTTATTGCTGACATAAATTCAGATTGAATGTGTTGTGCGGTGTTTGTTATGATTTTGCATAAATTGTTGTTATTCAACAGTTTGGGCCGATTGTTTATCGGTTTGGCACGAACCCAGGAAACGGAGCTGCGGCTCAGGAGTGATTTAACACGAACCGATTGAAAATGTAGCGGGAATAAGTGTTACTGACCATAAAACAAAAATATTTGCATAGATCTTTCGCAATAAAATTTAAATATAACATAATATTTATTAACTGCTTTTATTTAATCTTATGATGATGGCATTTATAGTCAGCTTGACATAGATATTTTTTTATTATATTGCTACTGCTATAACAGTTATATGTGGACTAAACAGAGTCTTAACGATAACACTTTAACTGAAATACAAATTTGAATTCTTATATTTTACACCTGTTTTTGCGTAGGAGCTTGTAACGACAATACAATATTATTTCTTATTTTATAACCCTTTATGGATATTCTGGAATATTTTAGTGTGTTCTTTTTTGAGTTTGAGAAATATTTTTATAACTAAAAAATAAACACCTTATTTAGTCTATTCCAAATATTGCTAACGCCTCATATGTGCTTTCCCTATTATTTTTTTCATTACTTAAAAGTAGTTACTTATTATGAGATTATATTTTTGGCAGATAAATATCATTTAAATTGAATCAAATTAACTTTTAAGGGTTTTGTTCAAACTAAGAAGAGCTTAATTCTTCCCAAAAGTGCTCGCTTGCATTCAACCTAAAGGAGGAAAGCTGGTATTAATCCAATAATCTCTCTTCTATATTTTTTCGTAAAAACAATCAACGAAGAAATATAAATACATTATGTACACCATTGCCGTTATATCAATTACTATTTTACTTTTGCTAAAGTTGTGTGAACAGATTTTATTTTTTATATGCTTGTGTTATGCAATGTTTAATTCAGTTTTGTCAACGTCAAACGTTGATGTGTATCTCATTAATTTCCGGTACAAAATATCAAAGAACGATCAACAATCTCTCGAATAAATTACTCAAATGAAACTGCGAACATTCTTTGTAAAGCTTTCATAAATAACGCTATAAATTGGACAGTTTTGTGTAGATGTTTTCTTAATTATTTAAAACTATTTTAATACTTCAATGACTAATTAGAACGCGTTCCCAAAATGTATCTTTTAAGTGATCATTTATTTACTTACTTTATATTCTTTAAGTTCTCATGATTTCTGGGTTTTTCATATAAAATATACTTGTACCTGCTCTTTGAAACCCTAATATTAATGCATATAAACTGTATTGTTTTTCATAACACTTTTAACAAGTAAATCATATTCATTGATGAATAATATCATAAAATATTACCATATGGTTCTAATATGTGCCTATTAAAAAAAATATTTTTAATTTTATTATATTATAAAATTAGAAAAATAAATATCCTGAAAACAACTTACAATCAGAAAAATATATTATAAAAAAAAAATTTATCGCCTAATTATTTTTAATTTTCATTCCTAATACCTAGTTAAAATTGATTTATTTATATAGTTGTAAAAAATATTTATTAAAAAAATTCGGAATTAAATTTGTAGTTTGTATTAAATTTGCCTTATGAAAATCAAATAGATGAATATTGTTTAGAAGTTATCACTCTAGGGAAAATTGCCATGGAAGCACGAAGTTTCAGAGATACTATGACGATGTCTGCTAAAGTAATTATGAACTTTTGAATGAAAGTTTTTAGATATTTTTCAAGTCTAAATTTTGACACTATTATTTAAGTTTTTTAATGATGTTACTAGAATTAAATATAAATAATGAATTTTTTCTAATAATTAATGTAATTTATTTACTAATTAATTATAAAATACTTAAAAAGTAGATAAAAAAATTTCAGAGAGAAGAAAAAAGTTGGGTTCAAAATATTAGTAACCGAAATAAGCAAACAAAATATGCATTACTAGCATATAGCAGTACTTTCTTAATTATCCAAATGAATGCTAATGCCTGCGCTACTCTCACTGCCGCAAATTTTATATGCCGTCCGGACGGCGGCTTCTGTCACGTACAGCTGACATATTTGCGTGCGATCGAAAAATGTGCCAAATAATCGCAATTTTTAAATTGTCATTATATTAAGTTTGTGTGGGCACTCGCCTATACAATATCAGTGAAAACTTTTCGGTCGTAAATATTCAATTTACGCAAAATCTTCGTCGGCTTTTGCAAAATGCCATAAGGCATAAAAATGATACTTCAGAATACGAACACCACATCTGTGACTATCCTAGAATTTGTTGCCATCGATTCTAAATAAGAAATCGTTATGGTGTGACTTTTATATAAACCCATTTAGGAAAATACATAAGGATATTATATTATATTTTTTATTTAAATTTAATTTTATATGAAAAAAATATAATAACGATATCTGTTGGAAGAATATACTATTAAAAATATAATTAATCCCTTTTGGTACCTTAAAATATTCAAAGATGTCAGTAAGAGTCTGTTGAAGTCCCCGATAAGCATGTGGTATTATTACTTGACCACGTGACCACGATGCAGCGCTCGTCATGCGTGTTGACCATAGGACGCCTACGCCCATACTGAAATTGAACCGAGTTACTCGTTATATCTCAGTTTGCGAAAAACCATATCATTATCTCTCTCACTTTCGTCACTTAACACGCGAGAGAGCGAACGGGGAAGTATCTCACCGCTTGCCCTCAAAAGAGCAGCTTTGACTTCGGTCCTTTTGCCGACAATGTTCGGAAGCGCTCGAAGCTGGCCAAATCGACTGAATTACCCCCACTTTACCTCCCGTTCTCGGTAACCTCTGACAACTTCCGAGAGATTTTAGAGTGGGCAGAACCGAGCTAACCGAAGTAACCCATTATATTCTCTATCATTGGCCAACCTTGGTCAACTTCCAGAGAGTGTAGTGCAGGCATTAGAAGAAGAGGCACGTATAATTGAAAAACACGGATAATCCGAACTTTTATTATTTTTTGTATAAAATTTGTATAATATATTTACAATACTGATTTTTATTTTTTTATTTATTAAAAAAATCTGTGACTCTTTTTTTTGAGAATATTTAAATTATTTTAATATTTCAGTACAAATTTTTAAAAGCAATATTAGAATTTACTTTGTTCGATGTGGTTTAATAAAGTTTCAACAGAAGCCAGTGCCGTCTTGAAATTAATGTTTTTATTAGTATTTTTCACGTTTATTCCCATTATCACTACCTTAATATTCTGTTTGAGTGACAATAGAAATGATATCATCTAAGCATTGAAAACCCGGATCATTTCATGCACGACAAAACATCAATTGCCTCTGTCTTTTTAGATTTCAATACATATGTTTATACTTTATAAACGTCCACGTCTTTTTTTACGATCGAACGAGAGTTCTTGACTTCACTTTTCCCCAAGATTATGTTATTCCATGTCGTCATTTTTTCCATAAATTGATTAAGCCATCGTCTTTCTCAGCAAGAATTTCGAGAAGACCAACACGGTAAAGTTTTTTTTATTAATGATATAACAACTTAGTACCTGGATTGAAGTAAAATTTAAAGATTGGGTGGTTATTAATACTGCTTTCTGTGTCAATCCTTTTCCTGATTTTTTTCACATTAAAAACCAATCTTTGAAGATCTCTCTATCCGTCTATGCTTTATTTAGTTATAATATTATACAAGGAATATTTTTTATTTAAGTCTATATACAAAAGTATACATGTATTATCTTCGGCAATAGTATTTATTACAAAAAAGATACAGGCTCTTAAAAGGCACTTTAAGCATTTTTTTTAAACAGTTTTTTCCGTACACATACATAAATAAAAGCATCAATGTTGTAAATTTCAATGCTTTTAATTGATATGTATGTAGTGTGTATTACATATAGTAATATATAAATAACTATATATACATTTACATAATGTATATGTATGTAAAAATATACAATATGCATATACCGCTTCTACAATTTTATTTATATATACATTATAAAAAATGTTTAATTAACGTTTACACAAATAATCAAAATAATAAGACTGAATCCATTTTACGTTAAACTACAATAACGTGTTTAAATCTGTTATATACATACATATTATCAAAATCTTAAACCCTGTGAATTTTGGGATTTATCAAAATGAAAGCTTCGATTCCAGAATTGCAAAAAACTGCTGAAAATCAGAATCTCTAATCCACGGCAATGGTCTACCTAGTTTAATAACATTAAGTACATAATAAGAACTCGATAGTCCTACGTAATCTCAATAACGATTTCGTATCGCAAGATAAACGATAATACTATATTTAAACCCTGATTGTGCACTCGCTCGGAAAATCTTTATAAATTACAATTTCTCACGGGTAAAAATTATTCGGATTGGAAAGCTCGCAACGATGAGAAAGAAGAAAAGGCAACTTATTTCCGAAAGTGTCCATTTGACGTTTAATTGGGCAATGAGCTCAAGTATTGAAGTGCACTTCGTCGAAGCACGCGATTATGATTAATCGTGCGCGCGTAATTATAGAGCGGTTTCGCGTGCTCGCGCCCCAATTGCTAATCCTGTCTGGGCAACCGTTCAGAAAATCCCGTCAAAGCGCCCAAAAATTATGATATAATCCCCCTTTGAACGAAACATTAGAGAATAAAGTGGCGATGTGGTGGGAGAGGTTAAGGGGGTATTATATACGCTAGATGTAAAGCTCCATTGGATGATATGCACTGATTTAAATTTAATCTCTGTACATCTAGATAAGAATAGACGAGACGAGACATTTTTTATAAAAAATAAATTAACACAGACAATCTATTTTAATAGTTTACGGTGTTGTGTAATGATGGCTCTCATAAGATAATGTTGTTATATTTATTGTTATTGCTACATAATTATCAAAAGTGTTCATCGTAAAAAAGATAAATAGCTGAACGCAGACGTATCTCTCGTTCTGCGAAGTTGAAAGACTGTGCAAAGAGATCAAGGAACATTGAGCTACTGCTGGCAGTAAATGCATTAAAACATCAGCATGTCGGCCGGCGGAAAATTACTATGGACGCCGGTTGGTCAAATCTGGCATGAAATTGTGACTACTTTTAACACTTAATTGATTCTCTTTGTTGTTGCTTTCTCCTAGTGCTTAATGTATTTGTTTAACAAATACATCAAAATATGTTTTACTGATTCTTTAATATCAGATTAAAATATTCGAAGTAAAGTTATTAGAAACACATTTCTTTTAATGTTTCATTGCTCTGTATAAAGCAAGATGTTTCTGTGTACTTTTTCTATATTCGGTATTAATAAATCATTACAATATTATCAATGATGTTAATAGGACATATAATCCTATCTATTACATATATTGCGAGTTACTATGCTGGGCGAATATCGTTTTCTCTGAGCAGTGGTGCAGAAGCTGGCGCAGGGATAATGTCTGTCTTTGAGAATCAGGTTAGCGGCAATTTTCTGATGCCCATTAGAGCCAGGACGTATATGGCTATCACCACAATATATTGTTTATTGTTTTGATGCTCTCAACTCTAGCTTAATTTAAATAAATAAAAAAAATAATCGTGTAAATATTACAATATTACTTGTATTTTTCGATAATTTTTATATTTAGCAATTCTCTTGCATTTCGAAAATTTATAATAAAAGCTCGGTTTATGCGAGGTTTATAGTATTGTATAAACTAAACCAGACAAATTAATTTGAAACTAGACAATATGACTTATGATGTCTGTTTTTCATTAAAAATATGTATAAAAAGATAGTTAAGCTATACTAGACATATATATGTACATAAGCTTACCGCTTATTTGTCAAAAATAATAAAAACGATATGTGACCAATAAATTCTATATAAGAAATGTCACATTAAGTTTATTTTGGGTGAATTGATAAAATAAAACATTATGCAATATCGATCATTGAAGTTTTTTCTCTTTTATTGCATTTAAAATAATTCAATACCTGTATTACATTTAAGAAATGGTATTCTTTAAATGATTTTTATTAGTTATTTTTCTTAAGAAATATCTTTATTTGATTATGATCTAATATTAATAAGACATGTATTAATTTGACTAAATATCGAGAAAACAAATAGTGGCGTTATGGAAGCAACCGAAATCCATAAACAATGGCACATGATTGCTTGCATTTATTTGTATGTTTTGCTAATAAATTTATGGCGTTTAAAAAAATATAAATTTTCTGAAAAAACTAGATTACTAATAGATAACATTTGTGTATTGTAAAAATCATAAAAAGTAGCTACCAATAATCAATTAATATTAAAATAAATAAAACCTATTTTTTATTAGAGTGATTAAAATAAAATTTAATTGCTGGTTTATAGTTTTTAATTCGAGTATTCAAGTACTCGATACTCGGGTATATGCGTCCATTTTTGAATTATTCGATAATCGAGTATTTAAATATAATTAAATATAATAAGAAATAATAATAAAAATAAAAATTTAATTTGCTTGGATTGATTTTCGAGCCACCGGTAATACGTTCTGTTGTTTCGACCAATGAAAAATAAGCATTCAAATATAAAACAAGATGGCTGACAGTACCATGACAGCAGTTTTAAATAATTATTATTTAATAATAAAATTTTGTTACGCGACAATAATTTTCATTAATTCGTCATTTGACTACAAATAATCGGATTGCAAATTAACAAGGTGTGTTATAACCATGAAAATTAAATATATACATAGTGTGTTGAAGATTGGAAGAATACATTGATTAAACTAGATAAACAATCTTCGTAATGAAATCTTCAAATTTTGAATTTCCGACGACGGGCTTCGAGGCCGAAAAGTGAGTTTTTCCTTTTATAATACATAACAATTATCATTGTTTCTGATGTAATGCATATATTCGTTAGATTTTAAGAATTGCAAATAATCCTGTTATGTTTTAAACGTGAACGTATAATATATCCTTAGTATGTATGAGGATTGAAAGTTAATGTCGATCAAATCAGCGCTGTCGCAGTGGGAACGCTATATATAATATATCAGCCAACGGACAGCTTATAAATGTGTAGTTTCTTGGATGTTATCTAATAGACAACATTTTACAATGATTATAAATATGTGATTGCATACCTGGAATAGTTAATAACCAAAATAACTAATGTCTAATTTGAACCATTAAATTTAAAAAAATCAGAACGAACCAAAAATAATATTTAAAACTCAAAAAGTTGAGGGTCCGGTATTCGCACACTCGCTATCGTGAGGTAACGACAGCTTGTTTTAAATATATTGTATTACACCAAAGATAAAAAATTTTATTCTAATTTTTTTAATATATTTCCCAATTTTTTGCTGGGAAAAACAATAACCTTTTGTTATTAAATATATATCCTATTGAGTTACATTTAATTTTATTACGTGGTATATTTTTTTAATAAAGCGTCTTTGTCTACATTTATATAAAAAATACACTAATAATGTTCTAATATTTGGTTTAGCTTACATTGTATTTACAAAGTAAAGTAATATTTTACTAATCAGCAGCAAATTAGCAATCTGCAATGTACACTTTTTGTATGTATGTATGTAAATATTAATATATTCCTACGTATATAATGGGAACAACTTATTATTTTCGTACGCGTGCCCTAGTGGGAAATTGAAGTCTCCAACCAAGAAATACTATATACATATAAGACTGTGCAAAGATTTCGACGCCACATTCCCGCCTTTATACGTGCCGACGCTGACGTCACCCCCATTTTCCCCGCCATTGGTTTTAAATGCTCTGTCGCGGATCGCGGACCCCGAACGAGGGCTCCTTCTTAATACCAACCCCACAGAAACCCACCCAGAATGTGCCCCCGGAGAAGCCCAACTGGTCCGAACCTGATTTTATTGAAAATTAAGCTTTGGTTTTTCCATCATCAATCTTTGTAGCAGAATCAGTAGCGGAACTATAATACATGGAGCAAAACCTCGCAACGTAGAAGAATCCCTATGGATGTATAAAAAATACTGTAATAAATATTCTAAATCGAAATAATTTCAACAACCTACGCATTTTCAATAAAACTGCAAATGTTTCTTAGCTAACGTAGTTCATCTCAATGTCTCTATCTAAATATTGCCTTTTCATACAGATATATGCAATGAATTGCTATTTAGATTAGATAGGATTGTTTCTGCTATTATTAAGCTGTCAAGAATAATTTATGTTTACTTCATGCAATGAGCCGCTAAGTTCTTCATTTGACGGAATGTATCGATGCCCAAAACTCGAAATATTTTCTTTGTTCAATTCGTAACCATTTTTGTTTATTGATAAACCTCCTCTTCAAATAGTAAAAAGACAGCTATTTCTGAATTAAATGCCGGTTAAACTTCTTTAAGGCTAATTTTGAAATAATTTTGTCAACATTTTCATATGCCTTTATCGACTTTAAGGACAGATCTTGGTATGGAGCATTTACTGCTGAAATACATTGCATCTATGGCTTAACATAGGATGTCACAATAAACAAGCACACATCTTATAGTACTGACTTGTCTTACTTGATTAATTTGTACTGAGAGCTGAGTAGTGATATTTTTAGAGAGTAAATTGTTCTCGCCATCCAACGAGCTGGTTACGGCGTAACGTTTCTCGCGATGAAGGTGTGCAGGTGATTATGTCTCAGGGCTCTGTGGCCGCGTGCAGCGAGTGTCAGGTGTGATCTTCAGGTCTGTCAGTGAGGGCGCGTGGCTGGTTCCTCCGGATGGCTGCTGGTAGATCTTGGCTCTCTTGTCTCGTGCCTCAGCCGTCTTGTATCTCGGACCGTCTCTTGACCGTCTGCCATTTCCTCGTCGGAGTCCGGACTTATATCCTTTAAGGGGATGCACGCTAGCTGGCCAATCGCGATAATGCATCGATCTCCTAGCCAATCGCTGCAGTGGCTTCGTAGAATTCGAGAAATCGGATGTTGTGTTTCGAAAAGCAAGTTTTTTGCTTGGCTCCAGACTTTCGAATTCTTCGGAAAGGATTTTCACTGTGGTGATTGATTGCGTTCGTACTGTTTTGTCACAAAAGGGATTCTCTTAACGACCCGCGTTGTGTGTTCACAAGAAATCCCTCTTGTGCCATGATGTTTGTCTCATTGTTAATGAATGAACGTTTTTTGGTCACGGTCATTAACAATGAGACAATCGCCCTTCTAAATGTGCCTATATGTGTGGTCGCCACATGCTTTTACGATTTTTTTGCAGGCTTGAATCTCATTGGAATTAACGTTTTTCCAAATTTTTTGAACATTTTGAGAAGTGGAATATCTGGATTTGTCAAAATTTGTCAAAATTTTAGTTTCAAACATACTTTTCATAACAAGCTCGTGGATGTGATGGCGGCAAGCAAAAAGTAACAATTCCTGTTTCAAAATCAGACAGGCACCATTGATACGATCTGTATTCGAGGCTTTGGTATCACAGCAGAGGATCTGCACTTTATCTTCGAGATTCCAATTACTGATGAGTTGTAAATATGTTGTAATCTGAGCACTGGTGGAGAAGTGTTGTCCGCTGCGGTCTCTCGTGTTTCGGTCTAAATCCGTTTGGCTACTCTCGATACGCTTGATCGTTTCTCCCTCTCGTCTCGAATCGATAGTTCGTCTGTGATGTTCTCGTCTCAAATCACTCAATCGTCTCGTGTTCTTGTCTCAAATCGCAAGATCGTATGTTGTGTGATAATGTGTCAGACCTTTAATATTATCGATTCAAGACGTCTCCGAAAAATCACAAAAAAAAATACAGAAATAGGTTGACCAATTGCTTTGCTTGTATATTCGACCAACGAAATATTTTTACACTTTAAATAAGTGAAAGTTGTACGACAAACACATTCCGACGGTCGTTAATGCAAAGGGGTAAATCACATCGGTGTTTTTTTACAGGCAGACGCATTGTCTATTGCATCCTTTATGCACAAAAGGGTAGTTTTTTCTATACATTACGAGCGCTTACCGAGAGTGCTTATTACGGTCTATTAAGTTACGCAATTGTGTTATATATTATACATTTGTTGATGTGACCTTAACGTGGCTGTATAACTGAACCTTCTACAAAAAGGTACCTAAAATACGTTTCAATAAATAATTTTGTTATTTTCAACAATATTATTTAGACAAAATAAAATTGCAAGAGACTCAAAAAAATGGGAAGCTCCGCCACTGAGGAAAATGTAGATGGATATGGCGTATTTATTCGTCCGTTTGTTTCGTCGCATAAATCCGACATAAATTGAAGGTTTTATCTTTTGAATTTCCGCGAGTTTCTTTTATCACTCAATTTATCTGCTCTGCGACCCGCGCCCCGTTTTACGACGCATATTTTGCGAATATCGCCTTCCTCTGCACAACCGGTCCGAAAATGAATTTGAATATTTATCGCGATGTGTGAATGTAGTTTTTATACGCTCTGCCCCGCATCCTACGTGCTGTTCTTCTATGCAAATGTTACTGCGTCTGTAAGCGCAGGACGAATGACGCTTTTGAGAGCTTTTATGCTAGACGCTTGTGACGTTTCGATAGTGGGCCGCGAACTGCATTCGTATAGCCTCTGTTGCCTCTATTTATTCATGACCTGACATAAACAACAAAATGTATAACAAAAACACATGAATCATAAACAAACGCCGTTTATCATTTGATTTTATTTTGCTAGCAGACCCTTGTACATCTAAATTGACAACCATACTACAAACATACATAATTGCAGTTTATCAAAAAACTTATTTATAAACACTCACATGACAAAACTATTAGAATTTTACTCAATTAACGGTATGTTTCATAAAATTTAATATTATATAATTTCATAGCAAAATATATTTTATATTTAAATTATCCATCTCACCCTAAAACAAAATTGAGATATAAAAAAATTGTTGGTCTTAGGCAGGCCTCTTGAGAGGGAGGGGAGAAGGGACACATTTCATGGCAATAATATCTTTATAAAAAAAGTAAAAATCAACCTCAAATAATGAATCTGAACTAAACTACTGTTGTTTGAGATGTATGTACTGATGTATTTCTGATATAAGTTCCTTTAGCCTTTTCTATAGACTTGTAATTAAATGGTCAGAATTTAAATCAAATTTTGGTCAGAATAAAAATCAATTTTCGGTTAGAATTTTATTAGCAAAATGGTCAGAATAAAAATAATAAACGGTCAGAATAAAAATAGCACATGGTCATAATAAAGTTACTTGCTGCCATAGTCACATATTTTACGCAGGAAACTTGATGTTAATCTATTTTATTATCTCATTCCAATTGTGGTAATCACATATGCGTCTTCGCTTTTTGAATAGTTAGTCATAGATTGGATGATGCTGGACAATTACAATATATACCGAAATGACAACAAATCAATACAATATCATTAAAAATAAGGTTAGGTTGTTTGGTTCTACAGTGAAAGTCGGCGCGAGCGGTAGCGAGACGCCTCCCTTTTCCTATATAAATTTGTAATTATTAATAAATAAAAACCATGTTATAAAATGATTGTCATTCACCGTAGTGGTGGTCTTAGTGAAGGTCTAATAGTTGGTGTTGTTGATTCAGCGTTGGCGCGTCAGAACTGTCAAGATGTAAACGACAGACGCCGTCGAACAGTTGTACCAATCTTAACGATAACACTATTGACAACTGAAAAAATCGAATCTGACCATTTAATATTAATTCTGACCGATCCGATTTCAATTCTGATCAATTAATATAAATTATGACAATATAATATTTATTCTGCCCGTTTAATATAAATTCTGACCCATGCAATATAAATTCTGACCAAAACCATATTAAAATTCTGACCCGAAAAATACGAGCCTTTCTTATACATACAAGAAATAATGTATAAGAAAAAAGATGAAATTTATTTATTATATCGAAAATAAACAGTAAAATAATCTCTAGAGTAAATGGATTTCGTTACATAATGATTTACTATGAATTTATAAGGCAACGTAACTTTTTTTCTAATTATGTGTACAAAAAGTTATTATTTAGATTACATGTAGCATATATTTATTAATGTACTTTCCAAACACATTATTTTTAAACAATATTAATTACAATGCCTTTAAAAGCTAGCAATAGATAAACCAATCAATATTAATTTAATAAATTAATAAATAAATATATTAAAATATATTTTTATATAAAAAAAATTAAAACAGATTTCTTTCAAGATTCGCGATTATCAAAAAAATTCTCACTTAACGCTTTTCTTAAGAACACAAAGGGTAAGGTAATGGCCCTGAGTAAAGTCAACATCAAGTCTAAAAGCATTCTGATCACGAATTTCGCGGAACAGCGAACAACGCAGATTTATACCTGTCTATATTTTTTCATCAAACAAAAAACTTTCACTGTAAAATAAATATATAAAATATGATTTTGTGATAATTATTATTCCACCCAAGCGATAAAATTCATCACGACGTTTGAAAAACAATCCCTTATGTTTATTTTATAAATACATGCAATTATATGTCAATCGTTATATAAATGTATATTTTTTTTGTTTCAGGGATAGATTACTAAGGCTGAACCTGACGGACATTAGCCAGTCGCGCTGCGAGGTAATATATTATTTTTCACTTTACAACATCTAAACAATCTATCATAGAAACGATTTTGGTAGTTTTCCGTTTAATTTTCACGACTAACCGTGATTTAATAAGAAAAGCCCTTACGCACGCAGACCCCCACCATCGGGCGTAATTTGACCGGACACACAGTTGTGTAAACTCAAGGGTTTGCAACCCCTAAACCCACCCTCAGCTCCTACTGACCCTACGGCCACCTTGTGTATACCTTTGGCTCAAATATGCGACTCACAACTTCAAACCGCACAAAACTATTCCAATTACACAAGTTGGATGTGTAAGGTGTTTCCGGACAATTAGTCCTAAGATATAAATATATATTGTCCACTGGGAACTTTCAGTGGTGCTGCTGCGTGCGTAGCCCGAATTCAGAAAAGAATTCTATATACATATGTATAGATATACAGGTGGGTCAAGACGAATAGTCAATTTTAACTTTTTCGTGTTGGGTTTAGGAGCAAATTAACCGAATTAGATAAAAATATTTTGTCAGAAAAGTTTTTGTGTACCCGTAAATAATGACGATTTTCTATATCACAGATAATTTTGGAATATTGCTTGTGCAATATTTTGCCTGAGAAGGAGCACATGCTTGGACCTAATATTTTATTATTGTAATATACAATATTAATATTATACAGTAATTATTTGCACTCTTATTTAAAAAAAACATTAAATAATTTTCAGATAATATAAATTATGTGAAACTTGAATATCAAATAATAACCGACAGTCAGTCTTTAGAATTAAAGAATAATTTTAATTAATGTAAACTTTTCTCACACAAAGCAGTGGAAATAAAAAAGTATTCGGATAGCAACATTTGCGTATGACTTAATTATAACTATTAACCCATTCATGAATAGTCCATGGTTTAAAATATAAGATTTGTTTTAAAAATATTCTCAAAAACTAATTTTCGATAATCGCCACTTAAACGCCAGCGACTCACCGGTGAGTCATTTGTTGATTTTTTTTACAAAGTTGACGAATTATTTAGAAATTATATTTTTTTAATTATTAAATATTATTGTAATTGTCTCATTTATCAGTAAACCAATTATTTTATATTTATTTTTAGAAAGAGATACAGACCCGTGAAGATAAATAACAAGTGACTCACTAAAAAGTCGCTGGCGTGTTAAGAACTCGCATTTCTCGTGAAGTTTGCTGATTTCTGGAGAATATAAATTAAGCTGTTTTTTCTTAACATTTAAATTTGTTTTAATTTTTCTAAATTATATATAACCGATTCATTTGTTTATACCGATGCGTAAGAAAGGATGGGTCCATCCCAGACGTTTGAAAATTTGCATGCTTTATTAGAAGTATCTGTATGGCAAAAAAGTGTTTACGATTTTAATCGGCCTTATATTTTCTATGTTAATCTAAGAACTATAATAATAATCAGATAAGAAGAAACCGACAGATTGCAAAAGTATATGGGGGCTTTCCACAAAGTAACGCCATAAAATTTTCCTTCCGGCGAACTTAAATCTCATGTGTGCGAATTTAATTCTCATAAATTTTAAATGTAAAGTAACAACAGCTGTTATTGTCAATTTTCTCTACAGTTCTGATATAAACACGGGAGTCTCAAATTTCTTTATTCAACGCTCTGTTATCAATCGAAGTAGATCGATCCGTTCTGATTCTTTGATGTATTGCGTCCATTATAACAAACCATAATCTTAGTGAAAATTGTTCTATTTAACGATCATCTAATTCTCTGATATCTACAATAATAAACTATTATTATAATTACATTTTTATTTATCAAAATTTCTTGAGAAAATAGAGACGTGAAAATGAGAATTCTTATTTATTATTGAAAAACTTCAAAAAACTAGAATATCAATGTAAATCTTAACTCAATTTAATTGTGAGTTAGCTGATTTTTGTAATTTAGCAATGCTTTTTATATTATAAAAATAAATCGTTCCAAAATTATTTTAATTGAAATTCAAAGTTCTTATTATTTTTTTTTGATATTGTGCTTCTTTTTTTATTCAGTGCTCTATGAAAATAAATTTTTATTTTCTTAAAGCCTCATTTATTTTATATGCTAAATTTTCATTATGGATTAAGCAAAATACAAATTATTCATTTCTAAAATGTTCATTGAAAAAATAAAAAAATATATGTACTCATATTATATACAAATTTTAGTATTTAAAAATAATAATTTTTAATTTAAGCATATGAGTTTTCTGTGGAAACAAATAAGGTGTATTAGTTTCCTATTTTCATCTTCGAAAAAAATTTTGAAATGGTGTATTAAAAAAATATTTTAGTTTTATAAAGTTTTTTAATATATTTTTTAGAGAATATTTTTAAATTTACTTTCTATATTGTTAAACATATATTAATATGCATATTTTAACGCTTTTTAATTTATTTCAGTATTATAATGATACTCTTCTACACATATTGATGGTATCAAATAATCATATAATTTAAAAATAATTGTCCGAACGCATATTCGATTAAGCTTATTTTAAAAAATACAACAAATACTTTTTTTATAATTATAGTAATAATATTTTTAACTGAAATATATACATACATTACATACATATACTATTGCGATTCTGTACAAAATAACTGTCGATACGATTTAAAACATTCAAAAGCAGTGATAAGGGTCATTAGTTAAATAAATTAAAAATATATTATTTACCATACAAAAACTTTTATTATATTTTTTAATAAAACAATTATGTTTTATTAATAAAATAATTATAAGTAACCACCATATAACAATCAAACATACATATAATAATTTTAATCAAATAGTATTTTTAGTGACTAACAAAATCAGAAAACCTTCACACAATATTAATATCGTAAGTGATTAATGATTGTTTGTATGTTCTTTCTCTATATCAATAAAAATCCTGATATAGAACATAACTTTCCTATAAAATTATTAATATATGATATATCAGCTTGTATTTTTCCGGTAAACCAACATGATATATAAATATATTATATACATGCAAACTGTACATACGGGTATAATAACATAAAAAACATTTTTTTGTATTCAAATTCTTGACCGGAACCTTATTTTCCCATACGAGATCGAAGGCCAGAACCCAATATTTTCTCCGTTCTCAGTCCTGATTTATATTTACGCATGTTTTTTTTCTTTTCCACCCTTTTTCTGCGAGGTAGGCGTACGCGTACATTTTATAAAAGAGCCACAATCACAAAAACTGCAAAATATGTAGCCCGCATGACCATTGTATGTAAACGTTGAATATTTCAACAATTCCGGTTTGATGACCGGACGCCGTAAGCTGTGCATTTTCAATAAGACAGCCTCCTAGCCGCTCGATACAACATTAACGAGTCCAGGGACCTTTTCTGAACCTCAACGAAGGGAAAAGGGATTGCTAAGCCTCTTTCGCACATTTCTCGATTGTATTAGAAACCAAGGACGAGCGCGTAAGGGACGATAATGTCCCCAAACACCTTCACATTGGGGATTGTAAAGTTTCCCAACTTACATGCATCCTTTCACACGAACAACTTGTGTGAAGGTTCTTAAGGACAACCCCAATGTGCTGCATTAATTTTGTATTTGTGCTACTACAATTGCGGGTAAAACTTAAGTGTTAGGGTGCGAAAATCATTAATTACAACAATGTGTATGTTTGGATTCGTATACTTTTTGTTATTATTTATACATGCTTCGGATGGTTGTCGGATCTTGTGCTATAAAAAAGCTATGCGAGTAAGCTGTGAATAATACACAACGTTGTTTTTCTGCCTGACGCCCTTTGTAAGTGGTGTTAACACACCATAGGGGACGAAGACAGCAAATGGTCTAAAGCCTCGTTTATATCCCCGAGATTATCTCGGGTTAAAGCTTTTCACGAAACCAAATGAAAAGCTCTTTTGTTAGTTTTTCCACTTGTCACGTTCGCTTCGCGTCAACTAAAAAACACGAATCGCTTTAATGGTATGCAAACTCTTTGTTGTGTAATTCAATAATGAATTTAAAGTGCTACAAACGTTAACTGATACATACTAAGTTGTAATATAATACGTATTATATTATAATATATAAACCGAACATTGTATTATTGGGTAATTTATTTAATGAATTAATCAACTTTACATTCTAAATTATGTCACTGATTGAAATACTATAATAATATTTTTTTTCATAATATTTAAAATATTTGGAAAAGTCAGAGAAGCCTGCGATTTTGATATAAAAATATTTTTATTTATATAGTATCAAAAAATGCAATTTCCCATAAAAATTTATATTTTTTACTGTTTTCCACATTACAATATTGCTTTGTAATAGTGTCATTGTATAATAGAAATGTTATTAAATATATAAAAATGATAAATATTCGGTCCTTCCATCATAATTAAAAATATTTTGTGCTTAAATTTAAAACTTATTTTATATTTCTTAAGTTTAAAAAACTTTTCCCTAATTATAAAAGCACGGCGATGCATAACTTGCGGCGAACAGACAGCTTAAAGTTTCGCTACTTAGCCCTACTATCCTACTTCGTTAATATATGCCGTACTAAATTTTCAGAGGGACTCATTACTGTTGGAGCCGAGCAACGTGGCGCAATGTGTTTCGAAGGGAAAATCCGAGAATTTCGACTGCAGAAATCACATCAGGGTTATACAACCGATGGGCGACGGGCACCGTCTGTACATTTGCGGCACCAACGCGCACTCACCCAAAGATTGGGTCTTATATGTGAGTTATTTTTGTTTATGAACATTCTCATGTTAAGCACGTCATGTGTCATGTGCCACGCGCTTGATATTCCAGATGAATCTGACCCAGCTACCCCGTCACGAATACGTCCCGGGGGTGGGCGTCGGCATCGCGAAGTGTCCTTATGACCCGATGGACAACTCGACGGCCGTGTGGGTGACCCACGGAAATCCCGCTGGATTACCGGCCCTGTACTCCGGAACCAACGCCGAGTTCACAAAGGCAGATCCTGTGATATTCCGGACTGATCTCTTCGATCCGCATACCAGTGAGCGGAAATACAACTTTAAAAGGACGCTGAAATACGACTCTAAGTGGCTAGACAGTAAGTATTTTTGCAAGATAATATATAATAACTTATGATTTCTCAAATTAAAACAAAACTAGAACCACTTATCGAGAACTATGAACTATTAACTCGATCGTTTAGTAACACAAATAGATACGTTTTCTACTTTTTTTTACCTTATAATTATTCAAAAGCTTATATAAATTTGTAAACATCAAAAACGTTCTTATTATAGATAGCTTTTTGTGGTTATAACCCATCAAATTATATTTCATAGCAATCGAAAAATATTAAAATCAAATCCCACATAAATATGTTGTCTTTTTAATGTTGTGTCAGAGAGATCGAAATTATTATAATTCGATACATAAAAAGTTTTTTCCCTAATTTTATGTTATTGTGCTTAAATTTATAATATTGTAGCTATAACTATTTTTTAAATAGTTTTTTGATAAATAATAAAAAATTACATCACAAACTTACATAAATGGTGAAATATATTGGTATATCATTAAAATCATTACAAAAACTTGCCAGTAGAAGTCGGAAGCTTTTTAGAATTTATACAGTTGTAAATATATAATAGAATTTGAGATACATTTTGGTTATTTTAATTTTCGTAATGAAACTATCGAGATAAATAATTTGGGTTTTTTGCTAATAAACAGCTATTTATCTTAAACAAAATAATTTGCCATTGTAATGTTTTATTAACATTCCTGTATTTAGTAATTAATATGATGAAAGTAATTGGTCGTCGAAAATACAAAATTTCTGACATAGTGAATATTTTAATTATTAATTTATTTTAAAGAACTAAAGTAAAAATGTACACAGAATCCTCTAACTTTTTAGACTCATAAGCTGTAATTTATTAGTAGTTTTTTTTTTAATATTTTACTAAATGCCATTTTCAGATATCAAATGTCGAAATACAATTAAAAACGTAGTGTAAAAATTTAAGATAATTTACTTATAAATGCTATTTTTTTCTTTGAATAATAAAGAGACTTAATTTGTTAAGTTACGTGTACAATTTTTTTATAAATACTGTAATTTTATATAAATAATATATCAAGAAATATTGAATCGAGATGGTTTTTAAAAAACATGCAGTAATTTATTTTGCTAGGTAACACATTTTTTTGATATTTTACTAATAACCTTCATATATTGTAATTTTTAACTTAAACGCTATTATAGCTTAGTAAAAAGTCTTATGCCTGTACTACACTCTCTGGAAGTTGTCCGAACCGAAGTTAGAGTACGCTCGGGATAAGGATGCCAGTTTGTTATTGTGTGCGTGTACATGTATATGAGAGGGAGAAGCGATGTAGCGTGTACTTCGTTGTCTCGCTTTCTCTTTTAAGGACAGTTGCTGATTCGTCAACGCTGGTATTCGTCATTAAAGTGCAGTGTGGCACAGAAGTTCGATCTTCTCTAGTGATTTATTTATTTTAAATAATTTTGTGTTGATATTGGTTTTAAACCCAGATATGCCCACTGTTCCATGGGTAGGTCACTAAACTCGTGCCATTGTTTTTTATTTATAAATGAAATTTTAAGAGAACAAAATTTCTTGGGCACATCTGGGTTAATTGATATCAAGGCTTCAAATATACACTGTAAGTTATTCGTTCTCTTACCCGTGGATAAAAATATTTTAAATATTTTTCCATTAATCCTCACGTTGATGGTTTTTTTACACTATTCTCTGTAAGGCTTAAAAAAGTTATTATTCTTATCGTTGCGCCAATGATAATTTTTTAATTTATTCAATGGATTCTAATGATTTAATAGAGTCGTCGAGCCATTAAACAATCTGCGAATAATTTCTTTCCCCATTTTATATCTTTTTGCTTTTGAAGAATAGCTAAAGACTTAATTATTTTTTTTCACTAGTGAAAGATTTTGAATTTTGCAAATATTTAATTAATGACATCAATGTCTAGTTTCTTCGATTGCATAATATATTTTTAATTGTCCGTTGAAATTTCCAACTTAGCTCAGATGTATGTATGTTAAATAAACATTATTTTCTTTTAAAATAAAAAAATTAAATATTCTGAGCGAAATTGTTTTGAGCCACACAGCTCACGCACACAATAGCAAACCGGAATCCTTATCCCGAGCGTACTCTACAACTGAAGTCGGCCGAGACCTACGACTTCGAGTAAGCGACCACATTGCCACAAATTTTATATGACGTCCGGACGGCGGCTTCTGTCACGTACAGCTGGCATATTTGCGCGCGATTGAAAAATGTACCAAATAATCGCAATTTTTAAATTGTCATTTTATTAAGTTTGTGTGGTCACTCACCAATACAATATCAGTGAAAACTTTTCGGTCGTAAATATTCAATTTACGCAAAATCTTTGTCGGCTTTTGCAAAATGCCATAAGGCATAAAAATTATACTTCAGAATACGAACACCACATCTGTGACTATCCTAGAATTCGTCGCCATCGATTTTAAATAAGCATTCGTTATGGTGTGACATTTATATAAGCCGATACATAAGCATATTCGAAACGATTTTTTTTTAACAAAATCAAGTACCACTAATTATTTTTTAAATATTTAATTTTATATGAAAAAAATATAATAATGATATCTTTTGGAAGAATATACTATCAAAAATATAATTAATCCCTTTTGGTGCCCTAAAATATTCAAAGATGTCAGTAAGAGTCTGTTGAAGTCCCCGATAAGCATGTGATATTATAGCTTGACCATGTGACCACGATGCAGCGCTCGACATGCGTGCTAACCATAGGACGCCTACGCGCATACTGAAATTGAAGCGAGCTACTCGTTCTATCTCAGTTTGCGAAACACCATATCATTATCTCTCTCACTCTCGTCACTTAACACGCGAGACAGCGAAAGGGGAAGTATCTTACCGCTCGCGCTCGAAAGAGCAGCTCCGACTTCGGATCCTTTAACTTCGGTCTGTTTGCCGACAATGCGCGAAGCTGGCCAAGTCGACTGAATTACTCCCACTTTACCTCCCGTTCTCAGTAGCCTCGGACAACTTCCGAGAGATTTTAGAGCGGGCAGAACCGAACTCGACCGAAGTAACCCACTATATTATCCGTCCTTGGCCAACCTTGGCCAACTCTCAGAGAGTGTAGTGCAGGCATTAAATGTACTTTCTAAGAAACAAACCTCAGTTACACGATTTACATTCAAGGGTATGAAATGTAATAAGCTTGAATATTTGCTTGAATATTCGATTAATACTAAAAGTAAAAAAATATATATTATAGTATTTACCTCATTAATATATAATATAAGAACAAATATCTAGTTAATAAATTACACTTAATAGCTAAATTAAATGTTACCATTGCAAAGCAGTCAGCTTTAATTCAATGAAAACAACTGTAATAATTATTTATTGGTCATTAGTATTTTAATATAAGTAGATAAAAAAAGTCATGTTCTCGATTAAAAAAATAGCATAATTAACTTAGAATTAATTCTGATACTATTTCCTCAAAGAGTAGGCAACTGCGTGCGTTCAATAATAATTTTCTCTGTAATTCTCGTTCGTATCAGTTAATTAGCGGTTTTAGAGAGTCTTATATTGTTGGAGCACTAGGCGAGAATATCATATTCGAGCCTTGCGCAACATCACAAAAGAAATTGCGAAATTAATTAACAAATTCGCCGACGAACGATTCAGAGCGCGCTGCCTTATCGCCTAATCAAATTACTCCAAATTAAACAAACGTCTTGTCAAAATGTGACAGAAATTAATTTTAATCATAAAACTCGAGCGAGACATACACTATATACTATGTAGTATAGTACATACAGATATAAACCCTTTATTAAGAAGCAACTAATCCGTTCGTTTAATTATCACAAAGAAGTAGCAAATTATGAAATTTTACATTCCTAATTTTCTATACATATTTTCTTCTCTATCTTATTTTTTCAGAAAAATCGTTTAATTAAATACAAATTTTTAAATAGTATATTAAAAAATATTCCAATCAATTAGTGCTAACTATTTATAGTTGAGAAGTGATTTACATCGTTCTGATAATTTATTTATACCTCCCCTTGAGAGGCGTACTTTACGTATTTAAAAATACTTTGACTACCTCGTTGCTCTGAAATTTGAACTATTCAAAAGAAAATATAAATTATCCATATTGAATACTACACAAATAAACAAACAATTTAATCTGATTAAAATCGGCTTTGGATTTTGAGAACAAGCTAATATGTGTAAGGTGTATTATATATATTTATAGGCATTCGATATATTAGATAAGGCGGAGGGGTTGTCTTTGAATATTGATCACCCTAGGTATTTAGGGTCGTTTAGCAACGTGTCCTGGCCCTAGATAACTAATGTACCATCCTACATACACACCAATCAATGTCCGAATGGCCTAACAACGGTCGGGATCGTATTGAAAAGTGTTGCGTAGTAGTAGAATTATGTGTATAGACACGTGCCTATACACCCAGAATCTATTCCCACTTGAAAATTGAATTCGATCTTTAGGCAACGTACTTACGAATTCGCCTAAATAATTATTTCAGGCATTTTGTAGGTTTCAATTAATTTTACCGGGCTTATCAAATCTGCTTATTAAGGTTTATTATGTAGTCGTAGGTGTTGGTAAACTGGATGTTATCCCCGTAAGAGGATTAAAAAGCAAACACCGAGGCTTACTTCGTGTATAATAAACGAGTGTCAACCAAAATAGCGCAACGTTTCAACAAACGAATGAATAATACATACACACATACATATGTATGTATGTACAAGGTGATAATCATATTGTTAACAAGGTTAAAATTAAATTGAAAAAAATACACTCGAAGTTTAATATTATTCACTATATATAATATATACAATATATATGATCAACAGTCTATAATATATATTGTAGACTCACCAATAATACGGTAAATCGTGAACGTGCTGTTTGGGGGCGTGTAGTTGGGGGACGAATCAGGCGCGTGTGGTGAGATATCTTCCCTTTGATTCGCTCACACATAAAGTAACGGGCACCCAAATAGTACGTCCCTGTATTATATTATATATTTATTAAATCAAACAGATTAAAAAAAACAATTGATTATGATGTATGAGAATTTTCTGAACTACTCGACCGTGGAAAATATCTGTTACAGAATATTTTTAAAAGCGTTATTAGTATTTGCGATTTTAGTGCTGGCACCGAAAAAGTGTATTAATTATGCTGATGTACGTGACGATCGGAGATTCAGACGGATTACTAAACAAATGAACGATCGGTGTCTTTTAAATATAAAATACAAAATAATTGTATTGACAACATCCTGACAGTGGTAACAGACGTGATTGAAACACGCATTATTATGGGATTAGATCAAAAAAGCCTAAAAATAACAATTAGTAGACGCATGAGCCTTCAATAAAGGGACAAGATAGCCACATACATATGATACTTAACAATTGCGTTTATAACTGGACCACCTGTTAGCATATCCATCTAGATACGTTTATTCCTCGTAATCACACATAAAGACCGAAAAAACTACCATTTTGTGTGAAAACAATGCGTTCTATCCTGCGCAGAAGGACTATTGTTATTTCTACCCCTTGTTAACGATTGCCAAAAGTGCCCAACTTACAATTTCACTTTTATGGGCATAAACATATTTCATGCGTATGTGCAATAAGCGATGCAATTGGCTCATCAATATCCTCATCTGTGATTCGCAAGAACTATATCGAATCATCAGTATAAAAGATACGAGACTCACCAGACGACAGATGGAGAAAGACGCTCATGAAACTCAACCTAAAAGATTCCCAGCACGAGGTACATCAGCGGATAGTTCAACATCTTCACAATATCACAACCGACACACCGGCGAAGACTCTCTGACTTTTAAGACCAGCTATTTCGATTCCACTAGCGGCAGCTACGTTTTCATATGTAATATATACCTAATAAAATAAACTGCTATTTGGCGTCTATTTTGACTGCAAACTCATTTGACCTCGAAGCTATTGTATTAACTATCATTAAAATAGTTTTTTTAATATTTGTATTAATATAAAATCTATAAAATCTATTAAACAAAAATGTATTACATTAAATGGAATATACAAAGTTCTTTAAATATTTCTTACAGTATTTTTAGCAATATTTATTTATAACATATTTTCTACCTCAAACGTAATAGAAATTCCGCGCCTGCTCTTTTCTACGGCACTTTTTTTTCAACACTTCTTAGCATTAATCATATTTCATCTTTTGTTAAACGTGCATTAAAATATTTTTTTTTAACGAGTTAATCAGTGACAATGGATGGTAAAGAGCGTTACTAATTTGTGCTACATTTCATTGCTATAAACAAAATTAAATTGACGATGAACTTCAGCAGAGTCTTATTTTACAATCGGATCACTTCGCAACTAGTGGGATTAGGAATTACCCAACCATCTTGTGTTTTGTTTTTCTTAGGATAACATATTGTGATTTTTTTATGAAAAGTTTCTATAAAATATTCTTAAAATCTCTATATTTAAGTGAATTAAAAAAATAGTATTTTCTTCGTACGACAGCCTAAGTAGGAGGTCGGGCCCAGTGTCAGAAGCTAAAACCCAACTAGGTAACTTGTGGACTAAAAATCTTGAGCCTTATGGAATTACTGCCTATTGGAATTACAAATTTAATTTAGTTTAAAATGTGTTACACCTCTGGTGTTCATATTTTAGGATTCGAATCTCATATGGAACTTTATGTTTTTTTATTTCTATCGTGTCTGTGAGATCGGAATTAGTGGTTATTATATAATTATAATTCTAATCGATTTACCTAGATTTTCCTAATCTCATGGATGAATATCGTGATGATTAAATGAAATCGAGCTAGATGTACGTATTAGGTATTGAGCTTCTTTAGTTCATAGATAATATCTAGTATGTATTCAACAACAACAAAAATTGATTCAGTTTAAAAATAAGAGTAAGTTTCTCAGCTGAAAGTCATAAACAATACAATAGCGACACTATTAACACGTTATCTATTTTTTTAACGCAAAAGATGGTTTATAATGCATCGTTAGGTATAGTTATACAATAATACAGTATTATATAATGAATGTGCTGACATACTTTATATATTTTAATAGAACATTATAATAGATATACTGAGCACATTGGGGAATACCTACATACATTATCCAAAATCAGAACATATTATAATCATTCGCTGAAATTGTATAATTTAATTTTAATATATGCATAAATATTAATGAAGTTGTACATGTCTATATAAAACAAGGTCATTCGGTGAATAACTACATGCATTGACATGCTACTCAACTTGAGATTTATTCCACGTTCTACTTCCACGTATTTAATATGAAATACATACGGACTATTTATAGGATCATTTTGAATAGTTTCACAGTGAAAGGGTTTGGGATTACGACTTTGAACATGGACCCGAACTTCTTTGAAATGAAAATTTCTGCGTCATTAATTTGGACTTTTCAATCAG
This sequence comes from Plectrocnemia conspersa, assembly GCF_051122295.1. NCBI lineage: Eukaryota > Metazoa > Arthropoda > Insecta > Trichoptera > Polycentropodidae > Plectrocnemia > Plectrocnemia conspersa. The sequence continues at coordinate 16,789,495 of NW_028277165.1, forward strand.
ATGGAAATCAGATACACCAAAGGCGAGTTTTCGAAATTGAATCGCTTTCTAACAACATCAGCATTGACTATACAGCCTTTGAAAACATCCAGTAGACGGACGTCTTCATTGCATTTGTTTTTTAGTGACTGTCCTCTAACTCAAACCAGATAACTTTTCGTTAATGCGTTAGTTCTATCGACTTATTATAAATAATTGGATGTCTTTATCTAGCAATAACTCGCTACCTTCTTACAATTATGTGACCTACTGATCAATGTATCGCATAATGTTAGATAATATTATAGTTTATGATTACTCCACATTATCCATGCCTTGTATTACGTATTTTATGTCATTAATTTGAACTTTTCAATGATATCCGAAACAAATTTTAACAAATCCTTTACTAAAATTGAATCAGTTTTTGTATCACCTGCAAATTACACTATTAGTTGCAGAAATTGTTTGGGTTCATTGTTATTTGGAAAACACGGACATTCAGGAAAATTTTAAGCTCACAAGCAAAACACAAGGGCCGAACAAGCGTGAAATCCTTTCATGTAACTCGACATGCTTCATTGGAGCGCAAGCAACTGGCGATGTATTTTGTTTTCTATAAATATTCGACCCGAAGGCGAATCGGCGCCGACCCTTAATGGACAAAAGGGCGGAATTAAGCGGAGCCACGTCAGCGGTCCTCAAAACGGTTGTCCCTACTTTCCCTTTTTTATGTTTTATTTTTTCGTATTTTGCGTAGGATCGACCGTATTTGACGAATGTGAGATTATTCAGCTTTTAGATTTTCTACTGAACGAATAAATGTCTATAACAACGAAGATGAATTGCCAACTAAAGTGAATGCTGAGGTCAGCAGTATTTGTACATATACTAGAGAAAGTGATGATATGATAACATTATGAAATAATTTTATCGTTAACTTTGTTCATAGACCAATACAATTTGCAACCAATAAAAATGTATCTATATAGCGATACATAAAATTATATCTCTCTATACATACATAGTACTCTTTCAATGCTTGCGCTTGAACCGTAAATATTTTTGGATCGGATATAAACGTAATTCAGGCGACTCCAGGTTAACCAAAAAATCTTCTATAGAATAGTCCTTGCAGTAAAAGACTAATGCTTGAACTACACTCTCTGGAGGTTGTCCGAACCGAAGTTCAACTGAAGTCGGCCGAGGTCGCCGACTTCCGAGTAGCGGCCACACTGCCACAAATTTCATATGCCGTCCGGACGGCGGCTGCTGTCACGTACAGCTGGAATATTTGCGCGCGATCGAAAACTGTGCCAAATAATCGCAATTTTTAAATTGTCATATTATTAAAATTACGCTACTGATAATTATAAAAGCTTGCCACATCTGTGACTACCCTAGAATTTTTCGCCATCGATTCTAAATAAGAATTCGTTATGGTGTGACATTTATATAAACCGATCTAGGAAAATACATAAGGATATTCGAAACGATTTTTAACAAAATCAAGTACCACTAATTATTTTTTAATTATTTAATTTTATATGAAAAAAAATATAATAACGATATCTGTTAGAAGAATATACTATCAAAAATATAATTAATCCTTTTTGGTGCCCTAAAATAATAAAATATGTCAGTAAGAGTCTGTTGAAATCCCCGATAAGCATGTTTTATTATAACTTGACCACGTAATCACGATGCTGCGCTCGTCATGCGTGTTGACCATAAGCCGCCTACGCGCATACTGAAATTGAACCGAGTTACTCGTTCTATCTTAGTTTGCGAAAAACCATATCATTATCTTTTTCACTCTCGTCACTTAACACGCGAGAGAACGAAAGGGGAAGTATCTCACCGCTCGCGCTCGAACGAGCAGCTCCGATTTCGGTTCCTTTGACTTCGGTCCGTTTGCCGACAATATTCGGAAGCGCTCGAAGCTGATCAAGTCTAATGTATCTCACCGTACGCGCCTGTAAGATACATATATACCTAAACTTAGTTGTAACAAATGCTTATAAAAGTTTCGGTTACAGTGATTTATTTTTATGGTTTTCGGAAGTATGTCGTGTTCATTTCTTACGTTTAGTTCTTGTGTGTTCCAATACGCCGATTTCTCTTGAATGCTTGATATTAAAGTGCTTTTGTTTAACAGAGAATTATACAGCATCCCCTACACTACTGCAAAAAATAACAAAAATAAAAATATTATTATTTTTAGCTATTAATAATGTATAACTTCAATGTATAATAATTGTTATTTTACTTTTATTTTAATGCGTAAGCGCAATGCGTTATAACGGTGTAAATCAATCAGACAAAAAAATACCTACTAGTAAATATTAACCATCAGAGTATCGGTGATATCTATATAATTAATTATAAATTATTATGTATATAATAATTTACAATCGATAGATACTACTTTGTAGCTAAGGGTCGTTCTTTATAATAGCGCCTTTTTATAAATAAAAATTCGAGTATGCTGCGGGGGCCCGAACCCATGACCTCTGGGTTACCACTCTATGCCTCACGGACTACGCTATTCTGAATGACGCAATGTACATTGCAAATATCGGTACTTTGTCCCCAAGAAGCAACCAATATATATTACAACTTACGTTATCATGCAAGTCAGATTTATAAAGTTCAACACAATACTAATTTGACGCTTGTTCTTATCATTAATATTGCACCCTCACTGTTGTATTTTCTGATTTTAATCATTCATATATATTTCCCCTCTTAACACGCTCAGCCATACTGTATTTAAATTTTGACACGCACTTTAGTACTTGTACTATTCAATTTAGTGTTTCACTTCAAGTTTTTGGTTCAAAAAATATGTTCTTGAAATAAATTTGACAAATACAATTTTCCGTAAAATTAAAAAAAAAATACAAATTCAGTTAAACTTTGATAAGTAAAAATATACTCGTTTACCAAATAAGTGATGCTTAACTTATTTCTCTGAAGTAGAACCCCAATGGAGTTTTTAATGGGGTTAACTGAAAATTTCCCTGTATTGTTATTTTTCATGGTCAATAGTGGAATTAAAATAAAATATAATAATATATAATATAAATTAAATAAATAGATCGAACGATCTTAGATACAACATATCAATATTTTTCTAAGAATGCTGCTGTAACAATAGCTGGCATTTATAACCTCACGCTGATTTAACATTTCTTAGAGTTTCTTTAGATTTATTAAAATTATATTTGTTTATGAGACACTCCGTATTATACATGCGCGTGCACAGGTGAAGGCCGTAACAAAAAACAACAATAATACAGAGAAAGGGTTATAAGAAGGATCGGTACGGAACAAACGACATAACTCTCTGATTTGACATGGGAAATTTTCGTGACACTCAAAGGCTGCGGGTCCTTTCGTGTCCCGGAACCGGAAAAGGCCCCGCGAGGAAACAAACATCTGGACGCCTCCATCCCGAGCTCGGGTGTTATTGTGTATTTACGGGTGTTTTAACATATTTACGTTTCGGACCGAATAAAAACACACCCTCGATTCCATTCCTTTCCGACCCCCGTTCTTGGCAGCGGTGGTGCGCTCGTAAAAATTAGGGTTGGACGGTTTTATGAGGGGCAAAGATTGAATCTGAATTAAAAAAATAACAAAGCCAATAAAGCCGTCGTCGCCCGGCACGAACTCTCTATTTACGAGCGGACGTATAAATAAATACTATGTATATTTGGGTAATCATTTTAAAAATAAATGTATACCTTGTACAGGTACGTTTGGACTGGTAAAGGTCGGCGGTGTATGTACATACACATATCCAATTCCAAATGAGGGTCTACGAAAGAGGGATCTCATCGGTAATTGGCAACTTCCTAGTATAAATGATTTAAACATTTTACTCTATGGAAGATTTAATTGTTATAATTTATTTTATTTAAATAGGTCGTAACTTATATTCAATTATTAAGCACTATTCAACGAGCTATATACAGCGGTATATTATTTTTAACAACGGACGGTTGTGGTATAATTTGGTAACGCAGCTTGCACAGTTGACCGCGTTGTCACGGTCGCGAATATGATATAAAAAAAACAAAGATGCAATCATTTTGCGATTTGAAAAATATGATTTATAAAATTGATAATTTTGTGGGCAAAAATCCAAATTTTTTAGTTAAGATATAACAAACTTTATCAAAAGCTTTTTCAATATCAGTGTAGATAAAATCCACTTGACTACCTATATCGATAATTTTCATGACAAAATTGCTCATTTTAGTGAGATGATGTTGAAGTCATCAAAATTAATTAGCAGCAGACTTTAAATAGTCAAAATAATAAAAAAATGCTATTTTTACATTTTTTTATTCCTTATTCAGAAACTGACTTCGTCGGATCATTCGACAACGGAGAGTATGTCTTCTTGTTCTTCCGTGAAACGGCCGTAGAATACATGAACTGTGGAAAAGCGGTCTACTCTAGAGTAGCCAGAGTTTGCAAAAAAGACACAGGAGGAAAGCACATTCTAAATCACAATTGGACAACATACTTGAAGGCGCGCTTGAACTGCAGCATTCCAGGAGAATTTCCTTTCTACTTTGACGAAATTCGTAAGTAACCATTATACTTATCTATATTAATTACATAATACATTATGTTTGATTTATTATTATTATAGAAAGCGTATACCAGATGCCTAACGACAACAGTAGATTTTACGCTGCTTTTACGACTGGTTCGAGTGATGGGCTAGTCGGCTCTGCTATTTGTATCTATTCCATGAGCAACATCCAAGAAGCTTTCTCTGGAAAGTTCAAAGAGCAGGCCACTTCAAGTTCGGCCTGGTTGCCAGTGTTAAGGAATAAAGTGCCAGAACCCAGGCCTGGCAAATGCGTCGATGATACAGAAGCATTACCGGATAGTGTTCTGAATTTCATCAGGTACTTTCAATTATTTATAAGCAATAAAAGGTACTAGTGTAATGTGATGAATTTTAAATAATTATAGATCACATCCATTGATGGATGAAGCCGTGCGTCAGGACTTCGATACTCCTGTTTTTTACAAAAGAGACGTAATACTCACACAGTTGGTTGTTGATCGACAGATAGTCGATATGTTAGGACCCAATAAGCACTACAACATATTTTACGCTGGAACAAGTAATATGATTTCAATACTGTCTATTTTAGTGATGCTCGTGATTTTCATACGTGTATTTGTTGTAGTTGATGGACAAATTTATAAAATAGTGCAATGGGCGAATTCTGAAGGTGGCTCACAATGGAATCTGGCTGATATTTGGCGTGTAGCTCCTGGAGAACCAATTCGTGCTATCCAAATATCAAAGAAGCATGAATCATTATATATATCCACAGATAAGAGAGTCAGGCAATTGCCTCTTGTTGCTTGTGCTAAAAGGTAAGCATTTGGATTGTAAACAGTCTTGATTTATGTAAATAGCTGAGCACCCTAATAAAATTTCTACACCTTAATAAATAAAAAAAATATAAATAAATATTTTTGATAAAGAAATATATATTCTCAATATATCAGTATACCAGTTAAGACTACCTGCTAAAAATATTTTGCTTATTTTATGGCGTTGTGAATAAATATTCAATCTATTATGACCAAAAGTTATATGTATATTAAATTGATAAATAATCATGAATCTGTATTTAAGGTACGACAGTTGTATTCGCTGTGTGCTCGATCCTTATTGCGGATGGGATAAGTATTCCAATGACTGCAAACCTTATCAACCAGGACTATTACAAGACGCAGCAAACGCCACAGTTGGACTCTGCGAAAACTCTGTAAAAAATAAAACTTTGGTCGTATCTTTCGGCCAAAGTTTACATTTGAATACATTTTTGGTGATGCCGGAAGTATTCAAAAGTAGAACAATCTCATGGTATCATTATTCAAAAGAAAAGGGAAGATATCCTATCAAATTCGAGTGAGAACCATTTTATGATTTTCTGATTTTTAACTATTAAAAAAATACAAAATAATATTTTTTTTTATGTAATCAGATCTGATAGGATTATACAAACAGCAGAAAGGGGATTGGTCATCTTATCGGTGACTGAAAGTGATGGTGGAGTATACGAATGTATGTTAGGCCCAACACTCATGGCTACTTATATAATTAAAGTAGACACTCATAGGTACGTATCTAATATATTTGACAAATACAGTATGGTAAAATTATATATAATCAATATAGCATAGCATAAAGACCTTCAAATATATGATATAAAAATATATTTGCCACCAAATAAAAATAATATTTATAATATAGTTTTCTTACCAGCCTGTATATATGTACTATATAAAATGAAATTATATTATTAATTAATAATAAACTTTTTTATAGATGTACATATCCAAACAAACCACACGAGTATAAAAAGATTTATACAGATTGGTGTCACGAGTTTGAGAAATACAAGAGTGCGATGAGGTCGTGGGAAAAGGGTCACAATGTAAGTATCCGCAGTCAGACCGAAGCAGTGCGTTTCTTCAGCTTAGTGACTCGCTATTTTTTTATTTCTTTCAGAATTGCGTAAAGCGCAGCGGCACCGAGCAAAATCTGTTATCCAATGAAATCTCGCAAAATTTGCGGTGATAAACGAATTGCATTTGCTCTATTAAGAATGGACTGTGCGGCAGTCAAGTACCATCACTCATTACAACTCTCTGTGATATCTAATGAACTGTTCATTATTGTTAATTTAAGCTTAATGCTTATTGTTGACGAGAAGATTGCGGGTTTTCAATGTTAAGCCTTTGGTATTGTTGGAATTAGTTGTAAGGAGTATATAATATTATTATTATTATATATATATTGATATATAATAATAGTTTTGAGTATTAATAACGCTTTCGGCACACAAATAACGATCATTTCCTCAATATTGCACCCGTCGAAATTAAATAAATTATTTATGAACTCTTAACAATATTAAAAATGTTGTATTATTTATTGAAGCTTTTTTACTTTTTATATAATTTGTTTATATAAAAATAGTTTTACTTAATAACAAGTCTGACATCTAAATAGAATAATATATATATATATATAAATAAACGAGATCAACTATTTCATTATTATTCATTTTATTTGATATATAAATATATGGATGACTATGCCAAAAATATACAATAATTGCGATTATGTTGGCTAAAAAGATTATTAAAATTTTGTTGCTAAAGAAAATTTATAACTATTATAAATAAAATTATATTATGTACTCAAAAAAAACAATATTCTCTCATATTAAATCTATATATTTTTTAAATTCATACTATTCTTATAAGTTGTATAGAGCGTTATTAAAATGATTGTGGGACCGAAGACTAACATAAAAAGTATAAAGAGTGAATTGCAAATCTTACATAATATTATAAAATAATAATAAATCATCGATCGCATCTTAGACGCGTGCAAAAAGTTTCATTATCATTATTGTAATATATTATTATTACATAATAACAATTTGTTCGGTGCAAATTGTTTCCTAGACTCTATTTCCTACGATTCCCAAATGAAACCTTTAATGCCTTATCAATATTTAGATAAATTTCGACAATATTAGGCATTAACCATTGAAAAACCAAAACTGTAAAAATACATCGCACTGATCGTTGATTTGTCATTCATTTGTAAATGGTAAACATTTTTTATATATAAAATATAATAGTATTTGTAAATAAATAACTTACTAATAAAACATGTATACATTAATGTAAGATTTAAATAGACTTAACTATAATGTAAGTATAGATATACATACATAAAGGTAAAAAATTGCTCACTCTAAAAAAAAAACAAAAGGTATATCTAATAGTAATCATCATTAATTTTGTGTTATGAAATTGGATCTCAATACAGAATCTTTATTTATTATTGTTATTATTTATTTATATAATTACTATTTTTAGGCACCAGAAAAAACGATTACTCTCATGTACTTTTAAAAATAACAGGTTATCAAGGTGTGCCAAAAATCACTTGTATTTATTTAATTCTTGCCATTATTTTATTTATCTAAATATATGTATTTATTTCTGTATTATGTATAATTTATAACACTATAATAAAAGCATTTGTAAATATTATTCATAGCAAATGAACATCTAATGCTAAATCACCAAAAAAATAACAGAAAATTTAGGGTAAGTCTGAAAAATATGTATAATCAAATTTATACATGAGTAATATTGAGTTATTTTCAGTAGTCATGTGTATAATGTTTTTTTAATGTGTATGTAACAACACAAAGTAGACAAAACATATAGACCCCTCGTATGTATAACTGTTATAGAAATTTGCCAGATTGTCTCAGTAGAAAAATACAATAGATTTATTAATTACAAAAATAGATACATTTATTATTTTCTTTTAAACCAGTTAAATTAAAAGGTATTTAAAATAAATCAACATCATACTACAGTATTTTAAAATAATAAAAATGAATGAGCTACTGAGATAAATTGAATATTACTGATCAAAATCATATTGATTTAGCAAAAAATATTACTTCAATACACTATTATTAAAATTAACACGGCTTTTTTTTATCAATTTGAAGTAATTATTAACTGTATTATAAATATACATATATAGATTATCAATATGAAAAAACACGACTCATAAAATTTTTATAAGTTTAAGCGAAATATATTCTAAACCATTGCCAGAAACGTCATTAATCCAACATAATATATTATAGTTACATGCCTTAGAACATGAATAAATAATTTCATTTGCGCTGCTCGTACAGCCCTAAATATTATTTTTTAAACTGTAAATAGAATTAAAGTTTGTATTTATCAAATTAGAGCAATAAAAACGTTTTCAAAGAAGTGTTGTTTAATTTCGAAGAAGCATCACCTCGAATTGTTTAATGAATTAAAATAAAACGAACAGTCACCACCTACAAAAGAAGAGGAGAAAATTTTGTTTATCGAAAGAATTACAAATTTGATAAAATAAAAACCAGAAACGCAGAAACTACAAGGCCAAATAAACATTAAGGTTTTACTGATGAAGACAAGGATGATCCAAAAAGAAGAAAACAAATAACTTCATGTTTAGATTATGTGAAAGAAGTGGACATGAAACATGTTCTAAATTGTTAAAAAAAAAGCATATTTTTAACTATTATACTATAATATATTTACCCCGTGTAATTTCAATGCAATTTTTATAAAATGTTGTTTTTATTAAATACACATATGTATCGCATTATTTCCCAATTAAAAAAAATGTAAAAGCACGTCAACTCTTTTTATTATTAAAAAAAAAGTTCACCTGATCACTTGAAATTTGTTGTTTAAATGGGCCCACGCCCTCCTCCCACGGTCGCATTAGGCTCGGGAGTTTCGGCCCATGGACGACCGGTTATTACCCAGCCTTAGGTTAGTTAGGCTAGGCCTCCTTCCTTGATCGTCCGAGTGACGATCGCGGCCGGGTTGACCGTCGCGATTTTGCTACTGATGGTCTCCGGCATCACTATCCTTTATGGAGACGGGAGTTGAATAGGTGAAGTGGAGGGAAGGGAAGGTAGCGGGCAGTCGCGCTCCGCTTACCTAGGGTCTCTACGGGAGAGAAATAATTTTTTAACGCAACCTGTAATAAAAGGGGTTCTATTAATCATATCTTCTCTCCGTTGTTTTTCCTTTTTTTATCAGCATTGCGTGCTCCAACTGCTGGAAGCGCAAATGAGTTGCTCTATTGAGGCTGTTTGTGCGAGTAGTATCCAGGACAAAAAGGCTGTCCGTTAAAGGTGCTGGACGTCGTTGGGGTAGCTTTTGCAGAAGCGTTCGAAAGCTCGGAGGTTTTTATTTGATGCTACAAAGTCTTGGTGGGTATGAAGGCTCGGGTTCTCCAGCTCGAGAGCGAAGTGGAGCTGCGTTCGCTCCTCTTCTAGAAGCGGGCAGTCCCACAAGATATGCTCCGAGGTTTGGTTGTCGTGGCCACATGAACAGCCTGCCTCTGGCTTTAGCTTGAATCGCTTCAAGTAGGCTCCGAAGGCCCCGTGTCCTATGAAGAACTGATGTGCGCGTCGCATCTCATCCAGCGCTTTTCGAGTCGGGCCTCCACCTGCGGGAAAAATTTAAAGGATAAACGTCCCTTTTCGATGGGAGAGCTCTAGCGTCTTTGCCACTCGTCGAGAGCAGCTCTCCGGACATGTTGTTGACTAGCCCGCTCCTTCTCTTTACTTGTAATCTCGTTTGTTGGAGGCAGTATGAAAGATTCAGCTACTTTGGCTGAGTTCCTGAGGTGGAAAATCGCAGACATACGTTGTGCTGTTAGGTCTATTGGTTCGACCCCTGCTAAATCAGGCGAGCTGCTATCGGATCAGTGTTGTAACACAAAGTTAGTTGCTTAAGGGGGGCAGTCTGTGACCTTAAAAGCAGAATCTTAGGAAGGCCGCAAAAGCCCCGGCGGCGTATGTAATGATGGAAACGAAAATCGCTTTGTACATAATTAATTTGGAATGAAAATTTAACCCCCAATATCCACCCCCCAATCTGACTAGTCTTCCCATCGCGTCGCGACTTTTCTGGGCGGCCAGTCTTATGTGAGCTGAGGGGTTGAAGTCGTTAGAAATTTTAAAACCTAAGTACCGAGCACTATTTTCGAACTTAATTCTGTTGCCGTTCATCTCTATTCTGGGGAGGTGTCGAGAGTCTGACTTCCCCCGCAGCCTTACCGCTATGGTTTTATGAGGGGCGAAGGAAAGTTTATTTTCTGCGCCCCAGAGCTGAATTTGTGTCAAGGCTAAAGAAGTCTTGACTTCAATTTGGGATCTGCTGTTGGCATTAACCAAAAGAAGTAGGTCGTCGGCATAAGGGATAAGATCGCAGTGCTCAGGGAGGATAATCTTAAGAACGTCGTCAAACATGATGTTCCAAAGCAGAAGTCCAAGGACGGACCCCTGGGTGCAGCCCCTTTCCAGGGACTTCCAGACTAGTGTCGCCGGCGTCAATGACGACTCAGCGATCGTTGAAGTAAGACCGAATGATTTTACCGGACGTTTCGACGTTTAAGCCCCTCGATGATTGCTGTATTTAAAATACAAACAAACCTAAGGAATTTAAAGGAAAATAATTTGAGGCAAGGTTAACTGCGGAATTTAGTTTTAAAAGTCCCTTACCTTTTTTTATAAAACACATTGGTATAAAGGGAACATACAATTAAACGACATTAAACGATTTTGTAGTAAATGGTATTTTTTTATTTTACAAGAGTCCACCAACCACATTGAAATAAAATTCTGCTGAATGAAGTGTAAACACGTCTTAACACAGTAAACAGGTTAAAAAAGACTTGTAATAAGTCACAAACACCTAAGCTCGACTAATAGACAAACAAGGATAAGTAAAAGGTAGGAGAAATTGAATCTTGTTTAAATTGTTAATAAAATTATTTATTTGTTCAGCAAAATAAAGGCATTAATAATATTACAGATATAATAATCTTACATGGTATTAAATCATCAGTATTTATTAATGAGAAGAGTGTATGGATAATACTTTTACATTAAACAAAATTAATGTAACTTAGTGTCTTTGAAGTTTAATAAAATTAAGTGCATTTCGAGGTAATATGCAATAAGCGATGTATAAAATTATAAGAATGTTTATCGTTTAGCATGGACGTCTGTCCGGCACACGTTTCCTCGGAGCCGCTTTAATTATGTTATCGACACGTAGAATCATCTCGGCAGCTTCGGCAGCAGACAACACAACCTGACATTTCACAGCAAACGATTCCATCACTCCGAGTTCCTCCATGCATCCAATTTTACCAGCGTTCATATCTAAGCCGGCAGTGATTTTTCCGAGAGTATGTTCAGCTCTCAGCTGCGATATGAGAAGTGATGAATCGTAACCAGCATTATCAGCAATCGCAGTCGGCAATTGACGGAGCGCCCTGGCAAAAGCGTTAGAAGCAACTGCTTCCTTACCAGGCGTCGTCGACGCCAAGGAATCCACAGCTTCAGCCATCAGCATCTCGCTGCAACCTTAAATGGAATAATAGCTATTATAATTATTTTGCAAAACTCGCGGATCTTCAATTATCATTAATTACTGAGTATTAGACATACAACATCATAATCGAGTTTAATTATATAAATAACTATAAATACAAATGAATTTATTATCAAGTAAAATTATCTACCTCCACCATAAACAACTTCTGTGTGGCGAACTGTAGCTGCGAGTACGCAAAGAGCATCATGCAATGATCGTTCAGCTTCGTCGATGATTTGCTCTGTAGCACCACGTATCACAATTGTACAGGCTTGACCCAAGGACACTCCACTGAACCGCAAAAGATTCTCTTCACCAATCATTACCTAAAACAAAAAATATTATATTAAAGTTTTTTTATTTATATTTAAAAAATATTTGAGAATAATTGATTTTAATAAAAATTTAAGGACATGTGTTTATATTTAATTATACACTATTAATTCTTGATAAGTACTAGAATTTTTATAAAATTCATTAAAAAAAATATTTTTTTCAACATTCTTCTCGCGAGTTATTCTGTCCTTTCAATCAGCATTTCTCAACCTTGCACTTCGCCATAATTTAAATTGTTTATTTATGTTAATCGTCGACCATAAGAATTATTATCCTAACACGCATTTAATGTGATTTTTTCCTGTTTGACAGCAACGCGAGCTGCAATTGTGCCAATTGAAGAATTCAGATCCGACCTACCATTTACGGCAACGTCAATACATATCAATTATTTTTGCAAAATAGACATAATTATTGCACCGGACGATTCGTATTACGAATATTATATTGGCATTGGTGCAAGCAGCGTGCTGTGCAAGGTAAGCAAGGTACTTCGGGTAGGTGGCTAAAAACGTGGTCTTAACAGACGCAAATTGAAAGAAAATCGTGATTGACAATTCACAGGAAAAATATCGATAAATATATACTTATTTAATTATTTTCAAATAATATTATAACAAAATATTTAAATATACTAATCCAGCCCTGACTTGAATATATAGTATAATTACTGTCCACTTTCAATATAAAAAAAACTTGTGTAATCAAAGAAAATAGGACATGCAACGCTCAAAGTTAAACTAAAAATAGAAAACCACTAGAAACAAGTCGAGTTTAAGATCATTCGATGTAAAATCAATATTTAACAATTGTACGATTGCGTGTGACTTTTTACGAATTACGTACCATTTAATTAATAACGATTAAAAATAATATACCATAATTCATAATTGCGAAATATTTTACATACACACAGACTTCAATCGTTAAATTTAACAAATACTATCCATCTCTTAATACTAAACGCAATAATGTAAAAATATTTTCAAGGACCTAAAAAACATAAATAAATAATAAATATGAGTATTTATTTTAATCATTAAAATCAATTAATATATGTATATTCGTACAATTCGTATACATTTAATTATAATAATTATTTTCTAATTTCAAAAATTAAATTTACATGAATTTTACTGCATTGTACAATCGCGGATGCAAAATATTGTCATACATTGTGATCAGATTTTGACGAAAATGGCTGAATATTGAAATAACTTTTGAAAAAAATATGTAATTAATTACTAATAAATACAAATTCAGAGAAATTAGACAAAATTCAATTAAAAAAAATAAGTATGAAATCAAGTACACAAGTGGAGGAACTCCCTCTTCAAAATTAATATTTAGGATAGTTTTATGTTATTTCTTAATAGCCAGGCATAATAGCCCAATCCTAATAATTCCAAAAAATACATCAACTTCAAAGAAAAAATGTTTTGTTGCCGTGCAGCGTAATTTTTTTTGGTATTAAACTATAAGCTTCGAGCGGACGTGTTCTCGTAAATTTAACGACGAATTTAATTAACAACATAACAACTTTTCTGAGAATACCAGCTGCTTCAATTCTTTTTAAAAACAAAACTTTCATTTTGATTTCAAAATAACAAAACGTTTATATTCCTGGCATACACGAATATTAATCTAACAACCAATAAACCACTAATAATAATGGACAATGTCAAGAAAGATGGCTTTGATACAGTAGACAAAATTAGCGCTATTTATTAGATTTCTCTAATAACTAGAAGATGACAATCCGTATTTTTTACAGCCTAGTGAAAATTGTTTAATTAAAAATATTATTATTTCCTTCCCTAAATTCTTAATAGTCTAAAATAAAAAATAAATCTTTCTGATGAATTTATCCCTGGTTCTTATAAGGAACACTTTCAAAAGCTTGGCATTTACGTACATTTTTAAAAGTATAAATAAGAATCAATAAAGGGCAACCTTTTCTACGTGTAGTATGTCGTTTGTGCGTGATGGAAAAGAAAATAACGCAAACGTCAATGTTTTATGGCTAAATTTCGATAATTTTTTTGTTGTTTTAGCTTTACTTTTACTATATTACGACCTGGGTTTACGATTTAATTCCAGTATTTTTACCAATATACGTATTTATTATTAAGGCAAGAAAAGTTTGAAAAGTATCATATATTAAAAACGTGAAAAATACAAAGGTTAAAGCCATTTTCTATAATGAAAATATCGATATACAACGAACACATTTTAAATATATGCTAATAAGCTTTCAATGCCAATTTAATTACTTGGCGTAAAATTTACATTTTTTACATCGATTTTCATATTATAAAAATGGCAAAAATTAATTTGGTCACAAAAATTGTATTCATTGTGTTATTTAATTTCACGAAAAATTCGAAAGTTAAATTTCAAAGCGTAATGAGAATATTTAATTTTTTGTCAAGGCCTAGATCAGTGTTCCCCAAACTATATCGCGGAACACTGGTTATATATATTCATATTCAGCAAAAATCTATAAAAATAATAAGCCTAGTATCATCCTAAATTATGCAACGTGTACTTTTCTCTTACATCATGATTGAAGAAGAAATAACAATATATCAAAACGTAATAAGAAAAGATCAAAACTTCCGATGAAAGTATGTATTGTATTTACGTTGATTGGAAACAACAGATGCTCCTGTTTAGAATATTCCAATCTGAATATGCCGAATATATTTACCCGCTTTTTAACTATTCGTTATTCGAATATTTGTTCAACTTTGTAGTGAAATATTTTTCTTAAAACACCAAAAAACTGACTGAAACCACAGTTATGTATTATTTTTCAAGTCTTGTGTATTACGCACAGACATTTGCTATGGCAATAGCTGTTATAATTAACATAAAGAATAAATATAATAGCCGAAAAAATATCAAATAAAAAACACGACTCATAACACTAAACGTGTTTGGGAAAAAAAAACTTTTTTTTAATTTTTTTAAACGGTATCGTAAGTATATTCGAAAGCTCTATTTCGTATCAAAAATTAAAGTCTATATCTTTAAAAGGAACCAAATAAAAGCGTTAACTATATGCCAAGTCGCATAAAAGCTCGTACTGGGCCCGGTCAATTTACAGTAACTCGTTTTTAATTAAAAAAAAATAATTCAATTTTTTTTTTTAAATGCAAATTAAGCTTTTCAACACTTTTTGCATACGACATTTTTCAGTAGGATTTTATTTTGCAAAGTTATGACACTTAATTTTTACATTGGCAGCCATTTTGTAAAAAAAATTATATATTTTTTTCATACAGAACATACAGGGGGTGCCCGGTAGTTCTATACGATACTAAAAATTTAATTTTTAATCTTTAAAACCAAGCAGTTAAGAGCGTTAACTCTTCTGAAAGTCTCAAAAAGGCTCGTATGGGGGTCCGATCGAACTGATACATCGCTTGTTTTTAAGCAAAAAACTATTTTTTTTTATGTAGTTTAGGCTTTTAAGATCGCGTGCCACGCAAAGAGTGATTTGGGATAGACGATTATATTTACTTCGGCTCCACCCATTGTCGCAAGAAATCAGCCAAAGAACGCGAAGATAAGAATTAAATGGTTTTACAAAATAGCCTGAATATTTTTGTTAAAATCCCTGGATTTGTGAAATATTCCGTTTTAAGCAACATTTGAGAACCCCTGGGATATATTATTTAAATTAATTTTACGAAAAATTCAACTAACTTAAGCCAGCTAACTTAACCGACAAACAATATATGTTAAAGTGTGCAGCTGGTATACTTCTAAGTGACAAATAGTTATATTATACATCATATAAAAACATTAAAGAGAATAAAGCATTAGTATATGCAAACTTTATACATTTATTTAATGCTTCCGATTTCGCATAAAAATCTTCATTGGCGCAATTTGCAAACTATAAAATATAGAATAATTAATTACGAACCGCTTATCACTTGCAGAAGAAAATACGTCTCTAAAATATACAATATCATTTACTCTAAGATGTGATGGTATTTGTTCAACAATTTTTTTTTTTAATATATTAACAATAAACAAATTAATGTCTGTAACATTGTCGTTATTATGATTACGTTCCATTCCGTTGACAGCAATTTTATAAGAATAAGTAATGATTATCATATTTAATTATCAATGTAATTTAACGCACGAACACTAAGCACCAAGTCGCAATTATAATAATAATTATCATTCATTATCACTGATAATCATAGGGACATACATATGTGTACTCGATAGAATTGACAAAACACCTAGTATAAATTTCGGGTATTTTAATAATTTAATGATGTACCCTGATATATTTATTGCTCGTGAATAGTAGATCTACTACTCACGAGAGATTCTAGGGTATTAATAAAATATCTAAAAACCAATTAATATTGTACTGAGTCAAGAGTAAATCA
Organism: Plectrocnemia conspersa; assembly: GCF_051122295.1. Lineage (NCBI taxonomy): Eukaryota > Metazoa > Arthropoda > Insecta > Trichoptera > Polycentropodidae > Plectrocnemia > Plectrocnemia conspersa. The sequence goes on from NW_028277165.1 coordinate 16,806,264, forward strand.
CAGTATATCGCATTACATTTTAATTCGACTCCTACTTGTCATCCAAGATATGTTTAATGGCGCTAATTACACCATAGCGAGATAATGGCACAATAGTTAATATATACGGGGTTCAATTAATATCACAGTAGTTTACTACGAGCCGCGAGGACAGGCGGTTAAGTTTATATTATTCTAGAAAGCAATTATTTATTATATACGACGCGTACGGATATAAAAAACGCGAAAAATGTTTATTTTAACAGTGGTTTGTATTACTATTGTGGTCGCGTACTTGAGATACAAAATGGAAATGAGGGAAATCGAAAGATTTCTCGATACGGTGCCAGGGCCTAAAGCGTGGCCCGTTATAGGAAATTTGAATACGTTCATGGGATCATCGGCAAAAGGTTAGTTAAATACACTTACTCATAAATGACACGAAGTGTATGTTAACCTGTATAACTAGTGCTTTTGCGTGTAACTAATCACAAGGAAAAACGTTCACAATATTAATAATGAATAAAAAATGAAGATTATACTGTATACCTATACTATATTTATGTAACTATACAGTCAGTTCGAGAGCTATCCATTTCATCATTATTCATAATTGAGAAAGAGATGACAAGTTTGTGTTTACGCCCCTATTATTTGCTCTAAAGCACACGATGCGGATATACGTTCGATATACTTATCATTACTCCTGTTTATATTTTGAACAAATTTATAGAAATTAATCATTACTATATTTTTTATATTTATTAATCAATCAGAGTAATGATATGTATATAGTTAATCAAGTATAACTACTGAGACGAAATTAAACAATTTTAAATATACAAATATCCATCTTAAATCAATATAGCAAATTGGATTAAAAAATGACATCTTGCAGACATTTTTGCGTATTTTAAAGAACTTAGCACTCCTCTCCAAGCGACAAATATCAATATTTTCAAAGTATAAAATAAAATAGATGTTACTGTTCCAAAATTTAAATTTTGGCAAATTTAATTTTAAAAAGAAATATTGAATGCTTTCTTATTTAACACAATATTTTGGTAATCAACAAGTAACTCGATAAATTGTTAAATATAATTATATATATAACCCTTTTGAATAAACTCGTGATACCTTTTAATTTCTAGTAAAAGAAAGCTTAAAAAATAAACTAATTATTTTTAAATTAATAAAATTGTTCATTAAAATGTAAGGGAGGAAGATAAAAAATAAAAAAATACGTTATGTATTTACTTTTTTGGCATCAATGTGCCGCAATAATGTAATTAAACAATATTTTTTACTTAATTCCTTAAGCCCTTTAACCCTTTAGATGCGAGATGCGGATTTATACCACACTATAAAAAATCATAATACATGTACATACAAAAAAAAAATATTTCTAATATTATTTTTTATTTGTATGTTTCCAGGAAACCAGGAAAATTGTTGCATTATTTTCCTGGTTTTATCTGGAATTTTTTTATAATTTCTATATACTTTATTATTTAATTTTTATTAAATGATTGTCAAAAACATTTATATATATTTATTTTCCTTTTCCCCTCATTTTATCACTTTATACTTTTTTAAATTCAATTCTGAAGGTGACTATAAACATAAAAAACCACAATTACATCTTTAACTTTTTTTCTTAGTTGATAATTGACACATTTCCTGACTTTTTATGAAATTTAAAAAAGGGTTAAAGGTTAACTTCACTATTATAGCTTCAAGATCAACATTGATTTCCGTATAAATAAACGGGTACCATAATTACGACAACCGTTAATCATTAAGTTATTGTTTAAATTTGCATTAAATTATAGAGCACAACTGACCTACACAAAGGTCCATACTAGTAATAAAAAAATGTTATTATTAAGCCACTTAATCATTTTATTAAATACATTATTTTAAACTTATAGATATATGGAAGGCAATATTTAATCTTCACAAACAATATGATTCACCCTTGAGATACTGGTTGGGTCCAAGACCTTACTTAGGGGTCCACAAGCCCGAACACATAGAGGTATTGAGACAGAAAACACAAAACACTTCAGCATTTATTGATAAATAAAATTTAAATTTCAGGTAGCAATAACAAACTCGAGCACTAATCATAAAGGTGATGCATACGAATTGATGGCTCAAGTCATCGGATATGGGTTGATTCAGCAAAATAATCGTAATATTTAATATAATTATTTGTATATATATATAAATTTGTATTACAAGATTATTTTTTCAGCAATAAAACACAAAATACACAGAAGATTGTTGTCTATACCCATAAAAACGATTGTAACCGAGCAAGTCGCGAAATTTAATGAAATATCATACGAGTGTGCGAAATCCTTTGATAATTTAGTAGATGGGGGAACATTCGACGTTTTACACAAATTTGAGACAGCAGCTATGACCCTAGTTACTCGTGAGTTGAAATTGCATTACAAAGGAAATAAACAATATTTATTAATACTTTTTTATACACAGAAACTCTTTTGGGGCACAGCATGACAGACACAGACAGCAACAACAAAACTTTAGTCAGGATATTTTCAGAGTAATCACAATATTATTTCATAACAAGTAGAATAAGTTGACAATTAATAATATTAATATTATTTTAGAACGTATGCATCAGTAGGTGAGAGGATGTACCAAATATGGCTACATCCCAGAATAATATTTAGATTCAGCAAGCATTATAAAATCCAAAAGCAGGTGGCTATTGTGGACAATATAATCGATAGTTTTATTGATACAAAAATGGATAAGATGCCAATAGAAGGAAAACATGAAGGTAAGGGTTATTAAATATATGCATTGATACTTAATGATTTAAGTAACAGGGTCGTTATGTAACTTCTCGGAATCGAATAAAGATTAGAGTAAAATTATTTTAATCTAATTGTTTTACGCATTTATCTGTGATATACGAATATAGCCAAGAGTAAAAAAATAAGTTAATACACCCATACCTCGCTATACGGCCGCTCTTTATACGGCTTTTCGCTATAACGGCCCTCTTCAATTAAGGCACGTTTTCGATATACGGCCTAAAATGTTTCGCTATAACGGCAAAAAAACTTTTTTTCGATGTCGATTTTTTAAAAAATTTAAAAATAGATTTAATTTGCATAATTTTAAAATGAAAGGTGAAGCAGCTAGCGCCGATGAGGCCGCATCTAAGGAATATCCCAACATTTTAAAGGGAATTTTTGAAAGAGGGGTCATAAACCTGAACAAGTGTTTAACGTAGACGAAACAGGGCTTTATTGAAAGCGAATGCCTGATTGCACGTACATTTCAAAAACCGAAAAATCTGCGCCTGGTTATAAGGTGTCTAAAGAACGATTAACTTTGCTACTTGGTGCAAATGCCGCGGGTGATTTTAAGCTAAAACCACTTTTAATATATTTGTCCGAAAATCCAAGGCCTCTAAAAGGACTAAATAAAAATCAATTACCCGTCATATGGAGATCCAACAAGAAAGCTTGGATGACTAAAGCTACTTTAGAGGATTGGTTCAAAAATCACTTTTGCACAGAAGTGAAAAAATATTTGCGAGACAATAACTTAAGCAATAAGGCTTGGCTAATTTTGGATAATGCACCAGGGCATCCTACTAATTTATCCGAACTATCTGAAGATGTCATGATTGAGTACCTTCCGAAAAATACAACAGCTCTGATCCAACCAATGGATCAGGGTGAAATAGCCACTTTTAAGGCATATTACCTACGCCGAACTTTCCGACAACTTATAAGGGAAACCGATGGTAAATCTTCAATTAAAACATTTTGGAAAAACTATAACATCAAGGATGCTGTTGACAGCATTAGTGAATCATGGAAGGAATTAAAATAACAACAATGAACAATGAAAAAAATATGGCCAGAATGTGTAAAAAGTACTGATACGGAAGTTAATTGCCTTCCTGAAATTAGGCAAAACATTTTGGATCTAGCACATGATCTCGGCTTTGAAGGTTTGAACGTACGTGATGTGCTTGATCTACTTGAAGCTGATAGGGAACCCTTTTCATATAAGAAATTCATTCAATTGCAAGCAGAACCGGCATTTGATGAAGAGACAGAGCCTGTTGTATTCAAACAGCTAACATCAAAAAAATTGTCATAAGCTTTTTCCTATTTCGAACAAGGAATACACATCTTCCTTGAAAACGATCCTGACGTCGAACGTAGTGCTAAAGTTTCTCGAGGAATTAACTCAGCCATTAGCTGTTATTAATCACTGAAGAACGAAATAGACAAAAAGGCAAGACAAACATCGTTGGGCAATTTTTTTAAGCCAGGCCCATCCTTACCAGCGAAAAATGAGAACGACAGTGATCTGAAGGTTACCATTTCTTTATCGTCTTCAGATTAAAGCCATTTAAAAAAAAATTATGTATGTATTCATACACATATTTTATGTAACATGAAGTTGTTTCATTTTTGTTTATGGATTATTGTTGGTTTTTGGAGTCTGTTATTATTTGATGTACAAATGTATGTACTTGTTATGTATGTATTTTTGATTTAAATGAAATATAAAGATAAAATTCATTTTAAATGATAAACCATGTTACATTTTTAACAAATATGGAACCGATCATATTGAATTTGTATTAGAATAATTGATTCGTTATACGGCTTTTCGCTTAGCGGCCAAGTTTCGTGGAACGTATCTAGGCCGTAAAGCGAGGTATGGGTGTACTAGATATCATTAAGAGACAATTGAAGAAGAGTTCAAATACAACCACAAAGCTCCAATGAAATTTGTCATTTCATAATTAATGAATAAATTGGCAACGTTTTTATGGAAGCCAATCAATGCAGATGGCTAGCCACCGACCGAGTAAACCATTTACTAAACCAATTATAACCTAAGGTGTACAAGGAGTATCGTCAACTACTAAGTAAGTAGTACTACATCAGACAAATCAAAATCTGTAAATCAGTGACATCTATTTTATTAATTATAAACTATTATTTCTGCTTACAATCAATAAATGTCACTATTTCACTATTCATCCATGAGATTAGAAAAGTCTAGAAAAACCTAAAATATGATAATCATTTGTAATTATAATCATATAATAGTCATTAATTCTGATCTCTAAGACAAGATAGAAATTTAAAACACTGATTCATATGGGATTTAAACCCAGCTCTTTCAGGTATGACTAATACCTACCGTACTGACATGTAGAAAATTTTGGAATAGTGGATGCTGTCTGCTTTTTTTTATATTTTTTTTTTATTTTTACAGTAAATTGTCATAGTATGTAATGCAAAATTTTTACATTATTAATGATTCCGTGAACTTTAAAACAGCCCTCTTACATATATTTTGTATTTTTTATATGTTAATTATTTTTTAATTTTAGAAGAAGAATATCAATCGGATTGTTTAAAATATATGCTGCACGTAAAAGACAGCGAACAAAACCTTGTTTTCTCACATAATGATATACTAGAAGAAGTTAAAACAATATACACTGCGGTAAATATTAATTTAAATTTAAATTCATATTAAATATTGCTATAAAATTTTGACAATTCAATAAACACATACATCAGTCTCAAGACACTATAGCGATGGTTAGCAGCTATGTATTGTTAATGTTAGCAATGCACAAAGACATTCAGGATTTAGTTTGGAGAGAACAAGTGCAAGTTATGGGATCGGGCGGAGACCCTGACGTCCCAATAACCGAAGACAATCTCAAAAAAATGACTTATCTTCACATGGTAATCCAAGAAGTGTTGAGAATGTTTCCAGTAGGACCAATTTTAATTAGAAAGACGACAAATCAAGTAAAGATTGGTAAATAACAAACGCGAGCAAGAAAAGATCTTACAAGCGCTAAATCTTTATTACGTTCGTAGGTAAATATATAGTACCGAAAGGCATGAACATATTAATAAATGCGTATTACGTACACAACGACCCGAGAATTTGGCCTAATCCGGAAATATTCGACCCGTCAAGATTCACCGCAGAAGAAAAGGCTAAGAGACATCCGTACTCGTTCATTCCGTTCGGTGGTGGTATTAGAGGCTGCATAGGTATTTATTATTATATATTTATATTAAGTAATAAAAATTATATAACAAAATGTCAATTTTAGGTAAAGAGTACGCATTTTTAGGAATAAAATGCTTCATTAGTCACATGATTAGAAATTACACAATTGACACCGAATGGAAAATGGAGGACATCAAAATTAGAATTGATATATCAGTGAGGTCGATAAACGGATATAAAATAAGCATTAAACATAGAAAGCGTGATCAATTTTAATGTGAGTACTTAATCATTATCACTGACCTGTTCGATGACATCGCAATGGCCGAGCTTTACTTTTCCAGGTGAATCGAAGGTCGACACAATCTCTCCGCCAGTTACTAACGCGAGTCGCTCGATACCTTGGAAGTCAGCATGTTCGATCGCCATAATTCCAGCATCGGCGAACAATTGTTCGGGATAATTATAAATCAGTTGCCTATAATAAAAAACGTACATAAATGGGATGAAATCGAGGATGATGATGAAATCAATATCTACCTATTGATGAAAACGTTGCATTTGTGCGAAATGATCTTGTTCACTTTATCCTTCATCTTCTCCTTCTCCGCAATCTCCAATTCGGCGATTTTAGACATAGAATCGACTTTAATCGTGGAGCCGAACACTTTAATCTTATCCGTGTCCATTGGGGTGTTGGCGATTAAGATACTGGCATTTTCGATCCGCTTCGGCTGATGGATACCGACCTATTTAATTAAAAAAATATTAAAATAGATCATTATTTATATTATAAATAAATATTTAAACAACATACCTTTTTTTGCAATAAAAATCCTTCGTCCAAAAATGATTCCTCTAAAAGACCACCTTTGATTTTAATGATTTGAATCGATTGAAGGTTTCCTGAACCTTTTAATCTTAATACTGCATCAACGGCCAACTTCGAGAAGTATCTATTGATGATAAATAAAATGGATAATCAAACACATTATAATAAACACAAATTTACTATATAATATATTTACTCTTTGTGTTGAGATAAAATTTTGGAGCTCAATGTGGTGCGCGCGATGTTCATGAGATCTTTCTTGAATTCATCAGAGTCTAAACTGTGATTTCTCGCCGATTTTTCAAGAGCCGTGCGAGCAGCTTGGGCAGCCAACCTCCATCCGGCGATTATGGTCTGCGGGTGAATCTTTTGTTCGATCAACTTTTCAGCTTCCCTGAGCAATTCAGCGGCTAAAATTAAATTATTATTAAAAACCAGCAAGTATATAATGGTCACATTAAATAGTTAAAAGCTGTTCTTATACATCAGAATGTATTAATTACAAGTTTGAGATATAATCAAATTAAAAAAAAAAATTTATCATATCTCGAAATACTCAAATAACAAAAAACGAATTGTATTTTTTATAACACATTGAATATCATGTGCACAAATTTGTGAATTTCAAAATCTGGTCACTATATTTGAATGACATCAAATTGACAGATTTACACCCATAAACATCAGAAGTCGTAAAAGGTAGTAACTAGCCGTCCCGTGGATTACCAGCAACGGACAAAGCAAGTAGATATTACTCAACCATGTATAGGTAATTTGTCATTGGCTCGTAACATGTAAACTACAATGTATAAGTTGTTTGTAGGCTAAATATTATGTCCTACCTAAAACAGTCACCGACGTAGTACCGTCTCCGAACTCATCGTCCTGTACTTTTGACATATCGACCAAAATTTTAGCAGCAGGATTGTTGACACCGATCGATTTCAAAATAGTGGCTCCGTCGTTAGTAACCTCGACCTGAATATGACAAGACATTAATTAAACAACCCATAGTGATTAATCGTCAAAATTAAAACTCACCGATCCAGCGTTCCTGCCGTAGGAAACCAATATTTTGTCCATCCCTTTGGGTCCGAGTGTGCTCTTGACCAGATCACCGATGGCGATGGCACCGATGAAGCTGGACATGCGAGCGATCTCTCCTTTCTCCTCCTCTGCATCGTCCTTGAGCACCTGGACGGGGTTTAGTGACACCTGCAAGTAAGGCGTGGTTAGCCGGCTACCAGAAGTTTCCATAGCACGTGCAGTTTAAATCAACACTTTCAAGGACATTATCGCACGGATTGTTCAACTTGATGATTAAGCGCTTGAAAAACATCAGTATACGTAAGTTTTCCACTCACCATGTTTGCTTTGTTACAATTGCACTCTGATGTACGATACTATAACCTCGCCAGTGGCCGAGCGCAAGAGACTAACGACGAGTGTTGCCAGTGTGGTAAACGACTGACGCGAGACATTTTGTAAGCTCCGTTTTATGAATAATATTAATATATAGTGCAAACAATTACTATAATAACGTTTGCCTTTAAAACAATTTTTAATAATATTTATTTGTACAACCTTATATCTGCTAATCAAACTATTATAACAAAAAAATAATATTGAAAAATACATAAAACCGAGTTTTTTAAATTTATTTTTAATTCTCACAAATGCTTCTGTTGATGCTAAAATTTAGGTACTTTAATTTCCAGTTTAAAACTTACAATCTAATTTAAACTTACTGTTAAATAAATTATTGCAAATATATGTGGTCCTCTTATAGACTCGCGCAATAGCATCACCCTAAGCCTAAGGTTTTAATGGGTTTACGGAAACCTGTTGTTAAAAATCAAAATTTTCCAAAAACGCGTTGTTCGGAAGCAAAAAAACATGTATTTTTGTAAAAATTTGAATTTGTAACAACGTTTTAAAATTATTTTATACAGTTACAACTAACGGTTTGAAAACTAGTTATATTAGATTCACAATCGAATACATACCATATTTTCCCAAAAAGAATACCTCGTTTTATTTGTATTTTACACTATCGTTTACTTTCATGAAATTTCTTATTTTATATGTTTAATAAACAAAATTTATTTATATATAACAATTTAAATTTATTACAGTACAGCAATCTACATTTGTTCAAAACAGTCAATGTAATATTCTTCTTAAACATTATCATAACTCATCAAATAAAGAATTCCAGCCTGATTTTGTGCTACCGTCCGCCTGGGTCGCTGTCCGGTTTAAGAGAGCGTCCTGCGCGTCTTCCCCTCGGCCGCCTTTCTCCTCCCCCCGGTGCTGCCATCATACCACAGATTTTTTATAACTCTTTCTTGTAGAATCATTTGTCGGAATCCAGCAAATTATGTCCAGAAATAGAGCTCTTCATAAATGGGTCCTTCTTGTCCATGTAGCCTGCTTGTAATCAGACCTGTAGAGGGGGCAGACACGAATTCCTGAGGCGCCCGTTCTCCTTGAGGGGCCCGACTGGAAAAATCATCCCAAGAATATATCTGAAAAAAACTATAGCTGACCTAAGACGACGAATCCGAATTAATTAGTCTTTCACGATGTATGTACTAATGCATTTCAGGTATAAGTTTATGTTTGTCTTTTTTATACATACAATAAATAAAAGCACCGGAATATTGCCTTCAACAAACAGACGAAACAACCGATATTCGTTCGTAATTATTTTGCGCAACTTACAATTTTCAACCAGTTGAAAGGTTTCTGGTTTTCATTAGTGTTCATAGGAGGACTGCTGTGGAAATTACTTGTTTATTCAATTTTAAAACATGTCGATGTACTTTACAACACATCTTGTAGGGGGCCGATTAATTTATATTCATTTAGATTTCATTATGGTCAAGACTTGGCGGCGCTCTGGTAGCACTGACGAGACGGATTCTTTCGAGTGGCAGCCCTGGACAGACTCGCAAAGGACGGTTACGGGTCCTGACAAAAAATTCAACATTTTTTTCATACGAAACAAAGAAGAGCAGAATATATACCATAAAACAGATAATACATACGTCTGTTTATCTATCTATCGCAAGAATTCCTAAACGGAAACGGTAAACAGTTGCGACGTGACATTTGCACATATCATTAACTATGCTATTTTCAACTTGTAAGTTGAAATTTAAGCTAAACAGCGTCGTGCTAACTACATATTACTACTGCAATATGTAAAGACAATAGACCAAAAATATTGTATATAGGCAAGTATTGAAATAAATTTGTAATAATGGGAAGAATAAAATCAATTATAATGAATAAATAATGAGTTTAAATCTATCTCGGGCAGTGTTTTAGTGGTCTAAAACATTTTTTTATATCTATTATATTTAATTTAAATTATTGCGTAAAAGAGGTAGTTATATTTTTTCACCCCTAGCCCCACCTGTTTCTATTGTCAACAGCCGCCACTGCTCATACATTTATGTATACTTATTAAAACATATAATTTTTCTATAATTTGAAACTTGATTTAAGAATTTAACGTGTTAGTGTAAGAAAGATATTTATTGGGTAAATATATTTTAAACTTCGTTAATTTATTTCAGCCGCTTATTTGTAACAAAATGCCTCTTGATTCATTGTATTATTAATAGTTTTTATTATTTTTATTGATAGAAAACACCATTCAAGCTTTGCAGTAGTCACTGGAACTGTAATTATAATTTCTAAGTAGTTTGATATTTCTTCAAGAACATTTCATAAATTGTTTGATGAAATAAATTTTGATAAAGATAGATCCTGAAAGTTGTGCATTTCTTTTCTTTCATAAAACACTTGTGACTCTGTCAGGAGCTTCTGCTTTTTAAGCATGGGATACTATTCAACGGTAAGAATCAACTCCTCAATTGGCATTTATTTGTTGTACTTTTTAAAGATTTCTTTGCAAACGATTTTAAAATTAATTGGTTTGTAAATGTGTATCTTTATTTCATATGTCTATATGAGCGGTCACAATTTAATTCTATTTAACACGGTATCGATACCTCCTCGATTCCAAGAAATAAATTTCAGAGATGGTGCTTGAAATTTTTTTTTAAATGACATTTTCGTATAGCTCCTGCAGCAATTTATTCTCCTTTAACAAAAACCCCGAGATGGTTCTTAAACAATATTTTCTGTGATCTCTTTTTAGCTTTCACAGCAATCAGTCCTCAGAGAAAAATATACGAGATGGATTTTGAACCAAAATTTCCATAATGACCTTTTTTTATCTCTTAAGAAATATTTCCCAAATGACATTTGTTCTTTTTAGAGTCCAGGGCGCTGAACATTCTCAGGCTGGCCCTGGTTTTATATCCATACTTATAATGCCAAACATTTGTAGCTTCCATCAGTATAATACAAAAAAAAGAAGCGTTAAATTAAAAGGTCATAAACTATAACACCCAAAAACATTTTTACTGAATCACAATTAGTATTTATATGCAAATTTTTATAACAAATTATGTTTCAAACATTGCTTATGAATTCTCACTTTCTTTATATCTAAAACAAAACAAAACAAAATCATTAGTAAGTCATTGTGTAAGTTTAATTTAATACTTTCCTCATAAAAATACTTACTTGCATTTGGTACAAGTATAAAAAACTGTCTGTCCTTCATCAGCTGAGCGCAATTGAAGAGTGGCATAAGACATCTTCGTATTGTCGCACATGGGACATTTACGTTTTATCACTGGACCGCTCGCTTCCTTGTCATCTGAACCGTCTTTGGTTTTATTAGGGTCGATATTATTAAATAAAATTGTAAACTTTGTTCTCATACTCCCATATACTGAAACGGTGTAATATATTATTAATATATAATTAACATCTAATTGAATACAAAAGTTATTATACCCACCTTCGGGAGTATATCCTGTAGTACAAGTATAGCAATGTATCTCTTTAAGTCTATTATCTGGCAGTGGAAGAATAGAACCGCATAACGGACAAAAACCGGCCATTGTTAACACGTGTTTATGTTTTGACAGATCTTATTTGGTCTTAACGCTATTATAAACGTATATGCATTATACTAAAAAACAATATACTATATAAAAAAACGCACAAATAAAGTAAAAAATATAATAGTAATTTATATTTGCTTTTTAACATTTTATATTAAATTGACCAATTCAAGGGAAGACCTAAAAATGCAAATTTTTAATGCTAATTATTTATTCATTTATTAAGATTTTTGAATTTAATTTATAATTTGGGATAATTTTAAAAATAATGTTATTTCATAATTGATTTTATTTAATAAAGATTTAACTTTACTAAAAAAACAACTGTGCTATAAGTTTATAAAATGCATCTTTTTAAATTAAAATTTATTAACGCTGAGAACAAAGGATGTCATAGGGGCCGTGTATATATTTTTATATCTAAATATATAAATATGTATTTTTTTATGTGTTTGTAGACCATTGATCATATATATGATTATCATTCTCAGGTAGCAAGACTTAAATATATTGCGAAAAGCAGCCGTTAATTTATTTATTTCTTAATATAATTGTAAAAAAATCACCTTAGAAAAACCAAAGGATGTGAAAAATGGATTACACGCGTTAAAAAGACCGTTATCAACTACATATAAAAAAGGTTATTTACACACATATAATTTTTATTATTTTTACCGCAAATAGTTATACTCGAACGATTTATTTTTACCATTTTTAAATTACGCAATTCATTTTTAACCTTTTTACTTATTTGTTTATTTAAGGTTCAATAATTAATATATTTTTTGCCTTAAGCATTGATCGATGATACCACTTAAATACAATAATATTTCATATGCTTTCATTGTATTATTCGTCGGTGCACCAGCCAATTAGCGTAACTCTATTTTTTTCTGAAATAAGATTTATGATAGAAACGAATTTATGGTGTCGAAATCAAAACTTATTAATTAATTGTTTCTTATATACAAATCAGCTGGACGAAATATTTTATTTTAAGACCTATTATTAAAAATAAACACATGGCCGCCGCGAAGTTTCGTTAACTGTCGTAATGGCAGTTGTCTTGCTTTATTGTCGATTTTTGCTTAAATCTTAAGTTCATCATACACCAAATGAGTATGATTGCCTTTATATATATTTATATACCTACCAATATAATTGGTATTTTTTTGTTGATTTTTTAATGACCGTTTCAGACATGTCTACCGAGAGGGTCACACAACTGTCACAAGCAAGAGACACGTTTCACACTATAATGCAAATAGCCAAACTTCTTCAGACTGGCTTGGACGCCGAAACTTTGACGTTGTGCGTTCGGCTGTGCGAACTCGGCGTCGATTCTGTGGCTCTAGCGTCGGTCATCAAAGAACTGAGACACATGGCAGAAGCGGAGAATGTTGGCGGACAAACAAATTGAGAGCTGTCATGTAGTCAATTTTATACGTACGATAAGTCACGAATAGTATTTTAGAAGCAATGGTTGATTATAAGATATTTTTACGAAAACCCACCTAACTATAATATGTAACAAATAATAATTAAGTTATATTACAAGTACTGGACTTATTTTTGTAAAGTATCATTTTTTAACATAGGAAATATATTGTTATATTTGTACACAAAATAATATTTTGGTTAGTTATATTTTTGCACCACAAAAATGTAATATTTTAATAAAACACTATTTTCACGATAGGTGAACGGTATTAAATATTTGTAAGAAATCTGCATAAAACAATACTTATCAATTAATAATGTAATAATAAAAATAAAGTATTATATTAATTTGTTGTTATTAATATTTGATTATAATAAATCTCTATAAATGTTCTTTCTTATATATAAATATCTATTGTAAACGAATCTTTCATAACACTAAATTATTATACGAGGATTAATTCCCTTAAGATCCATATTTATTGTAAATCTTCTGCTGTGAAAAGATGACTACTAGCCCAATGCGTTATGTGGTGAACACATACAATGAACTTTAATCAGTCTATAAAATACATATGTATAAATTTAATTAATAAATGGGGCTCTGTGCTCAAAGTAAAAATTTAATAAAAACAGACACTAATGTTATTTTTATCACAAAATGTGAAATTACAATTCATAAAACTATATTTTATTCTCCTAAAAAACAGGATGATATCAAAATTGTGCGAATTTTGGGATTGGTTAATTCGACTAACATTGTGGATCTTTGTAAAATACGTATGCCTGGATAAAGCCCGCCTCGCGCTCCACCAAAATTTCATCGTCAAATTTGCCGAGCCCTTGGAACCTTTTGTGTAAAAAAAACTGACCAGAACAACTTGAATGTATCGTTTCTATAAATCATTCTTTAACGTTCGTCTTTGTCGCAAAAAATCAAGGAAATACACGAGAAAACTATAGCCCATTAAAACGCAGATGTTTGATCCTGTGTTTTTCCTGACAATCCATGTTTCATGTTTTGCATTTCAACATACATTTTATGTCGAGCCCCTTTTTTAAGTTAGCAATATTTTATCGAGGAATAAATTTACTAAAATTCAATAATGAAAAGATCCTCAGTCGCTATATAATATATAGTTCTAAAATGTATTACTTTGATATTGGAAATTGCAAAAGATTTTTTTTGCAGTTAGTGTAGTCTAGTTACTTTGCATGATGTATATGCAATTAATTTACTTGTGATTTTGAAGAATGAAAATGTCGAACTGCCTATATTAAAATTACAATACTAAATTGGTGTATTTTAGGCACTTGTTAATTATATCGGCGCCCCGCTTAGAAACCGAATTGTTATGAACATCTCTGGCTTTTGGCTTTAACGCCTGCGAAAGTGATGGTTTAATATATTAATACGTTTAACAATTCCAAGTTTTCTATCGCCGTGCGAGTATTATTTTCCCAAACGTCGGTTTGGGAAAATAATACGCGCAATTAACTATTTATCACTGATAAATGGTTAATTGCGATTTTTAAATGATGTTTGGAATAAACATGCGCAGGGCGATACAAAACTAAGTTTTAAATTTTAAAACGTATATATATAGCAAATGTTGCTGGCCACTTCCGCAAACATTAGGCAAAAAAATGTTTATAACAATTGTTTTCTGAGTGTGGCGCTGATATAATTAACAAGTACCATATTTGAAATATTGAATAATTTTTGTATTGGTTACATTCCCTTTTTTTTGAAGGGTGGGCCTCGCGCTTTATTTTTGTGTAGGGTGCTCGTTGGTGCCAGGCCCTGGGTCTATTGTGCTTATAATTAATGAGAATATCAAATCAAATCCCAGCATCTTGACATATTTATTATTTATGTTTTCTATACGCCGATATAATCAGTTTGAAATATAACTAAATAAAAATATTTTTTTTTAAAAGCACCTCTGCCTTTTATTTCAGTAAATTCGTTGAATCGTCTAACAAAATTATATTCAATCATAACTATGAAAAAATCAGATGTTCTTAACACTTTGTGCGGGAGATGCATATTGGTTAAAATTGGGAGACAAGAATGAAACATTTTTTGCACTGCCATGATGGGATATTGTTCATCTACGTCCATTTGTCGTCGGAAAAATACTCAAACACTTCGTTTTTTTTAAATTATAGCAAAGGCAAATAGCATGTATACATTGTTGTCACATTTTTATTATAAGGTATTGGGATTCGTTCCTAATTTTTTGTTTCCAAAGCAGTCACTTTTCAATTTTTATACAATCAAATTTAAAACAGTTTCAGTTTTTATGTTGATGAAATTATGGCCAATTCAGAATCAGGCCATTCATTAGATGCAGAAGAAATTTATTAGAAATTGCATTTTTTCTATACTTTAAAGTGAGACCTACAGTCAATTTTTGCATACCAGTAGTTTATTAATCATAAAAATAATCCTTATAGAAAGCAAAGACAGTCAGATTCTGTTGCTTATAACGGTAATCTATTTGTGATAATTATTGCAGAAAACAGTAAAATTGTATTTTAAATAATTTTTCGACATCTAACATTGGAATTCAAAGGGATAACCAGAAGTAATCATAGGATAATTTTTTAAAGCCTCAATGGAATTTTAATAAAAATATATGAAATTCATAATTAAGTTTTAATATTTAACTAATTTACATTTATTTGGAATTTCTCATCTAAAATAAGAAAGTTTAGACATCATGTAACTTAAAAATAAAAGCGCTGTCAAATAAATTTAATAACTCACACTTAGATCACAATTTCATAAAGATTGTAACAATTTGAACTAGTATTACGTAGCCTCCTACGTAAGCGAACTCGACACCGGGTAAAAAACAGTCACTGCCGCTTTTTTCGCGTCGAGTTCGCTTACATAGGATCTACCTTAGTATATTAAGTTCAATTATTATGTGACGCCATTCCCGGTGCACCCAGCGCTGACGGATCTTCAAATATCGGTGCTTGAGGCTTGAACTGTTCGGCTGTGATTCTCGAAAACATAATTCCAATGCCTTCGATAAGGGCGAGTAGGACACCGCCGACAATTGCACTGCCGGCCATCGCGGGAACACCTAAAAGAATCACATGAATAGTAAACAATGACACTGTCAAGGGTCAGCAGATTATAGACTATTCAATATGTGATCCATCTCACTCACTCTCATATAAATGTAATAGATGCACATATGTTTGTGATTTCTGAAAATTTCTGTCAATTACCAGCAAAAGGTTTATGGAGTTGGATAGCTAGCTCTCGATAAGTAGTCACATGAGCAATTATGGCCCTTACCTACATAGACAGGCTTACACTTCAGTACACTATGCAGACTGAGGCTAATAAACCAGACTGTCTAGAAGGTATAGAAGACACGGTATGAAGTGGCCTACAGGTGGCAATACAAATCAAGCGTGCAACATTAAGGCACTACAATAGCTTAAAATGGATGCCGCACTTGAGGAGCAACGCACTATCGTATCGTTTGTTTTTTGAGTAGCGAAGGGGTGGAACCTGTTGACATTTATAAACAAATGAAAGTAAAGTATGGTGATGCACGTCTGTCTCTTTAACAAGCGACCTTCTCAAAGAGGCCTTTTTTCTAAATATATGTATCTATGCATCTTGTAAGAGCTGAAAAACTTTTGCATATTTTTTGACACACATAATTTACAAAAGAAAACATTAAAGGTTTTCATTTGACCCTCCCTCGTTTATACATGTATAAATTTTCACTGACTTGAATGATGATAAAATGTATATATTACATTATTTATAATTACCATTTCGAGCTGCTAATATTCCACCAGTTAAAGCACCACTCATTATGGAATTCCAAGGATCTTCTTTTTTTCTTATATGTACTAGTGTGCAGTCAATAGTGGAGAACATACCGCCCCAGACTCCGAAATTTCCGGCTATTATGGGTGACTTATGCTTGACTGCCGTTAAACTGCCAATCTAAAGAAAAACATTAGTCAATATCGTAAAGAAAAGATTCGTTGATCAAGTAACTTACCAATCTTTTGTTAAAGCCAGAGGGTGCGTTTCTGAATCCTTTGATGGAGTGAAATATTCCACCTCCGATAGCGCCCATCAGGAAAGCGCCACCACAATCGTCGAGGATTCTCCACGGGCATGGTTCGCGCGTATATTCATCCATATTTTATAACTAGAAAATAATATTATCAGTTTGGAAAGAGAGCGTGAAAGTAAATTCAAAAAGTGAAAAATATTGCAGAATTGCAAGTTCATAAATAAATAATTTTATAGCATTTGTGATAGTCTGTGTTATCCTTATCTTGTACTGTTGTATAAGTTGATACAAGTGGATATAAAAAGATAATTAATCTTAAAGAAAAAAGATTTCAAGCATGGAGAGAAGAATAAAACTGCATAGTTACCCGTTAAAAATGAATGTTTTTGTAGTATAAAGTTACTTGTATACTTTTGGCATGAAGGACACAGATAAGGAAATGAAATTGGCTTTTGCATGCGACATTATTAGATGATAATAATAAAAACTGAGAGAACAATCGACAATGTTTCTGGAATGGCAAAATAGCAATGTTTTTTGCTAAAAAATTATATTTTAAGGGTGAAAATCAAATAATAAATGTCCAATTCCAACAGTTGCTTGTTCCGATTATTTACCCGAGTCAATATGCGGTTGTTTTATTAATTAAAATCTATTAATTTTATGTTGTGACAATCTTCTTCTATGCCGAAGATATATAGAAATAGTAACATTTTATAGTAATGATGAAATATTATATTATAATTGTATTAAATCATATTTAATAGCGATCAATTATATTTTATATCATTTAACACATTCTAAATAGTCAGTTCACAGATAAAACCATACTATTTTATCAATCATGGCAATGAACGTTGATTAGAAACGTCATTTGCGAAATGTCAGTTACATTTTTCATTATATTATTGCTAATAAATTAAATACGTTATATAACACATAATTGTTTCAAATATAGATATAAATATACACAAAATTAAAAATAACTCACTGTATATCCGCCGAACCTCAAAAATGGGCCCCTCTGGCTATTTGATTCTTAAAAGTGGTCTTAACGCGCGTTTTAGTAGCCATTGTTTTGCGCCCACGTGAAAATATTTTTTATGTACCTAATTTATTCATGTTTTTATTACAAATATTTTATTACAACTTAAAAAAATAACTATAAACTGTTTATTAATTTTAATTAATAAGCGGAATTTTTTATACTTAATACGTATTCAAATTTTAGGTATGTGTTGCAAATAAAGTTTTTATAGTATATTTTCTGTATATAAATGTTTTCTTTTAAGTTTTCAATTCAATTACAAAATTTTGCTTATAACCTTATATTTTCCCCAACTTTACGGGAAAATAATACTTTATAAAATTATATTTTAAGAAGCCTAAATGACTAATCAAAATATAAATACAGGAACGCTATTCCCTTTTTAGGTAATCAGTGTAATTTCAGTTTATGTGAACCCAGAGACGAATATTCTAGTTATATTATTTTTGCGTTGTAGTTGAGTTGTACAGTGTGCTGTCGATTACTATTCAATTAACCCCAACAACATTTTATCAGATCTTCTAACTTAGTTACCAATAATGTTAATTACCTTAGGCCCAATAATGTTCAGCGTCCCGGGTTCACGGTCATCTCGGAATTTTGTTCGAGAAGGTTTACGGAGTACTAATTGCCACTAGGTGTAAAAAGGGGCAAAACCATTTCGAGGTTTTCGTTTTAGAAGGAAAAAATGTTGCATTTGGTATAAAAAAAGGCATTTCGAAAATATTGCTTAAAATCCGAATTTGTTTTTAGAAGTTCTTGATACCGTGCTAAATATAGTAAAATAGGTCCCTCATTCAGAATAAATAGCGCCCTCATTTGTAGTAATTAACGGCCCTTTTGGGGTTGACGCTCCGGGTGACCGCCAGTACAACTTAGCCCTCAAACTGACCATAGTAAAAAATAACGGCACGATGTTTCGGTGCGTTTCAGCTCTACTACACCACTGTTTGTTTAGCCATTTCCTTGCTTGATTAATTAGTTGTTATTGTTTCCTTGGCTAGATTATTTTAGTGTAATTTGTGTAAAGGAATTTTATTTATAGAAAAATTTTATTTTATTGTAATTCAGCAATATAAGTTATATACAAAAGCAGTTAAAACGCATTAAAATTATATTTACCGATATTAAATATATTTTTATCAATAATATTAAATATTAAAAAAAATAGCAAAATAGTAAAAAAAACTACAACAATGATAGAATTATACCTCTCATATAGTTCAAATAATGCCTTATTACTTAAAACAATAAGCTCTTAAATAATTTTTAATTTATCAAACCTATCTGCGATTTTTTTGTATCTATAGCAAAAAATAACACTGAACAAAAATTAAAATAGTATTTTTCTGTTATATTCACTATTTTGACTGGTAGCAGATAGACACATATTGAGCCGCTGCAGTAGCACTTTATTGAACGATTTTAAATTACAGCCCGTCCAAGATATGAACGACCATCGTCATAGTACTGGTAAGAGAATTTAATAGGGTGACCATGTGAAATTACAAGTGCAATTAATTTTTACTTTTTTAATTTTATTTGTTGAGGAAAATGTAAAATAACACTTGCTTACTTATTTTGCTTATTTGTATACATATTTAACTCAAAAACATGACAGCACTCACCAAAATATTATTTAAGACGTATACCGATGGCGGCAACTTTGGCGCAAAATAATAAAGGCGAGCGAAAATGGCCCGATTTTATGACCCGTCATAAAATCACTTAAGGGACAAATTTTTACAAAAAATACGGTTAACCATCGGGTGCGGGTATAAGCGCAGAGACATCTAAAACATAATTTATGGGTTGTACGGAACAGAATGTAAATATTTAATAATATATGTAAACAAAGAACAATAACATCGCGAACGTGTTTGAGCGCGAAACATTATAGTTTTTAATGCAATTTCCAGCGCATGGTCACCCTACTTTAAAAACATCCCTGATTTAGTATTGGTAACGTTCTCATATCGGTGTAAAAAAATTCGTGGAAAACTGTAGATGTGTGCATGAATGCGTACACGCACCCTTATTTACAATACAACGACGATGGTCGTTAACACCTTGGACAGACTATACATGTTTATACAAGTGAGTCAGTGTCGACAAGTGAAGGTTAGTTATGCTAGTGTTACCAAAGTGCCGCCAAGTTTTGGCCATATAAAACCTGAATAAACACATACATATATATATATATATATATATATATATATATATATATATATATATATATAAATAGGCACCATACAATATAAATGTTTTATTTCACTTTTAATTTATATAGATACATTACATTTCCAAAACATATTTCAAAAATTTATGAATTTCGAATGTTTGTTTTAAATATATTTTTTTATAAAAAAAGTAATTTGATAATCATAAATTCTGGGAGTCCTTACTTTTACTTATTTACGAAGTCATACAAGCTTTTTCATGTAAATAATTAGGTTTAGTAATTTCCCCACTGCAGTCTACGTCATATTTAATTGAATATTAGCTGTATAGCATTGTATTTTTTTAATGGAGAATATGTAAAAAAAAATGCTATAATAATATTAAATTATTCCCCCCCCCCTATAATAATTAAAATATAAATGATTCTTTCTTTTTAAATATACTTACAAAAATCGTTACTAAATATTATCTCTTAAGGATTTTAATTTAATTTATTTTTTTCTTTAAATTAGAAAAATTAACTATTTTTTTTGCAATATTTTAGTTGGTAATATTTTTGCAATTTATGTTTATAATATTTATTTTTATCTGTTTTATTATTACTATTATATATATTTTTTTTTTAAATATAATAAACTTTTGAATATTTTTACTCATATTACTGTATCCCAATACAAAATCCTCTATGCACTTTCAATATATTAATTTATTAATATAATATAATTATTTCATCTCATATTCCCGTAATCTATGTAAAAAATAAACTTGAACGCGTAAAATCATGACGAACGTCGAATCTAAATTTAGTCATCTGCTTTGAAGAACAGAAATGACTATTTTTACTCCACACCACATGACTCTGTTCAGAAGCAACATAGTTCTTCTGGTATAGGTGAGTAAACAGTTGTGTTCCATAGCTTTTCAACTCAATTTTAGTTTTAGGTTAACTTTTTTGTACAACATCATCAAACTACTGTTTACAACATAATATGGTTTTAACTTCACAGAAAATTATAAATAAATCCACTCTTTACAATGGCTGATGCTAATCAGACGAGTGCTGAAGATGCAAATAAGATTTTGGAACAACAACTACTATGCAATATACAGGAAAACACCAATATAAACACCGTTATTCAAAGTTGTGATGTAAAAGATACCAAAAATGTAGAAAGAGAGCACGAAATTGTCGCAGATACAACTAGCAGCATGGAAATTGTAAAAGAGAGCGTTGTACCGGAACCCGTTGTTGAGCCGTTACTTGTTGACGATAACAAATCTGAAGTTGAACAACCAAATCTAGAATTGAGTGACTGTAACAAGGTAATAAAATATTTTTATTAATGAGATCATTGACGAGACTAAATATTAAGAGTTATTTTAGGATGAATCTAAAGATTCTAACGATCAACAAGTTTCTTCATCTACCGACAGTTGCTCTACATCTAATATGACGCAGGTATGCAACAAATTTACTGAGATGTAGTATTTTTTTATTACTAAATAATACATATATTTCAAAGGACGATTGGAAAATGAGAGAAAGTGATCTTTTAAAGAAAATATCATCATTAGAAAAACAATCAGATGAAACCACAATGAAAGGATTACAGATACAATTGAAGGTACATATATTATATTATTTTGATGTGCAACATCTTTATATTATATAATATGACTGGATGGTTTTAGGTAAAATGTGAAGAGAACGAAATCCTAAAAGCTCAAGTAGTGAACTTACAAACAGAAGTGAGCGCCGTGATGAAGAAGCCGAATGCCAAAAATAAGGATATGGTATTAAAGATTAAAAAGCAGCACGAAGATGTATAATTTTAAATAAATTTACTTTTATATTTTATTATATATAAATCATGAATATCATTGTATATATTTTAGCTTTTGACTAAGGCGAAAGGTATGATATTTGATAAGACAAAAATGATCAAAAACCAAGAGTTGCAGATTGAAGCGTTGACGACACAAGTCTCATCGTTGAAAGAAGTTGTTAGTATTACTAAGAATTTGTTGGAGATACGTAATATGGAGGTTACTCACTTACAGGTGACTAAATAATCTATTATATTAACATATACTTTTAACAACTTATAATGGTTGTTGAAGAAAATATGGTAATACATCCATTATTCTTTGTTTATGTTAAGATCAAGATATATTGCATACATTTTTAATAAACACTATTTACAGGATCGATTACAAGTAATGGATATGAAGTTGCAAGCTGAGAAAGAAAGACACAACTTGATGATTAAAAAGATTGACAGTGGCACAATGTTAAATGCTGAACTGAAAATGGAATATGAGAAGCAGTTGATCTTGTTCAAGGTTTGTATAATTGAATTTATTTTAAGTTTTTTATTTCACTTATACTTAATTATATATTTATACGTTACAGGAATTAAAGCGTCGTTATGAAGAAAAGTTTGTAAAGTTGGAAGCACAACTTAAGATACAAAACGGTGAAACTAGTTCTTCAGAATAAATTTATTATATGTACATAATATTTTTTTATATAATAAATTTTGTACTTTTAATACATTAAATAATGTAAAGTATTAACCTATTAATTATGTTCAATTTTATTTACAACATAGCTAAAAATATAGAAGTTATATAAATAGATAAATAATATTTTATATAATTATACATATAGATGAGACACTTTGGTGCTAATGCAATTTCCATTTCTATCAGTGGTTCGTTATACGGAAAGAATTCATGCAGAGTTGGTTTTATCTTGTACCAAATTGAATTAAGAAAGAAGCTGTCCATTTCCGTTTAATAGGAATGGGTTCTCAATATAAATACTTGCCCTGAGGGTAGTAAGACATTCTCAAGTCACATCTATTGGGATTCACACATCTTGGAGCAGAAAAAAATAGGTAAGATAACTTCTATGTGAATGTATAACATTATGTTTTTATCGTTTTAAAAGCACCAAAGATTTACATAAACTTAGATTCAATTTATTTATATACCATTTTATAATATGTGAGATTTATGTTGCATTAATTGTACAATGCAAAAGCTCAATGTTATCTCTGCAACTCAATATCATACCGAGACTTTAAAAAGAACCCTGATAAATTAAATATAAAACATTGCAATAGAATTACATCGTACAATAGATTGTTATAACCAAACTTATGTAACTAAAATAATAATAAATAATTAAAATAATTAAATTATTTATTGTATTTTTATTGAATTAAAAACCAATATTGAAAAATCAAATAAATTGTCTAACCAACGAATTTGTCGAAGTAATCATAGTGTTTTATTAACTATTTTTCTTGTTTAGTACATTTATTATTATTTTCTGTTAAGCTAGTTGCTAATTTGTTTGAAAAGGTATTTTATGTATTTTTATATTTAGCGTTTCATTAAAAGTTTAGTTAATTTAAAACTAAGTATAGCAAATAATTATAGTTGGAAATAGAGAATCGATTTTTTAATTCAATATTTTAGTATTAATTTATTACTGAAGGATCGTAACCAAGCAAGTTTAAATCAGAATTTTCCTGTTTGACTAAGTTTTTAGGTCATAGAATAATCTGAATAATTAGGTAGGAAGTAGGAAGTTTGAATTTTCCTACAGGAAGTAGGAAAAAGTATAAAAGGAAACTTCTTTGGATGAACATGACATGATTATTTATATCGTACAATCACCATGTAGTTGACATTTGCAATTAATAATTAATCAATTTTTATACAGAATGTATCTAAAGTGATTATTTATTTTGCAGAAAATTAAGTAAAAAAGGAAACAAAAATATATTTAAAAAGTTTCAATTTGACCACCAACGATGCATATTTATAGTTCATGGTGACTTCATGTGTTGCGAAACACGACCAAGTTCATGAATAGCTTAGTAGTAAATGTTTTGTAATACTTTTCTTTTACAAAAAAACCGTTCTTTTATATAAATTAAAATTAGGTGAACTTAGCGAAATAATACAATTTTCAAGGTATGTTGTTTTTTTTTATATATAAGTATATATATTTAATTACTTCATACATACTTTCATTCACGAAAACAAATCTTTCGTGAGTTTTTCTATATTTCTTAATTAAATTTATTACTTATATTTTCTAACTACATATATTTTTGATTAACATAAAAATTAATTCATGCTATTAGGGAATCTAGTTCTATCGAATGACCAGGCATAGGATTTTTTTTTGGGTTTTAGGGTTGCAAACTGTCAAGCAAAAAGAGCAACTTAATTGCAAAAACTGCTGATGGTGTGATCGATTTTCCTAAACAAAACTTAACCGCTTGGTTAAGATTATACATTTTTATATAATTTAACATATTTTATCCCCAAAAGCTATCAATTAAATTTAATAAAATGTCGAATCAGATAGTCTGATTGTCTTAATATTATAATTTTGAACATGTATAAATCATCTGTAAAATGAAAACAAAAATATAATTGATTTGAACGCAAAAAATAATATCTCAAAAAAACTCATGTTTAGTTGAAACAAATTATTTTAAAATTAAGTAAAAAATATTCAGGATAAATAGTTTATATAATTAATTATATAAACTATTCGGCATTATAATTTACAATGAATAGATTAGGAGTAGGGTCCGGTTTTTAATAAAAGCGCATTTTATTAATAACAATTCCAGTCTGCTGCGGGGACTCGAACCCGTGGCTTATGGGTTATCAGTCCAGACCTTAAGGACTAAGCTATTCCGGACTTATCTGAGCCTGTGGGCCTCTATTTGCCCAGGTCTATTTTACACGATTCTTTTTTTATTTTTAACCGATAAAAACTTACATGTTAATGTACGATATTATATAAATTTTATCTTGAACATATTCATATCTTCGTACAGGTATGCTGTGTTACTTTCTGAAAGTTTAATGTACACTATTATTTCTCGTATTGTTTTATAAGTATATATATTTATGGCATTAAAAACTATGCTTGGTAATCCGAGTCATCATACATGAGTAATATATTTTGATATTGATTAGGTTGATTTTTATAGATGACGCCATCTCTAAACTCAAAACCATACAGGAAATACAGCCTGCTTTAAAAGTTATTAGCACATGTCAATAATTTATGGTCGTCCGTATGCGGAAAGTGCAAAACATAATGTGATATAATAAAGAAGCAGTCGAGTTGCGCAGCGATGGTTATAAATTGTTGGATGCTTCTCAAAAATGCGGAAGGCGCTTCCAAACAGCTGATGTCGTAACGTTCGCGAATTGTTTAAATACAATAATATTTATATGTGTATAAATAGACATAGCACAAAAGAAAAACTTGTTTCCGGATCTGATCGAATGACCATACAAAGAAGAGACATGGAGATAGTAGACCTTCGCTTTCGGGTCAGCGCACTTCGGCGGTAACCTTGTCTAAAAAACCGACGTCGTTAATAACCAGAGCTCTTGCACGTAATAAAAAAGAGTGATATGAGCAATAAATACGATTCTCACGTTCAGAATCATAAATGGCCGGTTCATTTCCTGATTCGTTTATAATCAGTGGCGCATCAATGCATCATGCGAATGAGTGAGTCGCTAGCTATTGGCATAGGTGGGCGTCTCAAAGATGAAAGTTTATTTAAACAAAATTTAGTTTCTATTTTTATGTATAGAGAAAAGAACTAAAAATATCTGTTTTTCGGAAATTTTCTCTGCTATACCACTGATACATCTTTTAATACTATCGTTTCAAAAAAGTCGAAAAGACTTTTCAGATAGAAAGATAACTATCTTATAATCAAAGCTATCGTTAGATATATTTTATTTTTATTAAAAAAATAGCTTAGAGAGAGAGAGAGAGAGCTGATAAATTATGTATTATTTTTTTCTTTAAACTTGAAAGAAAGCGTGATTTTATTTTCTTATAGATTGCATTCTAATAAATATTTACTTTTATATATTCATTACAAAAAGTTTTGATGTATAAAATAGTCATTGAAAAACAAATAAGAACATGACTTTTACTATGGAAATTTATAAATTTGGCTTATACAATTTATCATATACATAATGCAAAGCTCTGTATGAATATAGGTTATTTTTAAATTAAAAGCTTGGCTATGCCAATAAAATATAATGATTTCTTTCATATATAATTCTCATCAATTTTCCAAAATTCGCTTAAAAATCTATTTTTTCCAGTACTATATTCCGACAAAATGATTTAATTTGTTTTCCATTACTAAATAATGAGCTTTACAGGTGAAAAATATAATACCTTGAATGTACCAGAAAAACAATTTTGTAAACAAACATATTCTTTATCTATAAAACCATTGCTAAATTCACATTACTTTAAATTAAATAAGTTTACATGGAATGCTCAATGTCAAATAATGTTTTTAAAAACTTGCATGGTATGAACTTGAAAGTGTGTTTTTAAATTAAATTAGTTTAAAATAATATCTCTGGTTTGTAAAATAAGAAAAAAATAATAAAAAAAATTAGTAAAATTGAGCTCTATTAATTTTGTTATAAATTTAAAATAAAAACGTATTTTTGTTCTATAAAATCTTAAATGTGTTGCTTAAATCATACACAAAGTACCTTAATTGAAGAAATGAGATTCCTAGTCTCACATGCTTATCTTCTACTGGTTACTATGATCTACTACGATCGAGACTGGCGATTCGGCTCGATCAGCTGAGCCTGCCGGTTTTTGCTTCCTAGGTACCTGCCGGAAGGACACCGAAGCCAACACGTTTGGCATGCACGGTATGTGTGATTGAGAACTGCGCGAAGATCCGGCAAAGGAAAAGTATTAAAGGAGCTCATACGGATGCTGCTGTCGAATTCGACGTATGCTTGCTCCGGTCGGTAGTCTCCAATCCTAAGTAGGTTCACCAGAACCGATCGGCGGCAGTTGGCACACAGTATCGCGAACAATATTTTTCGCATTCGATTCGTACAGATAATAAATATCTATTGTTTTAATCTTTTTCTGATTTAGAAAAGCAATACGATGAACGGACGAATTGCCTTGTTAGTGTTCGGAATTGTGATGCTGGCTGCGTGGAACAGTCAAGTGGAAGCCAACCCAGCTATTGGTAAGATATAATCTAAAAATATATCATATATTCTTAGTACTTACATTAATAACATAATTATTTTTTGTAATATAGTCGGATACGACTTGTTGGGAGTTTGCATCAAGAATTGTGCACAATGTAAAAAAATGTATGGACCATGGTTCGAAGGACAATTATGTGCCGATGCTTGTATCAAATTTAAGGGAAAGATTATTCCTGACTGCGAGGACGTTGGATCTATAGCACCATTCCTAAATAAACTGGAATAAAACTGATTTATAATAGCTGCAACGAAATGATCTCAATTATATTAATTTATTTATACTATTGTATTATTTATCTGATATTATATAAATGAAAAATAAATGTGATATGATATAATATAATATGCATTATTAATTTATAAAAAATCATAATCCTATGTTCAATTTTCAGTCAGTCAGCGAAATGGAATTCAAAACTGATTTGTAGTGTTATAATGATTAAAATATTATAATATATAGCATGCAAAAAACACAGTACAATGTGCATTTTTTATCTGCTTATTAAAAATTTGCGAATGTTCTAAAAATAATAGTAGGTATGAGAGTATTTCTACTGTAATTTAAAAATATGTCTAAGTGCCTACTTTAATGGCATAAAAACGTGTTATACTTTTAATTCAGGAGATGAAAGTTGCACCATGATCATCTGCCTCAATTGCCAAGATACTGAGCGAAAAAAAGCAACTAGTTATCCAATCGAGTCTTTTCCCTGAATCAAAAAAGATTTATTCGGAACAAACTAATCTTTCGAGAAGTCATAACATACTTCTAAGGAATTTGGATTTATCAAAATTGTACAATGGAACGGAGTTGGTTGCGAAATCGAAACGCCTATTCGTTTCAAGAATATTTAGTGATAATATTGACTTGAGGTAAAAATATTTCTCTAAAATAACTATACGTTGGTAAGATCTGAAACTTATGCGTAAACAAACCACTCGGTACGAAAGCTAGTTATATCTATTTTATTTAAATTACCGCAATGCACGAGGATGCTGAAAAACTAAGACATGGCAAAGATGTTGAGTTTGTACTTTGAGCTCGCGTAGTTAAGCATATTGGTCTGTGGATATTGATGTTCAGTTGACATTTGGAGAAATTAAAATTAGAAACATTTTAACCAGACCACAACTAAACGAAAGAGAAATTATTCGTGGATTTCGCGAATATATTCTCGAAAATACATATCCTGAAAAACTACTGCGTTTGATATATGTATGTTCTAAATTCTATTCCCATTTCTTCAAATAAATGTGAATGCGGTTTTTCGCAAATAAATCTAATTATTACCCCAATAAGATTTTCGTTGAAGATCAAAACAGTTTCGGCACTTTTGTTCATTAAACTCGTCGGATCACCTTTGACACTTTTCGATACTATAAAATAGGTTGATCTGTGGTTACTCAGAGGACGACACTCGGCTATAAACAAAGAAAATTAATCGAGATGATTTGTCACACGAGAATTGGACATAATTTAAAAATAAATTAAAGTATATAATTTTATAGATCTTTAGATTCGTCATGTCTAAAATAAAATGAATTATGATATTTTTTTATGCGCTTTGTGGCAAAGGAAAAGCTGCTTTAAATTTTATTTAAATGATATTTTAATATAATTTTCTTTAGTAAAAAACTTGACAATAAGTGAGTTCCAGTACCCTTTTTTATAATAAAAGGACTGGGTCTAACTGTCTGCGATATTAAATAAGAATAATATAAATATCTAATTAGACCGATAGAAGCGTTTTGACAGATTTTAAAGGAAGGTTCTATATTCGGATTATGTTAAGTCGCTTTTAGTTAATATATGGTCTCAAGAGGGAAGTAATAAATAATTGATATATAAATATATGTGAGGTGTTCTATTATTTGTTACACATTTGTCAGAGCTTAAATACTCAATAACCGTTGAAAGATATATTATAGTTGCGTCAGGCACTCTTATGGGATTATGTCAGTGAAAGGATAAAGCTTAAGACTAGGAGAGATAGGGAACTTAGTCTAGAAGTAAGTGGCACACTATAAGTAAGAATGAAAGTCCAGTCTAATGACAAATTCTCTAATTGCTAATTTAGCATATTTGGTTATATCCGATTAAACGTTATTTTTAATTATCACAGACAATGTGTTGAGTGAATTATTGTCATAATGTCGGTAATTACTCTCAAATATTTACGTTTATAAAGCCCTCGAATTTATTAAAAAAAAACTTGTTATTTAACATCATAGATTTGCTTAAGTTTATCTAAACCGTGGGCCGGAAACCTTTTTATGCCTACCGCTCACTTTTGTATAATTCTTATTGGAAAATTTTCTTACCGCCCATCAATATCGCAGTAATTAAATTTAGTGCAAGTGTAAAATATTTTTATATAGAGGGGGGAATGTTTGTAAAAAATACTTGCTTAAATTATTTTTTTTATTTATACTTATATAGTCAAACATGCAAAGTTGTTATATAAAGCTCTGGAAACCACACACAAGCCCTCGTTACGACCAGAAAAAATAACACGCAATTGTTCTTACTATAAATATTTTCCGTCATTGAAAGAATATTTCTTTGTTGCGAAACGACCACAGATGTCCACATTTGTAAAGGGTCTAATTCTCAAAACTCGTGCTAATTTACTGTGACTAAAATAATCATCCATCAACAAGGAAATCAGACAATAGCGTAAAGGATTGGGACCACACGTAAAGGATTGAAACAAAGAATATTTATTTGTTGCGAAACGGTCATGGATATAATAAATCACTGGATACACAAAATTCACGTTGCAGTATACGACCTAGGACAATGCCCATCAAGCAAATGTCTCTTTCCTATTTCGCTGTTCTAAGAAACAAGTACATATATTATGATTATGATTGGTCAGCAAGCTTTGCAATATTGGATACATAAGACTGGACTCCGATGAGGAGAGGGTAGTCACAAGCAGCCACTCGAAGAGACCAGCAGACGCCCGCTGCCAGCGGACAACATACTGTCATGGGCGTTCACATCCCGACAGGGCCTCCTCCGTAGAAGAGAGGGATCATCCTCCGCTATACTGTCGCTGTCACGCCACCTACAAGACCTTGAAAACCTCCCAAGGCATCATCCCTGCGCCAGATTCTCAACCACCGCTCGGAAAAAACATCTCGCCATTTATCGTCTGTCGCAATTGTAATATAATCTAATAAAACTCTTGCGTCTCACTGGCTACGAAGTCTCACCCCAAAAAAATTCTCGTTTTGTGTTGATGTTGGTTTATTCGACAAAAAGGCTTCAAATATGCAGAGTAAATTATTTGTTCTCTTGCCCGTCGATTCAAATATACTGCATTCCGTAAGATGTTGGTTATCTTACACTACTCTCTATAAGACTGGAAGGAATTTCTTACTCTAATTGTTACGCCAATGACAAATTTTTAATTTTTTCAATGGAATCTAAAGATTTAATGGAGTCGCGAGGATCCTTTAAATTCGTCGAGCAATTAAATTATCTGCGAATAGTTTCTTTCCCTATTTTACATATTTTTGCTTTTGAAGAATAACTAAAAAAGTCATTCTTTTTTTGTCTTTGATGAAAGATTCTGGATTTTGCAAATATTTAGTCTGCTTTCTTCGATTATATATTTTTCCTTTAATTGGCCGGTGAAATTTCGAGATTAGTTAAGAATTTAAGTTTTTCCAATTTTTTTAACAAATATTTTAAGGCCCCCTCTGCTGTCAATAATAATCGTGATACAATTATCAATAACATATAAAAAAACTTTTTGGATTATCGAAATTGAAAAAAAAACCCTGAATTGTTTTGCATTATGCCGATTTTTTTATCAAAGAGGGTTTCACCAAAGCAAAAATAAAACCGCCGGCCGGTTAGAGTAATAGAAAATCGTAAAAAAAAGTTGGTCATTCAAATACTTTCGATCTTCCGAGAAATAATGCATATTTTCAAAAATCTGGCACGAACACATTCGGAAAGGTTACTTGTCTGAATACCGTATTTTATTACTTAAGCTGTGTTAAAAATTTGTAAACAATTTTTTGTCATACCCAGCCTCCTATTAAAACCGTCACTTTACTTATGCAGCGTTATAAAAAAGACAGTGGTATATTCGTACAAATTTAATTTTAGAATTCTCGATATATTTTTTTCGAGAAATTCTCAAGAAATAATTCTAGAGAAAAAATACTAACGACAACTGATCTAAGCATTTCTCAGACTCGGTTCGTCGCCGTTGAGCTTCAATGCGCTGGTCTATTTGTTTTCTTTGTTGCTTCACCAGCATTTCTTCAAGGTATCTGAAATGTATTGACCTAATCAAGTAAAATATATTTTACTTGATCAGGTCAGTAAGCGTTAGATTAAAAAAATAAAAATTGCAAAAAGCTCGCAGTTTATAAAAGGCGTTCTTACTAATTTTCAAGTTTTACTTTGAATCGTCAATGATAAAATATAAATTATTCGTTTTTTTATTATAACAAGGAAAAAAGAATAAAGTGATATTAAGAACAATAAGTCAATATTTAAATAATGAGCAATTTATTTCATTCATTTTGTTTACATTGTGAACACTTATCAGTTGAATAATTTTTATTAAACATTTTAATGACTCAATATTAAATTGTTCCTACCTATATACCCTATTCCATTACAATGTTATTTGATGACACTCTGATAATGTGCTGGAATATTATGAAATTATTAATAAATAATATATACGTTAAAAAAAAGACAATGGAATTCAAAACAAATGTTATAAAATCATAAAAAAAGTAACTTAAAATGGAATGTTTATAGATAATACACATAAAAACCGCTATTGAAAGAAATCAGGAATGAATAAAATGGTTGATAAAAAACATTTTACCTAAATATATATAATATATTTATATATCAATAATTTATATTTATATATTTTCATGTTTTATGTCAATAATTTATTATTCTATTACTCTACTTTACATTAGGATTTTTTACCCAAATTTTTGTAATTCACAAATCGCCTATTATATTTCACTTAAATGAATATATAATGTATGTTTAATATACCAACACTAATGAAAGCAGTTGAAGCAGCGAAGTAACGTCGATTAAAGGATATAAAAGTGCACTTGTCGTGTGTTCAATTACTAAATCAATGCGCACGTTTTATATGTAACGAAATAAAACATTTGCAAATTAACACGACTGCTTTTATTAGCATTTGAAATGCGACTTTATAGTATGGCCTCATAATTATGTTGAAAAGATATTCAGAATAATAAAATTAAATCGAGAAAAGCATTGCGATGACGCCCCCCTTCGGCGCCTTTTAATTTAATCGATACGGCATTTAGCAATCGTACAAATTCATGAGGCCATAATAAAAAGTCACAGGAATGTATTGATCTTATAATATATTTATAAGTAACAATAATATTAATTATTACAGTAATAATTTTATCTATTACTTTGTTTATATCGTTAAAATATTATCATCATCCATCAACAGGAATACATGGAAACCTCCCATAACATTGCAAGGTAGCAAGAATTTAACTTGACCTAATGCTTTTTTTAATTAAGAGTAACAGTAATAGTGGTGCTCTTAGTTGCTAATAAATAAATTTTAAAGAGCAATCTAATAAATTTTCATAATAAAGTAATATCATGTATATAATATTTTTTTCGAATTAACGTCATTAAACAAATCTATTCATAATATATGTATACAACGCAACAACCAAATTATTGAGAAATACTAAAATCGTTAATATAAATAAATTCGATAGTTGCAGTGGTCAGTTTACAATTCTTTTTTTTTATTTTTTTATTAGATAATATTGATCTATTTTTATTATAAATAAAAATCAAAAGTATTTTATCAATATTATTATAATCAAGTATCATACGTAAAAATTAGGAATACAACTAAAAAACATACTAATTTTAATTTTCAATTTGTATCGTTTTTAGGTATGTTCCTTATTTTATTAAGTTCTTAGGCAAAGTGCCAAAGTATACATTATATAATATTATAATATAAATAATGCGTATATATCAGGGGATTTTAAGTATCATTTGCTTGTAATACTTCCAAGACCGCCGATATACAGAATATATTAGTTATATTATAATGATATACTATTAAAGGAATAAATATTATTATTCTAATGTGCAAGAGGAAATTTTTCATAATATTTTTCGAAGATTAAGCAGATTATGTAATCACTCTACCATTTTTTAATTATAATATTGAAACTTTAGACTCGAAACAAACCGCTTGTATTTTATATTACTCAATTAATAATAAAAATCCAATTCGATAGTGCATTCAATTTTTTTCAACTAACGAAGAGTTTTAAATATTTTTATACGAGTA
The DNA here is from genome assembly GCF_051122295.1 of Plectrocnemia conspersa. Taxonomy (NCBI): domain Eukaryota; kingdom Metazoa; phylum Arthropoda; class Insecta; order Trichoptera; family Polycentropodidae; genus Plectrocnemia; species Plectrocnemia conspersa. Next base: position 16,840,289 of record NW_028277165.1, read on the forward strand.
TCCTTCTGTTGTACTACTACCACTTTATAATTTTGTTGTAGCGATACGACAGTAGAATACTTATTATAGTAATCGTAACTGTTATAATTGATTTTCATATGAGTAAATCGAATAATTTAAATCAATCTTAGTTTGTGTGTATTATAAAGTATCATAGATGAGGAGAATGTTTTAAAGGTAGTGAAAATCTCCCACGAGCAGCGCATTAGAAGCGCTGTCGCACGGGGGTCAGTACACCCAACTGACAGGTATCCATTGTGGAGTGGTATGAACGCGTTCGATGGAAGCTTCCAATGTGGCTATTGTTTCTTCGATGTCGTTGTTGACGATGGTTAGATCAAAGAAGTGGCCGTACATTTGGCGAAGCTGTTCAGATTCCTTGGCAAGTCGTTCGAGGCTTCCGTCGTACTAAAAATAAAGAGCAAAGTTGAGTACCACTGGTTTAATTTATAGCAAAATCTAAACTAATATTAAAATCCATTTATACATATATATATATAATATTATTTAATCATCAGTAAATCTTCCGTTGCAACAGTATCGGCGTTAAGACAAACACAATCAACAAGCACTAAGTAAGTACTGGGACACCAGACTGAAATCAAAATCACTACGAACGATCTAGCTCGATTTATTTATTTATCACGATATTCATCCATGAGATTAAGAAAATTTAGTTCAACCTAATCTGAGATGATCGATTGGAATTATAGTTTCCCATACAAATTAAAAAAAAACAAATACTAATTTTTCATTATCTCGACGAAAAATGTATTTTCTTCTCTGATTAACCTAATTTTAAACGAATTTTTTGGTTAGATTAATCTAAGAATTACCATATAAATCAATATTAATCATTCGACCTTTTGAGGATAACCAATGACTAATATAATAAGCTTTGTTGTAAACAAAATTAGCTTGACTTTCTACAATCTACAGATTGTTACATTTATTCAACACAGATAAAGTATCTATATTTAATATTTAAAACAGCTTTTCGCTACAATTCTCAGATTTAAAAAAATTATGAACATCGTTTTTAATCTGTTTTTTGCTTTGGATACCAAATATATAAAAAGCTAAAATTAAATTATATACTTTAATGTATAAAGCACCCTTTTTTTTTCGTGAAAAATATATTTTAGAATTATTAGTTTTTTTAAATAGATAAAAAGATAACTTGATAGATTTAAATACAATAGTTAGCTATTCATAAAATAACTTACATCGTTCATATTCTGTAAGGCAGGTGCTGCTATAAACACAACATAGGGAGCAAACTCAGCAGTTCGCAAAATCTTCAAAGCTTGTGGTTCTACGTCTAATATGGCCATTCTTCTCTCAGCGTGAATACGACGAATAGTCTCCAGTTTAGTGCCGTACATGGCATCTTCGTGAGTACCTAGAATTAATATTTACATTACATCAACCGTCAGAAATAAATATGTTTCTTCTGAATAATATTATACCATATTCCAGATATTCATTAGCAGCAATATCAGCCATCATTTCATCGTGAGAAACAAAATAATAATTGCGACCGTTTTCTTCGTCGTTTCTTGGTAGTCTTGTAGTATCTAAAAATAAGCATTATTAATTAATTAACTCAAAAATTCATTAAAATAATCGAAATGTATTTACGAGGAATTGGATATGCATATTGATCTGGATGTTTGGCAATCAGAGTGTTTTTGATATGGCGTCTACCCACGCCATGTGCGCCGAGAAGAACCAACGTCTTTCTTTGGAATGCAGGATCAGATACTGTAAAATATATTTATTCAGTATATTAGATATTATTAAATAATTTGCATTAAAATTTGAAACAATACATACGTGGTAATTTAACGACTTCTTCGTAAGTAACGAGATCGAGTTGGTCAAACACTGCGTTGTGCTTCGCTAAGTATTTATCTTTATATTGCTTCTTTTTACGGCCGAAGATGGAACAGTTAACTGTGCAAAAAAATAAAAAATAAAATGGCGTCAATAAAGACAGTTTTGTTCTCCACTTAATATAAAAAAAATATTTTTTCTCTATTACCTATTATGTATTATATATATTTTATAATATCGATATATAAAAGTGTACGTTAGCGAACTTCATAATTGTCGAATTTTACAAGAATAATAAAAAACTGTGTTTTACCATAATTTATTAAAATAAAGAATTAGTTCATCACTATATTCAGACATTTTAGACATGTCGATGTATAGTCAAATTTTTTTGAGACGCTTTTTTATGATTACTTGATATTTTAGAGATATGAGATTTCATAGAATATCATAATATATGTATATAATGACAGAAGCAAAGTAACATTCTTTAATTATTCTAGTTATTCTCACACAAAAGTAAAATTATTAGCCAATTTACACTTATCGATACGTGATTTTATATCATCAACTCGTGACAGTGAGGCACAGACAGTTCGTCTTATTTAATTAATTACAATAATGTTTAAGTTTCATAATTTAAATTGTGAATCTAATGTTGTAGCTTAAAGTGTTAATAAACAACACCCAAACGTAGGCATTATAAATTAATTCTGGGAATCAGTGAGCACCCAAAAGTAGGCATTATATATTAATTTTTGGAATCAGTGACATATAGTATGTATTTTAAAATATAGTTTTAAATTATTATATGCCACCATGTACTTTAGAGTTTTTATTATTAGCATATTTTTTTATTTATAATGTAAATAAATAAAAACAGAAATAATAAATATCTTCTGCAGAATTGATTGGAATCGATTTTGTCGTGGAAAAGCAAACCCGATACTTTAAGATAATTGACTGAATCAATAAATTACTTATGAAAATATTATTTTCATTATAAATTTATAAAAAAACAATAAAAAAATAATACTAATGATGTAAAGTACCTCTGATACTATGAATCTTTCAGAATACGATATCATTTTTATAACGCAATATGAATGTTTTTATAATATGTTAAGCTATAGAATATATGGACGTATAATTTTTCATAAATGAAATTTTTTTAAACGTTATATTTTTATAGAAAAAATATTAGTTTAGTGACTACTTATTTACTATATATATATCAACCTATTTGTTTTTATTTATACAGCATGATATCTGATTATATTATGTATTACCACTAATAAAGCTTAAAGGTAGATAATTTTAAACGACATGCATTGTATACTATTTTTAACTAAGGTAATTTATTTAGATTTTATTTAGGTAGAGCTATTATTAAAAAAATAGGCAAAAAGCATTATTTATTATGTAGTTTTTTGCCTATATTTTATTTATTCAAATACGTACACATTTTCGGGACGTAACATCTAAAGAGGGTTACTGCAATCGTTAAAAACCTACATGCAACAAAGAAATGCATCCATCCATCGCCTCTGTTCGAGTGATCGAGATGAAGTCGTGCATAATATTAAATAATAAACGATAACAACAACGATGACGAAAAAAACTTAATTTTTGCAGACGAAACAAACCAAATGAACCATGAAGAGAGCTGTGCAAGTAGAGAGATATAGAAATAGGTAGGTAAAGAGATAGTAGAGAGATAGAGAGTGAGGCTGCAGTACCTGTGGTGGTGTCACATCCGTCAGTATGAGAAGAGCAGCCAGGGTCCATCTCTGTCAGGAAGGTGCCAACAAAACACAAACGTTCAACAACATACTAATTACAACATTTAACCGGCAATCGTGTCAGCACCGGTAATCGCCGCCATTTTGTTTCTTCTATAGAGTTAACGACGACTAAACAGCGTTTTAACTATTATATATTTTTTTATAATAACAATTAATTCCTTTATAAAAGAAAAGGCAACGTCTTTCTTTTGATATTATCGCGTTTTAATTACCCTCAATAAAAACGGTAGACTTGGCTAAATGTAAATATATTTTCATGGACGACTTACCATTGGGGGCGTTTATTTGTTTTTTTCTTTTAATATATACTATATATATATACGTATATATATATAAGGGTAGCGTTTTATTTTTTTGTATTAAATTATAAGACAGATTCAGAGCAAGCCAAAACAATATATAATTCCAAGATTTCAATGATAGTAGAAGAAGAGAATAATTTATCATTACAAGAAAAATAATATCTTCCAAAATTAAATATGATTTTGGCTATCTGTTGAAATGAAAATAAAAATCATAGACATTTAAATAGGTAACATTAATATGGAGATGCCCCAAGGAACAGCGACATGCAAAAATGTCAATATTCCGAGAGTAGCATGCCAACACACAAAAAAGGGATGAAGACTAACACAGATAATTTTGAAAGAATAGAAGAGAATTTCGACAGATAAAAACCAATGCACAAAATAAACGCAAAAAACATCGAATATGTGTATCATATAATAAAATCAATAACACGTAAAATAATATTAAATAAATAAATAAAAAATGCACAGAAATATAACTACAGCCAAAATTTGTTTCGTCTATACACCATTATATTATTGCTAAGATTTTCACACACGATCGTAAATAAACTTGCTAATTTGACACTGATGCGAACAAAAATATCATTAAACACATCTTCTCAACTACATATTATATATAATAGTATAATAATTGTTTTGTGGTAGTATTTGAAAGAAAATTTTGTGATGAAATGACGTGCGCTTGTTGAGGTTAGATTGCACCAATCCGATCGTTAATTATATTAAATATGGCGATACACTCACATGAAGTTAGTTAATATGTTATAAAATCTAAAGAAATACCTTGTTCTTGTTTGCCTTTCTCCATGGCCGAACAAGCTACCCGCCATTCTTGAAGTTCTGGAGATGGAATCAAACCAGCTGAACCAGCGGCGTTGTCTTTTCTCGCTTGCCACCAGTGATGATCATCTTTGCTTATAATCTAAAATTATTACAGTATTAAATCGATTTTTTTTTAAATAGTTGAGAGTATAAGATGATGATAAATTTTACTTGTAGAATATCGCCGACTTTAAAAGCGATGCCAGCTTGGGCGCATGGAATTAATTCATCATCCAGTGGATCGTAATCAAACTGTGCTCTTACGAATATCTGAAAAAAAATATTTAAAATTAATATTTAAAAATTATATTCAATAAATCTATTTCATCCATAGAGTAATATATATACATTCTTTACTCTATGATTTCATCAGATATATTTTATTTATTTTTAAATGATCATGAGCTCATTATTGATTGATGAAGATTTTATTACACGATTATTTCTGATGACTTAAGAAAAAATTATATTATTGAAAAAGAAATACAATATTTAAAAATTAAATAAAAGTATATTATAGAATAGCAAAAAAATGTATGTATGCTTAATATTAAATATTATCATTCTTGTAAATATTTTCTATGTATAAGTTTTTATTTTTTTTGCATCAATTTTAATAAAAAAAATAAAAAAAATGCATTTTAATGTCTGATTAAACCATTAACACGAAATTTAAATTGTTACTAATGTTTCCCTTCAATATTTTTTTTAAATTTAATTATAAATGATAAAAATTCACTTTGTTACGGAAATAAAACACATTTTTTTAGTGACTTCAGCCCGCCACTATTTCAGCCACAAATACATACATATATTTTAGGGTAAGTTAATTATTTCATTATTTTATTATTTAATAAAAACATTCATTAAATATCCTAATTTTCCAAACACATAAAAATCATTAATAATTGTAGTACATATCCAAGAATTCATTATATTATAATTTATTTTGATTTCAGTGGAACCTTGGATTGCGATTTACTTAACGAGAAATTAAAAAAAAACTTGATAAACGAGCAATGCACTTTCACTTTCTCACTTTCTCTCTATTTAAGCTGATGCTTCATCTTGACAATAAATTATTCTTCTTGCAGTGAAGATTTATTTTATTTATTTATTTTATTTTTTTAGATTAAATTAAGACCATCGTGGCCTAACAGGTTGCCCAAAGCGCCACGATGGTCGAAAACAAATTTTAAATTTATAATACACAAAAAAATGTATATATACATAAATATAACAATACTTAAACATAACAAAAAAATATAAAATATCAAAATTAAATGATACAAACTGGATCAGATCCTGGTAGCTAACATTAAATAAGTCAATATGTAATGCCAGCGTATTAAGGAGCCGGATGGCCACAGCTATAGGCGAGTCGGCAAGTCGGCAATCAAAAGAGGTCGCGATCGTGATTCTCGAAAATGTTCCGGAACCCAAAACTGGAATTCCTCGAGAATAGCTAGATTGTCGACAGCACCTTTTAGTAATTTGAAAAAGTGCTTAGCCACATACAGCTTTCTGCGAGAACTCAGCGAATCATATCCCAACGCTCTTAAAGAAAAGCCCTGGGATATAAGTACGGATAATAACCAAATGTCCTTTTGTAAAGGTATCTTAAACACCTTTTTTTAAATTTTTTCCACTAAAAGGGAATATTTGGCTATTCGGGGATTTCAAATTATAGATCCCGATTCAAGAATGCTACAAACTAAGGTGTCATAGATGCGAATAACTAACGGATCGTCAAAGTGAAAGGCATTCCTCATAACAAAGCCGAGCATCTTGGAAGATTTATCACAGACGTCGTGTATGTGTAGAGAGAACCTCCATTTGCTCTCGAAAGTGATTCAGAGATCTTTAGTGGAAGTTTCTCTGGTCAAAATGTTACAACCGAGATGGTAGAAATAAGCTGATGGCGAATGGGATCGAGAAAATGACACAGTATGGCACTTTCCGACACAAAAGGGCAGACGGTTAACGGAAGCCCATCTCCATAGAGAGTCTAAATCACTTTGTAGAGAGAAGGAGTCCACAACAGATCGAATGCATTTATATAATTTTAAATCATCTGCGTACAGAAGAAAACTTGAATTTTCAATTGCTGTATTTATGTCATTAATAAATAACACAAAAAGAAGAGGTCCCAGATTGGATCCTTGAGAAACTCCCGAAGGGGTAAAATATTCTTTTGACAATCGGCCACCATATGTTACAAACTGTCTACGATTGCTTAAATAACTCGAGAATAACCGAGTTAAATTATCTGAGACATTCGACAATTTTTTTAATAATAACCTATGACAAACTTTGTCAAAAGCTTTCTCAAAATCTGTATACACGATGATATAGTATTTGAAGAAGAATTTGCCATTCAAAGTTTTGTTAGTTATGGATAATGCTGTGCTCGTCCTCTAGATCGTGAGGACGATTTAATAGAATAATTCGAGTTTTTTAAGAACAAGTTCTTCCTTCCAACATCACTGTTATTCCAGTCCATGGATCAGTAGATCATTTGACTGAGTATTCTAGGCAAAGTTTTAATATTTATTTTACGCATACCAACAAAATAGTATTTAATTATTAAATTATGATTTTTTTAATGAATTTTATGTTCCATGTACGTCCAAAATTAATATTAAAATCAAGATAGAAAATAAATCTATATATTTAAATTTACTTATTAAAAAAATATTAAATTAAGATATAATACGTGCTTTTATTATATCACGTCTTATTAAAACAAATTTTAAATTGTATGTATATCTTATTAATGTAGTATTAAAAAAACATGCCGTATAATGTAAGAAGCAAAATAAAACAGAATGAAGATCGGAGATTTGCGAATCAAGAAAGGCCAATTAATTGGGGAATTGGGTATTGTGCCAATTATTGTACAATATAATAGATGATGGATACATATTTATATGTATATGAATACACATATATATGTATACATAACAATAATTAAAACACGATATTGTGAACAGCTTGCGTGGAAGGAGCAATGTGATTAAGTGGTGAGTGAGATTGGCATGCTTAAGTCAGTTCCATCTATTGTTAACTGACAGGATTGAGGTTTCGTGCAGTGAGTGATGAAAGCGTTAAGTATTAATGTTTTACGTGTAATTTTAGAACATAAAATAAATTATCGTAAACCTCAAAAAATAACAAACGATGAAATATGTAGCGTAAATAACAATAAAATTATAATGAAAGATGTAGCGTAAATACAAAATAAAACGGTGTTACTAAACGTATACAGGCAGAATGATATCGCTATCTGTTCTTTTTGGTAAATTTACTTACTAGAACGGGAGAAGGCCTAATCCGGAAGAGCTATTCACAAAAACACACAGTTTATCTTAACAATTGGATTATTCATGACGTTCAGTTAAAAATTTTGATTGGGTTTAAAATTTTGACTAAGGGCGTTTACGAATCTGATCTTTGATGGGGCGATGTTTGTGTGAAATCATCAATGACAGAATTCGTATCGATGTATAAAAGCAACTAAAACTTTAAGGTACGTAAATAAAATAAGATTGTTATATAATATTCACACTTTATGTGCATATGTATGTTTATAAAAAATACATATGATATATACAATAAAAATAAAAAACTAATATTATCTCTATATCTAAAAATACGCAGTTATTTTATATAGAAACAAATATAAATACTCACTTCGCATGGTGGTGGTGCTGATCTATATGAAGGTACTATTTTAAAGGTCACCGATCCTCTGGCTTCCCTCTGTAAGAAATACAAATACATATATGAAGACACAATGGTTCGTTTTTGATAAGACACGTAGTAGAGCGAGAAATGATAACACGACTCACCAGCATCTTTTGGAGTTGATTGACGGAATGGTTGGCGACAGGTGTTCCGTTGATCTCGCGAATTTCATCTCCGACGTGTAATGTAGCTTGCCGATGAATCATACCCCCGTGCATGATACGTGCCACAATACACTTGCCATCCTCGTTCATCTTGAGGGTGATACCCTAAAAATAAATAATATTTTAAAAGTCAGTTGTCAGAGAATAAAAATATATATTTTTCATTAAATATTTTGAAATAGGGCAATGAAAAATATTTTATTGTATTAATTATGATTATTATTTTGTTGTAATTACCGCAGCGTACTTTTACGGTCCACAGTCAGATATTTAAAAATAACGCAAATATTCAAAATAACTAGAACCATCTTTATAATATTTTAGTAAGACTTAATTATTATGCTTAATTAATCTGTGGATGAAATGTTACATATTGCCAATTTTAAAAAATATTTTATATCTAATATCAAACTAATTGTATTTATTACGTGTCTAATGCTGTATTTAGATCAATATATATGTACATCAGGCGCTTGAGATTCTTTTCCTCTCGATCACTCGCGTGTTAAGTGACGAGAGTGAGTGAGAGATAAGAGCATGCAGTCAGCATACCCTTATCTCTCATTCAAAAAGCTCATATTTCACATCTCAAATAATGTGTCTGAGGTACTCTATTTTTCTTCGTTTAAAGGTTAAAATCTGCTACGTCTCGATCGCGTCCTATCATTAAGAGAATTTAGTCATTGGATATTCTCTTAGCTCGCGGAACTTTCAACATAAGTCTATAAAGCCACATTTCAAACGCTTCTATTTTATTTATTGTAATAATTTTAAAGTCCAGGTCTCGCATCTTATACCTCAAAATCCGAAACTTCCATGGTAAATTTAGTTCTGATTAAATATTTAGGATTATTCCCAGCTTTCCAGACTCCAGCGGTTATTTTTATCGCGGTGGCGGTTGGCATCTTTGCTCGCTACTGTTCAGAATGTTCAATAATTTGCAATTATAACTTTCTACAAAAATTTCATATCGAGAAAAAATGTGGTATTTGAGTAGAAATTTTCGCCGAACGAGTGATTTATTTTTCGGATTTCAGTCCGAGCCGACGATAAGTCAAAAGAATCCGATGAAGAAAGTTGAACCGGGCGTCCGATGAGGAGCTGGGCGATATGGATAAGCAGCCAATTAAAACTTTCGAATTAATTTGGAATATAAAACGGATTATTTTTCGGCACTTGCTGTCTTCCGACGGCCATAAATAAGTTGCCGACCGGAAATAGGGCAAGGGACCGGAAACTCGGCCGAAAACTCTGAACAAAAAAATAAAAGTTTCTTTCTTTTCGCAATTATACATAAGGTTTTCTCGAATTTAAACGAACGCCTTTATATCTTGACCGTCCGTTAATTTCCTTTTTTACACAGTTACGGCTAATAAAACATTATTTAAAATTCAAGCTTTGTTATAAAATAAACTACAATGTATAATACGATACGAAAAAAATAAAATTATATTTAAATTCTTAGAATTGTTGAATAAACAACAGTAATCAACTTTAAAAAGAATTTTTAAGATCTGGTGAATTTATAATTAAACCATCAACAAACAAACGCAAAAAAGTCAAAGAGCTAAAGGATAAAGGTTAAAACTCGTCTGAACTCAAACTTTTAATGTTTTCGTGTTTCACATGACAATTAATATATTAAATATGTAGAAGCAGTTTGAAAACTTCAAGAGTTTCGAAATATGTTATGAAACTGTTTATTATAAAACTAAATACATACCATCATGATCATAATCCTTTAAATTCTTATTTGTCTTTATTTTAATAAAATCAACAGATGGATCAAGATGTGGGGTGTTAAATTTATGATTAGAAATTATGTGTTTTTATTCTCACAGATGATATATGATTTGAATTTAGTGCAATGATGTTGCACTAATATTATAAAAGAAAGTAATTGCACAGTAAAAATAAGGAAAAGTTACAAAATGGCATATTACAATAATAAACTTCTATAGTATTCCTCTTTCTCGCGTTTAAGGTTATTGTTTAACTATTACTCTACTGATACCACCCTAAATATATAATATAATGGAGACGGTAATTGGTTCACGTTCGACGAAATTCATCTCAACGATGTCGCTTCAAGGATCAACATCTCAGTCAGACAAATTTACTGCTGTCATAATAATTGGGTGTACTCGATCAAGCACATATAATAGATACAATGGACACGCAGTATTGACCTCTATCTCTCGGTTTGTATTTTGGTAATATACAAATAAAAATGTATAATTAAAAAAATATTATTTTCTATTATAATATAAAGAATATTCGGAAATTGTATATACGGACCTAGTAATAATGATTTTACTCGATTGTTAACACTGGTTTTTGTTAGGATCCGCGTGACGTAGCAGACTCATTCTAAACACATTACAGACGCTGTGTTGTAATGTGTTTAGAATAAGATTCGTTTTTACTGCGTAAACTGCTGATAAAATATATCGCAATGTCGTTATAAACAAAAAATAATAATTTGTAAATATTAATAAGGACGTGTACAAGAAAATAAGTTGTAACTGATGAACTTATTAAAAAATTAAGGAAAAAATCGTTTTGTGATGAACTTTTAAGAACGGTTAATTATATTACAATTATTTTTTATTACATATCTTACAACCGTGACATGACAGGTTGCCCCAATGTGTCATGATGGTTATTAACCAAAAATTAATAACACAAAAACTTTTGATGCACGATCTCAGCTCTTCATAGCTAAAAGCATAACTGTGTTTGCCAAATTGTGGAGCTGTATGGCTCGTGCAAGATGAGCGTTTCAAGCGCTGACGTCCTAGCCGCGACGGGCAAGAATAAGGGACGCGATCGTGACTCTTTAGAGTACTCTAAAGTTCGCAGCTGAATTGCTGACACCGTCACTTAGCAACTTCAAAAAGTGCTTCATTGAGTAGACGCTACGCCAAGAATGTAATGAGTTGTATCCAAACGCTCATAGTAAAAATACACTACAATATAAACTCTTTTTAATTCTATTTTGCTTCTTTTGGATTCCAGACAATGTATCTTTATTATTATTAATTATATTCTTTATATGACACGCGCTCCAAATAATAAAGCGGAGCATCCTTAACGCTTTATTGCAAGGTTAGGCAGTATGCATAGAAAATCACCCTTGCTAAAACATCACTCCTATGTTATTGAAGAAGTATTTTTGCTTAAAACATATTCGCTTAAACTAAGAGAATTTCTCGAAGGGGAAAGGAATCTGAAAAATGGGACAACGTGACAGCATGATGCTGAAAGGTAATCAATCGATTGTCGATCGACTTCAGGTCTTTCTATAAGTAAGGTGTATCCGTGCAAATGAGAGTATATATGTATAAATATTTTTAATACACTTTCAGGTCATCAGTATATTAAAAATATTAAGGATTATTATTTGTCGTATGTGTCGTAGAAAAGCAAAAAAGCAGATTGGAATGAGTGAAATACTTGTCAGGGCTACAATTGCCATAGCCCACATACCGAAGTAGTAGCTCATGACTTTGTCATTATTATATAGTACTAACAAAGATTAATTTGTAAATTTTATTAGAAATATTGAGAAGCAGCAAATAAGTAACGATTCAATAATAAATCTCATTTCTCTCTTTGAATACGACAGAGCGGACAGCGGCGCAAAGTGAGCAAAAGTTATTCCAAAGTGGCTAGGTTAAACGGCAAACTTCTCCAGTTCGCGGGTTTTCAAAAATAACCCACGATAACTGCATCTCGATAACGAGCGTCGAATTTAGCAATTTTCTTTATACAGAGTTTTATAATATAAATTATTCCGACTCGGAGAAAACGTTTTAATAAATTTGAAATGTTCAGCGTCCGCTGTTTGTTCCGATCGATCGACATCGTAAATTAATTAGGACACGTAAAGGTCCTGGACAAATTTCAGGACCTTCGAGCGCATAGGTACCTAGTAATTTATCGACGTGTCAACACCACGCATTACGACACGAGTTGCAATTAATCACGCATATTCGCGCGAGCGGATAAATTGGTCAAAAATTTTGGATCCGTGACTGGAAATCGTAATAATTCCACGGATTCGATATCACGTAGGGAATTAGCGTTTTTATTGAAAAACATAATTTTCGTATTTGTATTCATGTCAGGAGTGGTTGGATACTGTTTTTTAATACATAATATGAAAACCAACCACTATTGGTACGCGATTCACTGAATTGTGAAGTTTGATTTAAATAACGAATATTAAAAAAATAGCGATTGACACGACATTTTTCAGCATGAAAAAAGAAAGATGAAAATGGTACATGATGAATTATGCTAAGAAGGAACCGGAAGAAATTATTACAGTATACTATAGAGATAGCATGAAATAGCAGTGTTTATTAAATAATGGTATCTGATTTTGTACTATTCACAAAAACAGATGTATTCATAGAAAATATTATTACTGTTGGTTAATTTAATCTGTCGTAGTCGAGCTAGGCGTTAATCAAATCCATCGATTCAAAAACCGACTTTTATAAAGCATTCGACAAAGTTTGCAATGAGTTACTTATTCGAAAGTTTAGCAAATTTAAGTATATCGAACGTATATCCGTATTGTGTGCTTTAAAGCTAAAGTAGGGGCGTAAACTCAAACTTGCATCTCAATTATGAAGAATGATGAAATGTATAGCTCTCAAACTGACTGTGTTAACGCAAATAGGGTATAAATAATATATTTTCCATGTCTTCTAGGATGCTTGGTTTTATTGTAAGAAACGCATTTCACTTTAATAAATTATCAGTAAATCCTTGATAGCACTTTAGCATTTAAAAAATGAAAATATTTTAAAATATCAATATTGGATATTTTTGAAAAAAATGGGGGGGGGGGGGTGTAAGTTTAGCGCTCCGGCATTTTTTATCATTAAACCATTGGTATCTGCTCCTTTTTATCTTACAAAGAAACATTTATTAAATTATGATGACCTGAAAGTGATTCAAAGGAATTAAAAAAATCAGATTCACTCATTTTACAGAAAGGTCTGAAGTCGATGTGGAGGTGATTGATCGACAATGATACATGCGGTAATTAATATATCAGAATATTTATTAGTGTCATGTTCTCACATTATACAAATCCTCTTGTTCGCCGGAATTCTTTGTCGCTGACTTAGAGAATTCAAAGAATTTTTTAAAGCTATCTCTACAAAAGAGAGTACAGGTCGTATCCGAATTTGTATTCTAGTAGTGCCTTTTTGCTTGGATTGTTGAGATACAATTCATTGAATCATTGACATTAACAGCTATATAAATTATGAAGTATTTCTTTCGTATATATGAAATTTTATTGACATTTGCAGATAAAAAAACATTCCTAAAATGTCAAAATTATTCAATTTGTAAAGTAAATTATACAATGGAACGGATCGAATGCCACAGGAAAGATTAATAATTTAAAAAATATTCACAACATCCATGAAGCAATTAAAAAATATAGATGATTGTGATACCCCACTCTCTATGTTTTCTTTCTCGATGAAATATTATTTAAATGCGCCGCAGAAGAAGGATTTTCTTTTTAATTAATTGTATTAAGGTTATATAAAAAGCAGAAATTATAATATGCCAAAGGGCAGATCAACGGTTAAAATATGTGTAATAGATTTTTTTTAAGAAGACGAACAAAGAAATGAAATATAAGATACTTGCTTTGATTAAAAATGTGAAAAGACTCAGTATCACAGCAAAGAAATGGTCTGATATTAATTTATAAAGGTATATGAACGTCACTGATCAATCATGTGAAACAAAATGTATTTTGGGCTTAATTCCATTTATAGGAAGCTGCAACATTGAAAAAACAGTGAATATTATAAAAAAAAAAATTGATTTGGTAATTGAACGATATTATAAAAAACTTGGCATTTGGTAAAATATGGAAATTATATTGATGCTGTGTTAATCAATTGTGATATAATCATGGACTATATTTTTTATAATCAAATCAGTGGAAATCCTTAAGCTTTTGAAATCTGTCTCAAATAAAAATTCTGGTGAGAAAATCGATACTGATAATGAACATACGGAAAATGAAGTCTATCATCAAAATAAAGATAATAAGTTTTATACTGATGGAAATAATAATTTTAAGCTTGCAAGATTCGTTCAGATATAATATTTTTAAAAGATTTTAAAAATTATAAAATTAATAAATAAATCGTCGGAGAAAATTGGGACAGACCCTATTAAAGAAGAAATATACGGGTTTTAGAAAACATTTCTAAAATCACAGAATCAATGAAATCGGCGATAATAAAAATGGGTGAAAATAATTTTTATGTTTAATAGCAAAATATTAATTTGTTTATGAATTTCGGTGATTTAATACGGCACTCTCTCTTGAATTGCTTGAAAAATATAAAATACGTTTAGAAGAGCGACGAAAAAAAATGCAATTACAAAATGGAATTTATCCGAAAGCCAACGATTTTTGCTCATATTCGAGCAAAAGCGCAATAACACAGTCATAAAATAAAATTATGGGATCGCTTATATGGATATAAGGAAGGCAATGACGTCAATGATATTGTGGATAATTTAGATTTAATATAATTGGATCAATCCATAAACTTATTTATGTCGGTTAAAAAATCAAGAAATACTAATAATTTAGATAAATTTTTCAAAAACTAGTAAGATTTCCCCGAAAATCGCCTTACTGAATTATAAAATTATACATTTTTTTAAAATTCATTTAACCATTATCAACTTCTAATGAAAGAATATTTTCTACATTAAGTAATTTTGTAATTATTTATTTATTTATTTTATTTTTTATTTTTTTAGATTAAATTAAGATCATCGTGGCCTAACAGGTTACCCCAATGCGCCACGATGGTCGAAAACAAATTTTAAATCAATAATAAAAAAAAAAAAATTCAAATTAGCAAAATTACACCCAGGTAGAGTTCGCTCGGGATAAGGATTCCGGTTTGTTATTGTGTGCGTGAACTGTGTGCCTCAAAACAATTTCGCTCAGAATATTTAATTTTTTTATTTTAAAAGAAAATTTATGTTTATTTAACATACATACACCTGAGCTAAGTTGGAAATTTCAACGGACAATTAAAAATATATTATATAATCGAAGAAACCAGACATTGATGTCATTAATTAAATATTTGCAAAATTCAAAATCTTTCACTAGTCAAAAAAATAATGAAGTCCTTAGCTATTCTTCAAAAGCAAAAAGATATAAAATGGGGAAAGAAATTATTCGCAGATTGTTTAATGGCTTGACGACTCTATTAAATTATTAGAATCCATTGAATAAATTAAAAAATTATCATTGGAGCAACGATAAGAATAATAACTTTTTTAAGCCTTACAGAGAATAGTGTAAAAAACCAACAAAAATATAATTAAAATATTTTGGTCCACGGGTAAGAGAAAAAATAACTTATAGTGTATATTTGAAGCCTTGATATCAATTAACCCAGATATACCCAAGAAATTTTGTTCTCTCAAAATTTCATTTATAAATAAAAAACAGTGGCACGAGTTTAGTGACCTACCCATGGGACAGTGGGCATATCTGGGTTAAACCAATATCAGCACAAAATTATTTAAAATAGATCACTAGAGAAGATCGAACTTCTGTGCCACACTGCACTTTAATGACGAATACAGCGTTGACGAATCAGCGACTGTCCTTAAAAGAGAAAGCGAGACAACGAAGTACACGCTACATCGCTTCACCCTCTCATATACATGTACACACACACAATAATAAACCGGCATCCTTATCCCGAGCGTACTCTACCCCAATGCGCCACGATGGTTGAAAAAACTTTTAAATTAATCAAAAAAAAAAAAATCAAATTAGCAAAATTACATCCAGGTACCCGGGTATAAAAATTTGAAATATTCGACTAGTCAAGAATTTGGTATCCCTAATTTCAGCTAAAGTACCACTATCTATGAGTGTTTGGTCGGTCAAGGTAATTAGTCTGCCTATCTGAGTTTTCATTATTAATGAACTAGACTGGTATTTTGGTAGTAGTATCAACCATATGGTGTGAAGTTAGAATAAAGGCAAAATTGCAATTTCAATAAAAAATATTCGAGTAATGAATGATTCTAACTTACCATGGGTTCGTCCGTGTTCTTCTGGAACTGCACCAGACGTACACGCGTGACGGTGTCAAGGTCATGTGGGGCATCCAAGGGTCCATCGCCGTTGGCCAGCCCTGGATTGGGCCCACAAGACAACGACGTAGGCGGCGGTGTCACGCGCAAAGCCTCTTCTCCGTAAACTTCATGGGCCACCACGTCGTGCGCCTGTAGGAGCGCCTGTAACGATATAAATACTAGAATTAGTAAAAGCTTGTAACATCACAAATGGAATCCAATAAACATTCATGGGATGTTAGCGTAGATGTGATTTAAATGGGAGGCATTAACGATTAATCGGATTGCTACGAAACAACCGTAAGGGTACATTAAAATGCAATCTGGCATAAAATCGAAACGCTTCGAATGTTCTGATGGAACTAAAAGGTTAGGCGCAAAATAAATTTAGGATAAAATAATTCAGTTGAACAGATACATGATACGAATGAATGGCTGTATGTGGGTGTGTATTTCATTAGTAGAAATTGTGTCCGATGGGATGAAACGTTTTTCTTAGATATTTGGTTTAATGTGATTTAAATGCCAAAATACAAGTTATGATTTCTGTTTGGGATATAATAATAACGCATAATCTAATCAAAATATAGCAGAAAGTATTTGTATGCAATTAACAAAATTAAATACCGTATTTAATCAGATATAAGGTTGTTTATAAGACACATTCGTTTAAGATGTTTTGAAAATTGGGTTTATTTTAAAGGGAATGTAGTAATAATAAAGTGATATTGAAAATGAGTAGTATAGAAATTATTGTTAATTAAAAAAATTCCTTCTATATAACGTGAATTTTAAATTAATGTCGAGTAAAATACAATAACTCAACAATGCTCCATATTTCAGTAATATCAAAGGAATATAATGGAATTAGAATGATTTTTTTTCTAAGAAATTATCGGATTCTCCGGAACTCTTCTCAGACCGCATTCAATCAGATTAGTGCGACAGCCTCAGAATCTAAAATGAAGATCCCGACACTGGCTTCGCTTTATCCGATCCAAACACTTGGCTTCGAATCTTCTCTCGTAATGAAAATAGTTTATATCGTTATCACGTTTCTCGATTCACTCGTCGAAAGCTGAAAGCTTTTTGAGCTTTCATTATATTTTTAATTTCAACTCAATCTTTTATTATATACATATTTTTTTTTTATAATTACATAGTATAGAGTGCAAATTTATCTTGTATCAAAATTCTATATACACTTCGAGCGAAAAGTCTAAATCTGAAGTTGAAATCTCAAACACCCGAGGCGATCTCGGATCTCAATTTACCCTCTAATAGTATTTAAGTAAGGAAAACTTAATTTGTGTTTCATTACTCCTTCCTGCTAGCGTTAAGTAGAACGCCAGCAGGTGCTAGTGAACATTAAGCGAAACCTTTAAGAAGTCCGACTAATTGAGGCAATTATCTCTTATACCAGTTGTGGTATTATAGCCGATGGGAACATAAGCCAACTGCTGTTGCATTTATAATTATTATGAAAATTACATCTTTGTGGCTCTCTTTATTGTGTTTATTTAAAATTAAAGCATTACAAACAAGAGTTTATATTCTACTTGGAATTATTCCAAAGCAAATGAAAATGGTAATTTTAATGGTCAACACGTACCACGCCAAATAGGCCCTTTGTTCCCCGCAAAGGTCTCTAGTCCGCCCCAAAGTAATGGTGCTTCGGGGAGATGAAATAATACGTGATATTGGTAAAGCATGTCCTTTCAATATGTGTGATAAATGTTGCCCCAATAAGCCATAAGTCAACAGACCCCGTCAAATACTCGATGCTAAATTGCACCATGTGGAAATCAAAAGCTTGTATTTACTTACTTGGAACAAAAAGATAGCTTGTTTATTTTGTTTTCATTTCAAACTGAATGTACTATTGATTTTTAAGTTATTGCATTCGAAGCGATACGATAATCTATGTATAAGCATGGCTGTATAAAATTTCTTTTCAGTATCGTTGTATAGAATTTAAGAATGAAATTTTATTTCTTTCCAATCCATCTCGATACTCAATCAATGCGAAGCTCTTTCGAGCTAAGACAACAAAGAGTGTCGCGTCGTAAAAAAAGAAAACTCTTCGCAAAGAGAGTTGGGTGATTACGCCTTTAGGGTCTTTCGGAGTGGCAAAAGGAACGAGACGGAGTTTGTATTGTGTGAAAAATTGCTTCGTTGCCAGGGTTCGCTCTTGAGTGGTCCAAAGAGTCTCAGCAGTAGGTAGCGAGTGGCATCCGTTGGTTGCACGAGAGCTTTGACGAAGAGGCATCGAAACAATGGGAAGATGCTGTGCCTAGTGCAACTATCGTTGACAATGGCTGATTCTGTGCTTTTATTGCGGAAATATATACACACCGAGAGTTTGGTAAGTGACCGTTACTTAGGAAGTATGTTATATAGACATACATTGCTAAGGACGATAGTATGATTTAATAAATAAATAAATAACAAGGCTCAGAATCAATTTAATATCATATATGTAAACAATTATATTAAATAATGTAATATTAAAAAATCAGAAGCTATACTTTTGTAATGTAATCAGCTATTAATTTATACACTTATAGTATTTAGTAAATTTTCCAAAAATAGTTTTATTGTAGACATACAGATGTGAGATCAGTTAAGTTATTGTAGTTTCATTTTTGATATATTGTATAAGCACATAGGTTGTATGATATGTGATATCTAACGATAATATCGGATTAATTTTATAATACAAATCAACAGCGATTTTTCCTGACAAATTAAATTAAAACTTTTAATATGTGTAGTCACTCAATACATATTTACATTTTTGTCGAAATTAAAAAAATGAGTTGTAAATAATAGATCACATTAAAAAATATTATTAAACAATAACAATTTTAAAATCAACAATGGTATTATTTTGTAAAAAAAAATGATATTTAAAATATGATAAAGTATTGCTAGTTTTAATTGGCATACATCAAAAAAATATTTAAGATTTCATTAAATTTTCTAATTATTTGGATTATATTGTACATGATTCTTAGAACTGAAAGTGGTGTATGTGAATATATATAAGCAAGTAACCTTGACGCAAGAAACGTTCAAGTATCGTTAATGTATATAAATGCTTTCAATCTTAAAAAAAAGCGGTGATTAAAGAAATAAAATTTATGACTATTACGCCTTGCTCCATTATAATTTTATTCACAATAAATTGCATGAAAACCTCTTTCAAAAATAAAAATAAAAATCGAGCTTTGTAGCATACATACATAAATGGCAACGAAGGTAATATGAAATCAATACAATCTGATAACACAGTATCTAGCGATATTATTAAGTATGTGTCATAAAAATATTTTCATGTCAATGTTAAGCAAAATAAACCAATGATAATATATAATAAAAGTACGTTTTATTATGTATAAAAATTATAATTAGCATTTAGATACTTTTGTATAATATACTATGTTGATTATATAATAATAAAAAAATAAATAAATTTATTGTGTTTATATTTAATTTACATTTGTATTTAAATTATGAAGGCTTAATTAAGGCAAAGCTTAAACAAACTAAACTGATTATTCGACAGTACTTGTGATCTTTTAGTTTACGCTTACTTTGGCAGCAGCTTTGTGAAACTTATGCAGCTATGACTAAGAGTTCTTAAACAAATAAACGATTTTTATATAGAACTAGTGTATAGTTAATTTTAAATTTCTAAAGTTATATGTTACATAATATATATCCGACTCGAATCAAACCTTGAACCTATACGAAACTTTCTTTTTGATGTGAATTTCTGCGCAATACTGGAGAATATATAAAGTGGAAATATTTGTAACACCATTCAAAAACATGTTTCCCTAAATCCAGCTGAGTCTCTTTCCTCGAAAAAAACGAGAGATACATATCATATATAAATAATATGTGTATATGTAAGTGTTCGTGTTTATAAACAGGTATGTATAAAATTTATAATTTTTTGTTGTGTGAAAGTGTATTTTTAGAACGAAATGGCTTATGATTACTGTCGGTGATAATTGCTTGTAAAAAAAAATAATGTGAAATGTCAAACTCAAAGACATGCTCTTTTTGAAGGTTTAAAAAAGTTTTATTTCGTCGACAATTTAATTTGTTTATTATGTGAGAATTTCGTGAAAATGTTCCAAAGTAATTTCCGAAGTTGGATTTTAATTTAAATGCATGTATTTAATTTTGTGAGTGAGAGTTGCTCTTGAAACTTGAAGAACTGGTTAATATATAAATGATGACTATTTTTTTAATAGTTTGGTTTACTTTGAAGCAATCGATCAATAAATGAAGCGAATTTTCTATTTGTTGTCTAACCTAATACATGGTTTATTGAATATTAGATTAAATAATATTATATTTAGAAAAATTGTTTAATGTTTTTAAAATATGCTCGAAAAATTAAAGACAATAAGAACATAGGGCACGTGCTCTTGTTTACAAACTAAATACAAGATCATTTAATACATACATATGGGAAAAAGTTTGATTTGCTGATTTCGGTAAATTCACAAAATACAGTTAAAAGAAACTAGCCTTCAATTTTGTATGGGTGCCTAGTCCCCTATAACGTAGTATTCTTATAAAGAAGCCCCAATCGCTATAGGAGGGTCCACCGTATTATATCATTATCATATCATTATAAAATTTTTATTTTTGTTTTCTATTTACCATACTTCTTATTTTTTTAAATTATTAATAAATATTATAAGTGTATTTATTATATTTTCATATATGTATACGTATTTTATATATACTTTTAATGTTTAAATTGTAACCCCAGAATTTATTTCTTATTCATACGGAACTAAATGATACTAGGAACTAAATATATAATTTAAAAAAATATATATAGCAGTATGGGAGTTCCGGCACTTTTTTTTTACAAAAAAACACTAGTTAAACTAGAAACTAAGGCCATAGGAATTAGTAAATAATACAAAGTCACGGTAATCAGTATAAACATTCGTAAATTGACCAATTAAACGAAAAAAACCTACTCAATATTTCTTATGTTTCGAGTTTTTGGTATTAATTATTTTAGGAATATTTGTTATAGTATTAACTGTTTTTTTATATTTTGTTAAACATGTTTATTTTATCATAATTGTAAAAATTTGTTTGCTTATACTAACTAATAAATAATTTTGCCAATAGCATCTACTAATATTAAACTCTATTTCGTAAGCCAGAAATTAATTAACGATCTATATACTAATTTTTCTATTATTAAAAAGTTTCAAAGTAAGCAATCGGACCTCTGCGATTTTTTCATAGATATGATTTAAAATAGGATTTTTATACTGAATACATATAGCTGCATATAAGCCAACAATTTGTATTAATAGTAAGTGATATAGTCATTCTATAAAATACATATAATATAATATAATCGTTCGTTAGATTTTTCTATATATATATATATTTTTTTTAGATTAAATTAAGACTATCGTGGCCTAACAGGTTACCCCAATGGTCGAAAACAAATTTTAAATTTATAAAACATAAAAAAACGTATATATACATAAATATAACAATACATAAACATAACAAAAAATTATAAAATATCAAAATAAAATGATACAAACTGGATCAGATCTTGGTAGCTAACATTAAAATGTCAATATGTAATGCCAACGTATTAAGGAGCCGGATGGCCACAGCTATAGGCGAGTCGGCAAGTGCGGATGTCCTAGCCCCAACGGCCATCAAAAGAGGTCGCGATCGTGATTCTCGAAAATGTTCCGGAACCCAAAACTGGAATTCCTCGAGAATAGCTGGATTGTCGACAGCGCCTTTTAGTAATTTGAAAAAGTGCTTAGCGACATACAGCTTTCTGCGAGAACTCAGCGAATCATATCCCAACGGTCCTAAAAGAAAGGCGCTGGGATATAAGTACGGATAATAACCAAATGTCTTTTTGTAAAGGTATCTTAAATACCTATTTTTGAATTTTTTCCACTAAAAGGGAATATTTGGCTATTCGGGGATTCCAAATTATAGATCCTGATTCAAGAATGCTACGAACTAAGGTGTCATAGAGGATGCGAATAACTGACGGATCGTCAAAGTGAAAGGCATTCCTCATAACAAAGCCGAGCATCTTGGAAGATTTATCACAGACAGTCGTGTATGTGTAGAGAGAACCTCCATTTGCTCTCGAAAGTGATTCCGAGAACTTTAGTGGAAGTTTCTCTAGTGAAAATGTTACCACCGAGATGGTAGAAATAAACTGATGGCGAACGGGATCGAGAAAATCACACAGTATGGCACTTTCCGACTCTAAAAGGAAGCCCATCTCCACAGAGAGTCTAAATCACTTTGTAGAGAGAGTCCACAACAGATCGAATGCATTTATATAATTTTAAATCATCTGCGTACAGAAGAAAACTTGAATTAGTAATTGCTGTATTTATGTCATTAATAAATAACACAAAAAGCAGAGGTCCCAGATTGGATCCTTGAGGTACCCCCGAAGAAGTAAAATATTTTTTTGACAATCGGCCACCATAGGTTACAAACTGTCTACGATTGCTTAAATAACTCGAGAATAACCGAGTTAAATTATCCGAGCAATAAGACATATTTAAAAAAATCAGAGCTGTATATTATTGTTGGGCAAATGAAAAAAACCTTTCAATTTATAATTAATGATCGATGCTATTATTGCCAATAAGATAAGTACATATACAAACATTTAAATAATAATTAATTAATATTGATTAGGATAATATACTGAAATATAAGATTCATCATAGCTTAATTAGTATTTAATATTATACTGATATAAAGGAACATGTAGAAACTTATGACGCATCCACGGAATACTGAATATCTTGGCTAACAAGTTACGTCGATGTTAGGTGAATAATAATAATACACATGATAAACTTTTAGAAATATATAAGATACGTATAATTTAATTTTCCTCGCGAGAATCGCCCGAAACTTTATATGTACTCAACAAATTCACACAAACGCATACGTAAACGTATAAAGTATATGTGTTATTTTACGAGAGAGCATAAACGTGAGGAGAGCCCGTAATAAATCCGGAATATCAAGAAATCTGTATCGAATGCGGCGGCGTGAAGTAGAGCAAGGCAGTGTAATATGTCACCCGCGATTCTAAACCTCCACACAGTGTGTACACAAACGTATATGCATTTCTGTAAGGGTGTGTGTTTGAATTGTAAATTTTAGAGATTCAGTGAGCTTCGCAAAAGTCTGGAGCTTTTTGAAGCCAAGTATATTCTAGCAATACGTATATTTGTATGCAGAACCGCTTGCAAGAATCTGACGCAAATATTTTATTCGTCTGTGAGTCTGACAGGGTAAATTTGAATTTGTGTCGTACCGGAGGGCGTTCATTAAATAATGTAAATTTTATACGACATCGAGAAAGATAAGAGACGTTCGAAATGTTCGAAGAGAGAGTGGTGTAGTTAAAAGGCATGTAAGGAGGGTAACGTTTAAATGCGACACGAAAAACGTAGTACATATATAGTATAATAGCAGTCATACACGGCGTTTTCCGGGGTCTTTAGATTTAACGCAAATAAAATTACGATTAGGATATAGATATATACATAGAAAGCGGTTCTAATTAGTAATATGAAGGTCCTAAAGATTAACAACGTATAAAATATTAAGCAAGATTTTATAATGCAAGTAAGGAATTTTAGTTTTATATAACAATACATCATAAACAAATATAAGCAAACAATATATAGTAACTTGCAATGATATTGTTCGTTCAAAAATGCATTGACTAAACCTATACCCTCTATTTTATATTCAGGCTAGAATTGTATTCAAAAATCATTTTTAACTAATAAGCAAATAAATAATTGTTTATATTTCAATATTTTTCAATCGCTTTCACAATATTTTCTACAAACAAACCCAGAACCCAACAACCTCAAATAAATGAATATTTTCAAGTATAGTCCAATTGTTACGATCTCACAAAAGACCCTTCTGAGAATTCAATATAGATATTTAAAATATTGATAATTTTCCATTTAAGCATACATACTATATGTATTTGATTTAATTGTTAATTGGGTAGAAATATAATATAAAACATTTGTGCTTTGAAATATACAATTTTTCACACATCATGGACAGAGTGATATAGCAAAGCCTTCGTTTTACAATGCCAACTTGATTAATCCGAGTCTCTCGGGAAGTGGAGCGTGAGAAAAGGCTTTCTGCTGGAAATGGCTCTGGGAGCGAACTTTTCCAAGACGAGGAAATTAAAAACTATCTTGCTTTTATTATATCAAATTTTACGACGTCAAAGGTACGTCTGAATAAATACTGTCAGGAGAATAATTAAATTACCACTTAAAGTCAAATATTTGAATACTTTTCTATGCCTTAGAATACAAAGGTTTTTGAGAAATAAAAAAATAGTTATTGATTCATGACAATCATTTTTAATAACTGATTTTTTTTTAAATTTAACAGTTTAACTATGACTACAATAATCGCTACAAAAAATTGAGTTTTTTATAAACTATATCATTTTTATTATTGTGTTAACTGCTGCATATGAATTTTTGTTATGTTCGTTGCAAATATTTTAACCTAATTTTAATGTAAAATTATTTGTTGATTTTAAATCTTAGTAGTTTTTATTTGCTCTAATAATCAAAGATAGGTCTTCGCCACCTTCAAGAATTTATTCCAGATTATCCAGTTATTGAGATCTCTTGTTACGTCATCCAACCACCAAAGTCTTGGTTTTCACGCCGATCAACAGTCATTCAGTTTATTATCCAGCAGTTATCTTGGCGGTTAGATAAAGTCCATTCGAGCAACGTGGCTCGTCCAGCAAAGCTTTTCTGCACGAATAAAGGTGGAGACACTCTCTCCTTAGTACAGGTTGTTTCTGATTCGCGGCTCCATATATCCTGAGGAGCACCGTCCTCCCGAATGTATCAAATAGCCGTTTATAAACCCTGGTAAATATCCATCCTCTAGAGGCGTATGTCAGCATAGGTTCATATTTGCTACGCTATTCGTCTTTTAATATCATTACTGACATAAGTTACCAGGGTTCTGAAGTATATGAAGTCTTTGACCCACTCGAATGTGTACTCGTCAGGATTATACTGACTTTTTGGGGTCATAACCGGCATGTATTTTGTTTTCCCTCGTTAATCTTTAGCTTCATTTTTTTAGCTGATGATTCAATGGCAAAAATGATCTTGCAACTATATATATCAATGTCTAAGTTTTTAACTGCTTTTTCCGGTTATATCTAATTTGCTATATCTGATGTTTTTTTCCAGGGAAATATTAAATAAAAAATGCTAGAGCGTCACCTTGTCGGAGACCAGTAAATGTATACAGAGGACTTTTTTCGACATTTTTCTTTGTGAGATTCACCATAGAAATTAGTTTTTTCAGCACATTCAGTTCAAAGTTCATTATATCGAGTTATTTATAGAATTAAAATATATAAAGAGGTGATGCGAGTCGATGTTAAATTCCTAGTTTTCACAGCTATTGGTTCCCTATTTTATGGAGCGGGCAAATGGCATAATGTCTTTTTACCAGATATTTTTTGTAAATACGTTTCAGAATCTCCGCTCATCCTGGATTGAATTATCTGGTTGTGCTTCTACAGAGTTGAAATGAAATTTGAATTCATTGAAATGTTCCACTTCTAAGGATCTAAGCTTTTAGAATTCTCAGTTATTATAGCCCATTCTTTATTCTTACACATGGAGATTCTTGGTATAAAATAATTTATAGAATATAAAGCTTGTATAAAATAACTGAAAAAAATGCTGTTACATGTAAGTCTAGCAATATAATACATGGACTGTAAGTAGCTGTATATATACAGTCGACTAAACAAACAGTATAGCAAAAATTTAAACTTACAAAAAAATGTTTTTTTTTTAAGTATAAAAAGTCTATTTCAATAAATTTAATAATCTATTATGTAACATAGTCATTAAGTATTTTGCAGAAAAAAATTAAAAAAAATATTTTATTAGAAAAAACCTATAATTGAAGACTAGCACCTTTGTGGCTAAAAATTTAAAGTGTAGTGGTTATTAATGCTGCGGGAAAATTAATTTATTTTAGATTTATTTTGATCAAGTTAGATATGAAAGCAGTCTTGTAATATATTTAATAATATCATTATAAAAAGTTATTCACTGTGTTATTGCCGGTCCAGTAAGACTCTTGTGTTTCTATTAGATTAAAGGAGGCAATTTGGTTCAAAATGTCCGCATATGTCTTGAATATGGCGAGTGGCAACAACAAACGAAATTTATATATATATATATTTATTAAAGTGTACATGGAATATAAATGAAAGGTTTAGCGCAGAAGCGACTCCGATATTAAAGTGAAAAATGTCACCGTCTTTTAAAATAAGGAAGCGCAGGCTAAGAGGCGACGAAAGTTATTAATCTCACATAACGGACATTATAAAGTAGTATTATAATGCAAAAATAATAATCGAGTAACGAATGAGAAGTACGAAATGAATCAACGGGCGAAAGCTTTTAGTTATGTAAACAATATTCCATTAAAATTCACAATTTGTTGAAAAAAGAAAAGAAAATAAACGAGATTTACTGAGATCGCAATGCATAGGAGAATAAAAGCTTATATACATATACGTATAGTGTATGTGTGTATTTGCCAACTAAGAATAATAAGCCGAGCGATTAATGTAGTAGTTAAATGTTCCTTTGATTTAATACTCAGTCTTGAACCGAGTCTTAAAAATAAATAATTAAATAATAGAGCAGCGTATATTCAGATGCAGTTTATAATTCATATTTATAGGAATTGTTTCATAAATTTCTCAATTTGTGGTAACTGAAAATTTACTCTAGATATGATGAAGGGATTCATTTTGTAATTTCGAATAGTATAATTTGGTTATATTAACATATTTTTAAATTTAAATATACATTAATAAAAAGTAACTGGTTTTGGCATAAAACTTTTAACTAGATATTCAAATTACACAAATACTGTAATATTATAATAAACTACCAGAATAATGGATTAGTAATATGATTAAATATAATAGTTATAGGTTTAAATTTAACATTAGCTTAAAGTTTCCATATTTAACTTCTGAAATAAAAATGTGTAAGCTTATTTTTTAACGACAACTTTAATAAACGCACTGGAGAAAGATCTACTAAATGAATTTGTAATGGGTTATTATTAAAAAATTGTCGGACCTCGGTTGCTCGGATGATTTAACTCGGTTACTCTCGAGTTATTTGAGTTTGCAACCCATGTGGGCCGATTGTAGAAAGAGTATTTAGCCCCTTCAGGGGTTTCTCAAGAGTCCAACGACAGTTAAAAATTCAATTTTTTTTCTGTATGCAGATGATTTAAATTTGTTTAAGTGCATTCGAGCTGTTGCAGATTTCTCTCTACAGAGTGATTTATATATGCCGGAAATTAAAATTGAATTTTTTCGATCCTGTTCACCATCAGATTATTTCTAGGATCTCAATGGGAACACTTTGATTAGAAAAACTTCCACTAAGGAACTCAGAATCATTTTTAAGAGGAAGTGGGATTCTCTCTACACGTAAATGACGTTTGCAAAAAATCTTCGTATATGCTCGGCTTTGTTGAGAAACGCATTTCATTTTGCCGGTCCGTTTTGTGTCCTTTATGACATTTAAATTCACAGCTTTCTTGATTTTTTTGATGATTTGGAATCCCCCGTATAATCAAATTCTCCCTCTCTTTTTTAGGAGCCTTATACGATTCTCGGATCAAGTTGTATGTAGCTAAGCATTTCTTTCAAACAACGTAAGGGTGTTGTCGACAATAAAACTATTCTCAGGGAATTGAAGTTTTCGGTTCTGAAATATTCGGGAATCACGATCTCGTCCTTTTTTGATGGGCGTTGACGTTGAGCAAGGACGCTGGCATTGCACATTGATCTGTTTAATGTTAGCTACGAGGAGCTTGTCCGATTCGTATCATTTAATTAAATTATTTTATGTTTTTTTTCTTACTTTATTATATTTTTTTGTATGTTGCAATAATACTAGGTATATTTATCGGCCATCTTGACGCATTGGTGCAATTTTTTAGGTCACTATGGTCTTAATTTAATTTCGCATAAATAAATAAAAGCAGAAAAAACATTTTAATTAATTAAAATCAGTGCTTTCGTCAAGTTTTTATTAGGTTATTGTAAATGTACAGGTAAAAAATTATTTTTTACTAATAGTAATACAAAAAAAAAAATGTTTTAATATAAATTTAATGGCGAAAACTATTTTAAGAAAAAAATATTTATATTGTATTTAAAAATAATATGATAATAAAACATGAATTTTGTGTCATAAAAGAAGCAATTCATCAATAGTAATATAGCTTTGTTAAATTTACAAAAGCGTGAATATATAAAGTGAATTATTGCCGCATATTTTAACAAGTGGTATTTTATTGCATATAAAGCAAGATAAAATATTCACCGTTCCATGGATTTTTACAAGAATGCATATATTCGACAGAGACAGAATAAAATTTCCATATTGAAGAATTTCGCTACGAATGCAATAGATATAGCATCAGAATGTTTCGTTTAAATCTGTTTGATATTATACGATTTATATGGTAAAATAAAGTATTATGTAAACTTATTGTAAATTATAGATTGATATGGCATACAAATCTGTACAAACCCCGTTGTTGTGGATGTATTATAATATCAATAACACCTCGGAAGGCTCAATCAAAAACAGATCTTCTCCTTTAAGCGTTTTTTCCGGGGAGAAAAAAATCCAATATACCTAGTCAAACCTGAAACCGGCTATAAAGTTCAATTTTATGTACGTGACCGATTTTTATATGATGTGTTTCGTAAATCGATTGTCCAAAAAAGGAGGTCGGAGCTCAGGACATAAATAAGCACAGGAGGAAGCCTTTATTATTCAAATATGAAAGAAGCAATAAATTTCGAATACACTTAGACCGAAGCGATGGTGTATAATGGCGGAGGCAGAAAACGTAAGATTTAGTTGGTAAAATATAGTACCATTAATTTCGTCTATAATGCCACAATTCATTTTGTGTATATGTATATTTTTTCTCATATTGATATAATAAAAAAGAACATGTCACACAGCTATCGCGATATGTCGAATTCGCGTGTGAAGGAGAAATAAAATTTACTTTTTTTGCGGTACTGTGTCATGTTTGCGTATGATATTAAATAAATATATAAAACGTATACGATATGAAATAAGTATTAAGAGGCACTTTCGCGGGGGGAAATTTATATCTTTGCATCTTGCGAAAATTGTTGCACGGCATATTTTAAGAGATAAATTGTCGTGTACTAGTGGATGTTGTGGGCAGAATGTCTTTTTGTTTGACATTGACAAACGAGCGATTGTGTTTGTATTGTCGCAGTTGAAAAGCTCAACTTTGAAATGTATCAAATATTATATTTATTCAGGCTTTTCTGCACACATTTTAATTTCAAAAGCTCGCCTGAAACAAATCATACTCAAATATGTGAGACTTGATAAAAATAGATCATTTCAGTTTTATACATACAGTGGTGCCTTGACTTACAAGTTTAATTCGTTTCGTGTCGGAGCTCGTAACACAAATTACTCGTAAGTCAAATCAATTTTCCGCATTGAAATTATTAGAAATAACATAAAAACATTTTAAGGGAATTGAAATGGTTAATACACACAACCTAAATTAATATTAATGTTTTTTTGTTCGTACACATATGTCGAAACATTGCTAGTATGTCGAGTGAAAAGTCGAGATTTCTGTAGATAATTGATGAGTATAAATTTTTATGAGTCAAAGCATAGTTGTACGTTTATTTGTATATTTATTATGTAATAATATGTAACAGAATCGAAGAAATACACACATATATTATATATTTCATAAAAGAAAAGCGAAAAATTAGTTATTGCGGTAAAAAAATTGCGCCCTTTTTAATCTAAAATATTGTACAAGCACGAAAACAAGAGATAAAAAGAATCGTTGTAGAAAGACTAAGAATATTGTTTATAGACAGTAATAATATTTTTGATAATTTAGAAGGATAGTGAAATGTCGAAACGTGCTATGAATCAATGTCGTATAAAGCAGTACGCTATAAACATATATGTAATATATACATATTTTATATTACATCTTTGCTACAAGTATTATATATTATATTTTATTTATTTTATATATTTATATATAGTGTATTGCGATAAAAAAAGTTATTTTTAAAATCTCGTTAGTCTTATCATTATCAAGATGTCGAAAAGGTTATCGAGGACGTGATAATGGAGTTTCGAGAAACCCTTGAAATTTAGGCATCGATTTAATAAAAAACAAGTATATGTAGGTGTTTATCATTATTGAGAGATCGTATAAAAATAAGATTTCCTGAAAAAAAATATATTATAGACTTCATTATATTTGAAGTATCATAAATGTTAAAAAAAATTAAGTAGATTCCAATTTTCGTGAATAACGTATTTAACTTTTTAGACGTTTTTCGTTAGCAATATTGTTTCATTATATCATATATTATAAAAATTATAAATAAACTTTATATTAGCAATGCTGCTAAATGCGGTTTCATTTATTTGGATTATGTGTGAAGTGATTAGTCAGGAAGATTAAAATTAGTAATTATGTTGTCTTAGTTACATATTCTTAAAAATAAATATTATAGGTAAGTGATTAAAAAATCTACTTTTTTTCAATTTAAAAATATATTTAATACAAAAAAGGTAACGCACTGCAGCTTTATTTTAGCAAACAGTAAAGATTAATGTATGCAAAATGAATATATAAAAGGGGGGGGGGATGTAATTTTAGCAAAATTTGGAAGCATTAGATTTATAACATACTAAAGTAGGATGAGACTAGGAAGGGGGAGATGCAATATCGATATTTTTACAGGGTCCTGAATTGCAACTGAACAAGATCAAATTGTCGTTAAAAGGAAATAGATATTTATTTAGCTATCATAAATTTTCTTTAGGTATATTATTTTATATTGTTTATTCTACAATTTATATACGCTTAAATACAGAAGTCTGGCTAGCTTACTTACTTTTTTAAATTGCAAAAATACTAAAATAGTGTGCTTTTTGATTTAATCTGATTATTTAATGTATTAGATTCATATTTAGATTTTTATTTTTTATTACAAATCTGACGATTATAACTTGACAGGTTTTTTTTAATGCGTCATGATGTCGATTATATAAACAATATTTATACAATTAAACACAGAATGATAATAATCGTATACACTTAAAATAGATAAGCACCATTCCACATTAATTTTTTCAGCTCCTCATAGCTATCGCAAAAAACATTGTTCAGCAAGTTCATTGAGGAGCTGAATGGCTATTGCCAGAAGAGCGATTTTTAAGCTCTGACGTCCTGGTCGCAACGGTTAAGAATAAAGGATGTGATCGCGACTCTTTACGTAAAAAGCTCGTAGCCGAAAGTCACCGAGAATTGACGTATTATCGACATAGCACATTTAAAAAGTGCTTCATTAAGTAGATATTACGCTGAGAATGTAATGAATTGTATCTCAAATAACGTTTTAGAAAAAAGGTAATAGTATATAAATACGGATTATATAGATAACTAAAAAAAATTACTTTGCTTCTCTAAGATTCCATAGAATGAAGTCATACTTACGGACGCTACGAACTGGCGTATCGTATCGACATTAAATGATTAAAGTGACACGCGCTCCGCATAACGAAGCCGAGCATCATCGACACTATATTACAAGTTATTGCGACGTGTAAATAAAATTTAATCCCTGCTAAAACGTCTCTTAGGTCATCGACGAAAGTTTTTTTGCTAAAAACACCTCTGCCTGAAATGTATAAGTATTCCGCCAAGTAAGAGAACCTGAAAAATGTGACAACGTGACACTTGGCGATTTCCAGGTCTTTTTTTAAAGAGAGTGAATCTAAATTTGTGCTAATACTCTGAAACACTTTCAGGTCATCATCAGCATACAAAAAATATATGAGATATTAATTGCGGCATATAAATTATGTCGTCGATAGTAAATTATTAATCGACCACCTCCACAGTGTCTTTTTGTAAAGAGAGAGAATCCGAATTTGTATAAATACTCTAAAACATTTTTAGCTCATCAGCATAAAATAAATATTCCGAGTTATTATTTACCGTATGCGTGTTTCTGATAAAGAGCAAAAAAGAGTACCCAGATTGGATCACCCTGGAGCCCCAGAATGAGCGAAATAACTTACATACTGACGGCAGCGACTTAGTAAATCGAAAAAATCTAACAAGATCGTTGCTTAACTTCCTGACAAACTTTGTCGAATGCTTTTTGAAAGTCGGTGTAAAGTATAACGATCTGGATTTTAAAATCGAGGGATTTTGTTATCGCCTTCGAAAAACACATGACTGTGGAACGATGCGGACGAAACCCGTGTTGTTGGTCTACTAGCATTTGCCAACAGTGCCGACGATATGTGAAGAATTTTATCAAAAAAATAGCAGGTGTAAGACACGGCGAAATCAAAAGAAATATGTTCCTCTGAGCTTAAATATATTAAAATGTTTTTTTTTTTTATATATTTTGATTGCAAATCGATTTTATGTTTTAATAGTGGAGGTTAAATATTTTTATATTCAGAAATTGCCACTCACTATAAAAATTTAGAATTAAACTATTATTTTTAACCCGCCTGAGGTTAGCGTTTGTAAAATCAGCAATCCCCGAGGTCATAGTACCCAACTCTCGTAAGGTCTTGTTTAATTCGGGATTATTACATCGTATATAATAATTTACTGCGAACTTATTGTTATACATTTATATAAAGTACGTGCAATAAGATTAAAATAGGGGTTTGTTTAAATTCACAATATAGTATATTATTTTATTTTAAAATATTTAATAACCACATTGTTCAACTTAGACGTTGAAAGCTTTCAAGCAAAAGCTACCCATTGTGTTGAGTCGTTAACGATTTTTACAAAAATAATTTCACTGAGACATTTCATTCTTACCGACCACTACTAATTGAGCTTTTTGCGCCGTAATTTAAAGCTCGATTATTCTCTCGCTCATATTTTTTTTTAATGAAAAGAGTTGCATGTGACGGACATTATTGAACACGAATAGTCTGTGCTGCATTAAAAGAAACCGTGCAAATATTGGCAAGCTTTAAGCACGTAAACCATACTCCACTGTCCAATATCGAATAAGTACAACCGACGGGAAATAGTACTTTAAAGCAACACATAAACAATATCGCGATACTTTATATGTGCAGATATTGGTATTTGTAGTACTGTGGTTAGTCGCAATACCATACAGGCTGATATCGTGTGATATATTAAAAGTTTAACAACCGATGCCGGCAGTTATGGCAAGCCAATTAATTGAGTAAATTTAATTTTGTGTTTTATATATAGTTATAGTATTATGTAAGTGCTCTCTAAAAGCATACCCGTATATAGTAAGTTGCTAAATTAATGTATTATGTTACTTCATATGGTGTATTATATAATATGAATAAATTTAAAACTTTAAATTACTAGAAAATTAAACTTTTATAACAACGGGTAAAACTTTTTCTTATATAAATAACATTTATGGTGCGTTATGGAAACTTATTTGATAAACGTCTTTACGTCAATCAATATGATTGATGTGTGAATTGTTACAGAAAATATATTTTTATTACGTCAGAGTAATTTGCAAAAAAAGATTTAAAAAAATATATTAGGATTAGAAATTACATTTAATACACGCCGTTAAAAGTCTTAGGTTAAGTACTCGGTAAAGTAGCAGAATCGAATGCTAAAATTATATATAATAAACGGTTAAATGTATACGAAGGTGAATATGTGAGCAAGTGGAGATGTATGCATAAGGAAACCCTCTGAATCATTGTGTTTATTTTAAACTGATTGTTAGAGCTGTACGTATGAGCGTGTTTGTAAATTTATAATTAAAATAATAAAGTAAAATTTAAATTGTATTTATTTTATTTCCAATATTTTAAAAGTCGCATACATCAAGTATAAAATAGTTAAATTTTAATATTTTCTGTGCATGTTTAATAAGATATTATCAATTATGTTAGTGGTGTAATATTGTCTCTTTTTTATAGAGTAGATGAAATAATGGATAGTTTTAAAACCACATAACTATAATACCTGTACTACACTCTCTGGAAGTTGTCCGAACCAAAGTTACAACTGAAGTCAGCCGAGACTTTGGATTAGGCGACCACACTGTTTCAAATTTCATTTGCCGTCCGGACGGCGGCTTCTGTCACGTACAGCTGGCATATTTGCGCGCGATCGAAAAATGTGCCAAATAATTGCAATTTTTAAATTGTCATTTTATTAAGTTGGTTTGGGCACTCACTAATACAATATCAGTGAAAACTTTTCGATCGTAAATATTCAATTTACGCAAAATCTTTGTCGGCTTTTGCATAATGCCATAAGGCATAAAAATGATACTTCAGAATACGAACACCACATCTGTGACTATCCTAGAATTTGTCGCCATCGATTCTAAATTAGAATTCATTATGGTGTGACATTTATATAAACCGATCTAAGAAAATACATAAGGATATTGGAAACGATTTTTTTTAACAAAATCAAGTACCACTAATTATTTTTTAATTATTTAATTTTATATTAAAAAAAATATAATAACGGTATATGTTAAAAGAATATACTATCAAAAATATAATTAATCCCTTTTGGTGTCCTAAAATATACAAACTTGTCAGTAAAAGTCTGTTGAAGTCCCGGATAAGCATGTGGTATTATATCTTGAGCACGTGACCACGATGCAGCGCTCGACATGCGTGGTACTTAAAGGACGCATACGCGCATACTGAAATTGAACCGAGTTACTCGTTCTATCTCAGTTTGCGTAGCACCATATCATTATCACTCTCTCTCGTCACTTAACACAAGAGCGAGCGACAGGGGAAGTATTTCACCGCTCGCGCTCGAATGAGCGGCTCCAACTTTGGTCCTTTTGCCGACAATGTTCGGAAGCACTCGAAGCTGGCCAAATCGACTGAATTACCCCCACTTTACTTCCCGTTCCCAGTAACCTCGGACAATTTCCGAGAGAATTTAGAGCGGACAGAACCGAAATCGACCGAAGTAACCCACTTGGCCGTCCTTGGCCAACCTTGCCCAACTTAATAAAACAGTGTGTTAAAATACACACAGAATCGCATAAAAAAGGTCTATTGAAAATTTCAGGAAAATAATAAGGTCTAAAAAGTTTCGTCTAAATTCATTATACAATACAACATGTATTTCTTAGCCATCAGATCAAGGCATAATTGCAAATTTAAAAAAAAATCATTAAGTGGATAAACTAAAAAATAGGGCATTAGAACTAACTGACATTTAGAACACATTTTCTATTTTGGACTATTTACATAATGTTTCATCCGTTATCACTAAAATAAGACCACAAACATTAAACTTTAGCTGTAAAGCAGTTGACGAAAATGTGTTACAGTTGGTGAAACCATTGAAGCATTAAATATATCAGCAGCAATCAGTACTTTGGCGAATGAAATTCGTGGAGTAGTTTTGATAACCTTAGCCTAAATAATATCGACGAATTAGTTGCTGATAATGCCTTAAGAAAAAGTTTCTATTTATATTTTAAAGTCATTACGCAAGATATATGTAATTTTATTTACATTTAAATACATGTAAAAAATGAATTTTAGATTTTATTTACTTTGAACTTAAAGATTTATTTTTAAATTATTATTATATATATATATATATATATATATAATATAGAAAACGAAAATAGGAACCGGAAATATTTTTTGTTAAATAAACATTTGGTTAAAAAAACACACATAACATTTCCTTGCAAACACATACAGCTGGAGGTTTTCCCTCTCGGCGTAGAAAGTTTCCATTTCAACGGTTGAATTTTTGCCATTAAAAACTTTACCCTTAGGAGCAATTGGAGACGACTTCGGAACGGTTAATTACGCGTACTGTGCCTTTCCATAACATAAATTTGGAGACAAAACTTTGCATATTTTACGTTTCGCGATCCCTCCTATATTCCCACGTTGCCCTTGTTTATTTTTGACGCCCACCCTTGTCAAGAAATTTCCATTAACCCGCGATCGAATCGAAATAAACGTCGCGTTTGAAAAATCGTTATCTGTTTTACCAATTTATACACACGTGAGTTTTCAATATTGACAAAACATCCTTTTTCAAACGGGATATACATAAATCAAACGGTCCTGGCGCGAAACGTCTGAGCCGCTTTGTTAACTGTCGTATTTTCTGAACCGAATATGTGTCGCGGTTTGTGGATATGAGATAAAAGGATGATAAGACATTTGTCGAGCTTATTGGACACATATGTCAATATATTTCTTCTTGTTCTCCTACCTACGTTTTCTTTCATTTTCTTTCCGATATTTCTTGTTTGATAAACGACAGACGAAGAAAATAATATTGCGAACAAGCTTATTAGTTGTATTGACGTTAAATACCTGTTTTATTTATAAAAAAAATTTTAAAGTACCATTTTTTGCTAATAAATAAAACACACTTTGATATATGATCAGTTCCTTACATATGTGTATATTTAAAATAAACATTGCGTCGCTAAATATTATAATCAAAAAGGTATTTGCCATTGATATTAAAATGTTTTGATACGATATTTAATAATCACCCGGCCAGGTATTAAGCACTTGCTCTAAATACGCGTTAAAATGCAATAAACTAAAACAATAATAGCCTTTAAGACTTTTAATATTATTTTAAATAAAGAGACAGAACCAAAATATGTGATAAAACTAAAAAAATCTGTAGCAGATAAACTAGATGATTTTTAAGAAGTAAACTATTTTATACTCGAATTTAAAAATATGACGTTTTAAAGAAATGTCACTTATTAAAACGACAAAGATTCACAGTTATCACTTTTATCAATCTCACAATGTTTCGAGGCGTCTTATTGGTTTTGTTTCAAAATTTCTTAGGAATGTACACGAGTCTATAGACTGAGCTAATATAACCCTTGAAAATTTAGTTAACTCACCCACGACATTATTGATAATTAATATTTGACGAGCAATAACAGAATAAATTAAATTGTAATTAAGGAAATCAATCCACAAACTTCAACAGTTATCGAACTACAATAAACATACAAGTCCAAAGCCCCGTGGCATACCCTTCCGTTATTTATAACATTGCCCTTATCGAACTACTCCTATAACGCAGTTTGGCATGCCACTGGATTTTCTCTTAGTCAATTAATGACGTTATACGAGCCA
Source organism: Plectrocnemia conspersa (assembly GCF_051122295.1). NCBI lineage: Eukaryota > Metazoa > Arthropoda > Insecta > Trichoptera > Polycentropodidae > Plectrocnemia > Plectrocnemia conspersa. The sequence continues at coordinate 16,878,493 of NW_028277165.1, forward strand.
CGACTGTGTTGTTATTTAATATGAAGCAAAACAATGATATTATATAGACGTTCGTGTAACGAACGTAAAGGTTGAATAACACGAAATTTATCGTATGGGAAACGTGAACAGAAAACGAAGCTATCGTAGCAAAATGTTTTCGGCGCTGCACGATGTTGTTAAGAGATATCGGAATGGCAGAGATTAAATCGAACGCCATGGGCTTCATCCCAAAGGGTTTGTTTGAGGCACACTGTTACCCTATTTTCTACTAAGATCGGAAACCGACTCTTTGAAGTTACATCAAATAACGACTAGGGTTTTAAGCCGATGAAAAAAAGGTCGATTTTGGAAAGCGACATTTTAGCACACATTGGAAATGATTGTAATTGAACTGTTGTCCAAAAAACATGTAAAAATTCAGCAAATTACATTTGGAGGTTGACTTTTCCTTAGCACTAATAACAAGCCTCTAAAGAAATTCACTATGATTTTTATTGACATATATAAGTGCAAATCTTTCATATAGGTATATAGGTATTTTATATAATATTTCATAAATAACAACCAGAATAAAATTAATTGAGGTTTGTTTTTATGCGGTAGATAAATTCCACAGAATGAAATGTTCCTTAACGGTCTGTGTGTTAATGCCTATTTTTAATAATTAATTATTATGCTTTGATCTAATGGCTCAATACTGCTTGTTATATTTTGTGAAAGAAACACTATCCGCACACTTGGATGTTATAAATACAGATGCTCTGGTGCATTGTCGACGAATAATAAAACTTTAAAATTGAGAGCTTTCATCTACATAAATATACTCACAAAAAATATTTCATGAACTTTTATATTCAGTAAATAGAGGCATTACGATGAAAGAAAAAACAACCAATTAAAAATTAAACTTTAAAATAAACATTTTAATTTTATGATAATGAAAAGAGAACCAAATAAAAATATTTTTTGTCGTTGTTGACAAATTGCATTAAAAATAAACCGCATAAGAAAACTTTACTGTGTGTCTAAAACAATTAATTTTGTTTAAGACCTTCATTCGATATTTTTTTTTAAATAATTAATAATAGTTACAACGTTATGCCTGCACTACACTCTCTGGAAGTTGTCCGAACCGAAGTTCAACTGAAGTCGGCCGAGGTCGCCGACTTTCAAATAGCGGCCACACTGCCACAAATTTCATATGCCGGACGGACGGCGGCCGTGAATTACGTCCGCACGGCAGCTGCTGTCACGTACAGCTGGCATATTTGCGCGCGATCGAAAAATGTGCCAAATAATCGCAATTTTTAAATTGTCATTTTATTAAGTTTGTGTGGGCACTCACCAATAAAATCAGTGCAAACTTTTCGGTCGTAAATATTCAATTTACGCAAAATCTTTGTCGGCTTTTGCAAAATGCCATAAGGCATAAAAATGATACTTCAGAATACAAACACCACATCTGCGAATATCCTAGAATTTGTCGCCATCGATTCTAAATAAGAATTCGTTATGGTGTGACATTTATATAAACCGATCTAAGACAAAATCAAGTACCACTAATTCTTTTTTAATTATTTAATTATATATGAAAAAAATATAATCACGATATCTGTTAGAAGAATATACTATCAAAAATATAATAAATCGCATACTGAAATTGAACCGAGTTACTCGTTCTATCTCAGTTTGCGAAAAACCATATCATTATCTCTCTCACTGTCGTCACTTAACACGTGAGAGAGCGAAAGGGGAAGTATCTCACCGCTCGCGCTCGAAAGAGCAGCTCCGACTTCGATTCCTTTGACTTCGGTCCGTTTGCCGACAATGTTCGGAAGCGCTCGAAGCTGGCTAAGTCGACTGAATTACACCCACTTTATTTCCCGTTCTCGTTAACCTCGGACAATTTCCGAATTTAGAGCGGACAGAACCGAACTCGACCGAAGTAACCCCGAAGTAACCCACTATATTCTCTGTCCTTGGCCAACCTTGGCCAACTTCCAGAGAGTGTAGTGTAGGCATTAGGTTCGAGGCAAAATTATTAGTTTTAGTTTTGTAAGAATATACACATATTTTTATCATGCGGTTCAGTTAAATAATGAAGCATAATAGTAGGAGTATTATCTCACTTTACGAGTTTTTTTATGTGCTAGACTTTTTTCCATTTAAAAGTTTCTTTGAAGCTATATTTTGCATAAACTGAAAGCAAGCTAATAAAAAAATTGGTTCTAGACTAATTTTTAAAATTAAATTTTGCATGACATTGAAAAGTAGAGCTTTTAACTAATATATGAAGTTTGCTCTTACGTTGTATGTGTACATGTTAAAGATAATATTTATTTATTAAAATGTAAATAAAAGTTTTAGGTGTCATTTACAAATGAGATTGTATATGTAATAAAAAGAGCAAAGCTTCGTCTACAAAGAACCGTATTTTTTTATGTAGTTTAATATTTACAATGTTAATTATAAAGATAATAAATCAAACAAAAGTTACTTTTAGATATAATCTCAAAATATGTTTTTATCGGTTTAGTTGAAGGTTTTACTATGATTTTCTTTTCACATAATATACATATTTCGTGAATAAAATCGAATAATCTAACAGCAAAATACAATTCGAACAAACTAAATTTGTTTTATGTACCAGTATTGTATTGTCGCTTTTCACAGTCTGGAGTTTTGAATTAATGAACCTTTTAATATATATAATATATATGACTGTTTACCCTTTTATATATCAATTAACGAACTGTAGCTTTGTTGGTCTCAATAAATATTATTTAATCACATATTAATCAGCAATAAATATCATATACTTTTAACTATATACTATTAAACACACTTGCTAACGACTATTTAGATATTTCATGCGTGTAAGTGCTCTTGTATATGTATTTAGCTAATGTTTATTTAATGGTAGGGGGTATTGAGTTATTGAATTTTTGCACGGTTATATATAAATATTTTTCTATTTCATGTAAAAGAGAAAAAGAGAGAGCAAAAGTAATAATAAGAAACAAAGGGAGCGTCCCATTGCGTAATGTATGTATATATTGCAATAAAGTATGATATTTACGAGAATTCGTATGAGATATTCACGCTTGGTGAAAATATTTGGAAAACACACCTATTACTCCGCAAGTATACGACTATTGCGATTTTCTCGTATTTAATAAATGCAAAATATGAGAAAATTGTGCAGAAAGCAAAAGCTTTCGACAAAGAAAAATGCTATACAAACATACACTATGCGACAATTTTTTATAAACATACTAAGGAATTTAATTTGTTCTATATTAGAATTAATTTAATATTATATTACATTGTATATTTTTTTATAATTAACGATGGACGTGCTTTAAAAATATAACCGAACCTTTAAATTATTTTCAGGTTTTATCCACCACGAAATTTTGCTATAATGAAATTGAATATTTAAAAAGATGTCCGACCTCAGCATTAACCTACTAAAAAGTTGGTAAAAATATTTTTTCCATATTAAATTAATTTTTACGTCCCGTAATGAAAAAGGTGCTTTGCAGTATCACGCGTTTTACGATCAAAACATAACATACAATAGCATATTTTATATTGTACAAATAGGAAATTAATTAAAGAGGTTTGTTTGAAGTAATCGGGTAAAGGAAACGCTCGAAGTTCAATTATGAATAAAAAGTTTGCGTTTAGCCATGTTTAAAATCGATTGCTTTGAACAAGTTTTATGTAAATATAGGTAAAAAGGTTGAAGATAAAATAAACAATTATTATTAATAATTTTCTTTATCAAAATTAGCACAGGTACAAAACAACCATAATTCATAAAAGATAACTAATTGAAATGTACAATGAAAATTTTCAATTAAAATATAACTTGTGATAATAAATAATTGGAATCATTTGGCTTTTAAAGTCAGCGTATTGATGAACGTTTGCGATATTTGTAATAAAATTTACTATTTCAAGCTACGAAAATGCCAAAAAGATCATGTTTGAGGATGTGATACACCCGCAAATGTACGAGGCTTTAGGTAAAAGGTTGCGTCTCTTTACGTGCACATGGTGGCCCTTTACAACTTTTTTTATACCCCAAACAGGAAGGGTTCGAAGCGAACACGGCGACTCTCTAGCAGCTTTATTATGTACATACACTTGGACTGAGTCGTAAAATATTTTGCAAGCTCAACCGCCGAAACGTCAAGGATATTTTTCTTCAAGACGAATTAATTTCGACGGAACAACTTTCGCAACTGTCGCGAAATTGAGAGATAGAGCCAAAGGGAGAGAGAGAGAAATGAAAAAACGAAAGCCATTTCAACTTTAACCTGAGAGGTGAGTCTCTCGGCGCCGACGTCGAAATTTTCAAATTAACCCACTAAAAGTTTAACTATTTTACAGATTAACTTTTTGTACTCATACTCCTGGAAAGTTTCATATTAACACAAAACGGCCAAACAGCACTCGGCTTAATCGAACGAGCCCGTGCCGCAAAACAAACAATCGGAATCCATTGGCGGGTTTAACAGTCGAACATTAGCATAATGGTGTAGTTTGCAAAATGGCTTATGTTTATTTTAATTGAATTGGATACACATTTGCCCAACCGTTCAATTAACGTTTTCGGATCAGCCATAAACAAAACCGCGGTTTATTGCATCATAAGTACTTTTCAGATCTAAGTCATTTAAGTCATTGGCTAATCATTCTTGTTCGATAATCGATTTCTAATAATTAGCATTTTTTACATGAAGCAGGTACAACAAAAATATATATTGATATTCGAATAAAACTGAATTAATTAAAAGTCATCAGAGTGTAAAATATCAAATTGTTTTATAAGATTCTTTTAAAAGTCATTACCACACCTTGCTTTTTAGAAAAGAGACCTACAATCAATTTATTTTAATCATCAATCCTTTCCAATCTTTTCTTTATTTCGGATAATTGTGTAATAAAAATAGAGAATTTATAACATTCTAAATCACTACCTATTACATTTACTATAACACATATTATTCATAAATAATATAACTTTTTAAATATATATGTAGATAGATGTACATTAAGTTTTTTCTAGACTACACATACCATAAAAGGACTATAACTCATTTGCACACCCATTATTATGAATCACTATATTCTCCCTACATTCTGAGTTTCATAAATAAAACTCGCAAAGGTTTATATTTATGAGAAAAATTGAAGAATATTTTATGTAAGGGACAAGTGTATAAATTTATGAGTTAAAAAAGTACAATAGTTTACGTGGCCTTTATGAATAATGCATTTTGCTAGACTTTATCAAACTATAAAATCAGTTTGGACATAAATTTAAGAAATATTTTCTTATTGAATGCTACAAATTTGATTGAAAATATTTTCGCTGAAGTAGACTTTTTTTGCGCTGAAAGAGAAATCGAGGTTACGGTCCATTATTGTAACAAATGGATAGCGATTCCGATAAAACCGTATCCTTTTCAAAGCAATGGACAATATGTACGTGTACAGAAATAAAAATATTAAATGTCATGTAGTTGCACGGTAAACTGATAGATAAGTGAAACATGCGGGTGTACCAAACAAAGATTACAAGTTGTGTAAATATTTATAATTTTTTATTAAGGTATATTCACATTAAATTATTGATTAGTTGTTCTCTACAGGATATTAGAAACTTAAATACATATTAGTGGTTTTCCATTTAAATAATTAGGTGCATAAATTTTTTTGCTTTATTTTGACGATTCGTAAAAATTGTATTGTACATTTTTACATTGTTACAAATCACAATAGTTAAGCAGCCGAATATAAATCCGCAAGATTAAGGATAAGCTAGAAAAACTTGGGTGATCGATAGGTGTTATAAGTTAAGTTTATTGCCATATCAACAGATGTTTGTTCAGTAATATACCTTTGCAGCCGACTAAACCGATAATTTACTACTAAATGATTGTTTTACAAACTTGATAATGTGTTTATTTCTGTATATTATATTTATCGTGTACTTGAGACATTTGTTAACTGCAATATATACTTAAAGATTTTATTAAAATCTAAAATAATTATTTTTTGCGCGCTTTTGTCCTGCACGCTATTGATATGGCGCCGTATATTAACATTCTAGAGACAATGATATAACCCAAATGTTCGAATAAAATGTACGAAATATATACATATATATATATATGGAATACCGTCTAAAGGTTAGGCTCACGATTGAAATCATTTTTAATGGAATAAAGCTGTTGATTGACAAAAATGCGTGTACACTACTATTTTAATACTAATATATTATTTAATTTTTAAGCTTACTAAATATTTAAATTTAACTAACCAAAAATAAACTGTGCATTTAAAAGTAATATACATTATTATCTAAGCGAACATATTATCAATTATTATCCACTACTTCATTATTACATATGTTATTCAAGCGGATGTATGTTCATGTATATACTTCTGTTCTAGAGACCATATAATCATCTGAGCGTGTTTAATTTGTACAAATATATTAATATACATAATCGCCTAGACTTTTATAGATATTATAATATGAGAATGATATTAAAACATAAACTCAATGTACAGAGATATATTATGCTAATCTAATTCACATCATAGACATGCACTAAAATTAATTTATATTGTATTAAAATAATAGAATATGACGTTTTTTATAAATATATTCTTAAGCTCGATTATATTTACGTTATTATATTAATCCATGAGATCAGGAAAATATAGGTAATCCTAATCCGCGATGATCAATCGGATGATCAATTATATAATAATCACTAATTTCGATCTCCCAGAAACGATAGAAATAATATTTGAAACCAGGTCTTTTAGGTCAATAGGCAGCGATTCATACCACTCGTTTATCGTGTTGGTAAATCATTATTTGTATGTTATATACATACATACATGTCAATAAATTAAATTTGTCAACTTTGAAGCGAGAACGAAAAACTGTGTGATTTTATTCATATAAAGTAAGGTTAAAGGTAAAAATAAATATCCGGCTGTTTTCTGTATAAAAAACATTGTTTTTTCATATATACTACAATTTTTGTCATGTTATTAAAGTTACGAAATAAAGTAACATTAAAAAAATGCTGGGTTGCTCAAAGTGACAATGGGATTTATAAAAAAATTTAGAGACTCTTTATGATTACTTGAATTATTTTTACATATGTAATAAAATGGTATTTTTAACTTATAGAGGATTTAATTAAGTCATCTATACAAATATATATATATTCCCTGATTTATTAAAATTCAACATTACTTTCATCTTTCCAACCTCAGTTATTATTTTAATTTTAAAGTATATTTTATTTTTATAATTAAGTTGATAAAAACATTTTCAAGATAAACCATAATTATGTTTAATTCATAAAGAAAATTTAAATATTGTATTTTATAAAAATTTGCATGAATCAATGGTCATTTTATTTGTTGTTTTTCGATTAAGGCATTACACGGATAAACCCTAATATATTTCAAGAGGGATATCCTCTCAAGCGCGACGTTCGTAAAAGCGTATTTTCCCTAAAAATAAAAAATATTTACATCGAAATAATCGCACAAAAACCGACACTATATTTTACATACTCGCCCACAGTACGTAAAATAAAATAGAATTTTATCGTACACGCTTAGTGCGATTCGCTTTACGTCGTTCGTGATGACGTACAGCGAGAGCGGTTTATAAGGGCGGCGCGTCACGAGCGTTGCCTTATTGCCACAATAATTTTCTGAATGGGGATGAAAATTTTGGGGACATCGGAGACAAGTGGAATTTATTCGACCGCATTTGTGGCCTTATTCAATTTTTCAGGACACTTCAGAGTATCCGCGTCAGGCCTTATACCCGAATTTAATCGACCTTCGAAAACCGCTCCGATCGGGTCATAATGTATGAGGCTAGTGTGAGGATAGAATATATAACGAGTGTATCGGATCGGCTGATTCTGAAGTTTTTTGCCCCTTTTTATTATTAAAAAGGGCGAAAACTTTTGTATTAAACTATTTATAGCGATAAACTATAACTTATGTTCTGAGATTTCATGGATAAATATTTTTTTGTATTTAAAACTAATTTTTTCGAAAGACGCCATAAGCATTAAGGCGCGATGAATTTATTAATACAATAACGGCCATTAAAAAATGCAGGTAACGAGACAAAATAATTGCAGAAGATGTTTTAATACTCCTTAGAAAAGCAGTTATACAATCGTGAAAGGCCATCCGTCTTTAAATGGGATACGAATTTCATAGAAAAGAATTTTCAGAGCACTGCAGAACGTTGCATTACGGTCTCATTATTTCATGAAACTAGGCCACTTCTATCGAGCTCCAATTTGCAGGAAGACCAAACCAGAACGCAAGTGAAAGCTCTTTGGCACTTCTTTCAGATTTTTAAATAATAAGTCAATCTACAAAACAGGACACTCATTCCAATTCAAAACAGCTAGAATTTAGACCAAGAAAATCGACAAGACCCACAAAAGGGCGCAGCCCCTCTCCTGATAGCTTTTCACCTAAGAGTTTCACCGATAAAACTAGATTTTCTATTCAAAGTTGCGTTTATACACTTATCATAGTTACTATATATATGTATCAATTTTTATAGTAAAATGTTCACTCTTTTTCCTACTTCAAATGGGTTTAACATGTATGCGTAATAATATAATAATCAATAACGTACAGTTTCTTTGTTCAAATAACACAATGCAAAAAACTATTAATCCATCGCCCATTATTATTCTCGTAAAAAGCAATTAAGAAACATCAAACCACTACGTTGTAATCCAATACATAGTAAATTTACTGTGTAACTGCTACCTAACATTGTAGATCGCCTACCACCCGAAAAAGGTAGACCGCAAAAAAGATTACAGTTTTGTAAGATTAATTTAAGCATAATCTAAATAAATAAACATTATCAGAAAATATATTAAACTATGCAACCAATATAATATTACGTATAAATTGAGTTATTTTATTTTTTCACTACGATTCTAATACTTTTCTAATCTATTCTTTAAATATTAAAGTTTCTCTAGTATTATTTTATTAAAATTATTTTAAATTCTCCCAAATAGAATAATGCGTAAACATCAGAAAAAATGATATTATTACCTAAATTGAAACAGTAACGGATAGAAATCGATTTAAAGGTAAAAATGTTACTTTTTCAACGTTGACAACGGTCCTGCGTCACCTGGTTATTGATTTAACCAATCGATCAAACGCCTTTATCTTTATTCCATAATCCTAAATTCTCGTTCGTTTCCAATGCCACCCACTATTTTTGTAATCGCATACATACGTCAAAGTCAACGCTAATGCAAAGCCATGATCCGTTCATTCTTGACCTGCTATCTAATAATGATTTTTAATTTAAAAAAAATATTATCTATAATAATATTTTTTAAAATACATCCGACACAGATATGCTAATCAGCTCGAATCACCGCCTGCTAGCAATTTGAGATTTATGCAATAGTAAATGTCAGTATTCAACGCCAGGTGGAAAGCGTTGACAATTTAACGTTGTACATTTGTGGAATCCAGGGTTGAATTTTAATCTAAAGTGTGGCACACATGTTCGAAATATGATACGATAAATAATACGGGTGTATAGTATTCTTTCGTAAATAAAAGAATGTTCCATAATTATATCAGTTATATGAAGTCGAATCTCTAAATTAAAATGTATACGAATAATATAAAATCTAGAAAATATTTATAATTTAAAGATTAACTTTATTTGTTATACTTTTAACTAATTTCCAACATACACTATGTACTCAAATGTTGTTGAGTCTTAAAATGAGTTTCTTAATTTTAATTTCATGTAAGTCTCGATCCTGGTATCGGTATAAAATATACGATGTAAAATGTACGCAAAGTTACATTTTTGGAAACTGTTTCATGGATAATTATTTATACATAATCCATTTTTAGACTTAAATCAAAACAAATTTTTCCATAAATTTCAAGTAGTGACAACAGACGGGCTACCACTCTTTTATCATTATGAACGTAACTTGTTTCTACTTTAAATTCACATATTATCGGTATAAAATATACGATGTAAAATGTACGCAAAGTTACATTTTTGGAAACTGTTTCATGGATAATTATTTATACATAATCCATTTTTAGACTTAAATCAAAACAAATTTTTCCATAAATTTCAAGTAGTGACAACAGACGGGCTACCACTCTTTTATCATTATGAACGTAACTTGTTTCTACTTTAAATTCACATATTATTAGTAACGATTTTTTTCTTTCTTACATGAAAAACGAATCATTTGAAAATACTCGCAATTATCAAATCAAGTATACATACAAACTGCTTAACGTCACTTCTCGATTTTCTCAAAAGATTTTTGATAATTTTTAATACATAAAAAAGTATATGTAATTTTAATAATACAGTATAATATTGTATTTACATATCTTTATATGTAAAATTCCTGTTAATTTTTTTGTCAATATTTAAGTATGTAAATTATATTATTCATAGTAATTACCATATAAAATATTCTGAAGAATGGTAACATATTAAACATGTTAGTAAATACATTATCACACATAATTCTTAAAATAACTTTTATAATGCACATACCATTTAAAGTGAAATCGTTCATTGTTGTTTTTTTTGTTAAAAAATATTTTAAAATTTAAATTTAAGAATAATAGATTTATTAAAATAATGAAAAATATAAATAGGATTACTTAAACCATATTTTTAAATATTTGTAAAAAAATTAAAAAGCAGACAGAAAAAAGTAAAAAGAATAATAGTATAATGTTAAATTTGTCACAACTGCAAGTGTGTTTACTTTTCTTTTGCATCTTTGGATTATAAATAAAACGAGATTTATGTTTGCTGACGGGCAAATTTTATCGCATAGTTCTGTGGCAAGCCTCCATAGATTTTGACAATCTGCGAATTTTTACAAAGAGCAGTTTCTTCTTATCTGATTATTAATGTAGTTATTAGACTACCAAAGCAAATATAAAGTCGATCAGAGTAGTTTAGATAATTGTTAACAATTTTTTGCCATTCAAATAATTTTGACCTTTATTATAATAAAAGCTAACAAAAAATCATGCATATTTTCAAACATCTAGTAAGGACTAACTAGTTCTTATGCAGCGGTATAAAAAATTCGCTGCCTTGAACATTTACCATTTTTGCTATTTGACAGTTTACTTAAGAAATTCTCAAGAATCATTTCTCGAGAATTTTTAGAAGAAACACTTATCCTAGCAGTAAAGACAGTGTTGTTAACCGATTTATAAATTGTTTTTATTATACTACCTTTGTTTTACTACTTAATAAAAATACAAAAAATAAACTTACAATAAAGTCAAAAACGTTAAATAGGGTGAAAATATCTAAGGATTGACGCATTAATAAAAAATATGCAGTAGAAGGATACTCGATAATAGTGAGATAAATTAGAAAACAGAAGATCTCAAAGATCAAAGGATCAATTAAAGCCAAAAGGCTATAATCAAGTGGTATACACATTTATTTATCTTAAAATGATATATAATGTTTTTAATTTTAATCAAGAAGAGAATGAAAAAAATATGAATAAAATATATTTTATAAGCAGAGATTAAATTTATTATTTTTTTATAAATTCATATAAAATCTGCTGAATCGGTTTAATTTTAATGGTGAATTATTAAACGATAAAACATATTTTGAAATATTATTTTTATTTATATTTTGATTATAAAAACCATACAAATTATAAAAACACAATCTATTTATATCTTTGCGCATTTGCGGAAAAAAGGTAAAAGCGGGCCTAAACGAAATTGCTCCATTCTTGGAAATAATGGTTAGTAAATATAGTACTGTTTTAAAAGAGGTATTTTTTCCTAACTATAAAAAAATATATTTTACAATTATTTAAAAATAAAAGATTTTCTTAAAATGTAATATTTTAATTTATAGCATTAACACATTAGAGACTTTTGATTTATTATTGTAATTAGCTTTAGGTTTAAATAAATGTAAAGATAAAGTAAACATACAATTTGAAATATTACCTTATTTTTAAATCATATCTAACGTATATGTAAAAAAGAAATATACATTTTTGGTAATTTTCTTTGTGTATTATTTTTGTAAATGATCATTTAAAAAAGAAATAAAAAAGTAATTGGAGGAATTTATCAAAGACAAAGTTTTAATACGTCGTGAAATATAATTTAAAAATTAATGTATACTATACAATATAATTTCTACATCGGAAAACGTACAAAGCCGTGATTCGAACAAACCTCAACCGGAGAGAGTAGGCTTACCCTTCGTGAATTTTTAAGCACAGTACACCGCAACAGGAAAGTTACCAAACACTTTTTACGATGCGGGACCAAGAAATCTCTTTAATATATTCATTACGCACACACGAAAAGCGTAAACATTTTTTGCGTCCCAAGAAAAAAAAAACTAAACAATATTAAAACACATTTTTCATACGCGGTTGATACTTTAATGCGGAAAATATTGAAAGTTATAAATATGCGTTAGCGCAAATGCGGCTTGGATAAAATACGTAGTAATACGTATATTGTTTTTTCTTCCTTCGTTTTACAACGGCTATAGCAAACCACAATTTAATGTGCAAACGGGGAGTGCGAAAAAGAGGATATTTTTGCCAAGAGCTTCCTGTTTATATCCAGCGGTGAGTTATTGTCCGATAACCGGGCGAAATACAAAAGGGGGAGGGAGGGAGTGAGAAAATGTATAGAAAGATAAAAACAAAGAAAATAGATTCCGTTTTTGCAATAAAACTGTGTGTTGAATGTTTTTTACACTAACACGCAGACAGATAAAGACATGCATAAAAATAATGTAACTAAAAAAATAAAGAAAATTTAATATACCCTGTATTTAATTAAGCTTTTCTAAAAAATTATTAAAAACCTATCACCAACTAGAAACATTCATTATTTGACATTCAGTTAATGACTTATGCATGCAAATAGTCAGTGATGTGTGACGAAAAATACAATATTCGAAGGAAAAAAATGTATTTAAAATAAATTATTTGCTAGTATACACGAAATAAATTATTTGATAAAATAACTCATTTATTAAAAGGCAAGAGCTTTTCATCTTTAGGGTACACCTTTCCATTTAAATTATAAATAGAAAATGGCGTAAGTTACATTAATGTAAAAAATATTTGTATCCATATTTATAAAACAAACAAAATATCAATGATAAGAAAATCCAGTAATGATTACTTGAAAAATCTGTTTTAAATTAATTACAAAGATAAACCTCAGTTTATTATTATTTAAAGCTAATATTAGTCCTATAATATTGCACAAGGGTTTCACATAAATAATCCAGTGATTATTTAAGGCTCGCTGTTAAATATAAATATCTCAATATGAACAAATCCCCAAGTGGCGATCAAGTTCCAGCAGAAATGATTAAAAAACTTGGAGACAAGGCTATTGCCATACTGCGTAATATATGCAACAAAATACGGAGAAGCGAGATATGGCCTCAAAACTTTCATACATTATTATTAGAGAAATTGTCAACTATTATGCCTGCACTACACTCTCTGGAAGTTGTCCGAACCGAAGTTACAACTGAAGTCTCGCAAATTTCATATGCCGTCCGGACGGCGGGCGTGAATGACGTCCGTACGGCGGCTGCTGTCATGTACAGCCGGCATATTTGCGCGCGATCGAAAAATGTGCCAAATAATCGCAATTTTTAAATTGTCATATTATTAAAATTAAGTTTGTGTGGGCACTCACCAATACAATATCAGTGAAAACTTTTTGATCGTAAATATTTAATTTACGCAAAATCTTTGTCGGCTTTTGCAAAATGCCATAAGGCATAAAAATGATACTTCAGAATACGAACACCACATCCTTGACTATCTTAGAATTTGTCACTATCGATTCTAAATAAGAATTCATTATGGTGTGACATTTATATAAGCCGATCGAGGATATTCGAAACGATTTTTTTTAACAAAATCAAGTATGTACCACTAATTATTTTTTAATTATTTAATTTTATATGAAAAATATATAATAACGATATTTGTTAGAAGAATATACTATCAAAAATATAATCAATCCCTTTTGGTGCCCTAAAATATTCAAAGATGTCAGTAAGAGTCTGTTGAAGTCCCCGATTAGCACGTGGTATTATAACTTGACCACGTGATCACTATGCAGCGCTCGACATGCGTATTAACCATAGGACGCCTACGCGCATACTGAAATTGAACCGAGTTACTCGTTCTATCTCAGTTGGCGAAGCACCATATCATTATCTCTCTCACTGTCGTCACTTAACACGCGAGAGAGCGAAAGGGGAAGTATCTCACCGCTCGCGCTCGAAAAGCAGCTCCGACTTCAGTCCATTTGCCGACAATGTTAGGAAGCGCTCGAAGCTGGCCAAGTCGACTGAATTACTCCCACTTTACCTTCCGTTCTCCGTAACCTCGGACAACTTCCGAGAGATTTTAGAGCGGGCAGAACCGAACTCGACCGAAGTAACCCACTATATTCTACGTCCTTGGCCAATCTCGGCCAACTTCCAGAGAGTGTAGTGCAGGCATTAGAGGAACATAAAAAAAGTAATGCTACCCTTTGGATTCCAATTAAATAAAAGTACTTATGAATTTTAATGTGGTTTTCACTTTTTGTGAAGCACTGCTACCTATATTAAATATTGCTGATGTGTTTGTGAGAAGGGCAACATTAGGTTTCAGATACTTGCAACTTACATGCTGAGGAAAAATATGGTTTAGGTTTAGTGAAGGCGTAGGCTATTATATTAGTGATATTACATTAGTTAGTACTACACCGTTAGGTATAAACACAAAAAAAAACTAAAAAAATTCTCACAAATATTCAAATATAACTAAACATAGTTTTAGTTTCAAAATGTTTTGCTAAACAAATTAGAGAGTTTTAACACGGAAATTTCGTAAAAAGATTACCATTTAGATCTAAAAAATTTTAGCTTACAGTTTGAACCAGACTTATAAGTTGTTATTGCAAGAAGCTGCAGAAGGAGTGAGCTAAATGGTACTACTAATATTTTCATATAATAATTTTAAAAATCAGTGCTAGTATTAACGTACCGCAGAGTATAATCAAGCGTAGTGCGATAAGAATTACTGAAATTGCCCCATGGGAAACAATACGGGAGTGTAAATGACGAAAGTTAATAGAGTAATGGAATAAATTAACATCACAATCGTTGCCGAGTTAGACCAAACGGTAATATTCATGAATTAATTCGTGCGTAAGAGACGTTTTAAGATGTTTCGTTATACCGTTGTAACGTTACAGGCAGTGCGTATTATACACATTAACACTCACACCCGCGTTTCAGATAATACATGCTTCTTATGTACATATATTAAATGCAGAGATGTATCTTGAAGCCATTATTATTATTATTACAATTTATATATTATTACCTAGAGGGAAATATTTAAAGAAAGATTACAAAGTTTATTTGAGATTTTTAGCGTATCTAACATATTCTGGTTTATTAGTTACGTGTATTTAAGTATATAATGTATAATTAATGCACGTGAAACCCTATCTACGTGCTTTTGAAACATTATATTATAAGCTACGTATGTACAGATTGCCAAAATAACCAACAGTACGAGTAACAATGGAATATTATACGGCATTTTATGGTATTATATATAATAATACAATACTTTTGCACATCTGGTTATAAAGATCTATATTGATATAATAATATACATTGATTTTAAAAATATGAATAATTATTTCCTATTTTTTTTTATATATTTAATTTATGATTTTTTTAAGGAATGTTTATTATTTTTCAAAAAATATTCAATAATGATTTTTAATTGTATTTTTATGATACTATGTAGGTCCAAAAAATATATATTTTATAGTGTATATAAAATAGATAAAAAAATATATTTTTTGCTATTTTGTGCGAAACTTTTAAATACTGTTTCTGTAAACAATTTGTTCAAGTCAAAATACAGATACAACACAATATCATAAGCGGCGATATACCCTAATTAAATTCACAATTATTTAACATACCATCATAATAGACCATTGTGACTATTACTCCTTCAAAAACTAACAACGTACGCATTCGATGTTAACCGCAATAGCGCTCATAACAATACATACCCGCCCATAATAATACAATGAATATAACCCGTCTCAACGCTTCGATGAATAATAGCCATCGTTATTTACGGCACTGTGTGTGGATTACCAGTTGACGTATGCGCAGTACAGCAGTAGTTAATACATGTTGGTTTGTGTTGATTTGCAAATTAGATTCGAGCTTAGCAATGTACCGGTAATAATGTGGCACAAAGGGTCGCGACATGAGTACTGATGATATTCCTTCTCCTCCGCCATCTTTGAGGCGAGATAATCACATTCCACACAATATATGTATGTATGTAGCAAGGCTACCTCCAGAAATGCATATTCATGAGAACTCGGAAAGCCGAACCGAACGTAAATTTGCACGTTCGCCGCGGAACCGAACCCTGTTTAATCCGCAGAACGGTGGATATGAACCTCCACAATGCGTGCAAAAGCACCATGGTGCAGATATCTCCTGAATTCTGCTGCAGCAGACACAGCATCCGTCTGGGGTGGATTTAGTTAGAAAACCTAGGGCGAAATGTATGGTATTATTTAAGTGATTAGTTAGCGAGGTTGGTTGCTGTTGTTTTAGTCTCTGGGATAAGCTGCTCCGGATGAAACGTTCAAAGGAGGGTATTGTAATAATAATGAATAACCGAATAGGTATGCTATTAGGATTAATATATATTTTATTTTGTGCTCAGGTTTGAGATTAAATATACCAAACGTATTATGATTAAGCTTTTGTGATAAAGGCGTTGCAAATTTATTTATAAATAAATATTGGGGAAATGATATCGATATGTAAAAATAAATTTTAATTTATAATTAGATATTGTAGAGTACGCTCGGGATAAGGATTCCGGCTTGTTATTGTGTGCGTGAACTGTGTGGCTCAAAACAATTTCGCTCAGAATATTTTTATTTTATTTTAAAAGAAAATATATGTTTATTTAACATACATACATCTGAGCTAAGTTGGAAATTTCAACAGACAATTAAAAATATATTATATAATCGAAGAAACCAGACATTGATGTCATTAATTAAATATTTGCAAAATTCAAAATCTTTCAATAGTCAAAAAAATAATGAAGTCTTTAGCTATTCTTCAAAAGCAAAAAGATATAAAATAGGGAAAGAAATTATTCACAGATTGTTAAATGGCTCGACGACTCTATTAAATCATTAGAATCCATTGAATAAATCGAAAATTATCATTGGCGCAACGATAAGAATAACAACTTTTTTAAGCCTTACAGAGAATAGTGTAAAAAAACCAACAACGTACGGATTAATGGAAAAATAATTAAAATATTTTAATCCACGGGTAAGAGACGAATAACTTACAGTGTATATTTAAAGCCTTGATATCAATTAACACAGATATGCCCAAGAAATTTTGTTCTCTTAAAATTTAATTTATAAATAAAAAACAGTGGCACGAGTTTAGTGACCTACCCATAGGACAGTGGGCATATCTGGATTAAACCAATATCAACACAAAATTATTTAAAATAAATCACTAGAGAAGATCGAACTTCTGTGCCACACTGCACTTTAATGACGAATACCAGCGTTGACGAATCAGCGACTGTCCTTAAAAGAGAAAGCGAGACAACGAAGTACACGCTACATCGCTTCTCCCTCTCATATACGTGTACACGCACACAATAACAAACCGGCATCCTTATCCCGAGCGTACTCTACCTGATATGTTTTTAGTGTAAAGAGTTTTTGAATTTTTGTTTTGAAAAAATAAAACAGTCTGGAATCCTTGGAAATTTACGATTGAAATTATATATTTTTTTAAGTGATAAATTTTCTATTTCAGAAGCTCTTCCTTCAGTTAAATTATTATTGATGTACTAAGTCGCAGAAGCGTTACGTTACGATAACATCTGCCAGAATAATTATTGTTTAAAAAAAATTTAGTATTATAAGCTCTCGACTATATTGTTTAGAGCTTAAATATAAAGTAAGCAAAAATAACGTAGTAATAAATCCTTGGCTGCACGAAACACTTTTTCTTGTCATCCCCGCTCATATTCGTATATTTCTAAATCAAGACATCTCTTTTCTTCCAAGCCATATTTTATCTTAATTTTTTCCTATTATTGAGGTATACAAAAGCTCATATTTCGAACCTCGAATCATATGTTCGAGATACGAAATTTTTCTTCGGTTGAAAGGTGTTCTGGATCACTTTCTATCATTAAGAGAATTAGGTTATTGGAGAATCTCATAATCCATGAGACTTTTAGCATATGCATATAAAACCACATTTTAAGAACTTATAATGCGGACTTAAATCTTTTTGTCGAGGTCTATTTCGTCATTTATCCAATTACCCAAGTATTTGATATGCTTTATCTCAGTTTAATGAAAAGCTTTCGGGGCCTTGCTTGGCGATTATTCGTAGGCCTGTATTTAAGCATTCTTTATTTACACTATCCATTGCTCTTTGAAAGTCATCAGGAGATATTGCCGTGTCATCGGCATAACGAATATTGTTAATTGTCTCTCTGCCTGGAGTGCTTTTTTAATATGATTTTGCAGTATGAATTAAAAAGAATAGGAAAAAGAACACATCCCTGCATGACACCACTCTGTATTATAATATTTTTGGTTTAATCTCCTCCAATGCTATTATTGCTTATCAATTTCGATACAGATTTTTTAAAAGTCTTATGTCATCTAGCCATGATCAGTTGAATGGCAAACGCAAGTAGCGTTTGCATGCAAAAGAGTGTTTCTGCGTACCTAGGCCTTTCGAAAATATAAATTATTCTCTGCTAATAAACACTTCCTTGTATAATTTTTAACAGAATTTTTAGCGAGTGATTCATTAAGCTCATATGTAGAAGTACACGTTTAAATTGTTATTTTTTTGGTAAGGAAATAAGAGTCGATCGCAACCAGTTGTATAGTATAACTCATGAGAAATATATTTTATTGAGGAATTTCGTTTAGGTTTTTCAAAAACTCTGTTGGTATCCAATCAGGTTCAGTTGATTGTTTTTGCTTTTTTATGGCCTTTTGTACCTCAGAGCTTAATGCGGAAATAAGTGCGGTCCCGTTTCAAGTTGGTTCTCATTTGTTATGGCTTCCTATGGTCTCTAAATAATGATTTTCTATACTTAATCAATTTCTTTTTTACTAAAGCTAAGTAATATTTTATTTTTGTGTTTTTCAAAAGTGTCAAGTTTTTTTAGATTTAATCCTAATATTTTTTTAATTTTATTTATTCACAAAAAACTATCGACTTTTTCCAACAAATATTTTTAAATCTTAATGAGGTTAAAAATATTAAGAAAGGAATTCTAAATATTGTAAATAAATGTACCATGCAGATTGTGAAAAAGCTAGTAAAGATATTTGTTTGGTAAACAAATAGTTCCTCTGATTTGTTGCAAAATGGATTAATTTTTGGCCAAACAAATATTTAGCTATAAAAATAAAACATTAAAATTAAGCAATAAATTAATTACATAAATAGCAAATCATATATGTATTTAATTTTTTTTAGGTAAATACTTTATGACAGTTTTTATTTATAAGTTTACTGAAACATATAAATAAATAAAAAATAATACGAAATCCATTTGCCAATGCTAAATAAAAAATATATAAAAAACTTGTGTTGTTATAAAGCTTAAAGATTATTAATGAAAATAGCGGTTTTATAAAAAGCACTAAGCAACAAGCTTGTACTTTTTACAACAAAGAAAATTATTGGTAAAGATTATTGATTTTAATTTTTAATTTTAACAAAATAGTAAAAAGTGATCATTTGATCATTTTGATCAGGTGCACTGAATAATTACTCGATGTAGATATAAAAATTATTTTTTTACAAAGTAATACTTTGATTTAATTATGACACACTATATTTATAAGCTTAATAAAACATATGTAAAAATTAAAAGTTAGTATGAAATCTGTTTTATAAAGATATTATGTAACACAATTATTTAAACATATATTTTATATAAAACCTTGGTATAAAAAAACACTAAGCAAAATTAAGCTTTCATTTTTACCACAAAGAAAATAATTATTAAAGTATATTGTTTCTGGATTTCTTAGGCAATAGGCAAAATTAATTTTCGATTATTATTTTTTATACGGATTACATATTGAAATATTTTTAAAAAGAGTTTGCGACACAAAATTATTATAAAATGGGACATTAACAGTAAAATTAATCTATAACTTGTAAAATTTTCAGAAAGGGTGAAAGAAGAAAAAAATTCTGAAAATAGTAAACCTCTAAATAGGATATTGTGTAAATAACCTATTAGTTTGTACATTGTATTAAAATTTATTTATATCATAAAATATATTTGAAAATAATTTTAAGTATTTGAGTCAAAGAAAAAAGTTAATAAACAATGAATTATTTAGACATTTGTTAAAAACAAAAAAGTTGACAGTGTAAATTTAAAATAGCAGGTACAAAAATGTAGTGTTATCATTGAACTGTATTTATACGTACTACTGCGAATGGCTCTCTACAATACCTTTTATTGATATATACATATTTAAGTACAATTGAAAACTCGGTCGAAAGTTATTTCTGAATAAAATAATATTCAATATAATATATTAAAATTATTGTAATGTAATACTTTGCTTTAATATAACTAGCCTGCTATAAATATTCCTATATCATACAATACAAATCCATAAATCATATTAATTTATTATATTATATACATCAGTTCTGAAAAAAATGATATATATCTACTATATATAATCTTTAAAAAAATACATTATTCAAGGCAAAATTTTTATTTTGCTAAGTATCTCTATTTAAACACATGAAAATAATTAATAAGACCCTGCGGACGAATATTAAACTATTTGAATATGTACATTAGTTAAATATTACGCGTACATTTAAAATATGACTAACTTAATATATATAAAAATACATTAGTACATATTAGTAACGTAGATATAGTAAAAGCAATGATGTAATACCACTATTTTTTTACATTTTTAATATGAATATTAACCGGAGTTGTATAAATTAATATTTTAGTCATTAAAATATTTTTTATATAGTTATGAAAGGTTACTCTCATTTTTTTCTAAAAAAATAATTAATCAATTGTACGCTTCTCATATTATATGTATTATATATTAAAGTAGTTTATGGTAAATATAATTTAATACGAAACCAAAGAAAATGTAATATATTATTACAAATATTAAATTTACTTGTTATTATGGCATAAAACACTTTCATAAGCAAAATTTAATATAGATTATTACATTTGAATCGAAAATTAGTTTTGACCACGCAAATGAAATTTACTATGTCATTAAAATTCAATTTCGAGCTAGATGCACAGAGAGGGCTAGTAAATAGGAATAACGATCTTATCCTACGTATTAAATTAGAAACTTAAGTATAAATTCCCGTTTAAAATTTAACTAAATAGTATAATTTGTATTATATAATGGACCAAAAACAGCCACTCTTACTTTTAAAGTTAATCCAAAAAGTAAGTGTATATAATATTCTTTCAAGAAAGGGTGCCAGAGACATAATGTCAGCGTCATTATATCAAATGGCAGGACAGTTAGATATAATGTAACACTTTATACTGCGTATTACGTTTCTTGAGGTCTTTTTGTACGTAAAGGGTGTGTGACAATTTAAAAAAATATATTTAAGCTATCATGTGATTTGTAAAATCTTTGGATAGTATAACTAAGCAGCATCTAAAAATATTTATAAAAATTTCATTGGCTTTTTGTGTTCAATTGATATTATTAGCTTAAAGGTACCTTAAAGCAAAAGTGTATGCTTTTATTAAGGAGTTATGGAGCAAAAGACTATGATCAAAGATGAATATAATGGGACTAACGCGACTTACTGGTGATAAAACGAAGTTCATAGAATGCTACAACCCATATAACTGCTGCGCAAGACGCAAAAGTCCATCACAATGCTTAAGCGTGAAACGAAATCTTCAATCGAGTGTAAGAAGAGCGCAAGAGATAAAGAGAGAGAAAGAGAGCACATCATAGTGGAGCGTCGTTCGTCAGATGTGTTCGAGCGAAAAGATTGTGAAAAGCTCGGAAGCTACAGAGTGTATAGGGATTTGTACGGTTTGCGGAAAAGCAACCTGCATTTGCACAATTGAATAGATTCGATGCAGTTTTGAAGCAAGACGCGCATTGAAAGCTAATTTGTGTGCATTTTGCGCCACAATGTGAACCATTGCGGTGGGATGAGATGGAAGCCAAAGAAAAACGTGCAAAGATATAAAACTGGGCGATAAAGAGGTTAGACGAACAAAAGCTTTAAACTGAAAATACAATGACTTCTATGACTTTTCAATAGTATTTATATACATATAAAACCTATTAAACGTTGAATGAAATATACGTTTATATATATATTGTCATTATATCTTTGCATATATTTATTATACATACATATGATACGTATAGAGTTTATTAGACATGTACAGTTTTACGGTTTCTATTTTATATGTTTTTAAATTTTACTATTTGTTATTGACGTTTAAGTATTTCAACAAAAATACATTATTTCACTGCTTAAAATTTTAAACTGGCATGATATGGTAAAGGTTTAGACTCTATTACAGAGATCGGTAAACTTTTGTCAAGGGTCATATCACAATTTTTTTGAGCTCGGCGAGCTAAATTAAGCGTATTTCATTGTAGTTTAAATTTAATATGTTGTAAAATCCTATGATTGTAATACTTGCACTACACTCTCTGGAAGTTGTCCGAACTGAAGTGCAACTGAAGTCGGCCGAGATCACCGGCATATTTGCGCGCGATCATAAAATGTGCCAAATAATCGCAATTTTTAAATTGTCATATTATTAAAATTACGCTACTGATAATTATAAAAGTTTGTTTGAGCACTCACTAATACAATATCAGTGAAAACTTTTCGGTCGTAAATATTCAATTTACGCAAAATCTTTGTCGGCTTTTGCAAAATGCCATAAGGCATAAAAATTATACTTCAGAATACGAACACCACATCTGTCACTATCCTAGAATTTGTCGCCATCGATTCTAAATAAGAATTCGTTATGGTGAAATTTATATAAACCGATCTAGGAAAATACATAAAAATATTAGAAACGATTTTTTAAACAAAATCAAGTACCACTAATTCTTTTTTAATTATTTAATTTTATACGAAAGAAATATATTAACGATATCTGTAAGAAGAATATACTATCAACAATATAATTAATCCCTTTTGGTGCCTTAAATTATTAAAGATGTCAGAAAGAGTCTGTTGAAGTCCCCATTAAGCATGTGGTATTATAACTTTACCACGCGACCACGATGCAGCGCTCAACATGCGTGTTAACCATAAGACGCCTACGCGCATACTGAAATTGAACCGAGTTACTCGTTCTATCTCAGTTTGCGAAACACCATATCATTATCTCTCTCACTCTCGTCACTTTACACGCGAGAGCAAAAGAAGAAGTATCTCGCCGCTCGCGCTCGAAAGAGCGCGATTTCTCGGACAACTTCCGAGAAATTTTAGAGCGGCAGAACCGAACTCGACCGAAGTAACCCACTATATTCTCCGTCCTTGGCCAACTTTCAGAGAGTGTAGTGCAGGCATAAAACAGTGTGTTAAAATATACACAGAATCGAGCATGCAGGAGCATGCAACGCTGATGCTATGCAAAAGCTAAGCAACAGATTGCAGGTGATCAGGAGAGCGTTTCCCAATAACACTCGGGAGAAACACTACTGATACTCGTAGTACTACGGGGGGTGGTTCCCGCTCATCTAGCCCTAAAAAGCTGGATGCCACCAATTGGGTTGGACTCGTAGGGCCCTATTACCGGTAACGGCAGTGGTTTAAGCAATGGATCATGTAGTAACACTCTCAGTCGACTCCTGTTATACACATACTTTGAAATTTTAAAGAGTTTCAAAATGTAAAATTTATTCCTAGTACGTAATTTGTAGTTTGCCAAAACATGGTATTGAATATCAGTATTTAATATATTTGAAAATAAATTAAAAATACAGACAGTCTCAGAATAAACACTATTTATATGTGTATATAAGTATATTATTATAATTTAAAAAATATGTGTGGTCGTAAAAGTTTTAAAAAATATTAAACACGTGCAAGGCAATAAAGGACATCTTGTTAATTTTTTAACTTGGTATATATGGCTTATAAAAAATATTTTTGTATGTGAATAGGAGACTTTTTTCAAAATTAATTTGTTTTTGCAAAATATTTTTTACCGTAAAATTTATTCTCAGAATTATAACATAATATGTATTACTTGGGTGTTATTCAAATTAAATCTGAAAAAATGTACACGCAACAGAAGCGTAGTGAATCCAATTTTACTCAGCAAAAAAAAAACAAATTAACCTTCTCCAGCAACGGCGTAATTTTTGCGAGTCGCACACACAGAAGTTTAGAAAAAGAAAAAAACACATTTTACACAGTCTTTTCGAGACAAGGAAGAAAATGAGAAAATACACACGGAAAATTTATTACGACCCCAACTAAGAAAGTTAACATCGCAAATACACCGTTTTTATCATTCCGCGCCACCTTTGCAAATTGAATAAATTTGCTTACGCGAAAGTGACAAAATATTATGAATTATTACAGGCGCATCACAGAATACTTCAGATGCGATTTAAAATAAATTCAAACAACTCTAGAATTTACGATTACGTTAAAGACAATTCGCTTAATGGGTAAACATACTTATGCACATAATATAATATAATATTTCCATACCGAAACCTCTTTTACGTTTGTTGTGTTTATGTAAGAGTAGCACGGCAAAACTCACCTGAAACAAAAACAAAGATAAAATTTAATTAACTGTACTCAAAGTATAAGTATAAAAGTTGTGTATTATTTATTGCTTAATTTTTGAGGCTTTATAACTACAAAGGCTTTTAAGCACAAAGACATATTCTTATTAACAATATTTCCGTATTTTAAAATAACAATACTGAAATGTTTTTTTGAAACAAAACAAACTTAAACATAAATCTATATAATTTAGATAAGTTATTGTATATACATATTAAATTAAATACACAAATAAATATTGTGTAAAAATAATTTATCATACTATTTAATATAAGCATAGAAGAATGTGTGTGTGTGAATTATGAATTATTTGCGCAGTAACCACATATTAGAATTAAAAAAATTGTAATAAAAAAGACCTACTAATAAATATATAAATATCTAAAATACTTTTATTTCGCGTTACTTTTAACTACAAGTTTTTTTGGATTATCATTATAAACTGTTTATTTGTATTTATATCAAACAAAAACCTCAATATTTTCTATTTGTAAAAGGTATACGTAACGATAACTTACGGCCTTGTGTAAAAACATATCGTAAAAAATCACCCAGGGAATAATAAAAACTTGCTAGAAATGCTAAAGAAAAATGAAGTTCGATCTAACCCATTAACTACCACAAACTCGCTCCTTTAGATCTCATATAAAGTGTTGCATATAATCGTATAGAACAATTTTTTACACAATCAGTGTATCATTGATTAACTCGAATATTAACATTTTTATATCTTAACAATAGAAAAATTTAAAAGTAAAAATGGAGCAGAAGAAAAAATAGGTATTGATTGTGAAATATACGTTTTGTGACTGGGATGACAGCCGAAGAAGTGTTTCGTACAGCCAGGAACCAGGAAGGATACACGGATTTAATCAACAAGATGGTTGCTATCGTCTAGAATCAGACATGACAACAGAAGAATAAATAATATAACACAAATAAAAGAATCAATGTTCGAATCATTGAGTATTAAAAATATACGTACTTGAGATATTCAATTGTTTTACTTCAAATATTATTATCATTATTAATAATGACGAAATCACACAATAATAAATCACACTAATACAATTTTTTAAATTTACGTCAAGAACTATATCTATAGTTTCGTTTACAAATATGCAATAAATCAAAACCATTATATGACGGGCTTCGCGTTAAAAATGTTAATGGAAGTATGACTGTGAACAAAACAAGATGATCTGTTTGATATACATCTAAGTGTATATCTGACACAATAAATTACAATTGTAATCTGCACATGTTTATTGTAAAGTGATATGAAAACATTTTAAAATGCCGACTAAATTTTGGTCGCTAATTCGTATCTCTTATGTTAAGTAATGGTAATCAAAATAATTATATATAACATATTAAAATTATAATACGTATAAATAAAGATATATTTATACGTAAAGAAACAATTACTTATTTTAAAACTGACAAAATACTGAATACAACATAGCTTAAATACTTTTAAAAGCTTTACAAAATATTTTTTCTTGAACATTGTACTTAAATTTTGCACAAAGAAATATTATAAACTTAACAACGTTATCCTTGACTCAGTCCTTTATCTCATTTTGCTGAAATAAAGTCTTCTTAAGAGCTTCTGATCGTGACGGTAAGCCGCGAAGGCAAAGAGAGATGCTCACGCCTGATTCGGACAGGATAATTGCTTTTTCGCGTAAATTTTCGCAAACGCAACTCGATTTAAACTTAATCAAATGCTTGAGCTTCGATCTCGACTTAACAAAACATTGGCCATTGTGCAAATTTGACCTGCATTGCAGGTATCCACGGCCATAACTCATCCCAAACTTGTTGGGAACTTGCCCGGCCCGGGGATACAAAGCCCAGTCGGCTATCTCCAATATTGACGAATGTTCACCGTTTAATTGCTATTCCGGGGTGAGCACGAAAAAAGCTCGGAAACGAATGGAAAATAAAAAAAATATCGACGCCGATTAACACTGTACTACTGTGCTACTTTAGTTGGATTTTTTTAAAGCTGAAACAAATCTATTCCAATCTAAATGTTTGGGTGAAATAACTGTGCACTAAAACACAAGGAAAATGTTAAGTTGTTATTTTTTTGTAAAAATGTATTAACCTCAAGTTGCTTGGTTGATTATACTGTTTAACGAGATTTATGTATAAAATTACATGCTGATTTCAACTACATATATCATTAGTTTTTCCATAAACGCAAGTATGCAAAAAAAATAAATTAATATATGTACATAGTATGTGTTAAGATAATTAAAAAACATGAAAGTGAATAATATTATTTTGATTTAAATTTTAGTTTTGTACAAGGCTTCATTTTATGTTACAATGCTTTACTTGGACTTAAAAAGGATTATCTTAGTCTTATCTGGAGTTGAAATATGTAAAATAAGCCGTATTCCAAAGTCAAACGACGCACACAACTCCAGCAATTTCTAAGAAGGTTTGGAAATATCTATACAAAATATTTACAAACTATTTTTTCTACATAAATATGATTTGCATATATAATTTACATATAATATGTTTATCTTAGGGTTTTTATAAATAGAGAAAAATTCATCTTTTTAACATTTTTACTGTACCATAATACAAATTACAGCTTCTTATTATTAGTTATCATATAGCCTTCTTTGAGAAAAATTAAATTTATAGGAATAATTCTAAATGTTTAACAATTGCTGCATTTCTACAAACTGCTGCATAAAAGGGTAGTTCCGTACCAGATGTTGCGAGATTTTAATAAAGGTCGGACGTATTGCAATAGTGAAAAATAGTTTATGATTTTTCAACTACTCTAATCGGCCTTATCTTTGCTTTGGTAGCGTTAAAACTATTTTTAATAATTAAATAAGAAAAAAATGATATGCGTGGTAATGGGCAGATTGCAAAAATGTTTAGAGGCTTTCAAGAGAGCAACGCCATTTAATTTGCCTTGAAGTTAAATCTCGTTTTTTCAATAGCACAA
This sequence comes from Plectrocnemia conspersa, assembly GCF_051122295.1. Lineage (NCBI taxonomy): Eukaryota > Metazoa > Arthropoda > Insecta > Trichoptera > Polycentropodidae > Plectrocnemia > Plectrocnemia conspersa. The sequence goes on from NW_028277165.1 coordinate 16,906,503, forward strand.
ATAAGTTTTAAACCATTATAAAATTGTCAAATAGTAACTGCTGTTACTGATAATTTTATCTAAGTTTAAAGTATAAATACCAAAGCCCGTTTCTTTGTAACTCGACGCTGTAATCAATCAAAATCGTTCGATTAATCGCGTCGAATATTTCCTAACCAAAAAAGAACAGGGATTGCTGATTTTACTCTAGATTCTAGATGGTATATGCGTTTTATAATTTACATGCTTAAATATCAGCAAAAAATATTGCAAAAATAAAAACAGTGAAGATATTTTACATATAATATATAAAATATCTACAATAATACACTATATTCATATAATTATTTAAATGAGAAATAAAAATTAATTAAAAATTAGGTATATAAAATATTAAATTACATAGTTATATGCTACACAGTAATGCTATAATTTTTTCCATTTAGTTAAATATGAAAACTGTCACTAGCTTTTCAATAGTTTTTTTTTGTTGAAGATAACAATGTTAAAAAATGTCAATATAATGTAGAGTCCATCCAAGATGTTAACGCTCATCATCGTTGTGTTGGAAACGCATGCATGCATACATATACAGTTTTCCTCGAATTTGTTTACACTGATAGTATAATAGAACGTTACCAATACTAAATCAGGGCTGTTTTAAGGGTAGGGTGACCATACGTTGGAAATTGAATTAAAAATTAAAATATGGTATATTTTTATTATAAATTATTGTCATGTTGTGTTTTTTTTTTTTAAATATTATATTAAACAGATATTCAACCTGGAGAGTGATTCCAAAACTGCTATCATGTTTTTGAGTTAAATATGTATATAAACAAATAAAATAAGTAAGAAAGTGATATTTTTGATTATCTTCAACAAATTAAATTAATTGAACGTTAAATTTCACATGGTCACCTTATTATATTCTCTCATCAATACTGTAGCAATGAGCGTTCATATCTTGGAAGTACTGCACTATTTACTGAGACTAAATGTTAGTTTCCGTAAAAAACGACAATACCAAAATCTCATTAATGTTGGTATATTTTTATACACAAAATCATATATTTTATCTAAAAATAAAGAGTACCAAGCTTAGCTTTAAATAAATTTAAAATACACTATTATGTATATCTTGAACAATTATAATAATATTACTAAAATTTAATTGTAAATATTTTGTCAAGGCAGGAGTATTGACTATATTTGTAGCAAGAAGGTGCAAAATTTTTATGTAAATCATTTATATTAAAATAAAAGTAATAACGTTATTTACCTATAATATTTTATTCATTACGGTAAATTGATTTTTAACGGATCGTTGATTTAAACAAAAATATCTATATATTATCGCTTAAGCCGCAATAAGTTTGCAAAATGAAAAGAAAGCTCTCAGCCAAAATATAAGCAAACATTATATCATAAATCAAGTCCCCTTCAGTACATGCATGCATTTGATGTTAGGTTTCGTCCCACATTTCGTTCAATATGTGCGCAGACAAAAGCTGGTTTTGATACTGTAGTTTGTGAGGTTGACGGTTCCGAAGCTCGGTATACGGTAAGAATAATTTAATTAACTCGTATTATTATAATTACACGGCTTTCGTGATGGTTTATTCAGATAAGCAACTATCAGAAACAAGGCTATATCGAAACGTGCTTAATAAACGCGGGACAAAGGACCATTCGTTAGACAAAGCTTTTAATATCGCCGAGGATTTGTCACGAACTTGCCAATTAATTTCCCCCCAAAAAGTAATAACAGTGTTTGGTGAACCGATTCGAGATGCCAATAAACCAAAACAACTCATATTGTTTTCGCTTATTAATTAAATGTAAATTATTTAATTATATAGATAAATGAGTGAGAATAATATATTATATATTTTAAATCGAGCTTGTATTGCTATATTTATATTGCACTTAGAAAGAGACAGGAAATGTTATACGTCACCTATTGTAATAACTCCGAACAAAGTTTTGATCATAAAACATCTCATGAAAGCCATTGAAATGCGATAGTACAAGTGAATGCATGAAATGTCGAATATATACGAAATAATTCACTAAATGATATAATTTAGTACCAATATTCAAAGAAAGAAATACATATAATTCACTATATGAATACTTTACTAGTTGTTTAAGATTTTTGCAAAAAAAATATATAAAATATCTCGATTTATACATATAAATATTCGATATATTTTGTTTGTATTGATTATTTTAAGACATCATCAATATTACGTTTTGTCACTGCATTTTTACAATACTACTTTTTAGCATGTTTATTTTTTGTTATTGTAAATTTTTATTTAGTATTTTGTTGAGATTAATTTTTGGCACTAATATGTAATAGGATGATTTTGATGTATTTAAAGTAATATATGTATGTATCAGCGAATGTGTATTATCAGTGAAGTTATACTCTCACTCACATTTCAGTGAAATCATGGCAGAAGATTGATGCGTTCGAAATGTGGTGTTAGAGGCGTATGTTAAGAATACCCTGAACGAAACATCTCTATTCTAGGAAATACTTTTAAATTCTCTAGTTTTTTACCATGTCGCTCGCGGAGAAAAGAACAGTCTGTAGAGACAACAACAACAGTCACGATGTTCAGCATGAGTGAGGGAGGTTTTATTTCAGCGAAAAATAAAATATTTAATTCCAGCTAAACACGAGCCTATTGTAGCAAAATTATATATCCATATTAAAAGGTTTAACAATTCTTTATATAATTAAAATAAGCTACATTATTAAATCAATAAAATATAATCCCATCTATCTATCTTTTTTTTTAAAATTAAGTATCATTAAACGTTCAACTCAATATTAAAAAAAATCAGTCGTTATGCTACTCTACTTGATTCAAAACAATAATATCCATTTAAATGAAAAGATATCCTGATGTTTAACCTTTTAAAAATCAGTCTAGCGTGAATTTGGCTTATTTCGAGATGCGCAGATTAACCGATCGCCGCTGTCGTAATCCAGAAGCGTCCACTTAGTTTTGCAAGGACTTGGGACTCGTAAATTTTCAACAATAAAACTGCCGATATAAAACTGCCAGCTGGAAAAATTACCGAGATACTTTCTCGTGCGAAATGGAAGACGCGCTGTAATTCACCGAACTGTCAGCACTCTTTCCCCAAAAGTGCTACGGCGCTTTGTGCATGTCCACCGTTCGATTCAACTGTTGTGAGTTTGTGAATATATGTTGGACACAGTACAAATACCTAGGTATATACAAAAGTGCATTTAACCATGCTCGTTTTATTCACAATACAACTTTTGGCGCAATTTGCCGAGAAAGAGTACAATTAAAAGCTTTAATTCTGAAATTTCGTTGCATGTATTTTACTATCACAATTATTTTTACATCTGACTATTTATATGTGTTACAGTAAATGTGTATTATGTGTGAAGTTATATTTTCATATCATATATTATATTAATACATTTTCATATTTTTACTAACAAAATAACAATATAACTGATAGGCATTAGTGAAATTATATGCCGCTCTAAAATGTCTATAAAATTCAATTTGACAGTTTCAAAACGTCTTTTTGTTGGTAAAAATGAAACATCCTAACTTAAGCAAATTAACCAAATACAAATTGACCTAATGAAAGTTCTAAAACTATAGTTTTTAAACTTTCAATAGGTTGATCTATTTATGTTAGATTTAATTTATTTGAAATATTGTGATATTATATATTATTGAACGATGTGACGTTATAATTCTGTGAATTTCTGATAATGTGGAAATACGCGTATCGGATCAACTGTTAGTGAACAAATTTTACCGGGAAAATTTTAATCAATTGATTTGCAGAATTAGTATAATTATATTATTACTAGTGAAAATAAAACTTTAGTAAAACAATATATATATATACCTACGTTGGTTTTTTATATGCAATAAGTTTTTTTATAGCGTGTAAATATACAATCTATCTAACGTATACCTTCATTTGCTTAGCTTTCGCATTTTGGAAACACAAGCTATACATATAATATATACAACTTAATACATATATACGTTTGTATAATGTTGTACAATCATATCTCTGAACGATATTGAATGTATTACACACAAATTCAAAGTAAATATGTTACTTGCTTCTACAGTATATGTATAAGAAACGGTATTATAGCTTTGATTCTATATTTATACAGTAACATATTATTTAACTGTTTTTCTTATTGTTTCAGTCTGACATTTAAATTGTATGTCAAGTTTCCTATAATAATGATTATCATATTTTAATAACGCATTTATTCTATAATTTAAAATTAAATACCAAAAAATTTATAATTTGATGAAATTAATATGACATTAATTTTTAAACAAAAAGGTAACTAAGTTGAAAAATATATTTTATTTTTTTATTAAATATGTTTTTTATTAAATATTTATCACATTGTAACGCATTGGGCTTACGCCTGACAGGCGTAAGCCCAATGCGTCTGTACATTCTGAGTCAGTCAATCAGATATAATGAATATCTACAAGTAAGTATTAACCATCAAACTGAAAGTCTGGGATTCGGTGACATCTATATTAATAATTGTGAATTATTATGTGTCATACAATTTATAACCAATAGATGTCACTGCAGCTGAATTCTTTTTTTTTATTAAGAGCGCAATTTTTATTATAAATTAAAATTCGAGTGTCGCTGCTGGGGCTCGAAACCGCAACCTCAGAGTTACTAGTCTGAGACGTTACGGACTACGCTATTCCTTCCTTATATATATATATATATATATATATATATATATATATATATATATATATATATATATATATATATATATATATATATATATATATATATATATATATATATATATATATATATATATGTGGTTGAATGCGTTTTCGCGGAGAAATATATAGATCTGAACAACCACATGCTGGGCTTTGCCCACACCGGATGTTCATATTCTCAATTTTCCCCTGAGGATGGCCGGGCGAATCTGGCCGAAACGTAGGGACCATGATTCCACACGGAATCAAAAAAGTACGCGGAGTAATCCGACTCCTAGAAATATTAACCATATATATATATATATATATATATATATATATATATATATATATATATATATATATATATATATATATATATATATATATATATATGATATATATTTCATTTTTATATGTATATTTGTTCACATATAAATATCTTTGAAGTGGAATTTTAAATCAAGCATTTGATACGAAGTAGTAGGTGCAGTCCCCAAGGATTTTTTAATCAGAAATTTTAAGAATTTTTATTGAAAATAATAATAAAAAACAGTAATTAATTATTTTTATTGCAAAATACAGAGAAGCATAAAATAAATTATTGATTTAATTCGTCGTAGGAGACATTTTTATCTACTTTTATAAATTTTTATTTGCTTACGTTGCACAATCAATTTTTTTATTATAAATATTCAAACATATTTTATCGGTTTTATTAAAACTATTTTAGGTCAAGGTCCAAGAGTGTTTTCCCACATTTTCCCTATATTTTATATATCATATCTATTGCAATGATCATTTTAATAATAAAAAAATTAGTGACAATTTTTACATATAACATGGCTTATTTAAGATATTATAGTTTTAAGATGTTTTTCATTCCTCGAAAAATAAGAATTCTCGTTTCTACTGCTTGATTTTCTCAAAAATTTTGATAAATATAAAAATATATATATTTTGTATTTTTATCTCTTATTTATTAATAAAAAAAATGACTACTATTTTTGCCAATAACGGTTAATTTATAGTTCAAATTTGAACCGACGTGCTTTTCTAACGAATATATAAGAAAAATAAGGAGTTTTATAATTCAATGCCTACACTGTTTTGTCGATAAAGTGAACACCTTTCATTGCGGAAAGCACCTTCAGATAATTTTCCTCTCTAGATTTCGCACAGTTACCTGAAGATATTTTTGCTGTATTTTTGAATGCATTAATTACGAACATAGTGCTAACCTTTACAAATTTTTTTCATTCTTATTAAAAAGCTTCACTCTTTTTCAATCCAAAATAGTTCAGCTTTTGTGTCGTTTTTCATAGGTAATACCATGACGCATTTTTTAGGTTGATAACATTTTTGAAGGCTGTAAAAATTTATTTTTTTATTAAATGTTTCGCAAATACTCATTGGTGAAATCATATTTCAAAATAAAAAAAAGGTACCGAGTTCTAGTATTTGCCTATGGTCGCATACGAATTTTTAATGCTTATTTCTTCTGATACAAATTGAGCCTTTCAGCATTTAAATAGATTATGTAAAAATATACTATGCTATTTCTTCTATTACATTAAAGGTAATATAAAATAGCCAGGTTCTTTCTATATATTACAGGTAAAAAATAAAGATGAGATTAATCGGATTCGCTCCACCTGATATTTGTAGCACCGAATCGACAATCTATAATGAATTTACAAGCTTAAATGCTACTTTATGGATAGTATTCCATTCAAGCTCGATAGAGTGTGAGGTGTGAGTAATTTCTATGTTGTTCGGCACTAGTTAATTAAGAGCAAAACCACTCCTGAGTCGCTCGGCGCGTTAGGTTTTTGTCTTGGCGAATTAGTTTGTTGCCGTTGTTAACAATGTACTTTAGGATAATGTTTCCATATATGTTAGGCGAACTTTGCTCGCTTCAAGTGTCATATGCGAGTTTTATGTGTCGTTAAGAGGAAACCGGGGTGCAATGTGACTCGCAAGGGAAGGACCAAAATTTAAGCTTGCAAACTTTTGCGTTTACGATTCTGCAGATGACCTAGTATACAGCTGTGTTAGATGTAAAAAATGTGCGCCAGTTGCGGTGCGTTGGCAATAACATGTCCATTTTTGATCTATATCAACCAATGTACTCGGAAGTTTGTACGGCAATAAAATGTTTACGATGCAAGAGGAATCTCATCGGAATAAAAGTTCGCATGTACACAAAGGGACACGTACGCAAAACTCTCATATATGGCGATTTTTTGAGACCATTGTCGAAAGAAATATAATAAATAAATATAACTTGGTCTTTATTTATAGTTATTTTATAGCGTACAATCTCGCTGCGACAGCGGTCGCCTTCTGAAAAACGTTAATATATAAAATAAAATATTGGGGATGTATTATTCCAGAAAAAACATCTTGTCGTACGAAATGTAGATTTTTAATAAGCGAACCGGAGATGAAACTTGTTTCATTCACTGACGTTATCGCTAGATTGTATATAAATATCACAAAACATCTTTAAAAAGCATGACATTTATAAATTACATAAATTGCGATAGCAAAGTATAAAATTCAACAAAACCTTACATATATAAATATATAATATTTAAGAGAAAATAAAAATTCTCGTATTTATTTAATTTAAAAAATATATTTAGCACTTGATTTTATTTATTTACGTTGTCGAGAATGTAAAAGTAGAAGGATTTCTTATGATACTGTCTACGTATCGCCAGCAAAACGTAGTTCGAGGGACGTGTGAGGAGACAGGAGCGTTTTTCATGAGAAAAACCGAGTCTATGGGGAAATCTCGGCATGGACGCTAATGCGGCAATACAGGGGATAAGATTCCGCGTATATTACCTTTATATGACGAAAACTCTTCAAGAAGGACCATATTCTTAAAATCAGGATGAAAAGCGACAACCGAAAAAGTGCCTGAATTTAAGTAGTCTGTTGAATGTAGAATGGAATAAAATATATATATATATATATAAATATAAAAAAAACTATTTTAAATCCAATCAATACTTGTACTAAGTTAAATAATGATGTCACGCTAAAGGCAATCAACGCTTATCCAATCAATATCAAATTTGATTAATTACTTTGACGCAATATGATTAAACTCCAGTTTAACAATAGCTATATATATTACAATTAACTAATATTAGTAAATATAACTTTATATTAAACTTGTATGCTACCAATATCAAGAAGCTATTTGTAAATTAGATAACTTAACATCAATAAATATCGTTAGCTTTTACGGATTTTGAGGTTAAAATATGACATAAAAATATGTTATGACATAATTTATTTACATTTTACTTTCAATTGAAATTATCAATGTATTATATAAGCAAATTTTTTAGATTTAATTATATTTTATTTTTGATTTAACCACACAATAATTTTATATAAAATATTTTTAAATTTAAAATAAAAAGTATTTAAACAACATCACGTGAATTTCGAATTGCATATACGGGGCTGAAGGCTCCGAAGAGACGTAACAAAAAGAAACGAAGAGGGCAGACAGCGGTGGAACTTCTCCCGACGAAACTTTTCAATACGCGAAAACCGACAAAGTGCTTTGTAGTTGCACTTTTTCGGTAAAGTTTCGACTCGGAGGATGTAAAAAGTATGTTAGCAGATTCCGATTAATCCACTATTCGAGCGATTTACATCAACGCCGCAAGATCGATGAGCTGAGCGTATAAAATTATATGGGATACAAAAGATAAACAATTTCTCAAAAAGTTATTGCAGCAATGGTTCTTAAGAGGTTGGGAGAACTCTTCCGAGAGCTATTCCGAGAGCGGGGCAAATATTTATGTTGGTCATAAAAATCTGGAAGGTTAGATTGATAGTCGAAAAGTCAACACCCTGACGTCAGATGTTTGCTAGGTGAGCACAAGAGAGCCTTTCGAGAGCGTCGTTGTGTTCATAGTCGGAACTCATTAAACCGGAATGATTTACATTGCTTAAGTTGAAGTAAACACACGTTAAAATCACGTCCCTTAACAAATCATCCCGAATTCTGAAGAGTCATGTTACGTTAAACGTTAAAGGGATCGAGTCGCCAAAAATTCGTAGAAAGCGCGTCCTCTCTCTGGAGAATTTTATTGTTGTCCAAATAAGGATTAACTACGTTGAAATATGTAATAATGTTTGCGTTAAAAGCGAATGTCTCTTATTAAGTCTGAACAAGTGAGATTATTAGGTTTTACGAACATGCTACATGGGAGAGCGTATGCAGAATATGCAAAATTCATTAAAGCTCGCAGTGCGGTCATCAGAAGCTAGGAGCTTAATGAAATTGTCGCAGTTTAATGAGACAAAAGCACATTTTCAAGACAGTTTTAAGTAAGACGAACAACGCCGAAATAGCAGCAAATAGAGCGATTTTTCTCTAAGAAATGTTAATGAACGCTCTCGTAAATTCATAAGGAGCTTTTCGACTCTTTCAAGTGGTTCTCTGAGAGAAAATCAAAATTAGCCAATGTTCATTGAGGAACTTGCCGAGCTTGCCTTATTTTCTTATCGATCCAATGCACACCACAAAGGAATCGTATAGTGAGGTGACTAGATTTCCAAAGCTATATGTAGGATATAAAAAATAATATATATTAATGTTTAACTAATATATTATTAAGATCAGTTATTAACAAGCGTTCAACGTAATAAGCTACATTTGAAATTACATATTAAACAAAAGTAATATATATCAACATTTTAAACTTAGTTTTAAGCTATTTAAAAGAACATATTTTATTTGCCATCATATCTCAAAAAAACTATCAAGTAATTTATCACCCTTATCCAAAAGCAGTTGTCAAGATATACATATATATTTATAGTGTAAAACGAAAGCTCACATAAATAGAAATTTGAATTAATTATCGAGGAATTCTTTTGAATTCTAGATGTTTGGTCACCATACCATATACATATTATACATACGTGTGTGTAATACAATGTGGTGAAAGCCGATAAAAGACAGCAGCAACAAACAAGAAATAGCAGAGTGTGCTTTTCAGAATCAATATATACATCAATATATACATGTGATTTTTGTCGGCGTCATTTCCATTAGGTAATTCAATGAACTTCAGCATCTTCGAGGAGAACGTGCGCACTTGTTCGTCACATCCCCGGAGACCTAACCAGCAGCTGCCGACCGTTATTGCAGCCGTAAATATACGTTACTGAAGTTTTACGGCGGGACCGCTTCGTAATAATCAGCCGATAAAAATAGGAAGGGATCGGATAAAAATTTAAGTATCTACGGTGGATCTGCTTCATGCTAAGGGGATTAATCAGAGGATTTCATGCGAAAAATTATATTCGACCATAGTAGGTTTTTTATCGGGTAAAGTCTGGACAAGGCTGGCATTCCCGCAGGGGGTCGGTCGACGTGATTTACGTTAGTCAGGAGGTCGACAACGTAGTCGGTCCACTTCAGCTGGTGAAATATGAGACAATTGAATTACCTGGGGAGCTAGAGTGAACCAACACATGCATTTTCGCATGCTGCTTAAATCAAATCCGGAATAAATCCGATTATTACGGTCACGTATAATAAAGTAACATCTATAAATAACTCAATTTTGATTGAATTACATTGGGAGAGTATACCAAATCTGATTTTTTGCACGAAAATTCTGTTTATTATCAAGATAAACGTAGATGTGATAAATTTTGCCGCTGCGTTTCGGCAAACTCCAAAATAGGTCACCCGTTCGAACGGAAAACGTAGATATAACAATAATGCCTATTACGTAAACTTTGGGCGTTTTAGGCTGTCGTAAGCTACTCACTCTTGTAGCATCAACAGTTAAATATTAAGCTTACTGCAAAAAGATTATAACATAGTGGTTTTCTCTCTATTTCTATTGAATTTTTGTACAGTATAATAAATCTTTGCCTTTCACGAAACATATGCAATCGTGACATTTTCCATATGCTTTGATTAAATATCAGTCTCTAAGTTTTATGTAACTACACACCATATTTAAAAAAAACCTTGAAGCACCCTTTTAAAACGAAATTAACAGAATAATAAAAACAAAGCTTACTTATATGTATGATTATACATCTTATTATTTTCAAAGCGATGGATGTTTATCAGCAGAAAGTTTATCAAATTATGGTGTTATGAAAGAAATTTCGGGCTTATTTTTTTCGTCACTTTTGTAAAAAAATAACCACTAGATTTCTGTGAAAAAAAATAATATTGATTTAATAGTAGCAAATGCAGAAAATTCTTGTTTATATAAATATAATGTTACACCACTTGACAGAGGCTTTAAGCACACTTCACTTTACTTTAACAAAAATTAAGCTAGTTTAAATCTCAAATTTTTGTTTTTGACAAATGGATTCTGTGCACAATGCGAACTAATAAAATCAAGATCAAGATGAAATAATCTGATTAGTGCATTACTAAACCTTGTAGATGATAACTAACAATTTTTTTGTTCAATTCAATATCATTTCTTGTGAAAAAGTAATTTTAAAGAGATTTGTACTTATAGATTTCTATAAATTTATTATATATATGATTGCCTTCATTTAGACTTTTTGAATCAGTGAATGAATTTGGGGTCCTTGCAGTGATTCATTTTAATCACTAAATTAAAAAATAAATTAAATATGTAGGAGTGATAATCAGTTTACCTCTGTTTTGAGGTCTCATCAAAGAAAATTGCAATTTCACCTTTAAGTTTAAAAGCTCTTAAAATTACTATCGAACAAAATAGTCAACACACTTCACAGTAGTTTAGAAGTGAGGTGTATTTACCTCTCATATCTTCAAACAACCGCAGGTGGAAACTAGTGAAAATTTTATTAAATTAAATTACTTATTGCGTTAGACTATGATGGGCAAGATGTTTTTTCCGAACAGTGGTGGAGAAGCTGGCGCAGGGATGATGTCTATAGATAGAGTTCTGATTGGTGTTACAGCGACAGTATAGCGCAGGTCATAATTAGTGGATTCTTTTGAAACTAGTGTCATAGTACCCTTTGTAAAAAATATCCGTTAAATTAAAAATATCAAAAATAAATTTATAAATTTGTTTGTAGCTCCAGTTTGGAAAACGCTTTATTATGTAATGCTTTTATATAATATTCTAAGAACGGAGAATGCAAGATACATTCGAAATTTCGATTTTAATTAGATAATGTAGTAAACCGGCACGTCTAACACAAAGACCACGAGTGGCGCAAAACCCATTGAGGATTAGTAATTCCCATCTACTCTTAGCCTAATGATATAAGGTTTGTTAAATTGTGTTTTGTGTTGCTTTCCAAAAGTGCATAACAAATGTGATATTTTTGTAAGAACTGTGCTTTTAAGCCGTTTATTTAGCTCTAGTTTTAATTCGATTTTCGAATTAAATTAAACAGTCGTAAGTCATTAAATATTTAAATACAAGAATGCAGGAATTTCATAACATATTTTAAATGAAATAAACAAGGTGAATAAATAATTCGCATTTCTAGCAGATTTTAAAAAAAAAATAAGCATCTGTGATCTGAGGCTAACTGATAAGTAATGCTTTAAACTATTGATTTACCATGCTGGTATAATGTTAATTACTTATAATATTTAAATTATTATATAAAATATAATAAAAAAACGCGACTTTGTGGATGAAAAATAAATAAAGAATAATTTGAACGAGTAATTTAGCGTTTACCACAGCGGATTAAAATTGACGAAGTGATTTAGCAACAAGGCCAGCAATTCGTGTTTGCTTTGCCGTAATGTTCCATGCCCGGGTATAAAAAAGTTAAAATTTTTGGCCTCAAATATTTGCTTTAGTCTTTTAAAATGAAAAACGGGGGACGATGAAGTGGAATTATTAACTGGGACGAACGCGAAAAAGGTCAAGCGTTTGCGGATCGAATTACTCAAAAGAGAGCTCCGTCGTTTGTATGATACCCAAAGGCTGGGAACCGTCGGTCCGAAAGCAATATTTTATAGCTAATAACGCGGAGGTGCGAAGAAGACCATTGCTTTTTAAATGGCCCGGCAGCCTTTTTTCATGTCAAATGTATCCGACCGGAATGAAGCTGATTTACACGGGAGAAAAGCCCTATTTGTACACCCAAAATAAACGTTCAGAATATCACGAATCTATATAAATGTACGAATAATTAAAATAATTATTGATGAAAAATACGAAGCCAAGAAGTCGATATTGTGTAAAAAATATATAAAAATAGAACGATGGAACATCATTTTCAGAAAATACCAGGGATAAAGCAGCACGCCGAATTGGGTTCATTCTGGTGAAATTAAGAACATGACTCGTAAAACTCGATAATAAATGTTGTTCGTCGAAATAAATTATTTTTTTTACCAACGGAAAAGAAATGGCTAGTAACTTATCTGAAAATCTAATCAGCGTTTAAAATATATTTTTACGATCAGATATTATATTTTTATTTAGGGTCTTATTATATAATATTAAGCGACAAGGCAAAGTATGTATTATTTAGGATAAATTCAATCTACGAGAAATGGCTTTAAAAAGGCTAATTATTGTAAACGTCGTTGTAATTTATTTAACGATTCACTAAACAATACATTTAATAGTATATATAATTGACAAGATAGTGACCGAATAAAACTACCAGTTCTTCAACACCAATTTTCCAGGTATTTTTTCACATCACTTATCTACTCACTGGTAAAAAGGAAAATAAAAATAATGAAGTAAATAGGAAAATAATTTAAAGATTTTAATCTCATTGTTAATATTCTTCTCACATATCTGACGATGAGCTACATGAGCTAAAAATTATCATTGTTTTTGGCAAGTTCTAGAGCACTCTAAAACTCGCAAATTAAAGTTGCTGAGCATTGACGGGTTGTCAACACCGCCTCTTAGCAATTTAAAAAAATGCTTCATTCAGTAGATGCTACGCCCATAATGTAACGAATTGTATCTCAACGCCCCTAGCAAAAAAGCATTAGGTTACAAATACGGATACAACCCGTACTCTCCAACAACAAGGAGTATTGAGCTTCACCTGAATTTCAGACAATGCAGTTATATTCGAAGATGTTACAAACAAGCGTATCGTACATAACGTGAATCGCCAATAAATTATTAAAATAACACGCGCTCTGCATACCGAAACCGAGCATCCACAACGCCTAACCGCAAATTTTGGCGATGTGCATAAAAATTCTCAATTCCTGATCAATCGCCACTCTGAAGTCACTGACAAAAGAATTTTTGCCTAAAAAACCTCCGCCTAAACTGTAGAGGAATCTGAAAAATATGTCAACATGACACTTGTCGATTATGAAAGGTAGTCGATTGTTAATCGACCACCTCCACATCGTTTACAGGTCCTTATGTAAAGATAGTTAATCTGAATTTGTGCAAATACCCAGAAACACTTATTTAGATTATCAGCATATATTAAATATCGCAAAATATTAATTTCTATATTACTTTCATTGGATCATGTGGTACTCCAGAATGAGAAAAAACTCATCAGAGCGACGATTGCCATGTTTCACATACTGATGACGACTTAAGTAACTCGAAAAAATGCTAACAAGACCGTTTGAGGAACATTATTTATTTAACTTTCGAAGAAGTAGCTAATGATACATTTTGTTACATGTTTTATGAAAGTCTTAAAAAGAAAGGCAAAAGAGGTTATTGAATGTGGAACGACACAGACGAAATCCGTGTTGTTGGTTTATTAGAGTTTGCCGTTAGTGATTACTGATATATCTATGAAGAGTTAAAACAAACAAAAAAATTCAGGTGCCGTAGGAATGGCGACCGGTCTAAAGTTTTTGGTACACGATTCATTTTGTGGATCCAAGCGAATTTCGTATATCTCCGCAATAAATCGGGAAACGAAAGTGTTACGAAAATAGCATCAAGAAAAGTCAGGTGTGAAAGCTAAAATACATATTATAGTATTATAAATATTTACACCAGATAAAAGTAAAAAATGATTACACAAGCACAACTAAACATTTTTTGAAGAACGTTGGCTCAAATCGGATTTGTATTTAGATTTTATAATTTGTAAACAATGTCTTATTATATTATAATAAAATAAATATTATAAATGTTTAATAATATTTTTTTATATATACATACAAAAATTAATTTGTTTTGTTAAACATTTTTTAATCACTGAATAAGTATGGTACATAAGCCTTGAAAATCTTTAGTAATCTACTATAAGTGCTTTAACCCATTTCGACTTTAAACGAATCCCTTCTCATGTACCTGACATGTCTTGCTTTTTCGGCAAATATACATTCAACATTATTACATATGGATACGGAAAACATACCTGTTAAAAAAGTATACTGATACATATACATATATTTTATGGTTTACTTAGGATGACATAAATAATTTATTTTAAACTTTGATGTTTTAATCTGGTATTAATATCTTGGGTAACACATATATATAAACCACACACATACATATACTTCATGAAATAATATAATTTTTATATCCAATTTGGAGCGATCATTATCGTGCGATAAGTCGTTAAAGATTGGAATTATTGTATTATATACATTTTTCGATCATAAAAACTCAAGAAATTTAGGGTAAAGTCTGCCAGCTTGTTAGGCGTCCTATTGCCTTTTTTTATTCCCTTCGGGCCAAGGACATTTTTCAAGAATTTATCTTAGTGACATTCGAACGTTTTTTGCCGACATTTTAATCCTTTACTTCACGGTTCGACGGGGAAATGATTAATTACGAAAACGATCATTGAACACTGAATTCTATGACAATTTTGTTTGAATAAAAGAATCGATCAATAAGCAGTAGAGCAATTTTAGAAACGTGTTATAACGTACAAAAAAATCCGAGGGTGTCTGTATAAAATAAATTTTGTATACAATTGAATAATAATACGGTACCCTCTTCTGATGTTAAGAATTTATTATAATGCGGTATCAATCAAAGTATTCGGATTCGCTTCGATGCTATTCAAGATTGATGATGAATACATAATAATAAATTACAATACATACATACTTATTTTAATATTAATTTAGCTGAAGATCGGCAAAGAATTGATGATAATCAAACGCCAACAGTCTTTCGATCACCAATCAAAGTAGTAATAACTAGTTACTGTTATAATATTAACTGTAACAACACCTTTGATTGGTAATAGAAAGAAAGTTAACGCTTTCGAATATTGATGTCCTGAAGATAGTAGAAGCCACGTGTTTGATGTTTGCTGTACCTAAAAATATTATAAACAACAAGCCAGTCCAAAAACTTAAAACATATTTATGTGAAAAACTATTATATAATATTTTAAAATTATAGTAGTAAAAATTATTGATAATTTCTAATTAAATTTTACTTATTATTAATGTTTGTAATTTAATTTAAAAATTTAGAGAGCGTTCCAGACTTTCTGATACACTTTGAATGCAATATCAAAACCCATTGTAGAAAAGTTCAATAATACCTAAGAATTTAATTAAAATTTGTCTGAATGCTATGATGAAACTCGGAAATCATTGTCATGTTTTATTTGCACCATATTAAAATTTCTTGAAAATACGCGATTATTTATGGACTGACTTAATATACATATATTATTAAAACATAACAGTATAACCTTGTTGAACGATTTATAACCAGTATAAAATGTTTATATTATATTATAAGGGTCCTTTGGTTAGTAGACTGATAACGTTTAACGTTCACGTCGTAAACGTTAAACGTCAAACAACATTTTGCGCTATAAAGTTATTACGTTACAAAATAAATAGAAGCACATGTACATACACTCACACAGAATTTTCAAATCGAAATGTAGTCGATGCTACGTAGCCTGGATATTTCATTTCCTTCCCAGCGTCCAATTGCCCGTTAGCAATCTTAACTGGCGGAAATAATTACAACCCTTTCGCGTCCATCGACGAATATCAAACGAATATTTCCCTTTTTAAAACCAATTCGGTTCAGATCATTTGTTCGCCTTTCAATCGGGCGAAATTTCCTGGACAGAATATCGAGAACGTCTCTATTGTGCTACGTGAAATGAACTTCGAATTGCGCTTTTTTTTACCATACAGGAAATCTCGTCCTATTGAAATTCAAACATTGAAAGGGCGTAATTATAATTATTCTCTACAGGACATACATGTGTTAAATAGTACATTTAATATTTATTAAAAATATTACAAACAGATTTTATAATTAAATTAAAGATGGTAATTCGTTAATTTTAAATAAACCTGATACAAATAATTTTAAGATAATCGAAATTCGAAGCATCCAAGCGTCGGCGTTCCGCATTAATCTTGTTTACGTAAAATGTCCTGAAATAACTAAATTCCAATGAACTGGATCGATAAGCAAATAACAACAATCAAACAACCATCAATATTTCAATATAAATATTTTTTATAATAAAAAGCAAGTGAGAGTTGACGTTTGGCGTTGATGAAATATGTTTATTAACAATAAATTGCAGCATGATGGATCGAATAAGTTTCTCAAACGTCAATAAGCAATTTATCACAAATAAATAGCGTGAGTGTTATATAATAAATAAAATATATTTTGATATATTCGATGCAATATACATATACATTTTTTTAAATCCTATACATATGTATGTATACAATTATGAAATTAACATTCTTAAATATATTGTATTTACAAATTATATATAATTTTTTTTATAAAATATTTGCACATACATTTATTTATAAATATATTTTTTTTTGATATCATATAGTTAATGTGTATTTACAACCATTGGAACACAATGTATAAGTGGTAGCTATAGGTCCATTAAGGCGATATAATAATATTTGCCACGCTGTTTTTTAATAAATAAAAATTATATTTATAGTTAAACATTTTTATCTAATTTCACTAGCATTATTTTTTTCAAGCACGGGTTTGTCCTAAAGACTGCTAACCTGTTTAATGCTTTTTTATACACTATTATTTTATACATTTTTATTATTT
This sequence comes from Plectrocnemia conspersa, assembly GCF_051122295.1. NCBI lineage: Eukaryota > Metazoa > Arthropoda > Insecta > Trichoptera > Polycentropodidae > Plectrocnemia > Plectrocnemia conspersa. Next base: position 16,924,246 of record NW_028277165.1, read on the forward strand.
TAAAATCCCCTTTTATGTACTTTAGCATAGTACAAATTAATTGGGTGAAATAATTATTCTTTCACAAAATTGTACGTAAAAAGCTACAAAACAAAAAAAAATAACCATCCTAACTACATAATTTCACAGGAATATATTTCGCCTAGAAGCTTTCTTGAAAATTCTTGTTAAAACTAACATTGATTTAATTATACCTCTAGATATTCGTTTTATTAAACATGTTAAAGAGATAATATTAATTTTAGTTCAATGTACATTATTGACATAGATAAATCTTTATAATAGTAAATTGCAATTTTACTTATAGCCACCTCTCGTTTATTAAAAGAGAGGCTTTTATATAAACGCACATTTCTTAATCACACGTGTTTTTGGGTAAGTGAAACAAAAACTTCCAGATTAAGTCATATTTTAACTAGCAAATAATTTTTTTACTGAATTTTATATTTTTTTCATTTAATGTAATCTACTTATTAGTAGTTAATCAAGTTTAAGAATATTTAAAATATTTTTAAAAGATTACTTATCCATACATTTCGAATAATTTAATAATATATTTTTTTTATTTCTACGATATTTTGTTAAAAATATATATTTATTTATTTTTATTTTAGAATTTTTATTAAGAATCTGACCTTTAATACAAGCAGAAATTTAATTACGTGTTATTCATTGCGTGCACCGCTGCCGTTACCGGTATTAAGTACGTACGAGTCCAACCCATATGGGCGGGCACCCAGCTTGTGACGGCAGAGTGAGCATGCATTAGTATTTCTCCCGAGCGCTAAGGGAGACGTACTTTCGCTGGTTGGCCGGCATTACATTGCACTGCATGCATTGCGTTTCGTCCTAGTAACAGCACCACCCCCAGGTTTATGGGGGGGGGGGGGGTTGCTTATGCTGCCTCAGTCGCAGCCTTGGCCCTCGCAACGTAAGAAGGGCCGAGTCTTTTGGCCCTGTTTGCGTACTTCTGCTATGCTTTGTTCGTCCTAGATAGTGCCTCGCGCTCCGCCTCAGATGGCCAGTCCGAGAGGTCACTTCCCCTTAAGTGTTTGGGTATAACCCTTGCTCATTGATGGTGGACTAGCGTCCAACAATCGCCGAAAACATGTGTTTGGCAAGCTCGTTGAGAAACTGGATCATGAAAAAAGAGCGTTCTTAAGTGCTGACGTCTTGGCCACGACGCACAGTGTACGATTTGACCAATCTAGCTGGACAAAACTCAGAATCAGACGTATAGGATTTTAAATGGTCTCAAATTACAATTTAGAGATGTGGCAGCAAATAAAAAACAATTTTGTTAATTCTACTAAATTTATTTGGATTTTAACAAAGTTTTTATGTGAGCAAAATGTTTTATGCTGCTTTTCTTAGGCAGTTTCCGTAACAAATAAATGTAAGGATCAGACGACATTAATAAATATTTAAATAAATCATAATTTGTGCGAACACGAGAAGTTTTTAATGTGTGACCTAATTTGACCTTTCTGATTTCTTTGTTTTGCCCTTTAAAGCCTCTTCAGACATTTGTTCTATTATTTCTGCTCCGTGTATCAGGATCTCGTGTTTCCAAACAATATTGCTTAAATTTGTCCGGGTCCATTTTATAGCTAGACGCTATGACTGTAAGAATAGTAGATAAATTAAATTTTCTTTGATACTGGTGATACGAGCCGTTGCTTTAAAATCGTGAAAAACGCCCTTGCGCTGCTCCTATCGTTGCTCGTACCAAAATCTGGTTTAACTTTGTCTACTATGAGACTGATTTCTTTGAATTTACCCTTTATTTCATCCTTCTTCTTCTTCAGCATACATTTGCACAGTGAAATTGTTTGCAATAAATAAAGCCAACGCTTCTTCCGGGGTGTAAGACCGTTGGTATTTTTTCACGCTAATTTATCTCCGAGCTTTTTTATAACCAGTAGCTCGTTTTGGTAAAACTGTAGATACTTCCTCCATTAAATTAGCAGCGTCTCATTTTCCACTGGCTCGCACACTTAATTGTGCAGCAAAAAATAGCTGTGCATCGTTATATTTTTCCAATTGAACTTTGCGCTTTTTCGTTTTTGTACAACTATCTTCAAAACGCTTTTTCGGTCTACCAATACTGAAACTTGGTTTCAGTGACTATTCGTGGAACATATAAAACACTAATTCTTAATTTAACCATTTTTCATAGACACTTAAAAATAAGTCTAATCGTACGAAGCCATTTCACACGAATCTTCTCACATTCTTTTTTCAGAAAGGTCCATAGGGGCTTCTCCTGATCTTGTGTAAGGAGCAAATCAACAAATCTTGACTTTACAAACATAATAACTTTGTTTAATCTGCCTTTGGAAGGGATAGAACGCCAAAAGTCAAATAATGACTTTCGTGAAATTTTGGCACTTATAATGAAACAAATTAAAAATCTTTAGAATCGCACATAATCGCACAAAATAATTATGTTCTTAAAAAACTATAATGATGCGAGAATACGTTTAGAGCTTTGTCATGCCTTGACTCAACTTGACTACATACTTTAAGACCATCCAAAGTTAATTTTTGTGTTTTTTTTGTTGTTTTGAAAATGGTATATTTTAAGACAGTATTCCTAAGTATTCACGAATATTTTGGTGGATTAAAATGCAATGATAGATTGATAATTACCTCTAGTTGAAGAATCCATCACTAAAAAGTACTTAAATTACACAAAACACAGTAAGCCAAGCACAAACGTCAATGTTCACAGCTGCACTAAGCGGCTAATCGCGGCTACCTAGATCCAAAACGGTAACTTTGCCCATTTTTATTGAAGGGATCGCGACTCAAAAACTGTTTTGGAGTACGTTACCGGTTGTAGGGAACATTCAAGGGTATTATAATATTAAAAAAAAGCAATATCTGAACATTATAATTTTAGACTTTTGTCCACCTAGATTAGTCAAATCGTATACTGTGCGACGTACAGGAATAAGGGGTACAATCGCGGCTCTCTAGGGCATGCTAAAGCTCGCAGATGAAAGTTGCCAAGGCATTGACGGATTTTAAACACCACCCCTTAGCAAGTAGTGTTTAATTATGTAGATGCTATGCAGCAAGCCTTTCAGGGCGAAATTTTATTATGTGCTCAGGTATTTAACTTTAGATATCTATTCTATATTGTTTCCCTGTTTACTTTTAAGTATCGGTGGCAAAACTTGTCTACGTTTCAGAAATATATAATAATTTAAAAACAATTCTATTGGTTCTTAATATATCTTTAATTTAATCTTAAATGTATATGTAGAGTTTAATATACATGTTGATTATAGATATTATAATTATATTGCATAATAGTCCTCTTAATGAAATATTTTGGAATTTCCGTATAGGAACCACTTTGATAAACCGATAATGTAAATTCACAAACACGCTATACATTTTAATAATCTCCATAAATTTGTCACGTTGACGCTCGATTCTCGCGGTAAAAACGAAAACTCACCACAAAGTTTAGCACATAATAGTTGCGGCTCAAAACTTCTTATCTATGTACGTTCGCAAGACCTAAAGCTTATTTGCGTACTTGCCTGTAGCCATATATGTAAGTATGTGCATATACAGATTCGCTCGAGCGAACACTGCCACATATTCTGCCTTAAATCTTGCGTCACTAGGGAGACGTTATGGCTTATTATATTCAGGGAGCCGCAAAACGCACGCATACGAGGTGCACAGTTTCACAGCCGCCATTACCGATAATATTGAACGAGCCAAGAAAGTATTTTCCTTACGTGCGAGTGGCGCGATAATCGTAAAAATTGCCCGAAACAAAGGACGCCTGTGGGCGGCGAACCGGGATATTTGAAGTGCGCCCCTAATCAGCTCGAACACGCGAAACCGCACGTGTGCCAGCCCTCGAGCAACCCCCATACCCCCTGCCCGCATCTATGCGCCCTTGGAAACTTGGAAATGTGTCGTGTTTATCCTTACACTCGCCGACGAAAAATCCCTTAAAAGCCTTTTCTATTCGCGAGGCAGCGCGATCGTGTTCTGCGTATGATTAAATATAAATTTTCGCGTGTCGCTAAAGTGTTAATCATATACTGCTCTCTGAACATAACTGGAATATAAATAGCATTTTTATTATCAAATTTTATCTAAATTAGTATACCTTATGAAAATACACCTATGCTAAAATACGTGTATTTAAAAAGCTAGTATTTTCCCTAATATATATTATAATTTATCAACTAAATTTTCTCAATTCGACAAATTCTACCTATTGTTTGACCCACCGCCTATTGTTTTTATTTTAAACTTGCATAAGCCTCGATTAAGAGTACAAAATGAGCTGTATCCTTGGATGCTCCTAATGGTCTGCGACAGGGTGATGCACAGGCATGCACCCTGTTTAACGTTGCACTGGAAAAAGTAACCAGAGATGCCAAAGTCAACATATACAGTATATATTTATAATAAATTGGTACTAATAAAAGTCATCAGCCAAGAAAATAGATTTAAGAATTAATGAGTTAGAAACAAAATACATGCCGGTTTTAGCTCAACGGAGACATACCCTTAAAATATCTTAAAATTAAATTAATGTACTCCTAAATTTTTATATACTATCAAATATTTATAAATTATACTAATCTACAAATATTTTAACTTTATTATCTAAAAGATATACATATACATACATACCAGGCGCGGGCGGTGAGATACTTTTGCTCTCGCTCGCTCGCGTGTTAAGTGACGAGAGTGAGTGAGAGATAAGGGCATGCGGCCGCATGCCCTTATCTCTCACTCACTCTCGTCACTTAACACGCGAGCGAGCGAGAGCAAAAGTATCTCACCGCCCGCGCCTGATACATACATATATAAAAAGTAAGCATATACATGTTTCATTTAATTAGTATTTGGTTTAAATACATGTTCGCTTAAACATTTTGCTATAACATATAGTTCGTTATATCATATACGTTATTAACGACTTACTTGATATGATAGGATGTGAATTATTAAATGAAAGCTAATTATAAGTATAGAGTTTGGCAAAGAAAAGCATTTTTGTAGCGATTTGTACTTGTACATGAAGTAAGTTAATTCGGCTTGTTGGGTTTGTTAGGTGGCTTATGTAGCTTTTTAGGAAGTCAACGGAAGTTTAAAAGAGGTAAATACCTATTGGAGGGTAAATGAAAATTTATAATTTATATAATTTCTACCATATTAAATAGCAAAAACAATTGATTTTTCTGTTCAATTGGATAAATTAACACCGTTTAATATTTTAACTACAGAAAATATGAAATAAACGAAAATTTTTGTTAAATATTTTAAATTCTTAATATTTATTAATTGTTTTTTTATAACAAAATAAAATACACATTTCCAATACAACGGTTGCTTGCAATAAACGTAAAATATTGGAGACTTACAGTATTTATTAGGAATATGTTCCCAATATTCACATACAAAAATTGATTAATAATATTTAAGCAAAACTTCACATTAATGTTAAAATTCTGTTTTTGCAATAATAATTAAAATCAAAGCTTTTGTTAACAACTTAAAACTTCCTTGGAAAAACTGGTCATGTCTACGTTTTATTGTTTCAATCGATTAACACTTTATACGTGCTGAATTTTCGGCACATGTGAAAAAATCACTTTGTCCATCGCAGGGGTAAAAAAAGCACCGCTAAAAAAACACTTCGTATCCAAAAAAGATAAAAACAGGATATATCTGGTTTTTTGCCCAAACTTCGTTATCAAACTCATGGTATTTAATTTTCTTAATATTTTTACTTATACATGTTATAAAAAAAAATTATGTGTTATAAAACATATTTGCTCTCTTTGCTTTTTATTTTTTGTATGGTTGCATACAAAAAATATAAATTTGTATTTTTTGCTACATTCATGACTTAAAACAATCCTTGTGCAAGTTGATTTTTTTTTAAATATTTTTGTGGTAAGTTTTGTAATTTTTATTTTTTACTTAATATATGAGGTACAAAATAAATTATATTTAAAGCAAAAGCAAATACAGAAGTAACATATGTTTTTGCTTTTCTATAAAATTTAATTTTTGTGACATGTATTTTTGTTATAAATAAGTCTTTAATTATATGCAGTGTTTTAAGAAGTTTTTTAATTATGTAGAAATTCTTCTAAAAATTAAAAAATAAACTAATAAAGCAGATATTTAACTTCACTAATAAATATAAATACTTAATTGCAAGGAAAATAATGCAATTTTATTGAAATTAGATCAATTATATGAGGAGTTGCTCTAAAATTTATTAATAATATAATAATAAAATTTGCAATATTTATAATTAGATTTTTTGTTACAATAAGCAAAAAAATCAAATTGCAGACTTTTTAATTTGCTCTTTGAATGAAGATATAAACTAGGACCATTACGTTATTGTATCAATTAAAATAATATTATAATATTAAAACCTTTGTACAATTATATTTTATGATTGACAATCAAATCTTTCAAAGTTTGGTAAATAACTGCTTTTTAATTTTATAGCAATTATAAATATATGGGTAATTTGTCTTTAATCTATAAATTTAAGCGTAATTTAGAAGCTTTTTGAGGCACTGAAGTTTTTACTTGATCGTTAGCGACATAAAATTTAAGAATACTTCAATTAACGAAAGTTAAAATTTGAAATGGAGTTCTTTCATAATAATTATATTAATTAAATATCATTCCGTTATACTTGAGACATATAAATTTATTCTAAAATGCATATTTAATGAACACTTGTTCGTTATGAGAAAGTGGTATTTTTTCAGTTAATTATTACATTGAGTTTATAAATTTCATTACCATACTAAAGAGTAATAACCATGAAACCGAACGAGCATTTTTGCAAATTGAATCCACAGAGACAGTATTAAGTTTTTCTCTGATAATGTTTGTCGCTCCAATTCTTGGCACGTTATTGCTATTTTTCCATAAGACCGAAGCAATAACTCTGGTTTGTTTTTTTCAACAATCTAATTTTCCGCAATTGTACATATTTTCGCAGTTTTCCGTTGCAAAACTTTTGGTAAAAAGCGATACAATTCGACCGATTAAACTCGTGAAAAATAAGGCAATATAAAAATTGAGACACAAAACATTACGGACAATTATTGTTTATCACGAAAGATATGTTATATGTTTTATGCTCAGATAACTTTTTAGAGAAACCAGATGTTTTATTACATATTTATTTACACATATTGTAAAAATGCTGGTGTCAAAAAAAACATTTATTCTATACTCGGCAATCTAATGGATTGCCATAAAACAAAAATTGAAAACTTTAAATTGAGTTAAGAAAAACAAAGCACGATTACACTATACAATAATTTATTGCAAATTCTAGATTTGGAGTATAATATAAAGTTTCAATAGATAAAAGCAGCAGATGTTATATGGGAGATTTCGTACGAAATTCATTAAAGTCCACCGACATAATCGGGCGAAAAAGTTTTGTTTTTAAACAGTTTTTCCGTAGGGAACGAAACCGAAAAATTTGAATACGGTATGCGGGTAAACTTTAAGTATCGACTGGCATGTTGTCTCGAACAAAATCTGGTTAGAAATAAAACCCGTTTCGCGTACTATATGTACGATCTTATTAAAAATGTATACATGATACACAACATTGCTATCGGAGGCAAAGAAGCTGAAATGAGTTCGCGCCTATAGCACTTAATTTCAACGCCTTTATTACGAGGCTACACCGCTAAAAGGGTTTCAATGGCGGGGCAAAGGGGATGTAATATCTTGACTAAGGGTGGGTGTTTTCACAATTTAATAAACAAGCGTTTGAAAGCTCGAAAGCTTTCGATGAAGTATAGTGAATGTGATCACAACGCTGCATAGCTCTCGTTCGACTACATAGCTATGGACTCTGAAACACCAGAAATTTGACCCGAATCCGGAGAGATGTCAAGTCCGTGGAATGGTCACAATAGACAAAAGGATTTCGACGGTGGATAAATTATTAGGGAATTCAATCTGGTTAAAAGCGGAACAGGAATTATATAGGGTTGAGTAATAAGTCCAATCGAAACTGCTTTATTCATTTTTAGCCGAAACCAAAACCTAAATGAATAATACGAAGCCGAAACTGAACTTAAAACTTTTCTACATTATACTTAAAATAAAATAGTTTTACACTTCTCGAATATATATAAAGTTCGTACTAGAAATTTAAACATATATTAATAATATGTTTCGCTGAAACAGAACATAAATGAAAATGGTTGTAATAATTTAATGTTCCTAATAAACTGTCTCTTTTACTTTTATAGTATCGTCATCATAAAAGTTACAAATAGCTAACGTTACTTTAGTAGCATTAATATCATTTCAAAGAGTAAAATGTGCCTCAGATAAATGTTTTGTGGTTTCATACAAATATTTTTAGTTGCCTATTATTACATGTTTAAAAAAATATTTTTCTTAGCACAAGTGTGTGCTAAGAAAGGTTCTTGTTTATTAAAAAAAGCAATAAGGAACAGAAGGTGTCGGTATTGCGTCATTCCGAAAACGGCATCCGCATTTGTGACGTGACGAAATTTCTAAAGCGGCCAGACACGTTTCTAATTAGAGCGAAATAAGCTACATGCGTTCAATTAGTCTTATGTTGTATACACAGCTAAATATTAATTTGCATGCAAATTCAACATTGCGTTGTTATACGGAGTCGAATTTTGAAAATTAAAAATAATACCGTCGAAACAATTTGGTAAGCTGACATAAAACAGACAATAGCTTTTATGTTCAAAGTATCAAGCGAAAGTTTTAATGGAGTTCTTGTATATTATCATAAATAAACTTGAGGGCTATCCTGCAGCGTTATCGTTATCAAATATTTAAATTTAATAGGTAAGCTGGGTTAAATTATAAAACATTGGAAAATGTATGTAAATATAAATATGCGCATTCAATACAGGTGGTTTTAAATCCTGAAATTAATTGAATTGTTGCTTTAAAAATTTATCTTTAAAGGTCAAAATCTCTTTAAAAAAAAATAAAAAAATCAAAAGTAAAAAAAAGCGTAACATTATTTTGCTTTATTAAATTATTTATTTATTTTTATATACAGTGGAACTTTAGTTTACGACTATACTTCATTTTGTAAACGTGCTTGTCTTTCAAAATACTTGTACAGCGATGCAAATTTTCCCATAAAAAATAATAGAATCTAAAGTTGACTCGTTTCAGTGCTGAAAAATATTTATATAAAATGAATAATACAATATACAGGTATATTTTTATTATTCAAATTGATTGATTATTCATATAGTAATCACTGATAGCGGAATGATTTTTTTTCGTGGATCTTTAACTAGAAACATATCCAATGATAAGAGTACGCTCGGGATAAGGATTCCGGTTTGTTATTGTGTGCGTGAACTGTGTGGTTCAAAACAATTTCGCTCAGAATATTTATTTTTTTTATTTTAAAAGAAAATATATGTTTATTTAACATACATACATCTGAGCTAAGTTGGAAATTTCAACGGACAATTAAAAATATATTATAATAATCGAAGAAACCAGACATTGATGTCATTAATTAAATATTTGCAAAATTCAAAATCTTTCACTAGTCAAAAAAATAATGAAGTCTTTAGCTATCCTTCAAAAGCAAAAAGATATAAAATGGGAAAAGAAATTATTCGCAGATTGATTAATGGCTCGACGACTCTATTAAATCATTAGAATCCATTGAATAAATTATTAATTAGAAATTAAGCCTTTTTTAAGCCTTACAGAGAATAGTGTAAAAAAACCAACAACGTGCGGATTAATGGAAAAATAATTAAAATATTTTACAGTGTATATTTGAAGCCTTGATATCAATTAACCCAGATATGCCCAATAAATTTTGTTCTCTTACAATTTCATTTATAAATGAAAAACAGTGGCACAAGTTTAGTGACCTACCCATGGGACAGTGGGCATATCTGGGTTAAACTAATATCAACACAAAATTATTTAAAATAAATCACTAGAGAAGATCAAACATCTGTGCCATACTGCACTTTAATGACGAATACCAGCGTTGACGAATCAGCGACTGTCCTTAAAAGAGAAAGCGAGACAACGAATTACACGCTACATCCCTTCTCCTTCTCATATACATGTACACGCACACAATAACAAACCGGCATCCTTATCCCGAGCGTACTCTACTTGCTTTTGATTTCGTTTGAGGATTTGGCGAATATGTGACATTGCATTGTAATTGAATAGTTTCATGATTTGCACTTCTACAGCTTTACTTGTTTGGTGCTCTTTTTTCCATATTTAACAGATACCTCTAATCTGATTATAAGTGAGGGGCTTTTCAGCCCTTTTCTCTCCTTCCCAGACATCGTGCTGTTGCTCGCGATGCAGAACTATTAGTTCTAGCCATGTTCTTCTCCACGAACTCTTGAATATTGTCCTATTTACCTCCAGTCCCATGTTCTTTCCCATAGACGCAATTGGCAGCTCCCGTTCATAAGCGAACCCATCAACGAAATAAGGCCAGTTTTCTCTAAACAGAATTGAGGATTCTCTTGGTCCCCACCCCATGCCTTATCGATGATCTTGAGTTTTATATGGGATAAAAATTGCTTATAAATGTCTGATTGAACCTTACTCTTTATAACATTAGAAAAGTTATAAGCTAGTTCATATATGTAGTTTTCCATATCAGAGTGAAAGAGGGCCAGGTATCTACAATACATTAATTGAAGTCAGAATAATGTCCTGATATTTTATCTATAAATTTTGTCAGCGGAGCTGAGCTTTTGGTCCACGCTCGATTCAACCCACTAATTAGAGCTCTAGTAAACTGGAAATAACGAGACCACACTGCATAAAAACTCATTAGATTCTCTGAGAATTCAGCTTTTATAAAATACGCTGTAATTGGATAATTTATATTATCTTCATGCCTTTAAGGCGAATGTTTGGCTCTGAGAGCAATCGTTTTATTTCTAAAAATAGGACATTACCACGTACTATTAAATTAATTAGACTTGTTTGTTAAAAAAATAAATAGCTGTTATTTCATGTTTACAAATTTGTCGCACTTTAATTGCGATTTACCTTATCTGCTGTTGAGTATTTAATGTAATGATATGTTATTTTTACGCAAGGCGATATTTAGCGTTTGGGAGGACTAACGGTTCATTCAAACGACCATTTAAAATATTATATTTGACAAAAGACGCTAAAAACAATAAAAGAGTACTCAATACCACAATTAAATAAATACACAGACGACTTGTTCGCCCATTTATCACTCGTAAGCACCAGAAAAACTACCTTTTTGTGCGTAAAAGTGCGGGATAGACAATGCGTCTATCCGGCGTAAAAACATCTATTGCTATCTGCCCCTTGCATTAAAGATCTTCAAAAGATCACCTTGCAGTTTAACTTATTTAAGGCGTGAACATTTTTCGTTGGTTAAATATTCAATATTGGCCCACCAAGCAGTTTCAGAAACAACTGACGAATAACATCCGCATCTGTTATTCGAGAGAGCTGTCACGAATCAAGAGTATACAAAAATGTGACGATCAAGTGAATCAAGACAAGACGATCACACTATAGACTATTAGAGACAAGCTCAGACAGTTGACGACCATATTATTCAAGGCAAACCAAGAGAGATCCGCACCCACCAAGAGACATCAGTATACGAAATACAACTTGCCACTATTTCTCTATGTCAGTAAATTGTACTTAATTAAATAAGATTTTATCTGAAAATTCACACCCATTATTTGGTAGATGGTTTTGTAAAACGACTCTAAATCTAATTGATTCACAGCAAATTGTCTTTCTCTTAAGCGGCTTAAATTCTTAATTTGCTGTAAACACGGATGGATTTAGACAGGAATCGACTTGAAACAACTTATTTTTTATGATAAATTTTATCTCGCAATGTCACGAGATCTTACTACGATTTAACTGGGAACAAAGTGGGCGTTGAAGCCGGATATGAATACGTAAGAAATTTGAAACGCTGCTCCGATGAAAACATACAACAAACTGATAATTTCTTCGAATCCAGTATCTTTTGTCCCAGGGAAACTGTTGTGCTGTAATCCACCCTTCTTTACATAAGCCATCCTCGCATATCGAAGAGCAAAAACAATCAGATCACAAAGTTAATAACACGTCAACACCAGTTCTCGTTCCACGATGCGATTATTCGGCGTTTTGTAATAATTATTTTCGACGACAGCCATTCCATTATGGAAATTCTCGACTCGTCGCCGAAAAATGTGACGGTCGCGCCATATAATTCGCTAATCCGCGCTTTTGCCGTCTGGCGATATTTCATTTTAGGGGAAGGTATGCTCGTTCTCCAGGATTACTACGGAGCTTTGCCGCGTAAAATCAATCTTCATTTTGTCGGGCCCGCTCTGTACCGTAGTGACATGTCACGTGTTGGGCTTTTCACAAAAGTCCAATTTTCCGACCGCGCGATATGACAGTTCGCATCTGAGCGTCTCCAATCTTAACCCGCGTTTTTGCCTTGTTTATCGCTGTTTTTAATATAAATTTTCTCCTTGAAAATAAAAAAAAATAAGAAACGCACCTGCCTGTTTTATTCTGATTTCTCTTGTTACTCACAAGGTTAAGATTGACAGCCTTCGTAAAAGTATAGGTTGTGGCAGAATAATTTTTTTAAAGTGAAATTCAGAATATAGACAAATTTTCTATACTTTTATCTTATATGGAAATTGAATAATCACTAAATATCTATTTTTAAAATACGAAGTAGGTATTTATATATTCATTAAAAACATGGTAAAGATTTTTAAAACATTATTTATAATAAATTTTATTTCAGTATTTTTTCCAGATTTCAATACAATATAAATTCAGAAAATATCTATGTTATAAGAGATGATTTCAGTCTCAGCACAAATTAATGTAAGCATAAGTCAACCAATAAAATATAAAGCACTAGTTAGTTCGATTAGCCGAATTCAGGTGGAATTTTACAGAACCCTCAATGTCGGTAGATCTATTATGCTGCAGTGAAATTTGAATCCATGAAAACTGTGCAATGGAACGGAGTTGGTTATTCAGGCAATAACTAAATATATATGTACATACGCGAATGATGCAACGATCCTGACTGGTATATAATGCTTGAAGTCTATTGATTCCTGGAGATATGCATATTAGTTTCAAGCGATTTCAATTAGCAATTCGCTTTACCTTAATTATAAATATAAATAAATCTAAAATATTAATTACAAATTAATCAAAATGTTAAATTTATTATAAAAAATATAAATTAAAACATACAAGAGAAAATCCACAATATAAATGGTGCGCCTGACATACCTTACAAGTAATATAGAGCCAAGCGATGGTGCGTCTCACGCACCTTACGAGCGGAAAGGGTTAAAGTAATCTCAGTTTACCATAAACAACTTCAAGAATGTCTATTGGTTGATAATGTCACAATTTTTGACCTTAAGTATGGTTTTGAAAAAATCGGCAGGTCCAAATTTTATTCCAGCTGGTATGCTTAAAAAATATAGGACATTATCGCATATCTGTGAGCATATATTTTACATATAAGATATTCTCTATGAGCTGTATTAGCTCATTATAAGAGAGGTTTCAATACCAGATATGTACGACCTAGCTCGATTTTAATTAATAACCACGATATTCATCCGTGAGTTAAGGAAATTTGAACCTAATCTGTGATAATCGATCGGAATTATAATTATATAATAATCATTAATTCCGATCTCCTAGACAAGATAGAAATTTAAAGAAACACTGAGGTTTGTATGGGATTAGAACCCAGGTCTTTTAGGTCAATAGTTAGAGTTTTATACCATTCGCCTATCTAATTTTTTTCTTGTATGTTATAATAATATTTTATTTTTTTATAATAAATGATTTTAAAATTCTGATTGACACCTTGTTTTTTGTGTCTATGTATTTTTCTTGTTACGTGTAAGGTTTAGATTGACAGCCTTCATGGAACTATAATATATCACGATCGCAAAAAAGGCGAAAATCGATATATAATCAACCGTATAAATGAAAATGAGTTTCGAAAGACGGTGCTGAGATACGAATCACTCTGTATTTGACACACATTTGTTCGTACTTTTTGCGAAAATTTTGCACGACGATTAATATCAGCGTCTTTGCGCGGCTTTCAGTGATTAGATGGATTGTTTCCCCGTTTTTAACATCTCGTCGTCCTTATCAAACACTCTGAAGTGACAGATCTTGCTTTATCGGTACTTGATGAGGGTCTTGGCGGTGTCAAAAGGGGAAATTCAACCTAAGCCTAATCTGAGACGCGTGTCTTACTTCGGGAAAGTATACATGTATAAAATATATATATAAAATATAAGCGAGATTATAATGAGGAAAAAATAATATTCGGAAAACATGCATATACATTCTAAAGTAGACCCACATTGTGCGAAATATAATAAATAATAGAGCATAATATATAATAAGCACACCCGTGTCAGAATTTGACATTGTTTCAGAGTGTGGGTCGGCGTGAAATTAATAGTACTTTGTAACACAAAACAAACTATGCGTTAAAAAACGGGTTCACAAAGCTTTCTAATTATAAATAAAATATTATCTATTTTATTTGATATAACATCGTAAAGATTTAAATAATGAGCATACTTATTATATTTATTATTAAATGCTTTTTTTATTTTAGATTATATCGTAACATTTTATGGCATTCATACGAAAATGCGGTCGGAAAACAAACACAATAAAAGTTTTTTATGCTCCGCTAAACTGCTTTCACCTTTTTTATAATACATCATCGCATTATACGAGGGTCAATATTTTAATTTTTCACAGCGGCCGAGATAAGAGCGGCTCTGTTAGTGTACCGTCGGTCGCTTCATGAAAATAATGCTCGAAAAAAAAAATACGAGTACGTGTCGTAACGGCCCTTCATTTATCAAACATCGTTTTTCTTTTATATTTTGAACAGAGCAGACTAGGGATATTAATCTTAGTCCGCGACCAAACTTGGCATCGGCGGAATTCAGTCGCTCCGGGGGCGCTAGAGTTTTCCATAATATTAGCAAAACATATTACGTGCGTAACATTTTCTAATATCGCGTGTTTATGCGAGAAGATTTTTGGATCATAGAATTTGAATACTATGTATAAAATATGTATTCTGTATGTAAATATATAAGAGATATATTCGGAAAGCAAAGATTTTAGGGTATTAAAAATGAAAGCCATCTTTTTATTTCGTTAACGAAAATGTCATTTCTGCTAGGGTCTGCGGGTAATGGAAAATTTTATTAGACATTAGTCACAGCAACGTAATGCTTGTAGTATGTGGTTAAAACGGCAATTACCGCCACACACTATTTTTGTATATTCGTATGCGTGAAAGGTAAACTTGTTCCTACTTATAAAAATAGCATTATAAATAGGCAACATGTGGCTAAATAATGTGAGCAGTGAGCAAGTACTTACTTATTAACTGAATAAAAGAGAATAGGAAAAAGTATTTTTGTAAGCTTTTAATACAATATTATGAGTCAATGCTATGTTTGAAAGGACTAAAGAATTTGCTTTCATGAATAGTTTGCATGGAACAACAACAAACAAACATATTTTAATAAAGTTAAGAAAACGTTAACCGACGGTTGCAAAAATATACACGGAGCTTATTAAGACTTAGTTGGTGGTTCCAACAATTAATTTTTAAACGTAATTTTTTATTTTAATATTTTAAAATATCATTTCTTTAATAAATATATATATATATATATATATATATATATATATATATATATATATATATATATATATATATATATATATAAATAATTATTTTCCAGTGAGCCCGGGATTCGAAGTGGTTTTTGCAACTTGACCACTTTCTTCTACGACGATTGTTGTCGTACAACACAAAATTTTCATCTTCGGGTATCAAAATATCGAGAAAAGGCGCCTCAGCCTCAAAATCCAGAAGCTCTTGGGATATGCGGATATGTACCGATTTGTTTTATTCGCTCAATTCGTGTGGAACCCATATACCTTGTTCTCAAACCTTCCTCATCTTACTAATGTATCTATGCATCATTGAATCGAACTAGTTTAGTTTCTCGACCAGTTGATGGATAGTTTGCTGGCCTTTGCTGGTCTACCACACACAGGACTGTTATTTATTGATTTATTTTAATTATTTATTAAGCTAATATAGCTAATTGTTTATTTATACTAAACACACCTAATCAAAACATAGATAACAAATATGAGAATAACGTTTTATTAATAATAATTCACGAAGTTGTTTCTTTATTCCATTAACCCGCCGTTGGTCGCGCGAGTGTTGCATACGCCGTTGGTCGCGCCTGAGCGAATAGCCGCCTCTCAGTTTTTTTCTGTTTTTAAGTTTAAATATTGAATATTTTTTTTTATTTTTGGTTTATTTTAGTGTTGTATATATAAAATAAATAAATTCTTTAAAACTTTTATTTATATAACGAAAGCAGAAAAATAAAATAATATATATTTTAAAAGTAAAATATAATTTTTTTAGATATATGCCTAAAACTTTAAAAATAACATGAAAAAATATATATTATTTATGCAATCTGGACATAATGCCGATGAATGTTCTTTGCATATTGGGTTATAGCACATGTGGCATTTGATGGTGATTTTGCGATTTTTTTCCTAGGGCAAAAATTACATTTTGGACGATTCTATTTACTTGGTTCTGGGTGATGAATTATCTTAGTGTCAGGTTTCTCTCCTAAATACTGCTATATTTTTATTTGCAAATTTTGCGATAAATTTGTTTAATTTTTTAAATTATCTAAAGAATCGAAAAAAAAATTCAAAAAAGTTTTTTTATACTATGTATCAAAAGAGTTAAATAAAATATATTCATAAAATAAATTAAAAACATAATAATAACAACAAAAAAGTAAATAATAATAAAAATAATCTACCAAAAAATAAAATTTCCCGCACGAATCTAACCCGCGTAAATAACGTTCTCTCTCGATCCTTGATATAACACAACTAATACGCAAAACCAAATTTATATCAAATTAGTAAACACGTGTTTGAGCCTGCAATATTGAAGAAAACATAATTCTTGAAAAGTAGAGGGACCCGCAAGTTAATATGTTTCATACAAAAAAAACGGCATCAAAAAAACCGATAGGGTGAGCGCTGCGCCGCCGTGCGACCAACGGCGGGTTAAGGAAACCCACTATTGTCCTATTAATATTATAATACAAATTCATATTCCGTTTTATTAAACCTATTTATCCAAAAATTATCTCAATTTATAGAATTAAATTTATTTACATCTTTATTTCTTAATAAAATTAATTAAAATATCTGATAACATATTATTTTCTCACTTATATATAAACACGAAAACATTTATTTTCAATATTTATTGAATATCCAACCATTCCAATCATTCAATCACACTTCCAGAACTAGTAAAACTAATTTTATTTAAAACTACTCATATTGCCTTATTTTAACAGTGGCGTAGCTAGGGTATGTGCAGTTAAGGGCGATCCTTAAAATTGCCGCCCCCCTTCATACATTTTTTGCAGGATCATAAAATCAGAATTTAAAAAAATAATAAATTAGTTATTATTAAGCTTTTGTTATTCGTGGATTTATATATGTTTTAGTGCATTCAGAGTTAAGAACCACACTAGACGATCCCATCGCGAATATGCCGCCCCCAAGCAAGTGCCGCCCGGGGCAGCCCGCCCCCCCCATAACTACGCCACTGTTCCTAAATATTTTATATTATCAACTATTTCAATAATAAAGTTATCTATACATATTTTTCTATTTTTATGTATTTTTAATTAATAATCATGCATATAACATATATTTTTAATTAATAATTATGCATTTAGTTTAAGTACAATATTTTTTAACCATATTTCTATTATGCCTAATTTTGTTTCAACTTCTAAAGCATTGTTACCTATGCAATAAATTAAAGTGTCGTCTGCAAAATAATGCGTTTTACATTTTTCTATATTATTAATGAATATCATTAAAATATATTATTGATATTGTAATTTAAGGTTTGATTTTAATGATTAGCTTATTATTTCACAAATGTTTTAAATAGCCTTAATTGCCGAATTTTTAAAGAAAATACCTATAACATGCTATTTTGAATTATTTGTTCACTAGGTAAAAAATTTTCAATCGTTAATTTTACGGCGCATTTATAGAGTCTAGACGTGCACCAACACAGATATAACAAAAGGCGTACTTAGAGGGCAACGAGTAAAAAACGACTTACTTTTAAAACTTGAAATTTGAAAAAAATACTTAACTCCATAATTGTAAATTTTACAAAAAGATCATATAACTGTATGGTTATTTAAAGATTTATTTAAATCTTTTTAATTTCCTGTTCTTTATCTACTTACAATATATTTTTCAATAGGTTTTGGGTATTAGTGGAATATTACATTTTGCGATCTTACTTTGAGTGACATAAAGTTGGAAAATTGTCAAAGCATATGTATTATAATCAAAGTGGCGATATGAAATAATTTCTTCTAAAAGTAAAAATACTTGTAAACAAGATATATAAAAATGAAAACTTTAGTAATATCACACTCAAACCTATGTGCATATAGAAAGCTCTCAAACGTTGTAAAATATTTATTTAAAAATGTATATAAGAAGCAGCAATATTAAACCTGTTATTGTATAGTCAAAACAAAATAGGTGTTTTAGACAATTTAACACAGCAATATTTTAACCAAAAGTTGTGGTTAGATGTAGCTTCATTGTTCATATGGGTGGCATTTCTGTAACACTAAAATATTTAAAATTAAAATACCCTACAGGTTATAAGTAGTTTACATTTAGTTTTCATACCTAAGCATAATTAATGAATAAAAGCAATCAATTTTATTAGTAATATTTTGAAAAACTAGATCTTTATAATTTAATATGCAGGTACTACAGTTTGCAGCTTAATAATATGAAGCTAATTTTTGATATTCTGCTAAATTAATAAGTTATGTGATTTAAAAAATGAATAAAAATTAGGGCCTTAAAATAAAAATGCATTCTTGACTGACTAAAGTAATCTGCCTCAGAAACGATAGAAATTTATTACTACCCCTAACTTTAGACTGCCGTTTATATTATAGAAAGACTTAACTGCACAAACACACATAAACATCCGCTTGCATGATTTATCTGCAGCTGTAAAATAGCACCGTTATTTACCTTAAAGGGGCAGATTTAAAGGTAGGTGGTCGCGGTCGTATAAAGCTCGTATATTTAATAACGGCCGAATAAACCTTCTGAGGGAATGAAATGCGTTTAATTAAAATTGCGCGCTTCAAAATTATAAACTCAGATAAGATACGCGTAAAAATGCTTTACGCGAGACCGTCAAAATATGCAATAAAAAAGTTTATTTTCGAGATGCTGCTAACAAAAACTTTAAGAGCTCACCTTTATTGTTTACCTATTGTAAACAAACATCACAGACGCAGAGTGGTGTGCAAATTTAATCGCATTTTCAAGAAAAATAACTGTCGTAATTTTTTTTTTATCTTAAATACATCTGCCACAAATTAAAAATGTCTGTTTTTCTTAAGCGTTACTTGTTACATTAAAGTTCATCTACGTCGCACGTACTTATAAAACGAATGAAAGCAAACGAACTTTTCAGTAGACTTAATAAATCA
The DNA here is from genome assembly GCF_051122295.1 of Plectrocnemia conspersa. Lineage (NCBI taxonomy): Eukaryota > Metazoa > Arthropoda > Insecta > Trichoptera > Polycentropodidae > Plectrocnemia > Plectrocnemia conspersa. The sequence goes on from NW_028277165.1 coordinate 16,943,973, forward strand.
TTTTAATAAAGCTCAAAATGTTTATCAAGTTAAATTGTTATTTTATTTCGATATATATAAATTTACAATCAAAAATAAAAAAAAAATTCGTAATAAAACAAGTTAACTGTAACATTTTATTCGCAAATCAAAATGATATATTTTTATTACTATAAACTATATACGGAACATAAAACTAATTTGCATTTATTATTGCTTTTCTGATACTTGAACCTTATAAATAGTGAAGTATCTTTCCGTTAGAGCAAATTTAGAGCACATTAATCTTTTAAATCTCTCCATTAAACCATTTTGAAATATGATATATTAATTGAGTACTATGTTATTAAAATTTATATTTTATATGTAGGAAAGTGATATTTTATTATTAATAAAAAATATGACATAAAATATGTATATTAAAACTGAGTATATTATTTATTTATTTATAAATATAGCAAATAAAAGAGATGTACAATGTAAGGAAACGAATTGAAATTAAAAAGGGTCAGTTTCTTTTGATATTGTATTTATTCATGACAGATAAAGGATATGCGTTAGCAAACAAAACGAAGAATGACCATTGATCTTGAGTGTAATAAAAAAAAGGGAAAACGTTTCACCCCCTAAAACCTTTTCGGATGCTATTCAGATAGGCCTTACATATGTGCATGCGTACTTTAATAAATTGAATCGAATTTGCTATGGAACCGTCGAAATTGTTATCGAGCGGTCGTACGAGAAGCGCTTCACTCGTTGGCGAAAAAGGATTTTCCAATTTTCCAATTATCCTCGGGCAGTTGGAAAAGGCGATAGACATTGGATACGCCTGGGAAAAATGAGAATCACGCACACAATCACACGCTGTTATTTACAGTGTGTCATTGATCAGAGATTGACAAATAAAGGGTGATGTGCGAATGTTACAAAAAAATATTTAATAATATTTTAGAGACATTTTTTATATAATAATGAGCATAGTTAATGATAAAATAATATGAAAATTAATCAAAATAAGTCAATTATGTAAATAAACTAAATGAGAATTGTAACATTTAGACAAATGTTCAAAAGTTTGAACACCACAAACTATCGCTACGGCGCATGTAGTAATTGATATTAATCATAGAATTTGAACACCACAAACTATCGCTACTGAGTATGTAGTAATTGATAATAATCCTAACATTTGACCACAATAATTAACGTTGAAAACAATTGTGAGACTAAGGAGTATTTAGTAGGAGAATTTATATTCGGTACAAATTCTCTTAAAAATTTATAATTTTAAATAAAATTAGTATGTGATATAAACTATTATATACCAAGAAGCCACTTATATTTAAAATAACGGCCAAAGCACGACTGACTGTTTAAACTTGTATTTCAAAAAACATCTATTACCTAATACTAATTTAATTCGCGTTCTATTATAAGTTTATTAAAGATTTTTTTACGAATTATATACAATGGAACAAGGTGCATTTTTGTCACCACATTACCACACCTCACTGCTTCTGACTTTAATTTACATAAAAATTAAATGTAAGAGGTGTATAAATCAGCCCAACAAGTTAATAGTAATATTAAGAATAAGTATTTCAGCAATACTTTGAACCATATAAAAATGGCAATATTTTATTTTATTTTTAATAACTATAGCAGTATGTGCTTTTTTTAATGCAAACACAAAAAAATACTGGAAAATTAAACCAGCAAGTAAACAACATTTTAACTGCACTTTTATTTAAAAGTTTAAAAAAATACAATACATAAAAATGGTCTTATAATTTTAGTTATTTTAAATACCTCCACCTAATATTATTTATGTTTATTTAAAATAAAATAATGGTTAACCATAATTTTAATTGGTTTGCAAACTATTCTCTGCAAAATTTAAAATAAATATGAAAATTAAACATTGAATCTTAATTCTATCAATTATAAATTATAAACTTACAGAGTAATATTTCATATTTTAAAATATCGAAACTATATTTATGTCAGTTAGTACGTCTTTGTCTTAGGGTCTTCATATTTTAACAATGTAAAACGGGTTTATTTGAATATATAGGTTAAATATCATATGACCAATCTTGTAACTTTTCTTTAGTTATCGTCAAAGTTCCAATGTACCAGGGGGTTAATTAATCAGGCAAACCTTGAGGTGTACAATGTAGACTTTATTTAAAATGATTGACAAGGTTGTAAAATATTATCAGATGTATGAAAGTATTGAATAAAGTCCCATTTCGCCTAACTTTTTCACATATTTATCAAAAATCTTTATTTAATTACAATGCATGTCAATTACTGTTAAAGGTTTATTTAACTTTGCTTTCGAAACGATATACACCTACTACCAAGTTCTAAGAATATAAACTTTTATAGTTTATCTTTCTATTTGAAACTTTAATAACTAATTTTACTCATATTTTCAAGCTTTTAATTTTTCGTTTTTGCTGTTTATTTTATTTTTAATTTTATTTATTTTGGCATTTAAAAAGAAATAACCTCTAAGCATGTTATGTGTTAAATTAATACATTTTTATAAATAAAGTAACTTTGAATATAAACTCTTTTTATTGTGTTGAGTTCAATAGTCGAAAATTTTATTTACTCTCACAAATGGAAGTCAATTCAAATTCAATTTAAACTAATGTTAAACTGCATTCAAGCATTAAAGGAGCTCTCTAAAGTAAACTTGGACACTCGAAGGTAGATAGAAGCGAATCGGTGGATAAATTGATTTTAAAGGAAAGTTTATTTGCATATGTAGTAATAGAGGCTTAAGCATTAAGCAAGTAATTAATTCGAAAGTTTGGTAAGTAAGCATTATTTCAATAATTTATATTACTACCATAGAAATATGCCATGTATTTTTGACAATACATTTCGTATATACAGAAGAGCTTTCTCCCTGAGGACTGAGCTGCCACAATCCATCAGCGGAGTTCTAAATCTGGACATTATGCAGATACACATTGTGAAGCCTAATGCCGGAATATGTATGCAAACAGCAGCCAGCGGAGCGCCTATAAATCATGACCTATGCAAAAGAACAGTTTCCTTTATTTTTTGACAGATCATTTACATATTCATCGACCTCTTACTTGTTACACGTCGGTCGGTCTTTTATATCATCCCAGACTTCCCGAGAGACATGCCTATAGCAAAGCGTTGATAATATATTTCAGTCACTGCGCAGCTTTGCATAATTCTTGTTAGCGCTTTGCAAAATTAAATCCGCTAATTCCAATATGAATTACGGACCGGGATGTGCAAGGCGTTAAATTTGTTACATGCCGTGAAAAATTAAGGTTTATAATAATTAGGAAGATAAAAGATCGATGTCGCGAAGATGTAACTACAATTTTATGATAATGTAAATATTATCATTATGTTATTGAAACATATTTTTTCTTAAAGTATCGTTAAAAATAAATACTGTCCCTGATGTATCGAAGATTGAAACTTTTACATAAAAATTAAAATAAAACAATGATAGAAAATTACTGGCCAGTGTCAATTTTATCAGCGTAAGCCTAAGTATTTGAAATCATAATTTATAAATATGCTTCAACGTTATCAAAGGGTACTTGATTGATATATTGTATGGTTTTTGTGTATAAATATCCATGCGCCAGCTTTTCCTCCACCGCTCAGAGAAAACATGTCGCCATTTATCGCCTGTCGCAACATATGTAAATATAATTTAATAAAATTGTAACTACTTTTCACCTGCATCTCACTGAATACCAATAAATCTAAAAATAAGTATTGCTTAAAGTTATTATAATCAAATAAACAAAATTAAAAGGTATTATTAAGCACTAAAAATGCTCCATTACTTAGGACATTAAAAAATCAAGAATTTCAAAATATTAATATTGAGAGGAAAAACATTTCAAGTACAAAAAATTGGAACTTATATATAAAAAATTCAACAATATTGAAGCTTTATGTAAAAATATAATTCTTAAAAAAAATTAGCTTAAAACATTGACTTCAACACAATAGATTTAAAAATCTATGGATATTTTAGTAACATCAATTAAATGTGTGAATTTTAAAGAGGTTAAGAAAGAACCGAAAACAATAAAGATACAATGTAAGCCTCAAGGATTCGTTATAAAAGCTGAGGGTCAAAACATTTACATTTGCAAGCGCATTTATTAATCGTGGCTATAAGGGATTGGTAAAAGTAATTTCAACATGTGTATTAAATTATATTGAAAATTTACGTTTTGTATACGTTAAATTGTAAACATTTTATGATGCTCTTTAAAAATTCTTTCAAATATATTAAAAAAATTATTATTTAATTTTATATTTCACATATCTGTAAAACAATTTTATGGCTAGTGGTATATTTTAGTTATTGTGTTACAATGTTGTGGCGATCGCAGCTTGTTATATCCATGTTTTAATTGATGGCCACTTTTAACACAAAAACCATTTACGATTAAAGTGTCGTATATATATGTTTCTACTATATTGTATACATTTCAACGTTAAATGCAAACTATTCCGATACAATGTTGAGCCTCAATAATTTATAGCCGTTCAAGTTTTTTGTGGCGTGCCAAAACTCGCTTCAGAAAATTCCCATTTGCAAAATATTGATTATTCATGGCTATAAAATAATATATTAACACAACGAAACAAGGGATCGGCCGAGCTATTTTTAACTTTTCAATTCTCATATATGTTTATTTTTTTATAGCAACGTTATGGTGAGAGATAATTTATTATACTGCGGTTACAATGTATTGGCGAACGCGACTCAAATAAGCAACATTTACGATTTTAAAACCTTTTACTTAACGACTAACATATTGCAGACGCATTCAAAATATTATGTGAATTTTAATTATTCAGTAATATACCTTATTGAAGTTAAGCATTTCAGAAAATAAATGTTTTGCATCCATTAATAGAATAAAATGCAATTTTTAATTGGCGACCAAAGGTAAATTGGTATACTGAAGTTACAACATTTTTAGGATAACCATTTACGGCGTAACAGCTTTAAAATTCACGACAGACATGTTGTAGATGCATTCGGTGCTTTATGTGAATTGTAAAGAATTTTAATGTTAACCAAAAACCATTTGGATACAATGGTGAGCCTCAATGATTCATGTTTTCGACCAACGAGAAAGCTCGGCTTAGAAAATTGCCTTTTGCGAAGCCATTGATTAGTCGGGGGCTATTAAATAAGATATTTATGAACGAAACAGGAAATTACTCGAATTAACTTTGCCTTTGAAAACACAACTCGAGCATATGCATAATATTATATTTCATAGCGAGAGAATATATTTTAATATTTTTATAATATAATTTTAAATTATTTACATAAATAACAATGTATTAATTAAATCAAATGTCAGATAATATATATTTTTAAAACCAAATGTGAATTATAACATGTATATAATAACATACTATTATTAATTATAAAATTTACATATATTCAAATATAATTTAGATATCTACATATTAAAATATGTAAATAAGCATGATTCACACAATATTATCTTATCAACAGAAAATAAAAGTAATATGTAATAATTTATAAAATTTTACCATATAATTTTAACATAAAAAGCGACCTTTCAACTCACAAAAATTCATACGCAAAAATAGCTGAGGCAATATTTATATTTTTTATTTCATAGTCTGGGTAGGCATCATCCCTATATTCCTGCGAGGTGTCGGAGAGTTATGTAAATATATACATACATCTGCTCAATTTCAAAACTCGGCGTTTGTATGACGTACGTCTGATGCCACACAAAAAAAAACACAAAACCATAGAAAACAGCGGTCTGTGAAAAATTGCGGAGAGCATGTGCAAATAGCCCAATAGAATTTACATCAGTTTGTGGTGCAAGGATATGCATGAAATGTTCCGGCTGTAGCTTTGGAGCTTTCCCGCATACATATATGTATAAAAGCTTAGTTAAGCCGAAACGGAACCGGATGTTCTATTTGTAGAAAAGTCAACGCAATGTGCGGATCGTATCAATTGCCAAATTAATTACGGATCGTCGAGCTTTGCGTTAACCAGTTACGCTCGACAAACTCAATTAACGTTCTAGATCAAACGTCAGAAATTATATTTTATTAGGAATAAAAAGGAACCACGCCATATTCTCCTCGATATACCATTTACGTCGACGCGTATTAATGTCGCGGTGAAAGTAGTCGCGAATTCAATTATGATCAAAGGACCAAGATACTAAAGGCTTTGAGTTAGATGAGGTATACAAAATATATGCTTAAAACATGCTGTAGATTATAAAATAGATTACACTGTATAGCAAATTGAAAACATATACAAATACAATAACTTGATGTAAACGTATTCACAAATTTAAAACCTGCGATTATTATTATACCTATACTTTTTATTTTGTTATTTTTTAGCAAAAGTAAACCAGTATACAATAAACATGTTATGTGCTAAATAAAAAGTTATAAATCGTAATATTTTTATTTAATTAAGTTTAAACATATAAATAGCTATAATCAATATTCTTATTATCGTAATTACTAATTTAATTTATAAAATTTTATCAATAATTATTGAGAAAATCGAGAAATAAAAATTAAAAGTCTCATTTATCCAGAAATAAAAATAACGTCATGAAATAAAAATGGTAAATTTCAATACTAATGCAACTGCAACGTATTTTGTAAAAATAATTGATTAATCTTGTAATAGTCTAAATTTATTAATATACAATGTTAATGAATGTCCGAATAAATGTAAGTCGAATGCTTGCACTACACTCTCTGGAAGTTGTCGGAACCGAAGTTCAACTGAAGTCGGTCGAGGTCGCCGACTTTTGAGTATCGGCCAAACTGCCACAAATTTCATATGCCGTGAATGACGTCCGCACGGCGGCTGCTGTCACGTACAGCTGGCATATTTGCGCGTGATCAAAAAATGTGCCAAATAATCGCTATTTTTATTTTGTCATATTATTAAAATTACGCTACTGATAGCTATAAAAGTTTGTGTGGGCACTCACCAATACGAAATCAGTAAAAACTTTTCGGTCGTAAGTATTTAATTAACGCAAAAATTCTGTCGGCTTTTGCAAAATGCCATAAAGCATAAAAATGTTACTTCAGAATACGAACACCACATCTGTGACTATCTTAAAATTTGTCACCATTGATTCTAAATAAGAATTCGTTATGGTGTGACATTTATATAAACCGATCTAGGAAAATACATAAAGATATTTAAAACGAGTTTTTTTAACAAAATCAACTACCACTAATTATTTTTTAATTATTTAATTTTATATAAAAACAATATAATAACGATATCTGTTAGAAGAATATACTATCAAACATATAATTAATCCATTTTGGTGTCCTAAAATATTCAAAAATGCCAGTAAGAGTCTGTTGAAGTCCCCGATATGCATGTGGTATTATAAGTTGACCACTTGACTACGATGCAGCGCTGGACATGCGTGTTGACCATAGGATGCCTACGCGCATACTGAAATTGAACCGAGTTACTCGTTCTATCTCAGTTTGCGAAAAACCATATCATTATCTTTCTCACTGTCGTCACTCAAAGGGAAGTATCTCACCGTTCACGCTCAAAAGAGCAGCTCTGACTTCGGTCCGTTTGCCGACAATCTTCGGAAGCGCTCGAAGCTGGCCAAGTCGACTGAATTACCCCCACTTTACCTCCCGTTCTTGGTAACCTCGGACAACTACCGAGAGATTTTAGAGCGGGCAGAACCGAGCTCGACCGAAGTAACCCACTATGTTCTCCGTTCTTGGCCAACCTTGACCAACTTCCAGAGAATGTAGTGCAGGCATTACTAACATTCTGTCTTTGAATAGAAGCAGACGATGTAAATATGAATTTTACGAAGGCCTTCGATACAATTTGTCATTGGTTATTAAATATAAAAATGTCAGACCTTAATTGCTGTGAATTAATTCTATATTTAGAGCATAAATTTATTATAAATACCTTTTATTTATTGTCGTAAAATATAGTATTTTCTTGGATCATAATAGATTGGATAAACGACTTTATGAATACAACAATAAAGCACCAGTCAATAAATATTTGAGTTTTGAATTTTACATTAATAATTATATATTTCATTAATAAGAATATTTACTTAATTTATAGGTACTGCTTTATTATACATTTTAATTATCTACGGGTACGATACTAGATTAATTAAAATCTGATTTCACTAATTAGCTATGGGATAAAAGTAGGGCCTCTTACAATAATGAAAGCATTAAATCACTACTCGAATGTTAAAGCTCAAATAACGCTGAAGGTATAATTATAATTTTATAAGAATAATAATTTAATTAAGGTTAATAAATCTAATTTATATTAAAAAATGGCAATATTGCAAGTACATATTTGTTTTTGTGTATCTATTTCAGTATTTATGTAATCAATAATATTTAATGGAAATTAGGTTTCGAGATACGATAAATGAAGTTCGTAAGTCGAGGTACCACTTTACTAAAATATTTGCATAAAAAAACGCAATTTATGATTTGAAATAATCATAATACAGGTTTTTATTGTTTCTAGTATTGACACCAAATAGCTTTAAAATTATATTACAATAATATAATTACGGTTTTTTGTTTCAATATTTTCAAACCAAAATCAACAACGATGTGGAGATAAAATAATCTCATTTAATTATTATGCTTTATGAGTTTCCACTCAGATAGAATGTGGTTAAAAACATATGTGATGCAATGGGTAGGAATGGCATAGAAAGTGTCAAACGTGGCTTACAAAATTCCGTTTGGGAAGGACAAGTAGTTCTTAAAAGTTTTAGTTAGGAAATTAAGGTTGCCATTGAAGCCATCCAAAATTAACAGTACTGGAGCTAGCACAAAAGCTCAACGTGTCACTTACAATAATTTATAGATATTTAAAAAAATTATACCTCATAAATTGTATGAGAAAAACTTAACGCAGCGTATCTCAATATGCCAATAATTAATGATTCAAAAATAGAAAGATTTAATTTTGAGTCGTGCTGCTATTGGAGATGAGAAGTGGATTATTAATGTTAAAACTCGACGTGAAAGGCAGTGGTTGGACGTCAATCAACCCCTAAAAACAGGATAACACCCCAAAATATGTTGTGCATTTTGTAGGATAAGACGGGCATAATTTATCATAAATTAATGGATTGTGAGCAGACAATTACGAAAGATACATAGTAATCTAATGCCCTTGTAAATCAAAAAAGGTAATTTTGAAACAGAAAAAAATCAACGAACCTCTTCCTCACCCACTGTATTATTCAGACATTGCTCCAAACGACTATTATCTTTTTAGACCCCTGCAACAGTATTTAGGTGGAAAAGAGTATTTTACAACAAATTATATAAAAAACGATATTTAAGATTTTATTACTTCTAATGCATTATTCTTCTGATTGGGCGTATAAAATTATTATTAACAAATAGAGAATAATTGTAGAAAAAGATTATATAATTTATTAAATATATTTTACTTATTTAACCTGCACCTTAAAAAAATATGAAAGACTTGTTCATATTTGTTTAAGGTATATGTATATGTAAGTATTAAGAAAGGTTAAAAGTCGTATTTACTAAGCACTCTAACATGATTTATATAAAAAATAATAATGTATTTTCATGCTTTATATATGAGTTTTCTAGGAAAATAATTTACTGTAGTGGGTTTTGTTATCCGATTCGATGATTTGAGACATTATTATTTTAGAATTATATTGCCATATATGTATTATTGTTAAATATTATATAAAATATCTATGAGCAGATGTCAGAAAATGTCTGTAGATAAATATTAGAAAATGTCTATACAATCACCACAAAATGTTTATAATGCTAAAAAACATGTTTGCTGTTAAGCTGGGAATCAAAAATATATATTTTGTACAATAATAATATCTTATATTATTTGTATATATATAATAATTAATCTCTAAAATAAATGCAAAAAAATGTCTATAAGGTAATAAAATAATTTTGAAAGTTTTGTTGAAAATTTGTTATTTGATGCAAAATTACTTTGTCTTAAATAAGAATACAAAATAAATTTGATTTGGCGACTTAAATTTCGTTGTACATAAATCTGGTATCGTATTTTCAAGAGCAATTAATCAACGACCAAAAATGGGATGTGTTTTAATTAAATTTTATGTATAAACAAAAACATGTACAAGCGAAAGCTTTTAAATTAATACATACGCAAAATAAATACTATATGTACATAATACGAGAAAGCAAATTTGCCAAATTAGATCCGTCACGATTGTATAATTAATGTGCCCAATGAAACACTGTTCTGGAAGTGTAATATTATTTGATTTATATATACGTATAGCTATAACATTTTCATACATTCCTAGAGCAAAAAGTTATTATGAGTTCATCAAGCGTTAAATTGAATTGTGCGAAAATTTCAAATTAAAACTTTGTAAAAGCGAATGGTCTAGAACGCGACGATAAGAAGTTCGGTCCAACGCGATTAAAATATTGCCAAATTTATTAGCGCGAATGGGGTTAATTTGCATAATGCACGATTTTTCGCCAACAACCAGAGAGCGTATATTATTTTTCTAAAAAAATAATATAATAAATATATAGATATAATTTGGCACCGTAACGACACCAGCAAGGACAATAACGGCCTGCAGAGGGGAAGTTAATGGAGGGCGAGTGTCTCGGCAGTAAATATGTGTAGTAAAAATGTACGAAATTCAGGTTTCGCGGGAGAGTTTAGAGTAACCGCGGGAGCGGTGGTAAAATTTTTGCGGATAAACAAAAGGCTTTTGTGCGAAACGTGGCGGCACGAGAGCTTTTTGTCGCGAGCGGTTTTGCATACAGAAACGGATGACAAAAACGACGTTTACACGGATACGATTTTTTTTGCTAGTGCAGAATAGCCGAGAAAACTCGCACGGTTAAGGCGTCAAGCTGTGTTTTTTTTAATTAAGGATTTATAACAGTCACCAAGTGAGAAAATTGTTTTCCAATAATAACATTACTTGCGAAAATATGAGGCACGCACGGTCGTTTAACGATTTTTGGGTCACATAAATGCAAGGAGGTAGCGCATTACTGGTAGATATAGACTGTCTAAATCTACTGGTACTACTAGAATAATTATCCTTTTAAACCTCGTGTATTTATTAAAAAAATTGTGATATTAAATATATTCATATATGCCACGCATAAAAATAACAGTCAAAATGCACATAAATACATATAAATGTGAACGGGAAAAGGTTTATTGCTATTTTTAAGCTTGGCTATTTTTAACAGTAAAATTCACATAACGCCTTATCTAACAGTCTCGAGCCTCTTTTTTAGATCCTTAGAGGAACCAAATATCCTATTACAGGCTCGGAAGCGGCAATTCTCAGTTTATGGTGCTAGATCTTGCAGCTATAAAAATATTCATAAAAATCGATACATCGTAAAGGATTCCAGAGGGAGCCTAAGATTTATGAAATTCAAGCCTTAAAATCTGCAATGTATGTATGTAATATATTTGCGAATTTTGATTTATGCATCACACAACACGATGTATTACCGAGGCTTTGTATTTGCATGAAATATTTATTCCGCGCATTTTCTTATTTATTTAACTGCCGACGAAATGCCACCGTCAACATTGGTTCATTATATTATAATAACAGTAAATCGCCTCAAGATACAAGGATCATAAGGTCGTTCTGTTCTTTATTCATTGCTTTCTTAATTAACAAAATAAATTACATTTTCCCCTCATTAAGCTCCATTTTTTATCACAATAACGTAATCAAAGGTTATTCAATTTGCATGACTAATTCAGGTCCTCGTTCAAGATATTTCGTTTTTAATTAGAAAACTCGGATCTGATTAAACTCAGCGCATTATCTGGGAAAAACGAACATGAGCCAAGGCCAAGATTTATGTCGTAAGTTTAGAATTTGTTCCGTTTCAATACACGGGAATAATGCGCACGTTAACGTATTCCAAAACTTTCGCTTTCCATTTTTAGTCCCCTTTGTGTGTACTTTTTTTCTACTTTTTCTCAATAGTTGAAGGAGGCCTCGGATAAGGCATTAAAAATGAATTAACCTTTTTATGCGACCGTCCTTTCGCTCGCCCCCTAAATCCTGCACTTCAGACCCCATTTTTTTATAATCCGTATAAAAATGCGCCTTTCAATTTATACTACCACTATACATAGTTTAATATTTTTATTCTCATTCCGTATAATTTAAACCGAAAGTTTTTTTTATAAAATGGATTAAGTTTAGTATCTTAAGTATAAGAATCCTTAAGCTATAATTTCATATAGTATAAAAATTCCGGGAGTTAGATAACTCATACGAGAGTTGGAAATATAATTTTCTTTTGAATTTTCCGTGCCAATTCCGAAAATATTAATAGTGCACTGCGGCTGTATATAAAGGATAAATGCTGTTGTCATGAAAAAGTATTAAGAAAAGTAACATCTAATCACAGAAAAAATCTTACATAATAATATCGACCAATGCATTAAAATGTTAATCAATAAATTGCTTAAACAGTTATTCACACTTTAAAGTAATACGATCGTATTTTTTTCTAGACTCGGATATACAATACCTTTTGATATTATTATTTACATGGATAAACTATAATTAGTAATCCATGTAACCTACCTATGTGAGATAAAAAATAAGACAAGGTTATCTACATGGCGATATATTATATGTTAGTATCATATTAGAGACAAATTTTTGTATTCCAATATTAAAAAGTAGTACTTGAAATTTATCAAATATACATTAGTGATGACATAATATATAGTCATTTTGTGGTTATATGCGATATAAAAGACATGCGTAACAATGAAAGTCTAAAAAATTAATAGATAATATAAAGAATCACAAATGACTGCTTATATTGATTATTATAATTGTTAATAAATCCGGGCATTATACTATGTACATTATTTTTATTAATATATATGTTTTATAAATCTTATTTTAATGCTTATTATTATTCTTAAAAAATATAATATTATTAATGAAACATGAATATATTTTTTTAGATATGTTTTTCCTTAATTTTCGTGTAGCAATTAATAATCAGAGAACGTTTAAAATTTATGACAATTTATTTTCAGGATATAGTTGTTCTTTGTAAAGCAATACATTTCAAACTGAGACAGTTTTGATTGACCGTAATGAGAAATTGTGAGTTTCGCTACTAAGCTGGAAAACTGCAGTGCAATTTTAATTCGACTTTTGCCAGGATCACCCATAATCGTTGCATTGCAATAGCCTGCACAAGATAGAGTTTTATATACTAATGTTTTTTTCTTGCATATGCAAAGAAATGACATTTTAGCGACATGCTCAAAAAGGAACAGATAATAAAACATCAGCGATGCCGAAAACATTTAACGCTGTAAAGCGGACTTGAATGCAATTCAAGACATATATAAAGAACCATTCTCCATACAACTAAATTTTTATAAATAATTAAATGTCTAATAAGATATTTATAAAACAAAAATTAAGTGTCCAGTATGATCAATTATTCAATGGAGAATAAGGCCGTTGATCTCCTCCCACTTCCCACTTGGATTACACGAGAGTTCAGCCCAAACTTGAATCCATGCACTACGACACAATCTATGACGTCCTGAGAGAAGCAGCCGCTTTCATTTCGATCGTCAAATAAGGCCCAGCCAAGCAGCCGCTTTGAATCTCCAAAAATTAAAGTCGATATTCGAGAGTTTTTATTGTATTATATTAATTTTATTTGCAAATTAGTAATATTTTAAAAATCTTTTGTTGTAACCCAACAGGGGTAAGCTAAATGTGTTATAATGAAGTAAATCTGTACCAACTAGGTAAGTTAATCAGACATAATGAAGTATTAAGCACCAGACTGAAAGTCTGGGAATCAGTAACATCTAAATTATTTTTATAATCAATAGGTGTCATTGCAACTAAGGCCGGTTTTTAATAATAGCGCAATTTTATAAATAAAAACTCGAGTCTCACTGCCGAGGCTCGATCCTGCAACCTCTAAATTACTAGTCTGAGACATTATGGACTGCGCTATTTCGTCTTTAGTAATATAGTATATAAGTACCTATGTGGTTACACACGTGTTGTCGTTCAACATATGTATTTGGCTTTAATTTAATGTTATAGATTTAAATAAGAACACTCAAACTAGAAAGATGCGCTAAAGGACATATGGAAGCTTTATACTATTTCTGGTAACTGTGAATAGCTATAATTTTTTTATTCCTATTATTCGCCCGTTGTTTTAACTGTTTGTTATTCGAATATTTGGCCAATTATTTGTATTTATTCAATTGATATACATTCAAATGATCCTGAATATTTTTTTTTTGTAAATGATCCTCCATTTAGTTTGATTATTGAATTAAAATATAAATAAGTTATAGGACATTGTTAGATTAGAAATATTTTTGTAGGTATGCTTGAAAGAAGGTTGGTTAAAAATATATATCGATGGCCTAATTTCATTCCAGACACGAGTATATAACATATTACGGTCGCTCTTTTAAGATCAGACGAATAAAAGGACAAAAAATACATTTATACGCATAAAAAAATTATAGCATGGAAAGAATTTTTTAGGATCTGAAACAAATAATATTAAAATTCATTATCGACCTTCGTTGAAGGGTCACGGGTGGACGCATTTTAAAAGAGCCATAAACGTCGCAATCTGAATGTAATTTTCGCGTAGCAATTAATATTCAGAGCTCGTTGCGAATTTATGACAATTTCTTTTCGGGATATTGTTGTAATTTGTAGAGAATAAAGCGACAAATTTCAAACTGAGACCGTTTCGTTTGACCGCAACGAGAAATTATAAAGTTTCCGGTACGAGTTTCGCTACTAAGCTGGCAAACTGCAATGCAATGCTAAAATGCCATGAATTCAACCAGATTTTCCCGTTCTATAAGTTTTGGGTGCAATTATCGAGATTCGATCGATCGACTATTATGTAAGTTAAAACATTACATAATTGTCCTGAAAAGTGCCAGCAGAAGAACAGTTTACTTTTCATTTAAATATAGAAAATGTTTTAAACATAAAATATATATACTATATGCACACTATGTGTATTATATATTTAATTTACGCATGAAATAGAACATCTATCTAAATTTATTTTAATATTCAAGTAAAAACTATCGACTAATATTGATTAAACAGCAAATGTAAGATCTCTACTATATCTTAAGGCAAACAACTGTTTGCATTTAAACGTAGGATAGTTAAATTGGTCTTTGAACGTCCAAGGGTCTAAATCGTCCAAGACCGTTTAAAACCCAGATCCATTTAAGGTTTAATCTCTCAGGGGTCAGTTTGTTAGTGGGATCATTTGTCTCCGGCTTATATTGGAATTCGGTGGCTGTTACGAGCACGTGCTAAAAGCGATTTCCATCATAAATATGTTTTATACAAGAAAATGCTTAGAAATAATACAACAATGAAAAAAAGCGGTCATATTTCAAAGATCAGCGCCGAGATAACTGCCAACGTCTGTCGGCGAGACATTAACCGTCGGAATGTGTAGCTGAAAAAATGTTAAGTTTATGTAAAGAGTAGATATGAGTAGCCATTTTTGTGGATTCGCGTCGACGCAGCGAAATTTTTTTTATAGTAAATTTAATCATAAAAAATTCAGAATGGCACAAAAATAAATTTTTGCGTCGAGGAATTATATGGAATATTAAGAAAATACAAATACAAGGTTAGTACGAATGAAAGCGACTTTTTACCGGGTTAGTTTTTGCTATACTAGGTCAACATACCTCAGTCGCAAAAACACTTAAAAATATTTGTGGCAATTTATAATAATAATGCTACTGAAAAAATGCTGTAAATATAAGGCAAGATAATATGACGTTCAAGATAAACATTCATTATAAATAATGAACTAAAGCAAACATAGAGAAATACCGTTTTATGAGTCTAACGGTCCATAAAATTTATGGTCACTATAATATTATAAGGCAAGCCAAGTAATTTAAATATATTAAAAATCAATCTCAAAATAAAATGCTTTGAAAATATTTTATTGATTTTGAATGTTTATATTACGATATTTATTGTATTTTTTCCAATATATATTAAGGCTTACTGTTGGTATTTTATTCGGTCCTAAAAATATAAAAGGAAATACATAAATTCATTTATACCACAAAATAAATAATTTCTAATAAAGTTGCATATATTTTTATGACACTTCATATTTATTATACTATATATAGCGCTCGTTTGTCTTCACGTCATTCGCACTATTGAGGCTACGTCATGAACTAGTATGAAAATTGCTCATGCCACTTCGTGCGGTGACATTTAAACGAATGGAACTATTTTCCATACAATAAAATATAATCAACCCTTTGCAGTGTCGCGTTGAGCAGCATAGCTCCCACACTTCTCGGTATAAATTAAATTCGCAAAAGTTGGCAAGGAGCGATCATTAATTACGAACAGCAATAAAAGAGTTCACAATTATTACTATCCCAAATTTCGAGAAGACCTTTAGCAACAACGTTGGTGATAAAAATTGCGGTGATTAATTTTGAAGCATAAAATTAATTGCGTCGCGGAAAACTATAGGTTTAATTAAAAACGTAATTAGAGTTAAAGGATTAACTCTAATTAAAAAGTTGCGTACCAAGCTAATCCTCAATATATTATTTGAGCTTTTTTACCAATTGTATTTTATGCAAATAAGCTATTGGGATGATAAAATCTGCATTTTTATTTTTTTATAATATGATCCCTAATTGTTTCTATCTTAAATTTGAAAATATTTTATAAAAAACTTTTTATTTAAAGAATATTTGTGTTTATTTTTTATATACTAAATCTTTTGAACTATGTATGAAGGTTATAACGTAAATCATTCCCATTTTCCGCTTCACAAGCACTGACTCTTTCTACGGCATTTTCTCTAACAACCCTTAAAATATCTGGCTTCAGCGCTTGAATACATTCCCGAATATTTCTGGCTTTTGACATACATATATACATACATATTTCTTGTCGTTGTCCTTAAAAATGCAATAATATATGATATTAAAAATTATAATTATAATTCTTGTTAAAAGCTTCAATTGCCGGTAGCATAATATTTTTATTTTTGAATTTCACGGTTGATGCAAGCTTTGGAAGCTATTTTAATTATAAAGTTACTATTTAATTCCTATTTTAAATTGTATTGGTTAAGATACTTTAAATGCAAAAGTTTATTTTTAATAATTTTCGAGGTAATGAGTTATGATGATTCTCATTATTATTTTGTCACAGTTGATCACATTTTCCTCAATTCATTTATTGTGTCTAGTCTCAGTGTCTTTTATATTTCAAGAAATGAGAATTCTCTTCAACACTTCTCGATTTTCTCGATAGCTCTCGAGAAATTTTGATAAATATAAAAATATATGTAATATATAGTATGTAATTACAATACTGCAATATATTATTGTAAATATATTTATTAAAGAAACTATTTTAGAAAATCCTCATTCAGAAATAATATAATAATCCATAAGGACCTCATTTATTTTTGCTGTTTTGATTTGATACGAACCAAAACATTATATAATATTTACTGTCAATGCAATATTACGATTTAGAAGCGGTATAAAAAATTGCGCTAACAGGTTTTTTGAATTATAAAAAATAAATAACGAGAAAATTGGTGCCCCAGGACACGTCGTGTAAGTGGATGAGCTCAAATTTAGTATAAGAAAATATATTAAAAAATATGAGGGTCTCCATGGGTGAATCTGATGTCAGGTTATTTTTTTTTGAAGAAGTGATTTACAGAAATTAGCAATATATTGGGTGAGTACGTAGAAGAAGGGACAATTATTGTGACTGTCTGCTGGGCCGGAGTTATAAACTTAGAAAGTTTGGGCTTTTTCCACTTGACCGTAAACCACTCCCAAAATTTCGTTAATCCGCTTACTGGCACAAATACACAGACGATCGAAAACAAACGGAGTATTAAGCTCGGTTTACAACTGCAAAATATGGTTTGAGTTTTTGCGAAATTTATATTTAAATTTAAATTTAGAGAAAATAGTTTTATTTAAATAAATTTGATTGAGCCCTATTTTTCAAATATTAAAAAAAACAGATATAAAATATAATTAAAGGAAATTTACATACATGCAAATTATGATTGATATGATGATGAGGTGATAACTGAATGATCGTTGAAGAAAACATATTTCAAAATTATGATGGGTTTGTTATGATAGACGCAAATAATCGAAGGACCATAAAGGATAGTTTAACCTCGATTGATTAGAGCGTCGATAATAACGGCTGTTGCTATTTTACATTTTTCATATTTTGAACAAGAGAAATGATAAAAAACCTCTTTGGATCAAAGGATATTTAATCTCGAAAAAATGAGATTAAAGATCACTGATAAAAAATTTTTGTAGCCTTACTCTATGGAAAGCCCCCATAAATTTTTAAAATCTACTGATTCCTACGCAGAGCGGTTTCATTTTATCTGATTATTAATGTAATTATAATGATTATTAAGCTTCCAAAGAAGAATGCATATTTTCAAACATCTGACAAAGACATGTTCTAACTTATGCTGCATAATAAAAACATGCAGCGGTTGTAAAATATTTAAAAATATTCATAGATTTTTTTAACAAAAACAGCTTTATAAAACTTAAAAGTAGGAATTCTTGATTTGGGATTTTCCTCAAGAAATTTTCGAGAAATAATTTATGAAAAGAAATGTCTCATGAGAAACGTATGGAATTAAAAGATAAAACGGATTTATACTTGTAATTCTAATTATATTTTACATTGTTGAATTTGTGGCATTTGCGTTCATGCTTGCATGTTTCGGTTCATATGATATTAAATTTTTTTCAGTAAATGTATTATTAAGTAGCATTGTAAAAAAATATGTTCCAATTTTACTTACTGCTGAAATCAGAACATATGTATGTTTCTGAAAATATAATATATATATACAAAAAGTCTGAATCAATCTCGACATTGGTTGAAAAATAATTGAATTGCTTTAATTAGTATAAGTATAATATACATTTCAAGGTTTAATTTAATTTAAATGATACTATTGCAAAAAATATAATATTGTGCTTTTAAAAGCTATTTTTTTTAACATGAATTGTTTCTGTTTATATTACGCCACATTATTGAGTATAAAGCGATTCCCCTTAAAAAAATATTATTAAATACTACATAAAATTCAAGTGGCAATCTGAGAGATAATATAAAAAAACCAGTCCGTTATCAGTAATTATTTAAAAAAAATGTGTCGAACGATATTGTAAAAAGGTCAAGAGGCGTGTGATAATATGGAAATTATATTCGACTTTAGGGATTTAGGTATTTAATCAGACGTTCTGAAGGGGAAAAATATTCAAGGTATATACTTTTTCACGACGAATGGGGCGAAAATTCGCATTGAAAGCTGCGCTCGAACGGAAACACATATTGATTCAATCAAGTTGTTGGAAAATAAATCCGCCGGGCAGGTGTGTTAAAATTCCGCATACATCACATTGAGTGCTTTCCGAAATATCGTCGCAAAAAACATACGATACACACACACACATACCTACGCGGGTGTCTGTTTAGGAAAATATTGCGTAACTCGGAGGCGATGCCTAACCGAATAATATTTCATTCGCTCTTTGTTTAAATTTTCGGCACGTACGCCCGTATTTTTCTTTGGCGCGGTCGATGCAGTCTCTTTTATTGTTCGGGAGGTCCGTTTGACCCGCGGACCGGTTCATCCGACCGGGAAATGCTTGATTTTCCGGACTATGAAAAGATGGGATCCCGCGGCCGGTTCATAAAGTAGAGGGGGACGATTTGTAATTCAGTGCACGCAACAGAATCGGTTCCCAATATTTTCACCATTTCCCGCATTCATCGCTCGGAAATAACCCGAATCGCTCAAGCACATATATATAATACATTATGGTATTAAACATACACACGCATAGCTATTTTCAAATGTGAAAAAACAAAGATTATGTTTTTATTACAAATATCGAATTTATATGTATTAAATCTATTTAGAAATAGTTTACATAAACAGTTACAAGCACGTTAATAATTAAAATAAAAAATAAATAAATCACATACAAAAGCTATGATTTATTATAAAGCTCTTAAAAAACCAATATAAATAATTTAAGGTATTTCTCTAGGGATGTATCGTAAATAAGTCAAATCGTTCTCATTCAAAGCGAATACACAATTGAAGCGGTTTTAAAATAGTAAGCAACACTGTTATTTCTGGTAGGATTTGTGTAACGTGTGTAAGGTTCAGTCGTAATAAAATGATACGTATTGTTTTAAATGATCGTTTCAATTCCTAATACCATATTTCCTTCGCATTTAATTAAAAATGGATATTTATCTTGCCACTGTTGAAGGCAGAAAAAAAAACTAGTGGACTTCGAATGTCGATATTTTCAAGCAAGTGGAGTGTGAATTAGTTTGATATTGAATTAGATAATAAAACATTATGTTAATTGTGCGATAATCTTATGTATATACAATAAGAATTCAATATATATCATCATTACCTGACTAAGCACTCGACACCACTTATAACGTAATATATCATTACAGCACATTTTTTCGGGAATATAAAAAAGGAGAATGAAGTTATAACTAAAGTAAGTTTACGTGTAGCTCATTAATTAATTAGTAAAAAAAGACACTAACTGATGGTGAATTAAGATATGTTTGATTGTTGCAGCCGAATAAATGTGTCTATTTATGTATGTATGTCCTACGGCAAAGTTGAGCATATTGTGAGTGATATCAATAGCCAATTAAACAACAAAGCAAATGGTTTTAAGTGGTTTTCGACCACACTTAGTGGTTCTAAAATATTTTTGACTATCGGTTACTTTGCCTAATCAAGTTTTTCCTAGGGCGCATTATGCTAAAATATAACAAGTGCACTTTGCGAATAGCGAATATTTTGTTAAGTAAAAATAGTAGCAATAAATACCGATTTTTAAAGGCTTTTACAAACATATAGTTAAAGAGTTTCAACCACATTATTTATTTGAGGAAGCAAAGGTATGTTTGAAATGACTTTCATGAGTAGTTTACACGGAACAACTACAGACAAAACTATTTTAATGAAGTTTGAAAAACGTTAACAAAGTACAGTTTAAAGTAAAACTGTTCATGGTTACAATTTAAACGAAAAATAAAGTGAAATTAAAAAAAATACATGGTATTTAAAGCCGATTGTATTATTCACTAGGAGGCACTTTGTGGGAAATATCTCAATTTATAATGTGGTGTTGAACCAGTCATAACCTTAACCGTCGTCAGTTTCGTGACTTTTTTATAAGAAATTAAGGCGAAATATCCTGACGTGTTCTACTTACAGAAGTTAAATAGCTTAGTTATGGTCAACTTTTATCGAGATTTTTTAAACTTAGATGAGCAATTACAATTTTTCTCAATAAAAAACCCTCTAGCTATTTTGGTTTAATATTCAGTTTCTTTAGAAATTAACATTTAATGCAGATATCAAGGGATTTATTAGCGAATTTAAATTAAAGCTACTATAAAAAAAAAGTAAGATATGAAACTTACACTGCGTTTAAAAATTAAGAAGGAATGACGTTTTTTTAAGCTCAATTTAATTTTTTTCCTGGCACACTAAGTCTAAAATATTTATGCTCTGGTCCTTTACAAAAACATACAGGCGCAAGATTTGGAATCAGGTTTTTGAGCTTATAAAATGAATTGTGGTCTATAGTGATTCTGTTAAAATAATATATTTTAATATTTATTTCTTGAAAATCTCATATATATATATTTTTTATATATTGCAGATAAATAGGCGTCACCTTTTAGTAATTAATGTAGCGGTTTAAAAACAAATTAAAATATAATCAGTAAAAAGCACAAAAGCAATAAAAGTATGTGCCACCAAATCAGGCTAAGCCTAAAATTTACATTTTATCAGGTAAGCTGCCTTTTTTCAGACTAATAATAAAAAAATATGCTATATGTGTGCTTAAAATTGAAATTGCAACTTATTGGTAAAATAAATAATTAAAAAGCGAAAGCTGTTTTTTTTATATAATGCTTTAGAATATATACAACAATAGCAATTAACTTTAATAGATAAAAAATTGCCGAAATATGAATTGTGCTGTATATTTTTATCGACATCATATTTTCATGGGATTTTTATATTGCTTGTTAAATTTTTTGATTAAAATATTAGAACATCTGATATTAATATTATGAAAAATATAAGGTAAACTGAGAAAAATGTATCAAAGCACAAAAAAGATTAAAAAATAATTTATTATTATTATATTTTTAATATGACTAAGAGCATAGTTAATATGAATTAATATAACATGTAGTATATATTAAAATTATTATTACCAGAGATAGCACACTCTATGAACGTAATATAAATCATGTTGATTAGAAAGCATTGTCTGTGACAAACATAAAATTTCAAGATGAAATTTCTACGAGGTCAATCGCTAAAATTGGCTCAAGACGAGAGTTTTAGTACCGGGGTAAACATGTATTCAATTTTATGTGTTTATCCGAACTCCGACAATAAAAATTTATAATCCCGTTAAAAGTGTTATTTAATATATAATAATAAGGGTCATTTATGAGCGCAACTTGGCTCTTTGGTATGCTCGTAAATATGTTTAGTGTGTCCACATAAAATATTTATATGCCAAATCAACTGAAAATATTTAAAGAACGACATTGTAGATAAAATATTTTTTATTATATTAAATATTAAGTGATCCATTAACTGTTTTTCTGTAAAAAAATATTTTAAATTGATTCAAGTAAAATAAAAGCTATTAAAGCATAGCGCTTTTCTAAGTGTCAACAAATTGAGGACATTGCTAATTTAATGACTCATTTTTTCTCATGACCTTTTTACAAAATAAAAAGACACTTTATCATTGATTTATTAAATATATACTTCTAAACGAATAACCTTAATGAACATTCAGACGTTTTGTTAAATAAACATAGTTTGTAGAAAATTTGTTCCCGTTCGGAAACACGCTAGCAAAAAGCACAAAAAACCTTTTTTTCGCAAATTTAAATTCCCTAAATAAATATTGTGCGCATTAGAAACGTAATACGCGAGTTTTTCCTTCTGTCGTGCGTTTTTTTTTCGTGAAAAAGGACGATAGCGTCGAGACGTGTTTACTGCATGAAAAATTTATAAAGTGAGAAAGATGGAAAAACACCCATGGGATATTAACATATATTTTCAATTGACTTACGTCGCTACAATAAAGGAAGCTTTTAGCAAAATTTTACCTTCATACGATGCGAGACCGTCACAATGGGGCGGGATAAACGTCACAAAAGATTTTTACTCGGGTACGGAACAAACGTGGGATCGTTAAGGACCGGCAGTGTTTAGATATGTCACGCAACCGCCTAATTAACGAAAATATACGATGGTAGAATATCAAAGTAAGATAAAATAATATATTATCTCATTACAGTACAGGAAGACTAAATAAATAAAGCATAATTTAATTTAATTACTAAAAATGTGTTAGATATGTAATTGAGATCTATATAATATAATGGGCGGGGCAATTTCGCGTTGGATATTTTTTATTGTAAAACGTTTATTTCAATATGATAATTAATTTTACAAACAAACCATTACATACAATTCATGTAACTGTTTTATAAATATTTATATGCTTATAATTTTGTTATTAACTACAACGTATAATTTATAATTTAAAGGGAAAAAAATTTTACCGACTAAAATAAAATAAAAAAGATAAGAAAAAAACAATGGATTAAATGCGCAATAAAGTACATTTAACTGAAGATTTTGAACCATTAATATGCGTTCTTTAGCTTCTAAAGCAGTGTTTTTTTACTTTTTTGATCTGCGACCCAATTCAAGATAATGGTTTTGGTTTTGCGACCCAAGACAATATGAATAAAATAGCACGTATAAATAAAAAATAATTTTATTTTAATAATATGAACTACAGAATTAGTAACAACATTAAACATGATCAATGTGAACCTTGACTTTAGATAAATTTTGAGAGTTTATCAAAACCTGGTTTTATATTAGACAGACTACATTTCAGGTCTTCTTCAGAATGTAATCTGTTTAAAAATTTGGTCTTTATTATAGTTAAAACTCTGATTCGCACATGTATGTCGATGAAAAGAGCAGTAGTAATTTATATCAAATTCATGCAAGTAATTTATATCAAAATTAAATATCATTCGTACAGAATTATATCTTCAAATATCTTCTTTGGAATATATCGATAAAAATTTTCCAGTATTTTTTAAAAATTACTGATATTATGTTGTTTTATGTTAAAGTCAGCTAAATCAACGTTTTTATCTTCAATGAGTTGATTAAGGGTCGGTTAAAATGCAAATTCTATTTCTTCTACTTTTTTTTCTATAATTTTATCTTTGCTTTGAAGCATGCTATATTTTTAGTCAATGGTTGTGATTACATCATTACATATATGTATTTATGTTGTTAATTAAAAAAATATATTTGAAGGATAGCCTGCTTTAAGAAGATACTTTAAATTAAAGAATTTGAATATCAGTGCGTCATTTTTCTCTTTCAATTATAATTCAATCTCATTGCGAATTCATCTCACTTTTCCACGAGATAATTACCTGACTTTCTAATGGTATTAGTTATAGCAAGTGTTCGTATTCAGCGCCAAAATCAGAACACATCTGAGAAATAATTCTACAATTAAGAGCCCTTAATTTAATAAAATGGACCACTTCAAGATTCCCATTTAAAATAGTGTTCAATTAAATCGAAATTTTTCTTGTAACAAGATTTTATCTATTAAACATTGTTTCCAAATTAATCCGTTTTCCTTATAAAAATAATGAATTGTATGAAAAATATATTTTTCTGTTGTTGTAGTTGTCATTATCTGCGAAATGAAATATATTATTTCATGTCCTTTACTCTTATATATCGTACGTAAACAAAAAGCTTAGTGTCGTTGTTTACATCAGTCGATTTGAAGAGCCGGATATTAAATATACCACTGACTTTTATATATGTAATAAGTTGTTGTTTATTATCTTCTGACATGTCTTTGATGCGTGCATTAATTATATAATCTGCTTATCTTTTTAGCAATATCCTCACAGGTAATACGCACCATATCAGCTGGTTTTATAAGAGTTTTCTTAATAGTATGTGAACTTTTCTGATTTGTAATTCACCAAGTTACATGATAGAAAACCAATGTAACTTGTTGAACAGAATGTATGATACTCCTGTTTGGAGCATCCAGACTCTGTCTTTTAATTTATTTTTCTTTTCTTGAAAAAAAAAACGCGATTTTTTACCACCAAACGTAATTTTTTTGTGATATGTTTCAAAATGTCTTCAGAGGCTATTTGGCTTTAATGCTTCATTACCTAATAATTCACAATACAATGCACAATGTAGTTTTTTTCTGTTAGTTCAAGAAGTAAGCATTTATTTTTTTAATTAAAATAATGTATGCTACAATACTTTTTGCAAAAAAATTAAAACGCTATTTTTTTAAATAATGTAACTATTGTATTATTTATAACCAGTTGTAATAAAACCAGGATTTATTATTGTAGTAAAGCTTATATTGACACTATTCGTATAAAGGTGCAAATACACTATAATTTTTTACCATTTTTTTTATTACATCTTAATTTTTGATTTATTCATTTTAAAATTATTCTAAGATTAAATATGGTATTTAAAAAATTGACAGTTGCATAGACATATTGATGTAATCCATGCAGTAATTTGGATCGTTATGTTCAAAATGTCAAAATAGATTATAGTATTTAATAATTAATCAGAATATTGGCACGCCCTTATGTGTAAGTAAAAAAGAATGTGCGACGGTGCGAAATTAAAAGGAAAAAAATAGAGCTTGTGTTTCAGCATAATGGAGTTAGTATTAATTCTTGTTTGCTAAAGCGTTATGTCTCGAATAAAAGAGTAGATGTGACGTTTGTGAGACGGCAAAAATAAGAAATGCGGCACATAATTGGATTAGCAGAAGGGACACGAATGCTTTGTCGGTCTATGTATGTATTATAGTATCATACAAAAATACGAGTATATATGTATATGTAATTCCATACATGTATGATTCATACGAATAAAAGCAATAAGGACCGTACCGGAACACGATGTTCATATTAGATTTTTCTAATAAATATGTTACATTTTCAGAAATATTTATGGAGGCTTAAGAAATTAATTTTAATAAGAAGATAGTATATCAAACACACCGTTAGCGTAGCTCAAAGGAAGTCCGGTTATTTGAAAAGCTCTCGTGCATAAATAACGCGTAATGTTCAACACATTTCAATGTTTCAATAAAAGTAAAATATGTATATAGGGTTTGCTTATCCAACAAACACATTATAGTACTAACTACGCTTGTAATAATATTAGAAGGGTGAGTGTAATATTTTTGTTCAAAGAAACGTTACAAATAGTAATTAATGCGAAATACGAACTGACGTTTTAAAGCTAATTTTTTTTTAATATGTTTCTAATCAGAATTTTATTCTTATTTGCCTTATATATATTTTATAAGATTTTTTTTAATAAATCAAACTAATAGATATTATAAATATTACGTTGCAATTTTTTGTAAAATATCAGTTATATAATAAAAATCCTTATTTTTAATTATTTTTTTAGTAATAACTAAGTAATGATATTATAAGGTATTATTTATATTGAATAAATTAATTAATTATTAAACTTACATCCACACAAATCTTATTTTTCAAATATATGTAGCTATATCATATATGTTTGTCTAATATACCACAAAGAAAGTTTTTCAGTTAATCAAAATAATATATTAATTACTCTTTCAAATATCAAAAGTCCCTTTTTCATAAATTTTAAAAACGAAAATACCATAGTAAATCAAATAAATACGCTACTTTATTGCATTACTTGCGAGATATTGTTTGAGAAACGACGTGATTGATTAGTTTATAAAATTCAAAATTATGTTGAAAGTAAAAGATATATAACAAAATATTTCTATTTTACGACTATGATGATATCTTCTTAAGGAATTAATAACTTTTTAAGAAAAAAAAAATAATACGGTCCTTTTTATGTTATATATATAGAAAAAACTTTCGACTGGGTAAGTATACTGATATAAGACTATCTGCTACGTTTATAAAACTCATTCCTTAGAAGTATACTATTTTGTTTCGATAAATAATGAACACTCGATATCGCGTATAATTTATGTTTATCTTGTATATGTAAAATATGCAAAAATAAAAAAATACGCGGTATGCTAATGATACAGGTATTTTAACAAGTGCTTACAATTTTAAAACAATCGTGGATTGTTTAAAAAAATTAAAAACCTTGAGCAAAAAATTGAAAATGAACCACAATATAACAGAATCAATTATATTTATAAAACAATAAAAAACTACCGTCTCTCCAAAATTACAGAATAGTAATTCAGAGTGCTTACACCTGAGCTTTAAGTATATGTTTAATAAAAAAAACATTTTAAAAAGGGCTTGCTGCCATTGTGGCTTTTCTGCTGATATTTGATAAATACAAAAATAAAATAATATTATACGAACAATCAATCAGATTTCAACATATGCCTGTCTGGTGTGGAATAACACTAGTAATACTATTTTTTCTGAAATGTAAGATATATATATAAGGGGTTCCCAAACGGTATAACTAAATTTTTTTTTAATTTTTATGACTTATTTCTTGTTCGATTTGCATGTCTTTCTTTCGGTAGTGTTTGGATTAATATCTAGAGAGTGCGTTAAGAACATAACAACAAAAAAACACCCAAAGTTTCAATGAAAGATTTCGTTCCGAGTATGGTTTTTTGAATTAATTTTACAAAAAAAAATCGGCAACCACAGCAACCAAAACATTTGTGCAGGCTATGGTTAAATTTAACTGTATCGTTAAATAAAAAAAATGGATCAAAAGGTTTAAATTTGACGGTTTAAATTTGAAGACAAGCCTAGTAGTGCGGTATCATCGATGATACCGCATAGTTGCAGAAATTAAAGCCAATACAGAGATGTCGATTTATGAGTTAACAGATAAAATAAAAAATATTCATAATCTAGCACTCGAAGAAGTTTGAAAAATATTGGGAAGGTGTGGAAACAAGGCGTGTGGGTTCCACGCGCACTAAGCGACGAGAACAAGGCGACGCGCCTGCCTTATATTGCAAGAATCACGCTAGAAAAAATAATGCTTTCGGATGGAAAACTCTCGCTCACTCTACATATTCTTTCTATATAGAATCATAAGATTATTATTTATTTAAATATCTACCACGCAATTTAGATGGTAAAAAAAATATTAGTAATAGTGAAGTTAAGACATTTATTTTTAAATATTTAAATTCACAGTTTTTACAAAAAGTTGTATCTGTCGATAGAGATTATGCTGTAGAATAATATTCTAAAATTAAATTGTTATTGGAAAAACACTATTCATTAAAAAAACGTCCTTTCTTATTATAAAACATATAAGATACACATTTTTATATTTTATAATAGCCTTTAAATACAAAAATCTAAGAACGTGGTTATTGTAATACCAAAAAATACTTTTAAGACTAAAATTCAAATATAGGCACTAAATGCCAAAGCATATACTTCTTTAAAACTAAATATCAATGGTTCAAATCTTCAGATAAATGTACTTGAATTAGCACTTATATTATAATTATATTATTATGGTTAATAACGAAATTGTAAACATGAAAATGATTATAAGCTAGAAACATTTTTAATGGTTTGTTTAAAAAAATATTTATATTATTAAAATACGCGTTTAATAATAAAAAAATACTATTGTTTGTTAAAATATTTAATGAACTTAAAATCAAAATTAAAGAATTTAGAAATGAAAAGTATAGTGGCGTGTTATATTACTATGCTTCTAGAAGCAGCATAACAAAATTTTATTAGGCGAATACTGATGCTATGATATCTTTTATCAAAAATCTTTCATAAATATTGATGAAAGTCTTAATAATAAAGTTACAGAATACAATTTTGAGACAAATGATGAATACGCAAAGGAAAACTTTAAGTTGTGGAAAGAATTCCGGATATTTGAAATATTATTAATGGATCACGCACACCGAATATGAATAGCTTGCATAAAGAATTTTTTACGGAAGGGATATGTATTACAAAAATTAGACACAGGCTCTCACATATTGTTTAATGCATATTTTTTTACTACACATAAATATATCAATAAATAAAAAAGAATGAAATTTAAAATATTTACATACACATATTAGTATTTAAAAATAGAATGGAAAGACAGTTTTTTTAATTAAATTTATTAGGGGTGTGAGGTTTTATATTTAAAATTGCACGATAGTCACTTTGCACGGATATAACGTAAAACATTATTTAAATCTGGAATTTATATAGAAAAAGTCTCATTTTCCGGGATTATAAAAAGTGCCGAGAATCAGAATCGCAATCAAGAAAACTCTTCATAAATAAATGTGTGTTAAATAAAAATAAAAATATAATTTAATTGTATGACATCATGCAATTAAGTTAGTAATATTCACACCTTCTAAATATATAATAGTGCGATAGGTTACAGGAAATCTAATTTAGTTAATTCACAAAGAAAACCCTCATGTATAGGCAATTTAAGGAACAACCCTTGTGAATTGAAAAAGGTTTCAGTTTGACTTTAGTGAAAGCTCGTCTACTCACATAGCATAGCATGATGATGATCGTCAGTCACGTGACCGCGCACGGACTATGAGCCGGCATCCCGACACGGACGATGACGACCCATCCGCACGCGGTCGACACCATAATGTCACCATGTCATCACCATCTCTGCCTCATGATGCCACTATCATAACTACGCGATTTTATTTTTGATTAAATTCAATATTATATTTATCGTTTGAAATTAAATCATTTTATGTTAAAAGTTGGCGTGTTATTATTTACGGTGTTTGTTTTGGTCGATCGGAAAACTTTGCCCGGGTCGCGTTTCAAAGTAGAGCGACGCGTGTGCTTCGCTCGAAAGCTCCGAAAGCTCTGAGGGAAGCCGCACGTCGTCGGCGAAAAAGCAGGTTTTGCGCATTTGGCGTCTAGAACTCTGAATTTCCCCATGGAAACCTTCGCGATTGTGTTTACGCGAAGAAAGTTAGTTCGACGATTTGTTGCTTGTTCGTGTGCAATTTATTAATATATAAACTATGAATTAAATGTTTACATGTAACTAGATATATAGAGTTTTCGATACCAAAGTATATTTTCTATACCGGTATCATTTCATTAAAAATATGTTTAAAATAAAAATAATTTTATAACAAAACCCTAATTTACATATATCACAAATATAAAATAAATGGATTCAAATGTATACTTAAGGTATAAACGATGTTTTATGATGTATCAATCGATATTTACAACATTGTCGTATTTCTGAAATTATATTTTTGAATTTTTTCAACACTTCGATCGTATATATTTAATTATAAGATAATCAGTAATTTTTCTTTTGGACATAAAAAAACACTACAGTCCATATAGGATTCAAACCCAGAGCTTTCAAGTATTAGTCATCGGTATATCGTGCTGATTAAATAAATTGTATAAGTAAGTTAACTTATTTACAAATTTTTGCCATAAATAATTATTAAATTAATATTTAGGGAAATATAAACAGTTTTTGTTAAGCAAAAAAAAACGTTTTTTTTTTGGAAGATAAAAATTATTTACAAAAAAATATTTATTCGGAAAGATAATTTTCATTTGGTATTAATCATCAATTTGGTATTAGGCGATGGTACTATTAGTCAGAAAACTGTAAATGTTGTTCAATATTTTTTTGCTGTTGATATTAACTTTGAAAATAAAATCAATAAAAAAACTTAATTTGCTGTAAATTAAGAAAAACTCTTTCACGAGAACTACGAGTCATAAGTAATATAGATAATAGGGACCTTTGGGTACCGCACGAACTGACCTACGGGCAAAAACAGCAACGTATGTTTTTCCAAAGTTCTCAGAAACAATTTGGAACAATTTTAAAGAGAACAATTACCTGCGTTGAAAAAAAGATCAGGGCCATGGTTACAGAAAAAAAGTTAGGAAACATGCTTTGAAACCAAGTTTGCACAAAAAAATATTGTGTAATGGTAGTATTCTGTGGAAATTATTCATTATTCGTTTCTTAAACCAGGTAATACATAGAAACCATGCATACACAATTAACTATTAAACATCCAACGTTGGTAAACAGACTTTACTAATTATTTTTCAAAATTAAATGAATTTGTCTGATTCCCATATTTACCTGATCTTTCCCCAACAGATTATCAAATTTTTAAACAATTAGACTTATTTCTTTGAAATCGGAAATTTAATAAGAGCGATTAAATAATGATTTGTGACTACCTACCTCTAAAAATAAAAATTTTTATAAACAAAGGACTATACTTAAAGTAATCATTAAGAAATACCATTTCTGTAAATGGAACATATTTTAAATTATTAAAAAATATATAGCGTTTTATCTCTCACTAAAATAATCAGCCAATTCAAATGAAATTTTATTGCACTGTGATTTCCTATGTATAATATATTCTTACTTATAAAAGATTAATACAATTTATGATTGACATTAAAAGAACAAGCTAAATTGAAAATAATAAAAAAGTATATAAAAGTAACTATTTAGTAAAAAAAATCGATTTAATCAAATTATTTACACATAATAGCAATAGATTAAAAACATTACTCTGATTTAATCGAAAATGTATGAAAATAACTAAAATAAAAAACAACAGCTAAACGGTATTTACTAAACAAAACACAGTTTAAACAGTTAAAGCTATTGTAAATAGCGAATTGAGAGCTAATTAAATTTGATACTTTTCGTTGAAATTAGTTTATAGTTATTTCCCGTTAAATTATTATAAATGCAGATTTATATTTCTAGGTAAATGTAATTTTATATAAATGTAATCTTACATTCACAAAAAGCAGGTTTACGAAGCCAGCAGATCCAGGAATTCAAATTCTATGAAGGCGAACCCTCTATCGGTTTTAAGGATAACATTAAAAAAAAATGGTTAATTAAAACATTGTTAAAATATATTAATAATACATTATCGTATATTTTATTATAAATTCGTGTATAATACAATATGTTATTAATATATATTTGTTACCTAAGTATTTATTAAGAGACAAAGATGTATACGGATTTAGTACTGAAGCTAAAGATATTTTATGAATAGGTGGAAATAAAAAAAGTGAGTACGGCAAAAGGAATAATGTATGACGGCGTTGGTTTGTATATTATTATCCCTATGATTATAAGTAAAAGGAAAAACTCAGCGTATTTTATGAGAGGTAATGGGCAGCATTTTCTTGATATTATATAATTATAAAAGTAATAATAATAAAGTAAAAAAAATACTATCTGTCTCCTAATATTATGTATATTATATTATAATATATATAAACATATATATTATTATACATATATTTACAAATTATATTTGATATTTATAATATAATTATATTTAAAATGGAAAAATCTATGTATTTTATTTAAAAAAATAATAATCACCAAAAAATATATGTTAACAAAAACTTAATTTTACAATAGTAATTAATCTATTTTTGCTTGAAATCATAATTTTAGTATTGATTCCCAAATTAGCTTCAAATAAATTCAATATACATTGAAGGGACGTTTGCGATCCCACTTTAAAAAAACTACGATACAGAGATACATAATAGACCAGGTCTAGAAGCAGTATAAATAATATATCTTGCTATTGTGGATTTTCGAGTTAAGATAGGGGAGTGTGATGTATATGTGTGGGTATGTATTTGTGTGTGAGCGAGTGTATTAAATATGTAACATAATTAATTGTGAATCAATTCATGCAAATTTAAGCTAAATATAATCAAAGTAACTGGATGTATTTTGCAATATTAAATAGATACATTATCTTTATATCTTATATTGAACCATGAAAAATAAATATTATTTCAAGTGTTCGAAAATACTTAAAAATAAGAATTTCTACAATTGAAATATATAAAAAGTGAAAGTCAGTAAACAAAAATGATATATGAGGACCTCTTAAAGTTAGGGTACGCTTGAATAATTATTAGCTTTTATATATAGGTATAAGAAATATATAAAATATATTTGCTTGCACGAAAGTACTCTTTTTGTTCTATTTGCAGTGGCTTAAGCAAGTTATATATTTTAACAAAAAAAATTAAATCGATAGGGATTAAGATATAAAAAAATATACGACCTAAAGTATTTTTTAACGTTGCCGGAATTAAGCGATAACGAATAAGTAATGAAACAAAAAATACGCACAATAAACAATAATGAACAACCAAATAAGGGAGCAAACAAGAGCGTGTATTGTTGTGAAAGTTAAAACAAAGCGTGCCATTGTATGGTTTAACTAAATAAATCTGTATTAAGTACAAAAGCTGAGGATTTATTGCTTTCACTTTCGGTTTGTTTTATTGATTATATTAATCAATGCGCCAAACTAGCTAAATCGCCGATGCGCACAGCTTGTTAAAGTATTCTCGAAAGGATGATAGGCGTTTTTTTATCGAGATAATTTCTTTATAGATTAGGAAAACGTCGTTAACATCGATCAGCCGAGACCAGATGCTGCGTAATATTAAAATTTTGTTCTACCGCGCGTAATCGATATCAGATTATTATTTGATAAGAGTGCGTCATAGATGCTCTTTATAACATACGTCAAGCATATTTAATTAACCCATGATGGATGTTATAAATGTTAGAAACGCGTTTCTCACCACAAGAGTGTGAAATAATTAAAAACGTAATTATTCAAATCAGACAGGAGGTATTAGATTCGGTTAAACGGTAATGGTTGTGAAACCAAATCCGATTTTGCAATAAATTTCGCAGCCAACCCCGAAATGACCGAATGGGCTCCTAATTACTTTACAAATTTTTCAATTGGAATAAATTCGGTAATAAATCCTCTGAGAATAAAATTTATACGGGTCAGTGCTAAAAAATGCTGACTCGTCATAAAGACGAAGAGGGGCGAACAGATTGACGTTGAGCTTCTGAAAGCGTTGGTATTGAGAACGAATACATTAAAGTGTCTATTTGTATTTTTTATTATCAAATATTAAAACATTCATTTTGGTAGAAGAGTGGAAAATACGACAGTTTTAAAACATTAATAGCTATCTATAAATTACGCGATAAAAACAAATCAATATAAAGGAAGAACTCCGTTCAAGACGTCTTGTTATATTTTATGATACACACAAAATAAATTATATTATTGAATTTTATTTAATTCAATTTTATAGATATATAACTAAGGTTTAATAAATACTGCAAAATAAATATAATGCTTCCTCTACACTCTCTGGAGGTTACCGAACCAAAGGTCTACCGAATACGGTCGAGGTCGCCGAGACATTAGAGCGGGCAGACCCGAGCTCGACCGAAGTAGCCCCGAATTAACACATTATATTTTCCGTCCTTGCCCAACCATGGCCTACTTCCAGAGAGTGTGGAGGAAGCATAAGAGTAATATAATATTTTACAGAATGCGTTATGGTTCTTCCCATCCGACTCCTTAATACTCTGGCATTATTATGCCGGTTATATTACTTATACTATTTTTTGTGTGTATTGTTATGTCTGCACTACACGCTCTGGCAGTTGTCCAAACCGAAGTTACAACTGAAGTCGGCCGAGATCTATGACTTCGAATAAGCGACCACACTGTCGCAAATTTCATATGTTGTCCGGATGGCGGCTTCTGTCACGTACAGCCGACATATTTGCGCGATCGAAAAAATTACCAAATAATCGCAATTTTTAAATTGTCATATTATTAAAATAACGCTACTGATAATTATAAAAGTTTGTGTGGGCGCTCACTAACACAATATCAATGAAAACTTTTCGGTCGTAAATATTAAATTTACGCAAAATTTTTGTCGGCTTTTGCAAAATGCGATAAGGCATAAAAATGATACTTCAGAACATGAACACCACATCTGTGACTTTCCTAGAATTTGTCGCCATCGATTCTAAATAAGAATTCGTTATGGTGTGACATTTAAATAAACCGATCTAAGAAAACACATAAGGATATTCGAAACGATTTTTTTTAACAAAATCAAATACCACTAATTATTTTTTAATTATTTAATTTTATATGAAAAAAACATAATAACAATATCTGTTAAAAGAATATACTATCAAAAATATAATTAATCCTTTTTGCTGCCCTAAAACATTCAAAGATGTCAGTGAGAGTCTGTTGAAGTCCCCGATAAGCATGTGGTATTATAACTTGACCACGTGACCACGATGCAGCGCTCGATATGCGTGTTAACCATAGGACGTCTACGCGCATACTGAAATTGAACCGAGTTACTCGTTCTATCTCAGTTTGCGAAGCATCATATCTCACACGCGAGAGAACGAAAGGGGAAGTATCTCACCGCTCGCGCTCGAAAGAGCAGCTCTGATTTCGGTCTCTTTGACTCGGAAAATAATTCCGACAATGTTCGGATACGCTCAAAGCTGGCCAAGTCGACTGAATTACTCCCACTTTAACTCCCGTTCTTGGTAACCTCGGACAACTTTCGAGAGATTTTAGAGCGGGCAGAACCGAACTCGACCGAAGTAACCCATTATATTCTAACCCACACCAACCATGGACAACTTCCAGAGAGTGTAGTGCAGGCATTATAATAATACGTATTGTTTAATAATTATTGTGACGTATTGAGGTAATCTGTCAGGTTACGATATTCGTAATTTAATTTGCATAAATAAATTTAAAAATTAAATGTTACGAGATTTTTGTTCGTATGTTGTTTTATTTTTATGCAAGTATCATAAATATTTTTAATAATTATGAAGAAATTTGTTATTTAAATTATTAATTGAAAAGTTAATATTTTTAGCATAATTCGCCGTAACATTTCTGCTTTTCAGTGCTTATATAACAATTTTCATTGGAGTGAAAACTTTGGAAATATTTCTTAGAATAACAATATTGGCTTTCGTCCATTTGTTATCCATATCGGAAGCAATGCAAGTTTTATTTATGCGGCTCTTTAATTTTATGGAACATTCGATCTTCGGAATTATGGAATTTATCATCCGGACATCTAGAAGTAGATGTAAATAAGTTTAATATTTGATTTTAACGTTCCGAACTAGATATAATACCAACAAAATTTAAAAGTGATATTCTTCTATAGACATTTTGTCGTCAATATTTTAATCATGAGAATTTGTTGTGTAAATTCCATGAATTAAATATTTGATTAAAAACTTTTTTATGCTATGATGCTACAATGTCTGTTTTTAAATTCATTTAAATATATTTATCCATAAAAAAATTCAAGATTTTATGAATATCGGATAAAATTTAAAAATATTTTTCGGCAAATCCCAGTAAAGAATCCCTAATATTAACTTTATACTAAGCTCTAGAAAAACATGATTAGTCAGCTTATAAGCCTTATTCTCTCATCCGTCCTTTCGACGGACATTAAATTTTAAAATATTTACGTATTGATAAGCAAGCCTCTCTAGATAGACAAGGCCGTAATCTGGAAGGCAAGCAAATCCTTTGAGGGTCCTTATCGAGATTTTCGCATTTATTTGCCTTCGACGCTCTCTCGCAATTCGTCCGCCCGACCGACGCTAACAAAGATTTCCGTCGAACATTATCTATCGTCGGTGAATCGGTCAAAAGCCAAAGCTACACTCAAACAAACAAACGCAAATGTTTGCAAAACGTGTGGACCAAAATCAGTGCAATGCAAATTCGCGTCGAAGTAATACCGTTCGGTTTATTTTATTATCGGAACTGTTGGAGAGCCCGAAAGCAATATATCACTCCTTGGAATCACAATTACCAGATTACAACTTTCACGCAGCAGCCATTTGTTTTATGTTCCTTCTCGTTTAGAAGAAGGCCGGTTAAGTGCGTGTAACGAATGGGTATAACTCACAGTAGCGCTTATCCCATTCAATTGATTCTTCTCATGTATTAAGTTTTATTTTACTTTGTATGTAGTGGATTTATACCTGCAAAATTAAGTTTATTCTCAATATTGTATCAATATAATAGCTATCTTTACATTTTCATTAATTTTTAATAGCAAAAACAGTGCAGATTATATACTTTTCAGTATTTGTAAAAATGTATCATTGATAATAAAATATTGAATTAGACGTAACATATTGTGTAAGCACAATGATGTTCCTTATTAGATAATTTTTCTTTATATTCAACTTATAAATAATGGGATAGGCAATCAAAAAGATTAGCGAATAAGCTAAAAAATATAACAATAAAGACGTTAATTTTTTTTTAAATTTACGCGTCTTTATATACATAATAACACAATATAGATATGATATAAAAAACCTACATATATTATTTTTATTCGTTATATTATCTGCTTTTGAATCATATAAATGTATTTAGGTATAGCAAATATAATAAATAATTGATTAATACGTTTAAGTTTCTTTCTGTTTTATATTTTAAAAATAATATTATTTGGTAAATTGTATTTCTTTTATAAACTCTTAAACTAACTTTAGTTTTATATTTCCTGAAACCCGGAGAACCAGACGATATAGCCTCTTACTGATCGATAATCATTTTAACAGTTATGTCAAAAATATTATAGAAGTACTATTATAAAGAATCAAACCGATAATAGAGTAACTTAAAATTTTACCAAACCACCAATTGGGTTTTAAAAATAAAAAATGTGGCATCTTAGATTACTCTACAAAATTAATCGACTGCTTTCACACAATATTTTCTTAATAATCCAATCCCACCTAAAAGACAGATACTTCCAATTTGTGATCGGAGAATTAAACACAAAACTGTACCAAATATAATCGGGTGTGCTTCAGATCAGCGTTCTTGAACCGATACTGTATTTGTTATTCACGATAGATCTTTCCCAGACGTAATCAATAATAATTACCACATTTGCCGATAGCACTAAAATAATGGCGCTATTACACTAACATAGCATCGAAAAATCACATTTGAAACAAAATAGAATATCTGGTACTTTAACTTCGCAGGCTGTACGGGACCAAATTTAGGCTTATCATTGGAAAACAAAATGACAATATGATTTTTTGATGAATAAAATATTATATACACATATAACGAAATATTAAAATTCGATTTGAAAATTAAATGAGCAATTCGCATTATTCGCATCTTATGAATTATATAATTATTCTAGGTTTCTCCTCAAATTTGCTAGGTCGAAATCTAATTTACTTTTATGTTGGTTTGACGTTGAATATAATACGAAAGCTTGAAACATAGTATTGAAGTGCGTTTCGGCTTTACTATACCACTGATAGATAAGATAAATATTATTCATTAAAGATCGATCAGCTGCTATATAAATAGGTAGCGCTTCACTACTAAGGGTTGTGTGGCACACGCCCTTTGTGTTTCTATGAGCAATACGCAGTCAAAAAACTACAAACGATGACATAGTAAAAGCAATGAAAGAAATATAAAAAAATACAATGCAACATTAAATAAAAATTATCTCTCTAAACCTTTTTTAATTCAAAAATTAAGGAGAAAATCGGAGCAGGTAAAATTCAATTAGCGATGTTTTATTGAAAACAGGCACTCATCTATGATAACAGCAGTAATTTCAGCAACATCAACTACCGGCTCTGACCGTTCATTTTTAAAAATGTAGCGACGTCATTTCAGCTTTATACAGGAGGGTGGGGAGGGGAAGGGGAAATATCCAATCAACATCCATTTTTCTGGGCAAATTCCATAATTTCACTAGCGTTCATAGCTAGCAGTTAAATTATATTTTCGCTGGGAGAAATATGTAAAATATATTTGGATTTTATTAGTTAGAAAATAACTTCACTGAAAATACATATTCACTGTAAAATTTGTACGTGGCATGTAAATTAATAATGATAAGTATGTAAATTTTCCTAGTACGTGCCAGATAAATTATATTTTCTTCGGTAAAAATATATATCTACTGGTAAAACGTATTCCAATATGATTACACTAAAATGACATAATTTTTTTAGGGATAACTTGAGAATTTCTGGTTATATAATGAATGAATAAGAGACGTCATTCAGTTATTTTCATGGTGGGAGGGGGGCAAATGTTATATGATAATATAACTTAAAATATTATTATATAGGACGGAATAGCGTAGTCCGTAACGTCTCAGACTAGTAACTCTAAGGTTGCGGGTTCGAGCCTTGAATTTTTATTTATAAAATGCGTTATTATTAAAAAAAACGGCCCCAGCTGCAGTGGAATCTATTGATTATAAATTAAATAGCACATAATAATGTTTAATTAATATTATAGATGTAACCGATTCCAAGAATTTTAGTCTATTGGTTAATACTTAATTGTAGGTGTTCATTATGTGTGATTGATTTACTCAGTTGGTACAGATTTGCCCGTTGTAACGCATTGGGCTTACGCCTGTCAGGTTACAACGGATGATTTAATAAAAATAAATAAATATCGTAAAATCGGTGTGGTCTTATTAGCTCAGATTTGGGATGTGACCTCCATAATAGTTATATATTAAATGACTGCAACTGTGTCAGTGTAAAAAATTTTTTAAAGATAAATGAACAATATTTTAATATATTAAAAACTCATCCTAACATACTGGCAAATAATCTGCTACAATACGATGTTATAGCTAAACGAAGACTTACGCGTGTAAATAAGGTAAAATTAACAAATATATTTAATTAGTATAAGCACTTTCATGACCACAAACAAAAGTAGTAACAACTAACATATAATAAGATAATATATTATTATAGAGGTAAGACTATACTTTAGCTTAATTAAATATACCACAATTTTATGTTAATTATTTAAAGTAAGCCTCCAGACTTCTAATATGTTATTTTTCTTCGCTAGTGTCTAGTTGCTGGGAGAAAGAAAAAATATATAAATATTATCAGAATTGATTATTGTCCAAATACAGATTGCATTTGAATAATAAAAAAATTAGATCAATCGAAAAATATGTACCTCTATATAATATTATGAATTTATGATTGATTCCATACAGATTGCACATTGACGCGAAAAAATAATTCTATAGCGAAATAAATTTATAGAATCGACTGAGAGATATTTGACAAAAGAAAGCGTCTCATGAGTCGTGAAAGGAATTTTCCGGCATCTCAACGGCCTTCACGTCAACTCAGCATGACGCGTCGAAACTAACCATGTGAACATAACATTATAATGCGTATCGAAACGTATAATATGTTACAGATCATCTCAACTTACAGACTATTCTCTGGCAATTATACGACGGATGACAAACATAATGCGATCCGAGTAACTTGAGCCACTGAGGGTTGATAATTAATTCATTGATATAAAACAAAATGTTGACAGACGCTCAATTAAGTCGATATAAGACACCCTTTACAAAAGCGATATTTATAACTCTCGAATACGATACACAATATGAATATTATTTTTATATTATCAAAAGAAATATACTCTTGCGTATAGATGTTAAGGTATGTACATTCATATATGTATATAGCAAGAAAAGTTATGCCTACATTAAATCCCGCTCGCATAGAAAAATACCACGTTTTGCGTATAAAATTTCAAAGAAGGGAAACGCTAAGAAAATACACACACAAAAGGATATGAAGAAAATCCAAGAAAAAGTTTAGTTGTTACGCTCAGAGATGCTTTCTATTATTTCCGTCGGTATTTTACCGGATTACCGATTATATAATGTATTTTGTTCAGTTTTACGTCCACTTATTTTATTACGTAACGCGCATAATCTGGAAATATATTCGCACAGATATTGACCACATTCTCGCATTCAGTCGGAGTGTGTCTCTTCTTAATTAAACAAACCGCACAAAGTCGCTTGAATACGTCGTTAGCGATGACTAATGCCCTGTTTACTACGGGGAATACGATTTTATGTGGTTAACTCTCGATTCACGTGATTGATTACACTATTGTTCCGAGAGTTTGACCGAAATTTTATTCTAGAAAAATAGTACATACATATGGATGAATTTCGTATAATTACTTATTATTAGGTTGTACCACAAGAACTTTAAGATCGATTGCGATTGAGAAAGATTCAACCCCTTTGGCTATTTGTAATTTACAAATATATTGTGCCTTTTTATCGTCTTTGAATTGAAAGTAATTTTTATTATTGCATATTTTTACAGCCTTAAACGGAAGGGTGTCAAGTAATATTTTTTTTTATACAAGTACAATGCAGCTGTGACAGATGGAAATAATAACAAAGCATTCGGAGGAAGGACAGCTATTCAGAAATAATCCAATTATGTGGCAATTTTAATTTTCAAAATAAGCCTCAGAATAGATCAAAAGCCTTTATAAACAAAGAGCAATTGAAGACTATGGTGGAAACTAATCCACATATGAAAATTATC
This sequence comes from Plectrocnemia conspersa, assembly GCF_051122295.1. Classification (NCBI taxonomy): domain Eukaryota; kingdom Metazoa; phylum Arthropoda; class Insecta; order Trichoptera; family Polycentropodidae; genus Plectrocnemia; species Plectrocnemia conspersa. Next base: position 16,985,643 of record NW_028277165.1, read on the forward strand.
GTTCTTGCATGTGATCTAGGACATGGTTTAATGTTTCTCGCCACTTCGCTGCGATAGGAAAGGTCAAAAAAATAAACAAGTGGGTACCGCACGAATTGGCCGACGGTCAGAAACTGAGACGCTTGGTGGCATGTTCTTCGTTAATGATTTGACACGAAAAAAATCATTACCTGTGATATGCATTCTGTATGAAATTTTGCTACATTATCCTCATTCACTTCATTTTTCGCCGATAGATTTTCACTTATTCTGTCACATGAAATTATATTAAAGGAATAAAACGTCCAGAAGAACACAGGCAAAAGTGATTAAGGGGTTTGACGACTTTATAAAATAAAAAAATAGTATTTTTAACTTGTTTTCTCGATAGAATAAGACCTTAAAAGCGAGTGGAGCTTATTCTTATTTAATACATATGCTAATGTTAAAAATATCGCATTTTTAATTTCACCTACAAATTCGGCAATTTCATATGGCACAACCTAATAATTCAATAAATTAGTATTGAAGCAAATTCCGTAATAAGTATACGAAACGATAATAATTTTCAAGAGGAATTCTTCCCCTTGATCATAGTCGTCCTTTCCTCCGTCATTGTGTTCTGAAGGCAAACTCGTAGGAATTTTCATTGCTTGTCGTCTAGCAATTTATTGAGTATAAGTAGAGAAACATTTATTTCAGTACGTATTTCGAACATCTTGTGGTTATTTGTAGCAAAGTGTCCAATAGACATCTCCATATTGACTCGATAAATAACCACCAAAGAAATTAACTTAAGTCCGCGTTTTGGATAAAAATACATATGTTTTACATCTTACAAATAAGCCTACAATATTATTAAGGTTAATTACAAATAAATATTTTTTTACAAGCTGTTTCTAATGCAACGTTGATAAAGCGTTTCAGAGAGAGATAGGTTAAGTGAAACTTTAGGCCAATCAAAGACAAGTATATTTTTGTGTCCCTCAAATATTAATTTTGAGTCCACAAATATATTAAGTGAACTTTAGATCTAAGTGGCAAAGTATTATGCATATTTTTGAATACAATAGTAATATGTTTCAGCTTTAAAGTCATTTTAAATTTCGTTATGTTGTTAAAAGTAATATGATGCATATATGTTATCCAATCAAGGTAATATATTAATTTTAAGTCGGTTATCAGTCTAACACACGCAACAATACGCGTTTAAAGTGTTTCAAAATAGATTACGTAAAACCGGCAATGAATAACTTTCAGAATATACAAAATAAATCGTTTTTATGGTTAAAAAAAACGATAAAAAATATTTTTACATTTATTTTTGTAGTAATATTCGAGCTATTCCATTTACTATATACAGTCCTATTATTATGATGTTTTTAGAACCTCACTAAATTTCAGAAATATGTACGACCGCATAGCGTTAAATAAGCCCCAACTGACTAGAAATAGCCGAAAATTGGGTACTTAGCATTGAAAACACGCGTGTGTCTTTTCTCAGTTCTGTGTGAGCTACGACCTCAGAGAGAAAAGAGAGGTCCTGGGTCCTTTTATTTATTTTGAATATTAGAAGGTGAAGCACGTACAAGTTGTGACTACTAAAGAGGCGTCTCCTTCGGGAGAAAGTGAAATACTGTGTTTTATAGGATGGAACAAGACATATCCAGCCACACAACAAACAATATATGATAAGACACTCATATTTAAAATATTATGTTTTAAGATAGCATCAATATGATGTTTAATAAATTATGAATAATGTATATGTACTCACTCTTTGAAGTTTACGTCGAAAAATATAAATAAAAGCGTCGTGCTTACCTGCAACAAAAAACAAATTTATGTCATGAAATTGTATTAATATTGTTGTTTTTATGATACATAAGGACTGCCATAAATACATATTTATGTATCAAAAGGGTATTTATTTAGCTAAAGATACGTAGATGGTTAATAATATCGCATGTTTGCGGCATGATTCACAATTCATACATTTGGTAGGTATAGTGCGTTTATGAGGTCGTAGAGCAATCGCAATAACGGGGCTTCGAAGATAATTTCCGGGACACAATGGTATAAACGGGAATAACGGGAGGCAATAACGGGAATTTGCCAAATAGTGCCCTGGATGTAGATGTAGACAATCAGAGTATGAATCATGAGCGTGCATGAATTTGCTTGGCAAAGATGCAAAATAGGTTGGAGGAATTACTTATGCATGTATTAAAAAAAAACGTATTTTTCTTGAATAAAAATATTAAGTGCTTAACATTTTAAATAAAGTAACATTAGCATATATAAAAAAGCAACCTTGTTCTTATCTTAAGGTTTATGTAAATATAAGTTGATAATAAATGTATATATTGCTAATTACGCTCAAATAAATTAACGGTGTTTATTTTTTATTGTAAAAATTAGCGTTAAACTGTATTTATTTAGTGAAATTTGTAAAGCTTTTTACATCACACAAAAAATAAGTTGTAAATTATGGCTTAATAGTTTTTTCGAATAAATTTGTTTTAGATTTCTTATTTTTCTGATTCAGTCATCATATTTTTGTATAAGACCTCAAAAAAAATCCAGAACTATGTTTATAAAATAAATATAAGGTGATGTTTTCTTTATCAAGTTAACGTGAAACATGTTATTACCAGTTTTCGAAGAACGCCAGGTTCATCCAAGGCTAGTTTTAAAAATTAAAAAATTCACAAAAATGTGTTTTTACACATGCGGACCACTGAAAATATAAAAAATATTTGGAAGACTAACGCAATAATAAAGAATATTAATTAAATAGTACGATCTGAATCTAGAGTATTAATTGCATAAAATTTATGTCGTTCATAAAGAGATTATTTATCCATATATTACCTTTACAGAGATCTTATTATCTGGTTTTGAATTAAAGCTAGACCAAAAATGTTATCAAACAAACGCTATTAATATTTTTTACTAGCCATAGAAATACGTTAAAAGGTATGCTTCATCCCGGATAAAGGTGTTTCAAAAATAAATATGTATTTTTATTTTATAATTTATATTATTTTGCAAAAGATACAGCTTTAGAAACAATCTGTATATTATAAGATAATTTTTGTTGATAGTAGTAAATGGGTATGAATTTGCAGCCAAAATAGATGCTGGAATAAGCCGGTAAGAACTTATTGTTAAGTTTTACGATTTACCAAAGCAAAATAGTGTCTAGTTGTAAATATTTTGTATACTGAGCGCTGGTGGACAAGTAATGTCCTCTGAATGATCCATTAATATTTGTCGTGTTTGATGTTGTTTGATCTCGGTCTAGTTGTCTGTCGTCTCGAATCGTGAAATAGTCTGCTTTCGATGCATGTGATTGACACTGATCCCTCGTCTCGAATCGTTCGCTCTTCTGCTGATGTGAGAAAGTGTTCGATCTTTTATACTGTTGATTTGAGACGTCTCTGACGAATCACAAATAAGATGTTGGTCGGCCAATTACATCGCTTGCATATTCGACCAACGAAATATATTCAAACATTGAATAAGTAAAATTGCATAATTTCAAGATCGTTAATGCAAAAGGGCGTTAATGATCGTTAATGCATTACAGTAGTGGTTTTTATTCCGGAAGACGCATTGTATGTCGTATTCTTTACGCAGAAATGGATATTTTTCTGGTAATTACGAACGGTAACAGGGCGAGCTAATAGTTATTTTATTGTTATCAGGTTTATTAACTAAAGCACTCCTTTATTACATCTTGATAGAATAAACGCATATGATAATCATAAAAAAGGCCAGTTCGACTTGCGATAAAAACATTTTAATTGTTGAAAAAAAGTTTCTTTGTTAAATATAAAACACCGCGGGAAACCACTTAACGAAATAAAGTATGCGCCTTAAATCATATAGGATTACATATACCGACCAACAGAAATTTAATTCTAATAAATTCATCGTCCTTATGTAATTAGAAGAGGCGGACCACTAAATCTACCACAGAAGAGCTATGAATATAAATACTAATACACTGGCAACCAGGAATCACTTCCCCTCAGATAGTTCTTTGCTTGTCCGATTCAATCTCAGATCAGCAAAGATCGTTAAAACCACCCTTTCTCTTTTTCATCCTTTGGTCTAATTCGACGTCCAAGATCCAGAGCGACCCACATCAGAGATGCCTGCAGCCCATAGAAAACCCGTCTTAACTGTATCTTTATCTAATCAAATAAACCCACTGACTAAAAGATCAGACAATTGTTATTGTGCATTTTACGAAAACGCGTATTATTTTCTTTTCATAAGTTTGAAATTGCCATTTAAATGACATTAGCGTTAAAAGCGCAGCTGGGTGGATGTCCCACAAAATCATTTTTATGTTTAAAATATAATTTACTTTCTTTTTATGTGCTTATTTATTTTATAAAAATATAGGTTTATTAAAAATTTAGTAATGCTACCTATTTATTGCAATAGTTCTATGACAGTAAAAAATATAACACATAATTTATTATTTTTTTTATTACGGTTCATAAAAAAATCTGATTAGGGTTGTATTATATTTTACAATATTCGTACAAAAATTATTAAAAAATTTATAAATTGGTAATATAATATCTAATTAATATTGTGACTTATCATGTACTAAATTAGAATAGTTATTTTTAAAATACTCTAACATGAATAATAAAATATGTTTTATAGCAAAACATAAAATATAAAAAAAAAATTATTATTAGCAAAATTTACAATTAATTTTATAAAAATGTGTATGATTATTAATAAAATAATAAAAATATAATTCTAATTTTTGATAATAATAGCAAATAAATAAATTAAATAAGCTAGATAGTATGTTGAAAATATAATTCATATACAAAATAATTTGGTTCAGAACTTAGATAAGCAAAATTTTAAACCTTAGAAATTTTTGCTATTTTAATAAGAAAACTTGCCGATAGGTGGTGTTAAATAATAATTTTATTAAAAATTTACAAAATATAAAGAAAATCTTATTTAAATCAAAATATATAAAAATTCACATATTGAATAATATATAAACAAATATTAAATTAAATATTTTTCATTGGTATTATTAATAAAAATATATATTAGGAAAAATAAATATATTTTACATTTTATATATTTTATGTTTTACTGTACTAAATAAAATAAAAAGGTATTTTCACTAATAAAATATTTATTTTGTTATATAATTCTAGAAGTTTATAAATAAAATATTATTATTCCACAATCGTACGCAAAATCTCCCGAAATCACGACCGACGCAGGGACTCACAACCTTTTTTCTATATATTGATGTCGGGCTTACCGACATAACTGAAAGCTATTGGCGTATTTGAAGCGTATATGAAACGGACCTAATGCCGAATATGGCTCCCACGAAGGTCATTTTTACGGCATTACGTTGAATTTAAACCGAAGTTAATGGCTCTTCAAATTACGAGCTACGACCGCACTGAGCTTTTTCCATGCGAACCTTTTCATTTTTCAATAAGCAATCGAAAAAAAATACTTTAATACAATACACATATCTGAGTTGCTGTTAAAACGCACAGAACGGCGTTATAAAACGTAGCAGCATTAAAAAAGGAACAATAAATGATGTTTTATTGCTGAATATTTCGAGTGCTGTATTATGTCACGTCTTTCATTTTACGTAAACTGGAATCGTTTTATCGTAGGTATGCGTATGTAGGCATACGCATAGCAATCTAGCATGTAGGCATTTATATATGTACATAAGAATGTATGTTGGTCCACACGAATATAATATGATATATTCATATTTTATATGTGAGACTGGCGAGGATTTGAAATTGTATATTAATAAGCTAACTTGAGCCCCCCGCTTAAAGGAGATAAAATTCTATGGAGACAGAGTATTTTAATATTTTTGTATATATCATATTTATTAAGCTTATTGCATTGTAAATTAATCTAAAATATACTAATTTGTAATTTTTAAATGCAATATCAATACATATTATTATTTTTAATTATTTTGTATGTCACTAAAATTCGTGAAATAAAAAAATAATATGTGATATATGAATTATGCATAGCATCTATTATATAATACTTGCATAATAGAAAAATATATTTAATTGCTTGTATCTAACGATAATATTATAATATTTGATAAGCTCCTTAAATAATATTAGTTACTATTGATGCAAGATGACTTTGTGAGTACGTAAAGTTTATTTTGCTATTTGGTCTTTAATCGCTGATCTAAAATAGTTCACATGATTCATAAACAATTACAGTAAACTTTTATTATTTGTATTTGAGTTTTCTATATGATGTAAACAGTATTTTATAAGATTCTACTCTAGATTATTTGCCGGTTCGATCCTACCTCTTTTAATGCTTTAGAGATTTACAGTGTTGTGATTTTAGTGTTATTTTATTCATGCAAACATTCGAGCATGAGATATGGAGCATTCTATCGCGTTTACATAGTATATAAATAAATTAAATTAGAAAATGGCATAAAATCTTGGCAATTAAATAAATTAACTTTCTCTCTGTATTTTATTAAGTTCCAAATTTTATATAAATTCTTGAATGAAAATAGTGCAATCGTACTTTAAAAATGAACATTATTTCAGAATTTAATTTGTTGTTTAAACTGACAACAAATATATCGTACAATAAAATACAATATTGATCTATTGTAATATTTCCAAAACATGAAATATTCATTGTGTTCCGGATTCGAAATTGTTTTCAATCTATATTTAGTAAAGTGTTTTTTATTTATTTGACACGGACTAGATTTGTTAGTTACACCATACAATTGACTAAATGGAGAATATTTAATGTTTAAAAGGACACATTTATTATCTTGAGAGGGTAGAATAAATCCATCTTGAGTTAGCTTCTCCGTTTTTCATGACTCGGAGCCTCTCAGAAAAGGAAAAGATTTTCTAAAGCTTGTCAAGTTTCTTTAAGGCTTAGTCTAAATATTTCAATTGTTAATTTCATAATAAAATATAATGCACTGAATTATTTCAATGAAATCATCTTGAGAGTAATATAATATGTTTTTTGCCATATATACATATAGTACATATACATATAAGCCCTTAGGACGAATGGCGGCCTTCAATTCGCGTAAGTAACGAACGTTTGAGTGATTAATGGAGTGCTCATTATGATGACTGACAGCCCTGCTGAATAAACTCCTCTCACGAAAACACTGAATCGTAAAATCCTAGCTGACCGCGATAAAGTCGTAGATAAAAACGATGGCGAATACAGTCTCACACACTTTGCAAAATGTGAATGTGTCGAGCGAAACGTGACACTGTGGCTGTATGGTGAGATTTTTTCTCCCATCCCCTAGAAGTCTTAGGGAAAACGCAAACGTTTTCCCTTTCCAAATAGACGACCGATCTAAGCAAATACATAAGCTGTTAGACTTGATTTTATGGAATATTGCCCGTTGTTTTTTTCTGTATCTCTTTTATATTTCATACAATCGCCCGTGCTAATATCAGAATTATGTATATTATTATGTGAATATTTTAATCAAATACGTAGTTGTCTTTATGAGAATCTAAATTAAATGACTCAGTAACTAATGTAAATTATACACATTGTTTAAGTTTAATTATCAAATTACCAAAATAGGTATCGATTGCGTCTGTTTATAGTATTCAAATTTAGTAGATATCATAAGTATTAAAATGTTAACTGTTTCGGTTTTGGCAATTTTAAACCAAGAACAATTATTAATTGAATAGAATTTTAAGATTGATAATATGTAATGTATAGTATATTAAAGCTCTTAATTATGCACTTAGCTCTAGAATCGGCAACTACGTCGAAACCATACTTAAATTTAAGTATAAACATAAAATGCCTCAACACATCTATATTTAGAGGCACAAATTTAATTATCAGTAGCTCCAGGTCCCTAGTTAAATAAATAGTCAAGATAAACTTAACGATACAATGTAACAAATTTGTGTTTTTTCATTAAAAAGCTGTAATTTTGCATATTTGTATGTATGTATGTATATACGAATACATATAGTAAGATATTTATTTTAGCTTTTTGTCAAAAGTTCAGTTTTATTTAAAAGTGCTCAATTGAAATTAAATTTGTTAACGATTTAAAGAGCTCTGTGACACTCATAAATAATAATAAAGAAATAAGTGTTCATAATCGTTTCTAGTGAAAAAGTATGATCCAGAAAACAATGTAGGCTATTTATTATAAAGGAAGAGATCTAAGAGTAAGACATACAATTAAACTATCTGCTTCGGCTCTTGACTACATATAATTACGCGATTCATTTAATTGAAGATTTTTTTCGTGATAAAAAGTAGTAAATTAAATTTATGTAGTAATTTTGACTAAATAAAAATATATTAATAATGGCGCAAGAATCGAACCATTTTAAATAACTTTGTATATAGTGTTTGTAGATATTAAAAAAAAAATATTTGATAAGGATTATATAGCAAATTAAACTGTACCAGAACATTTCACATTTTTTTAAACAAGGATAAAGCAACTCGATTTATATGTAGTATTATCCGATGATAAATTCATCATTTAATAACAATTAATTATATTTTTTATAATTTATTTAAGAATAAGATTACGAGAAACTTTTTTTGGCTCTTTATAACAATTATTTTTTTTAAATAGAAAAAATAATATATTTTGTATAGAAGCTCCTATTAGAAAATTATGTTGTTATTTATTTATTTTAATGTTGTTTTCATCATATTATAGTTAATACTGAGATCCTCCTGTTTTCTAGAGGGGTGAAAATGCTCTAAGGTCACCCTGATTCATTAAAAGGGGGAAAATTCACGCATTGATAATTACAGGACAGGGTTGCTTTCACGATCTACAAAATTATTTAAAATTATATTACATATATATAAATTTTTAATTATTGTAGATATATGCTTCTCGAACAGCAAAATGGTTTTAGTCAATCTCGATCCGCTGTCACTAACTTAATGTTTTTTTAACATTGTTTCGAGATCACTAGACCTTGGTGTAGAAGTGGACGTTATATAAACAAATTTTAAAAATGCGTTTGATAAAGTTAATCACGAATTACTTGAGAAAAGTGATCTTATTTCGGGTTTTATAAAGGTTTTAAATTACTTGACCGATTGATATCAGTTCGTCGAGTATGAAAACTCATTTTCAGAATGATACAATATCTTTACTGGAGTACCGCAAGGATTCAATTTGGGTACGATATTATTTTTATTGTTCATTAATGGCATTGAAACAGCAATGAATCGCTCATATTTTTTCATGAAGTGGGCTTTCGATAACCGATTGTTTTTTGTGTCATGAAATGACACACAATTTCATTTTTAATATTTTATAAATGGCGGATATAATCTAGAAAGGCCTTCTTTTACTAAAATTTTCAAAAAGTACTGGAAATTCATTTTGCATATTGCAGTGACACAATAGATCGATGAAGATGCTCAGTTTTAACATGAGAAATGCGTGCCTCTTCAGAAATACTTAAGTATTGCGCACTTTTTATGATGACCTAGTAGGCAGCAGACTAGAAGTTGGCTCCATTATAATGATTGCAGGCGTAAATAAGTCAATGTAATGAATTGCGGTTCGAAAAAGTACAGCTCCTTAAAGGAATACTGTTATTATCAATTCCTTCCAAAATTAAAGCACTGGGATACGTTTGGTTGTCAACTTGCAGAAGTGTTTACATACTTAAACACTAGGAAATTGCTTAAGCGCATAGTTGCCAACCCATGCTCGAGTAGCTTCAATCGTAGGTCATAGTTCTCGATCGCGTCCACTGTTCTTGCCTGTTAAGGCTATTACTGGAGCACTTGCCAATTATTTTTTTGGCAATTGCCATACAACTGCTCAATACTATTGATATTTTTTTTGTGTATATAAGGGTAGTTGGTTCAGTTTGCATGGGACAATTGTTGAGTGATTTGTATCTGTACTCTTTTCATGTTTTTAATTGTATGTACATATACATATTTTAAATTGTTATATATTTTATGATTTTGACAATTTTTACATTAGGTTAACATGACGGCTATGACGGTTTTAATTTAAACAAATGTATATATAAAACAATTAAAAAAAAATATTTTTTTTATATTTTTCACTGGATTAAATGCATAAGAAATAAAATATTGTAATTGTAAAATTATATGCTGGTTTCAAAAGCAATATTTAAGTACAATCAGCAGAATAATTTATTAAGTAATATGTAATTAAATTTATTTATACATAGCTATAAAAATATTGATTGTAATGAAAGGTAAGCATAAAATAATAAAAAAAGACTACATGGGTAAGCTTGATACATCATAACAGTCACAAATATTAATAAATGGTTAAAATATACCGATTTCCATAATAAAATATAGTTTTTGGTAGAGAGTAAATTATGAAAGCCTGAAACTCAGTTTTAAATAGTTACTAGATCAATATATATTTTAATCAAATATAAATAACAAACAACTTAAATAACTGTTTAGTTCAGATTCATTATTTGTGGTCGGTTTTTACTTTTTTTATATATATATCTTGCTATGATTTTTTAGAGTTAGTCCCCTTAGGGAAAACGGGCATCGAGAATTTGTTATGCCTGCACTACACTCTCTGGAAGTTGTCCGAACCGAAGTTACAACTGAAGTCGGCCGAGACATACGACTTCGAGTAAGCGACCACACTGCCGCAAATTTCATATGCCGTCCGGACGGCGGCCGTGAATGACGTTCGGACGGCGGCTTTTGTCACGTACAGCTGGTATATTTGCGCGCGATCGAAAAATGTGGCAAATAATCGCAATTTTTAAATTGTCATTTTAATAAGTTTGTGGGGACACATCAGGGAAAACTTTTCGGTCGTAAATATTTAATTTACGCAAAATCTTTGTCGGCTTTTGCAAAATTCCATAAGGCATAAAAATGATACTTCAGAATACGAACACCACATCTGTGACTATCCTAGAATTTGTCGTTATCGATTCTACATAAGAATTCATTATGGTGTGACATTTATATAAACCGATCTAGGAAAATGCATAAAAATATTTGAAACGATTTTTTTAAACAAAATCAAGTACCACTAATTATTTTTTAATTATTTAATTTTATACGAAAATAATATAATAACGATATCTGTTAGAAGAATATACTATAAAAAATATAATTAATCCCTTTTGGTGCCCTAAAATATTCAAAGATGTCAGTAAGAGTCTGTTGAAGTCCCCGATAAGCATGTGGTATTATAACTTGACCACGTGACTACGATGCAGCGCTCGACATGCGTGTTGACCATAGGACGCCTACGCGCATACTGAAATTGAACCGAGTTACTCGTTCTTTTTCAGTTTGCGAAACACCATGTCATTATCTCTCTCACTGTCGTCACTTAACACGCGAGAGAGCGAAAGGGGAAGTATCTCACCGCTCGCGCTCGAAAAAGCAGCTCCAACTTCGGTTCCTTTGACTTCGGTCCGTTTGCCGACAATGTTCGGAAGCACTCGAAGCTGGCCAAGTCGACAGAATTACCCTCACTTTACCTCCCGTTCTCGGTAACCTCGGACAACTTCCGAGAGATTTTAGAGCGGACAAAACCGAACTCGACCGAAGTAACCCACTATATTCTCCGTCCTTGGCCAACTTCCAGAGAGTGTAGTGCAGGCATTAGAACAATAAAAGTGACTACAAAGATATAACTTTAAATTATCGTGAAAAAGTTTATCGAATATAACAATAACTATGTATACAAATTATAGCTGACATGTGTTTGCTTTGGAATGTTCTTGTGCGTTTCAATCAAGCAAATTTTATTTGATATATTGTACACCTAATGTATTTTAACGAATACGTGAACTTGGGTGAACAGCTAGTTCAAAATAAAACTATATTTAAGATCAACTGCCTTTTCGTTCACTTTCTTCCGAAAAGTTTCGAATCTTGTATGGTCGAGCCGTATAATTTGAAAGTGCTTCAGTAAATTTTAATCAGTAGATACGCTCCAGTCAAGGAAGTACTACGTAGACCCTAACTCCTCGCCCGTGAGCAATTTCGCGGTGTTTTTGTTTTCACTTCTTGACCCATAAGGTTACAAACCGTGGCCTAGATTGTATCGATCGCCCCCATACCTCACCCCCTTTCCCGCATTATCCTCCCTCATTTTCCAAGGGCACATCACACTCGAATCTTTTTCGCCCGTCTGCCTTAACGATGACTAAAGCGCCCGGCGATGCGTGTACTAAATCGACACACAAGACGCCCTGCGCCAACTTTAAATTACACAATATTATATCAGAAAATTTAGTTTAAAACACGTTTTAAAAGCAGCCTAGTATATACACAGTTTGAAAGCATTCTGGGAATCTCACACCCGTCTTTTAACTTACGGATTGTGCTCGTTTAAAATTCGCACTATAGCTTATGCGTCGGGTTAGTTTTGTATAACTTTCTCCATTTGTTATGTGACGGGGGATTTATTAAATCGCTTTTCGGGGAGAACATGGAATATTTATTTATATACATCCAACGCTGCAGCTTTACAGGTACAAACTTATTACGTCAAAGTAAATATTATATATGAAACATAAATAGGTGAAAATAAATAGAACAAATAACCAGTTTCTATAAGAGCTATAAAGAATAAGTATGTTGGAAAGCAGGATCGTATTCGCTAAAGTCAAATACTTACAATTTAAAAATTATAGTTTGACTGAACAATATGTTGCTACGAAACCATTGACGCAATATTATATAAAACTTCTAAGAAATATGTCTTAGATTCGTTACAAGTTTACCAAGAACATGGTAAATAAATACGGTAGCGTGACAATATTTAGATTGTCTATGCAATAAAAGTAACGACTTCTTGCAGTCTAATAAGCTCCGAAGACTCACAAAGCCTGCTCAGATCGTTCGAAGGACAAAGCTCACAGAAATTAGGAACGGATCTATAGCTTACTTGTCGCCCTTAGCTTGGATTGGGATTTAGTTATTTTTGCTTCTGAGAGAATAAGTGGCAAATGAAAGTGTGAAGTAGTTGTATTTAATGTTCATTAATTGTTTATAAAATAATGTTAAAAGACTTGGATTTTTAGTGTAGAATATATACTGTAGTGTAGAAGACAGGGATGTTGGGAGAATGAGGTTCTCAAAAGACTTTCGTTTTGACTATATATCTACGAGTTATGCTTAAAGATTTTTGATGAAAGACTAATGTTGATTGTCTGTAAACAATAGGCAAACTTCAAGCAAGTAATATGGTTTGCCGTGAGATATCGTTAAAAAGGCATGAAAAGTCGTTGCATATTTTGAAGCAGTGGATCAATTAAAGAAACTGTGATTCGTAAGCGTGTAAATCAATTTTGGGAAATAAGACACAGAAAAGATGATAACAGAATATTTTTATTAGGTACAATTTACCACATCATTAAAAATAGTGACAAAACACGAATGCGTCTTTTCCAGGTAAAAGAGTTTTAGCTAGCGTGTCGAGTTGTATTATAGTCAGCGATGGTTTTAAAAGAACAACTGGAAGTTGTCGTGATATGTTCTTGCGAACCTCTCCCCTATGTGACCAAGTGGCACATATTTTAAAATGCTGGTTCGTGACAGCTCTGTCGAATGCCAGATAAAGATATTTGCAACCAATTGCATCGCATATTGGACACAATCGAAACGTGTTCACGCTTAATATAAACAATTAAGATGTCTATTTCGGCGATCGGTAACCTAGATTCAAAGAACAATAGTAATGTGCACAGGGTAGAATTTATTATTTGGCACTTATTTTTTCACACAAAGAATAGTTTTATCGGCGGTATTTATTATGTATGCGCTATTAGGTGGCACGGGTGATATTTTCAATTATTAACGAATTCCCTCTTTAATTGTGTTGTGAATATACTGTGTCTGGCTCTATTTTCAAAACGGGTTCATCTCTCTTTTTGTTTGTTCAAATGGTCATTAGAATAACCTCTAAACTGTGCATGTGGTTAAAACCCTCGCACAATATTCACAAATGGCAATATCTCAGAAATTATCTATAAATAGTAAAGTTTATATGGGATCAGGTATTAGTCATTGATTTATATTACTGTTATATTGTGCCTTTATATTACATTTAGAAACAACTCTTAATTAATATTTAAAAATATTTATTGTAAATCTCACGAAAAATTGTTATAGCCACTTTGTTTATGAAGACATCGATTTATTAAAAAACATTTTTATCTCATTATCATGAATTTCAGTTATTATGCTATAATTAAATTTATAATATATTCTCATCATTAATTATGTTGGCATAAATAGCAGTTTTTCACGTACATTACAAAATAAACGAATCGCTAAAAGAGCTTTGGATTTGAAGGGATTATAAATTAATACCATGTCTCGAGGAACTTAGCAGTGTTGCAAAACTCTTCATTTTTTAAATATCTTTTTTAATAACTAATACTATTTTATCTAAAGCTACTAAAAACAAAGAATTTTGATCACATAGTGTATATTTTACTTTTAGTATATGTTTATATGTATAAACTGGGACATTCAAATTAATGGGCCGCTTTAAATTGAGCGTGTTTAAGTGAGTAAAATTCATTTACAACGCAAGAGTTGTGTAAATTCTATTTTAAATAATACAATGAATACGAAAACACATAAATTATAAAGACATATACCTTTAATTAAATTAAATATGCAATATCCTAATTATATCGATACCAATTTGTTTAGATAGTAATTCGGTTTAATTATCCTATAAAACTCACTTTAAGAAAAAAATCCTTTATAAATTGAAGACCGTAATAGTAGCGGGTTAACAGCGTTAAAGTGTAATAAAAGACAAATTTGAACATTGTCAGAGTGCAATAAAGATAAGATGAACGGACGTAATAAAAAATAAAATAATGTAACAATTGGAGTGTTTTTTATTCGTCTGGAAAGTGTTTTATTGTTTACTTTAGCACTGTAAAGCCGTAGTCGTAGATTTGTAAGAGATTTTATGAAATTTTATTGCAATGGCAATAATAAAGAAAGCGCTCTTGATTCGCTTCCAACGTTTTTACATCAAAGCGGGATAGTCTCGAAATTATGTGAAAGTTTTCTAGCGCTTCGCCATTGGCATGTCACATGGAAAATGCGGAAATTTTCAAATGAAAACTTACAATTTATCGTCGGTACGGACATGGCACGCGGACAATGCTTCGCTGCTCTCAATGGCGGCAGTTGCACAACGCTATGTTTCAAAAGATTTATTAAATACATAAAAAATATACGGAACAAATAAAATTTTATGATTTCCAAATATCCAGACGGGCTGCACACACATACACACATTAATTTTCATATTTCATTTGGCAATTGGCAAATTTAGTACGGGTTTAAGCGAACGTAAAAAGATAAATTGGAAACCTCGGAGCGTAAATGAAAAAGGGGTGAAAAGTGTGGGGTTAATAATTTTGACGTAGGTCCGAACGCTAACCATTTTTGTGTTGACCGCAGAATTATCATTTTGTGTACCTGGTAGATATTAGATACTCTATTAATAAAATTTAAGAACTTGCATTAAAACAATATACATTTTAATTTTATTTTAATAAAACACACATATATATGAATTTTTATAACATGCTGTGTTATATTCAGCAATACATTAAAATATATCTAAATTATTTATATAACTATTAAACTTTCATATATTATAAAATATTGTATTTATAACGTATTTAAGTTCAACAGTAATGGTAATAATACATAATCTAATATATATATTTATAAATATTTTTCATTAAATAAATTTTATTTCATACAATATCACATTGCATGAATACTCTAAACATATAATATACACACAAAAAAATGTATTTTACTAATATAATTCACAACATATAATGAATTTACCTGAATATGTGTGAGATAATTTGTATTATGTCATATAGCTTTTTATAGCATATTATATGTATTTTTTTATTGCGTGTATAACGTCAATCGATTTTATTATTTATACAGCCAGTCTACGGTACTCAAATATATTGATATAATATAAACTTGATACAACTATCGATTGATAAAAATGAAAATCTATTAAGATGCTTAAGAGTCGCAATAAAAATTTTAAAAAGCATCTTACTTACAACATACATACATATATAAAAATATATTTTATTAAAAATTGAAATATATATAATATATAAATTGAATTATTAAACGTATATGTTATGTATGTAAATGTACGAGAGTTTACATACATATATAGCTGTATATGCATCATGGCACTGTTCCAAGATTTTATAGTCCATAGTTTCGGAAAAGTTTGAAAATTGGAAATATAGTTACAAACATACATATGTACGTACATTTGATGTATAGTATAAAATATGTAAAATATTTTATTAAAAACTATTAAAAATAATAAATAGTATCAAATCATAAATATTATTATTATTGTACAATTATTTACTTATAACAATTTTTAACAATTACAAATATAAAACTATTAGATCTATGTATTTTTATGCTATTTATCATATGTACATGTGTGTATGTATGTCATTTTAAAAAATATAACTATTCATAAATAAAATATAAAGGATTACGGCTCATTGCGAGAGTGATAAAAATTTATCAACAAGCAAAAACATACTATATAAAAAAATTCGCCCATCTTAGCACTGCGCTGAGAAAAAAATATAACCGAAAACAAAAAGACCACGTAAAATAAGTCATTTATTTTGTTATCCGTTATTCTGTTATACGTTATGTTCTTAATTTATGACCGTGATTTGTGACACATTTTTATACTGCGGCAAGAATACGATGCTACAAAGTAATCTCCTACATTTGGCGCTTCCCTAATAATAATAATAAAAAAGTAAAAGGAAAATTGATTTATGCTACGTTTATTAAGATATACGCAAAGGAACTCTTCGTTAATGCATTAGCATTGAACGTGTAATATTCCAGTCATAAAATTTAATTAGGTAAGCAAAACACAATCGTTTAGGGGTTTTTTGACGACGTAGACTCGTTACAACGTATACCTATATATATTTTTATATTATTCGAATGAATTAAAACAGGCTTTTCTAAAGGTTATTAGGCTTAGATAATTTAATTAAAAAAAGGGTTCGTGTCCTACAAATATGGCATGTGTTCCATAATGATAACTCTGGTATAAAAGGGCTTTCACGCCACGCAAAAATATATTTCGCAACGTGAAAAGAATATGATGTTAAAAGGGCTGTGTATTTTTTTATAAAAAAATATTCAATTATAATATATTTTTATAACAATGCGAACAGATAGTATCAGACTTTTTCTGATACCAAATGATGCGTTTTTGTATAAACTTCCCCGAGATGATTCAGCGAGAAACATGAGAAGGGTAAAAAAATATTGAAATGGATCTTCCATTTACTGTCCTCGTTAAGTTTAGCAAACAAAGGTACTGAATGTAACGTAATATTAAATGGAAGATGTAAGATATTATATAGAATGAGAGTGAGTGGGTGCTTGTGAAAATTAATGATGATTATTAGTCGAGCGAACTTCAATTGAATCTTTAATTATACCAACATAATTATGTAGAAGAAACTTAATTATTTACTATATATTAATGTATTTAATATGAGAAAGACATAAGGGAGGCAAAATAAAAACGTTAAGACGATTAGATTATGCTTAATTAATTAATTATGCCTGTATGAACATAAATCTTTTAATACACATAATAATATATCTTCTTAGGCAACTTTTACAATATAGACTGAAAAAAAACAAGTAAATTTAGACAATAAAGTGGATTACTCCTTATATTTTCTCTATGTAGATTAAAATTTTTTGATTTTACTTCGTCGACTAACAGGATTATTTAAAAAAAAATTGAGAAATAATTCGAGGGTAATATTTTTTTAATTTACTGCTTTTTCCTAGATACTCAGATTAGTTTTTAGCCTAAAGGGGAGATATAATTTCATTTATTTGGTGCTAAAACTAGTTAGCTGTTTTAAAAAGAGAAAGGGTTGCCCCTTTACCTTATTTTTACCACTGATCACAAACAGGTTGCGCTTCTTGAATGATTTGTTCTGAACATCAAAGGAAAAAAATTTTACCCTCACTGTTTCGATTAGATATTTAGAAGATTCTTAGAAATAATACTTTGAGGTACGAGACAAATAATCTCTAGAAGTGTCCATAACTATTATATAAATATTAGGTTGACAAGGGAAGTTTTTTGTGAGCAAATGTACGTTTCGAGATAATTGATTACACAATTAGTTCAATAATATTAAGTAGAAGCTAAGCTCATGGGTCTGGTCAACGTCCAGTAGTTTGTGTTTCATTTAAAATTAGAGTCAATTTTTTACATCTTATAACTAATCGTAGTATACAATTATATATAATTCTACATGCTTCTAGAAATATATTTTAAACTACCATTTTTAAATTTTTAAGATATTCTTCGTAATAAATTTTACCAATATACAATATGTACATGTTTTAAATATAATTATTATAATGTATATAAAATTTCTATTGATTTAATTACGACGAGATAAACGAAGTAAAAATTATCAAAATACGCGAAATATCATAATGGAGAAAAAGTGTATAGAATGGATAACGAGAAAAAGTTACTGCATAATGGGGAATTAGGTTGAAAGGAAATTAATAAAAGTGGGAGGCTGTAGAGGTGTCGGCATAGGAAAGCTCGGAAGCTAATTACCGCTGACCCGGATAATGGGAATGGGCGTGAGGAAAACTTATAAATAAATTTCAACTGCTTAAAACTTTGACTGGTCATATTAAATTATTTTTTGTAATATGAGAAAATATCAGAGTTGGCTCATGCTTTTTAAATTTATGATAATTTCATTATTCCGAATTTATTATTCATGATTTTTCTTTAATGCCTTATTTTTTTCATGAACGCTTTAACAACTTATTGGTATATTATTCGTGAATGGTTTCACATTAAATTTAAAAAAATAAAGTAATGCTTTAAATATACGAATTATCACGCGAGTATAAAATTTAGATATTTAAATTGTATTATATCTCTTACCTAAATATATAAAGTTATTAAATTAAAGCTAAGTGAGAAATCCTTTGAAAAATATGAAAAACGTAAACATTCGTGGGAATTCTTCACTCGAGTAAAACTTGAGCGGAGCTTTGTCGCTTCAAATTTAGATTTACTGTCAGTGGAAATTTTTCCCTAAATATATTTATTCCATATTATTTTATTTTTACTCTTTACAGGATTTTTATAAAAACTGCACAACCAGCAATTCCTTATTTTAAAAATAACACATGCTATCAAAATATTTGAAAAAAATCGTTATTTAATTTATATAGTAATTATTGCATGTTTTTACTACAAAAAAATTTGAGCTTAATCTATTTATAAAAAATAATTTTAAGCATTATAATTTGGCAGATTTAACATATTTATTCTACACAGCTTGCCATCAGACGCTTTTCAACAATAATTTACTATTATATTGTATAATTAGTGATCACAAAAGCATTTTTTTATTCAAATTGATGCTCCCAATTACGTAATGAGTTCTGTGGGAATGGCAAATGTTATTCATTTCCAGAATCTAATTATTTTTCATTGTTAGAGAGATACGTAGGAAATGTTATAATGTCAATTAATTTATATACATACTTCGCGTGATAATATTTTGTATATATTACATAATCGCGATGAAAGCTCTGCTTATCGTCGCTGTGTTGACATCAAATTATGACAAGCTTGGCCCGCTTAAACACGTAAAACTCGCCTAGTTTTAAACACGAAACATTGTGTAGATAAAACGTCCGGTTTCAGATGACAGCGAAGCAAAGCCTCCGCGAAGAATCTTTGCTTCTATGTCACTGAGGCCGGGCCCGGGGGTGGAATATCTCATTTGTCGCCCTAATCCCTCGAGGATATGTTTGGCTCCGAGAAAATAATAGAACCTTTGGACCTACTTTTGAACCGAGACAATGGTTTGCTCCGGTTTGTAACGCCAAAAAGGAATGAAAGGAAAGACAATCGGGAACAAGAGTAAACAGCGCTGGCGTTTATTAACGTCTGACTTTCCACCAATGTGGTCCTGCTAACCAGAGCCGCATAGGAAACTATCTGGCAATTAATATAGTTCGATCGGTGTTTACGCTGCATAGATTACAACTTTAAAATTATATTTGGTCACGATTGAATTCGACTATGCTAACAATGAATTTAATTTTAAGCTATAATTTTGTTTGTAACCAGCAAACCATAAATACTTAAGTAGCCATATATACATAGAAAAATAATTAAATTTTAAGAAATAGAAAATAAGCTATAATACATACTAAAAAAATTAGGTTTCAGAAAATTTACAACTGTTGTTGAGATCAGCTAGAAAGGCGACCAAACCTTGAAGAAAATATGGAAAAACTTTTTCTTATAGCGTGAAATCAAATTTTTATTATTAGGTAAAATCAATATTTAAATCTAGTGTTTACTATGCAACACAAATTTTATTCAAGAAATGTCAGTTTTAAGATCAAATACATATAATTAGAGTATTTTATATTTGCAATGTACTAGTAACGGTTTTGGTAGAAACTGAAACACTAAATTTAATTTGGTTTCAAATGCTCTCTATAAAAACTATATTTCAAATAGTTATTCCTAAAATAATTATTAGTAATATAAGGTATTAAAAATATATTTTCAATTTTTTTTATTCTTAACTCAATTTATTAGATTGCAAAATTAGGCGATAAGGGTAATTGTAATGTATAAAAGTAAGGTTTAGATAAATGCATTCAAATTTTTTTTGCTTGTAAATGTTTATTTATTCGTCAGATCAAATGTATTTTAATACTTTTCAATTACTTGATATTGATAATAAAAAATATTGGAATCAATAAGATAAAAAAGTGACGAGCAAAATGGGAATTCCGTACATAGGTGTTTTTTTTTAAATATTACAAATCTGACCATCATTATTTGATAGGTTTTTCCAATGCGGCATGATGGCCTTTTACAAATAATTTTAAACATATATATATATATATATATATATATATATATATATATATATATATATATATATATATATATATATATATATATATATATATATATATATATATATATATATATATATATATATATATATATATATATATATATATATATATATATATATATATATATATATATATATATATATATATATATATATATATATATATATATATATATATATATATATATATATATATATATATATATATATATATATATATATATATATATATATATATATATATATATATATATATATATATATATATATATATATATATATATATATATATATATATATATATATATATATATATATATATATATATATATATATATATATATATATATATATATATATATATATATATATATATATATATATATATATATATATATATATATATATATATATATATATATATATATATATATATATATATATATATATATATATATATATATATATATATATATATATATATATATATATATATATATATATATATATATATATATATATATATATATATATATATATATATATATATATATATATATATATATATATATATATATATATATACTGGCGTGGACCCAAGAAAGGTCCCGGCTCAAGGAAGCCCTCGGGGAAGAAGCAGAAGTATCACCCGAGCAGATGGTCCCGTCCATGCTCCAAAACAAGAACAAGTGGTCAGCGTGGGTGGCTTTTGCCTCGAGCGTGATGCAGGCCAAAGAAGAGGAGGACAGGAGCCGACGACGACTACCGCAAGGCGCCCAACCGACAAACGGCCAATAGCACAACGAAAGCGTCTCACGGAGCAGAAGACGACAAGATAAGACGAGGAGATCGAGGGGTGACCCAACGCTGAGGCGTGCCCCTCGGATCCCGAAAGAAACGAAGAGCGCAAGAAGTGCGCCGGGCCCAGCTGCCTCTCGAAGTACTACCTAACGGACGTGCCGGGAGGCAGCAGGAGCGGAGGGGGGTTTTAGTGAGTAGAAATCTCACACTAGCAACGCGCTGTCTTTTGAAGATTTCCCCTCTCACAAAAAAAAAAAAAAAATATATATATATATATATATATATATATATATATATATATATATATATATATATATATATATATATATATATATATATATATATATATATATATATATATATATATATATAAGGAAAATATATAAAAAAAAACATTAAAAAGAAAACGATTGCGTCGAGTGATAAACGGGATAGGGGAAGCGCAAAAAACAATGTAAATTCCAATAGGGCATTGTTTTGCAACCATAAGCCTATATATTATGATGGGTAGCAATGCGAAAACTTTTCGCATGGATGGTTCATGGAAAACCAGATAAGAACGGTTCTTGTTATGCCTGCGAGCACGTGAGTGTATTTTCCAATAAAAAGGTCTTTGCTATTTAGCGGTATGTTCGTTTTATTTTTTATTCATAAATTTATAAATATATAATATTATTTTCTATACACTTAATTTATATACATTGAAAATTCTAAAAAAATATTTTAAATAATATAAGAAGCGATTAATTTTTGCAATGCTTCGTTCTTTTTACAGACTTTATAATGCTGGTTTGCAAATTTCGAAATAGTTAAGTTTCACAAGCAGCATATAAATATTATTTTAATCCTTAGATGTAATGAACATAGACTCACAAATACAGTTTAAATCAAATGATTTGCAATACAAATAAATTTATATTTAATCTTATATTGCAAGTATACTGAAAACTTTCTGAACGATTGACATCTATTTGATTAATTATGAACTATTATCACAGCTTACAGTCAATAGTCATTAAGCACAACCTAGCGCAAATTTATTTAAATTATTTAGCACAATATTAATTTGTAAGAATAAGATAAACTAAGAAAACTTAATCTGTGATGATCGACCGCAATTTTAAAATTATAATAATCACTAATGCTGATCTCTCAGATATAATATAAATTTAAAAAAAGAACAAGTTACATGTGAGATAATTTGTTGGATGTTTTTATTGTGATATTGCAGTATACAATTTATCTTGAGAAAGCCTTTGTCTTTGTTACTTATTTATTGCCATGGGGAAAGTTATGGCAAATTGAAAATCGGTTGGGATCAATGAGATTCTTGAAATGAACACATTTATGCCTTTAGATTTGTTAGTTAAGACCGTTGCTACAATAATACTATACACGTTAAAGTCCTTCGTAACTAATCGCGTTCCATTGCATATTTTGATGGTACTATATTCATTAGTAAAATAATATTTTTTTTAGTTTGTGCCATGGTAATTATTTGAATTTAGGGTTAAAAAACTCAACTAGATAATTCATAGTTTCTTCTTAGACCATCATCTTCTTAATTGAGTAAAATAATCGCGATACAACTGGCATCATATTTTGAGTCAAGATCTTTGTTATATGGACAATATTATTTTGGGATTCGTGCCGAGTGGTATATTTTGAAGCTAAGTAAACACCGAAAAAGCTCTAGTTTTTGCTAAAAGGTATACAATTTACTAATATATATATATTAGATGCCGGTATGAGGGGTAGAGCCCAAAATGCAAGTGTTGAGACACGTTTTCGACCTTTTATTTTATTACATGCTCTTCATATACAAATTACTATTTCAAAAACTAAATTAAAAGTTAAAAAAACAAATTTTTAACATAAAGCGACGTATCTAATATACAAGTCATGTATTTCAAATGTGATAAAGTACAACATATATAAAAAAAGTTTAAGAACTTTTTGAACAGCCAGCGTCTATTATTTGTCCTAAGACAGATGTCTTAACCCGTACAGAAAAGGTAACCCGTTCGTCGTCATAAATACGATGATAACTCTCACGGTGGTAATGGGCAGAACCCGAATTCTACGAAAAGCTTATTTCTTATGGAAATTGATGGCAGTTGCAAATCTCGAGGGTCCACTGACATAAAATTTGTCCAAATAAAACGTATAACGCTTTGAAAAAATAAAGAAAAAAACCTATTTTTATCGGGTTGTAGCAAGCTATAGAATTAACGGATCGTGTTCAGTGTGTATGTACATATGTATGTGCATCTAAAATTACGCATTACCCATATATGAATATTTAAATATTAAAATCTCGTACCAGTTTGAAACGAGGCACGGTAGCTAATCGCTTAAGCTGTGTTTAAATGTGGTGTCGTCCGAATTAATGATGCACGGTGGGTTAACCGGCCAAAGCGCAAACACAACAGCGGCGCACTACAATCAAATCGAAAGCAAACATTTGCTTTAGATAAAGCAAACACGGTTTATAAACGGAAGTTCATAATGGAAAGGAATTGCGATAAGCAAAATCCCAATGCGCGACCGGACCGTAACTCAAAGCGCGTGGGTTTGTGTTTTTTACACGAGAAAAATGTGTGCGAATATAAAATGTTGACACGCGCAAAATATTGATTTGTGCAGATTAAACGTTCGTCGTGGTTCGCTTGAGTCAAAGCACATAAAATAAATTGAAATTTTGCGAGTATGTAGGTTAATTTATAAATAATAAAAAATATCAGAATTACTCCTAATTATATCAAGATTTTCCCTGACATAAATATATGTATGGTGTAATTTTATTTTGAGGTAAAGTAAAGGGACTAAAATAAAAAATCTAATTATTTAGTTATAATGGAACATTAATGGACAGAAAGACCTTCGAAGAGTGGTTTAAATAAATCATGAGGTTCCTGAAGTGAGAGATTTTAAAACAAATAGAGGGTTACCACAGAAAGCAGTATGTATTGTTACTAAATAATGCTCCTATCCATATAAATGTAAGCATATAAATATGGTTCAAAGCTAATCTCAAATTACTTGACTGATAGATATCAGTTCGTAATTCAACTTAGGTCTATTGGTGTTTTCATTGTTGATAAATGACATAGAAACTGAAAAAAATATTATATGCGGACGACTTGAAATTTTTAAGAGTGCAGATGATTTAAGATTCCTTCTACCTGCAAGAGAATCTCTTCTTTATGGAATGAGGCTTTCGATAACTGATTGCTTTTCAGTGTCATAAAATATCACTGAGTACTTTTACCACCTCAGTGGATATGTTCTAGACAAGCCTTCCTTTATTAGAGACAACAGTGTGAAAAGCAATAGAAATTAAGCCTGCACATTACAAAGGCACACAATAGATTGATAAAAATGATCGTTTTTATCTTGAGAAATGCGCGGTACTTGTGTATTGCGCACTCTTTATGATGACCTAGTCCGAAGCATTATTGCAGCTGGCTTCTATATTTGGATTTCAAGTGTAATGTGTCAATGCAATGAATTGCGGCTCGAAAAAGTTTAGCGTAGAATCCTTTTATATTTATATTTACTTAAAGAAATACGGGTACTATCCGTTTTTGTTTCCTAGTGATTTAATTTTGGGAGCGCTAGGAAACGTTTAATCATCAACTCATAAAAGTGATAAAATAAAATAAACACTTTCGGCAATTGCTCAGACATAGTTGACAACCTTTCGGAGTTTGAGGAGCTCCAAATGTGGGCCCCAGAGGGTAGTCACAGTTCTCAGTCGCGTCCACTGTTATTACCTGTAAAGGTTAGGACCGGAGAACTTGCTAACTCTTCTCTGGCAATTTAAGGAAGTTGGTTCGTATGGGACAATGCACGCCTTTGAGGTGATTTGTCTTTATTTTTAGATGGTTTTAATTTTGGTAAATACATAAATGTTAAATACGGACAAAGGACATAAGGGCTTGAACAATTTTCAGAAATAAATGATGACATTAGATGCCATATATGGAATCGCAATATCTTGGTCAAAAGTAAAGCTTACAGTAATAATTGTTAGATTTTGGAGAAAGATTCATTGTAACTTGTCAATAGATGTATTGACTTCTGAAGAGACTGAGGCTAGTGATTCATCTCAAATAAGCAGTTTAATAGAAAATTAAAAATAATTTAAGAATATTATTCAGAAAAATATTGAAGAGTGTTTTGATCGCGATTCATATAATCTGAGTTTTTAATGCTTGAATGATGCTGATATCGTTTATATTACTACTTAAATATAAGAGGAATGGAGTGATAATGAGAATATAAGTGGATAGTGAGGACACAATTACATAAGTTACAATATAACACTGACTTCTGTTAAAACTTTATTGGAATACATCGACTAAGGGAAATTTTAATATAACGATTTAATAGCTCCTAAGAAAATCGTACTTATATTTAAAAATTATTGAGAAATGTTCAAAATAAAATATGATAGTATGTGTTGTAAATATATTTTGAATACTATTTAAAACCAATTAAAAATTCATAGTCAGGATTATTTGTGACATTTCTCCCAAGCCCAGATAATTGATTGTATACTGTACATATAAAATAATACTATATATAATAAAATAATATGAGAGAAAGATAAGTAAGAAAGCGGACAATAGTATTTACGTACGGATAACCAGAAAAACCGCAAGCTATATGGTTTACTATATTCCTTGAATTTTTTATAATAAAATATTGTAAATATAAATGTTTTTCTTAAATTTCAAACTAATAACAATAATATAAACGTTTATATTCGATTGAGTGTTATTTTTTCAGGAGAAGTCGT
Organism: Plectrocnemia conspersa; assembly: GCF_051122295.1. Lineage (NCBI taxonomy): Eukaryota > Metazoa > Arthropoda > Insecta > Trichoptera > Polycentropodidae > Plectrocnemia > Plectrocnemia conspersa. Next base: position 17,012,316 of record NW_028277165.1, read on the forward strand.
TATTTTTCGATTTTGAATATCTTTATAATATAAAGTGGTGCATAAATCAAGCAAAACATTATCATTAGTACACTGATAACGTAATTATTGAATGTTTTTAAATTCAATAATTTTCTTGCTATTGTATACTAAATTCAATTAAACATACAAGTATATCAGATATCATATTAAGTTCGACTATGCATAGCCGAGATCTTTTGGCAAATACCGCTATAATTCTAAGATACAAAGTTATTTCGTCCACGCTTGATATGCGAAATATCCAATATTGTAAACATCTATCGAATATACGAAGCGATAGGGTAATTGTGCAAATACACAAGGGAGTGGTAAGACATTAAACTGTATTTTTTAAGAAAGTATTTATAATATAAGCTACATATATTTGTATATGATAAATTAGTTCGCAACAATCTGTTAGTTCCCCTTGTATTTAGCAATGATAAATATGTAAATGAAATAAAATATTTTATTCAAACGAAACAATATTTTTTTGGAAGAGACCATTAATCATACTTTCACTAATAATATAATACGTTAGCATTTTAATTAAATTTAGTAAGATAATACAGTAAATTTACTCAATAATATTACTATTCTTGTTAAATGATGGCAAATAAAATTACCCATATAAAGCGATACTCTATCCTGAATCGTTATTTATATGACCGCGTAGGCACAGTGGTTATTTCTTTGGCCATTCCGCGTAATGGTGAACTATTTGGTAGATTCCACTCTACCGTGTGATCCGGCACATTGATTTAATGTTAGTCGTCTGTTAAATTTGTGGTGTGGTGGATGTGTAATCCAGACGGAAAATTACCATATCGTCCACGACTAACTGCGCTAATTTGAAATTTCAACGACCGAACGAGCGCATCTTAATTGGTTAGTTTGATGAGTTTGTTCGAGAAGAACGACACTGTCAAACGATTTCGGGTTAATTTAGAAGGATTAGAAGTCGTCGTTTGAATCTCATTGCGGTCTCTGGAGCTTTCAGACTGTTTACCGAGCCTGCGGCAACGAAAGATACAATTTAAGTACTTGAGAAGTTGCAAAGATAAATCGTTCGTATTTGCAGTGTGTACATTTTTTTATCACACATAGATAGCCTCAAATGTAAATTGGTTTACTATGTTTTAAAATAAAAAATAAATTACAATGCTATTTTTCTTACACCATTTAAATATTCATGCAATAAAAATATAGCAAGTAATTCATAAAATATATGATTCTAATGTAATCATAGAGATTTTTGCTACAAAGACAGTAACATTTTGGATACAATACAATGATCAGATATACTGATTTTCATTACCTAATATTTAAAAAAAAGTAGTTAAATGTTTTGCTAAAGTTAATGCGAATTTGTGCGAATGTTTGTTTCTGCATTGTTTAGTTTCTAGGGATAACAATTAAAGTTCGAAAATAATTGAAAGATAGCATTTTTTTGTTTGTATATACACATACATATGTACATATAATACATAGTTGAGTGAGTCATTCCATACGCTTCCTTCGCTTAGTTATTTAAACCGAAAGTAAGTAAATCACAGACACAGATTTTATACATTTTCTTTATATTATTTTATTAATAAAAAAAACATTTGATTTATTAGTGTTTTATTATGTATATATTTTTTTAACGAACATGCCATGTGTCATATTCAGCTTGATATGTATGACATGGAATATATTCGATGAAAAAAATCAGCAAAAATATATCCATTTGACGCTTGCACAAACAAAAGCGGCTGCATGTTCCAACCCATCTGTTTGCGAGATAAAATTTGCGTATCGAAGTGCGAGCGAGACACAAAAGCTCGATCGGTCAACGACACGTGGGCGATACTTTCAGCGCGAGCAAGACGGCGATATGACGACAGAGAGCTTTCGCCGTTGTTGAAAAGCGATCGATATAGCCAGAGCTCGGCCTGAGACTTCATAAGATTTTCCATTAAAAGCCTTATTTGTCGACAACAAAAACACTAAATGGCGCGACATCGGGCTGCGCGAGACACCGTCGTAAAATACGATGCAAAAAATTAAAATTCTAGAATGTCTAGTACGTACACTTTTATTAAATTTCTAAAAAAAAAAATAATAAATCTCAGTCTTACAAAATAAACGTATTAAATACATTTTATGGAAAATGTATTATTATATGAAAAATGTTATTATGACTGACGTTAAAGATGACCAACCCAAATTTATTTTAATAATGTACAGGCATGTCAAACACGCAGCCCGAAAGGATCATGCAGACCACCAAAACGAAGGGTGCGACCCGTCGAAACTTTTTGAATATTTAATATCTTTTAGATAATAATTTTCAGAGAAATAGTTAGAAGATTATAGTTTATTTGAAAAAAAACATCTCATTTTGTGTGTCATATAAAATACGAGTTCACTAAATAGGTCTCGACACTATTATTAAAACCCTTTCAATCATCATTGTTATAGTCAAATACAATTTTATAGATAAATTTAAGAAATACATGATAGGCCTTTCTTAAAATAGCATAAGGTATCCTCTCCATAAAATGCTTTATAAATATTTTATTAATATCTCCTATTGATTTAATAAAATATAACAATAGTTATTTCATGTGTAAATTGTATTATAAATGAATTATATTTTCTGAATGTATCTATTCTTGTTTATATAACTTCTTTATTATTTATAGTCTATGCCGAAAGATGCTGATTATATAGAAATCTGATACGACTATACATAAAAGTATCTTTTGTTGTGTAGACATTACTGGACTTAATATTATATTGTCCTGAGCAATACAAAGCTTTTTGTTAACTATGTACTATGCAATTATTCTTTTGAGCCTGACTTTCATCTGACCCTTCAATATAAAAAAAATGTATACATACCGCTAGCCTTTCATAAAAATTGTTTTAGCAGCGAATTATGAATAGTATTTACTTTACTCAGATAAGTATAGTAAATATTGAAAAGAATATATAAATATATATTGCGGTGGGTCAGTATTAATGATATTCATTTATTGTCCATTTGCTGGGGACGCGTCATTTGTGTCTGTGTTAATGTAATTGTGTAATTGTGTGACAATTGGGTAGGTGACATTTATATTTAAAAAAACTTACTAGGAGATCTTGATCGTATTATTTTATTTTACGAATCGTATCTATAAACTCGAACGAGTTTTTACATAAGAAGCCATTTTTCTGTCAGAGGTTGGAGACCCTTTGCTTTGAGTGGGTGCATCATCAGCACTAACAATTGGCCTTAATGTTAACCCTGTTTTATGTAATTTAGAGACTAAAAATTTGGGGTCTTTGAGAAGTCGAGAAAACAAAAAATCTAATTGAAAAATCACATATGACAAGACTTTTAAAAAAACAACTTGCACCACGAATTTACTCTTTGCGGACCCAACGTTTTTACGGTCAATTGTTGTGCTTTTGCTGCACACATTCAAGAGCTAGCTAAATATTAGGCAAATGGTCTCCAACCACTGACAGAAAAAAATGGCTTCTTATGTAAAAAAAACTCGTTCGAGTTCGAATAGATAAGATACGTAAAATAAAATTAGATGATCAAGATCTCCTGGTAAGTTTTATTGTTACCTTGATGTTTATATGTACTACATTTATTTTTTATTAAATGTAATCTAAGAAAAAAAAAAAAATATTGTTTGTTACTTTAACAATATAACAATACAAATCGGTGAACACAGAAATTTCTATATTTTTAGCACTAAATATTTTTTTAAAAAGTAATTGCAAAAACAATTCTGCTAAATTTCAGCAGAAGTCTTGACCTTTACAGAACAAACTTTCATCAGAAACTTAAACACACATTTCAAGCAAAAGTGTACTGCAACTGAAGCTTAATAATTTCGGAAATAATACACAGATTCTAAAAAAGCAGGAGTGCTCCCAAATAGGTAAGAAAAAACCCACTTTTTTTAGTCTTCTATTTTAATCCGAATATCTAACGTATATAAAGTAATAAAAAAAAGCATTTCAGTCACAATCGACGTAATCCATACATGGGATTAATTTACATAAGATTAAATTACGAACGCTCGATTAATCACTCCTGCGGCAACATTAAACGTCGAGTGTCATAATGAAATTAATCGAATCGGCGTTCAGTAATCCTAGGGGTGGCTTTTCCAGACCTTCTCGAGAGAGGTCCTAAATTTTCCCAGGGCAGCTTAGATAGCGAAGAGTGGGTAATTTGACAGTCCAAATACATATATTTACAGTTGTAGCACGTAATCTCCACGTGTTCCTCTGGGATACTGGAGGCTGTGTGTTGTCATCTTGTGCAACGTGTCGTGTTAAAAAGGGTGCGAATGTACCTCGGGATCGGCACCTTTTTATCAACCACATTGACTGTTTTGCTTTTGGGTCACGGAACCGACATAAATAAAACAAATTTGCATATCGGACCCACAGACGGAACTGCGCGATCGACATCTGTGTTTTTGATATGTGATATATGATGTACTACCCCTTCATATATAATACTATATAACTGGGAAACCAATGTACATGCAGCTACGTATTTTTTTATTTGTTTGTATATGTATGTAGGTACATACATATTTCTAAAACATGTTATATATTGTACAATAAAAATACACACACATGTAGAGCAATATTATAATGTAAACATTACAAAAATAATTTGGCATCATATGTAAATCAATATCAAACATGACAAAGTTGTAAATGTTTATAAGTTAAAGCTTTCCAGAAGAAGCTTCATGTCTTAAAATGTTCAAGACATAAAAAAAATGTTTTTTCTTTAATTTTTAATTGGCTGAGCATGCTTTTTTAATAAAGAATAAGTTAAAGTTTACTGTTTTATACGATATCTAAAAAGTTAACGATTATTAATACGTAAAATTATTTTGATACGCAAATGTTAGATGTTTTTGCAACGAATAATTTTTAATTGAACTGTTTTCTATCTTATAGATTTGATATTTAATCCTTTGTATTACTTATTTGAATTTATAAAATTAAAAATGTAATTAAAAGATATTAGTATCTAATTATAAAATATATGTTCATGGCAGCAGTACTATTTTATTAATACCAATAGTTCAATTAAGCAAAATTCTTAAAACTAAATATAATTATGTGATGAGTAGGAGTATGTAGTTAGTATTATGTGTAATGTGTACTGTTTATTTTAAAAACCTGAACTATAAATGACATAAAAAGCTTGTGATAATTTTAAATTAATGAAAAATATTACTTTTGAAATTATCTGTGAATAATAAATTATATTATAAACGTATGTAACTAATGTATATAATTACTACGTACACTTCATTAATATTTTCTAATGGTACACATTTATAATAACTAGCTGTCGGTACCTCACTATCGTGAGGTACCGATAGCTAGCGAGTGTGCGAATACCGGACCCTCAACTTTTTGGGTTTTAAATATAATTTTTGCTTCGTTCTGATTTTTTAAAATATTTTTTAAAATTGAATGGTTCAAATTGGACATTACTATTTAGGATTTTCAATGATAGACAAAATAGTTCAATCTATAAAAAAGTACTTAACATTTTCAATTCATTTGAAAATAGGTTTACAACTTGACTAAATATTTCCAGAAGAAAACATTTTATATTATTTATTAGATTTACAACTTTAGATTTTATCGTTATATTGAAACTTAGATATTTAATGATAAATCTAAATATTGTATATCATTTATGAATAGGTTTAAAACTTGGCTAAATAATAAATTAAAAATTTTACTATGAAATTTCAATACAGCGAAGCTCACGGAACCAATGAATAAATTTTGGTATACTGAAAATTCGTTATATTGAACGTAAGGAAGATGATATATTTTATTTTTAATTATCACATTACTACAACATCGAAATAACCTCTTATAAGGTTGACAGATAGTTTTTTGCCCATTTTTAAGGATACTGTATGAAACAATAAAATTTGTGAAAAAAATGTTTTATAAAAAAAGTTTGAGAGTCTGCGAAACACCTGTAATGTCGCTTTTGAACACATCTGTCACACACCACGTCAAGAACGAACTGAATTTGGAGAAATATTGTGTAAAGTTGCAACGTCATTCTTAAATTCGGATCAAAATATTTCGTTATACTGAGATCAGTCTTCGTTATAATGAAAACATTTTGTATGCAAGTTTTTCGGGGACAAATTAAAGATTCGTTATACTGGGAATTTTGTTATTTCGGTATTCGTTACAAAGAGATTTCGTTGTAATATTTTTTAAAATAGGTTTGTAACTTTACTAAATATTATTAAAACAAAAAATATCAAAATGTTTTCAACATAAAAAATAATATTAAAACGTAACATTTTGTATCATTTAAAAGTAGGTTTACAGTTAAATAAATAATAATAATAATAAATAGCATCGGTTACACATCCGCTCAAAAATATTACTGATATGAAAAAATATTTTGTTACACCTTACTAACGCTACAACACAATCGATCATATATAGTTAGTGCAATGTGAGTGATTATAAGTCATTGATTGTGTTTTAGCGTATTTTATGTGTTTGAGTGCCAGTTTTAACGCTGCATAACACAATTATATCATAAATTTAAATTTTCATAATAAAAAAGTTTTTTGGTGACATCATAAGTTACTTTATAATTTAAAAAAATATTTCTATGTTTTATGTGTAAATATAAAAGTCAGTTTTTAATTACATTTACTAATGAGAAAGAAACAATAAACTAAAGATATCAAGCACCTAATCTGTTACTTTAGACCAAAATAGCGTTTTAAAAATATTAATAATTTTGAAACCTTTGTCTTTTTTGATTAAAAAATATTTTGATTTACATCTTTTTTAAAGTAAATGTTTTTCTGCGCAGCATTATATATTTTAATAATTAATGAGTGTAAAAAGTTTTCACTATATTTAAAATTAATAATAAACTAATGATATTTAAAATCTATAATAAATTAATATTATTTAAAATCCATAATAAAATAAAAAATATTTTTAATGTTGAAAAAAATATTTTGAATAAATCTTGAAATTTTATTCTGAAACTTTTAATTTAAAAAATATTTAAATTAGTGTTATACATTTTTGTGTAGTTTACTTTCAAAGGCGTCAGTAAGAGGGATTTTTGCAATACTGTGCGCTTAGTAGTTGGTTGGTAATGAATAGTACTTATTTTGAAACTTTGCCCCTTTTTGTTTAAAATATTTTTTAAAGCAAAGTTTTAAAAATTCTCTAAAAACTAAAACTTTAAATTGCCAACGTTCGCCAAAATTTAGGTACATATTTTTTCTGTATAGAGAAGCTAATACATATCCACATTACTTATATTATATTTTAAATCTATAAACTAAAAAAATATTTTAAAAAACATTTTTTTTTGTATTTGATGATTTTTATACATATTTTAATAAATTTTATACAATTTAAATCGTTAAAATAAATTTCGCTCGTTAAAATCAATTTCGCTCGTTAAAATCAATTTAGTTCGTTCTCAAGCGCGGGACTTCCCAAATTTGCTTTGACAGTTCTTCTGTCAGATCTGGCAAGAAATATGTTATAATCGCGGGATTTTTGTTACAAAGTGACAATTGAAGATGATTCAAGTGATGCAGCATTTGAAATTATAGACAAAACTATAAACTGCGGTTGTGCCAGTAAGTGTTTAGTTATAAATGAATAATATAACACGGTTATTCTAACAAAATTACTATTGACTTTCCAGGATCTAATATTAAAAGACAAACAGCGGTGATTTGGCAATTAAAGGTATACATACCGAAGTTAATTAAACATATTACAATGCTAGTAATAATAAAAAATATATGACATATTGTGACAATTTTGTAGAAGATGAAAAGATGCCAATCTACGTGTTTAATCCTCTACAGTTTATCCATCAATTGTGTTCTTTGGTTGTCGTTTAAATTTAATTTATGGATTATATTAGTAGTAATAATGTGTTCAATGTTTACTCTTGATAGGAGTCTTATTGTTTTTTAATTATTTTTCAGAAGCAATGATGGAACAATTTGATGACCTATATGGCTACAACGTAGAATTGGTATATATAAACAAAGAGTTAATCTTCTCATGTTGAAGTCACTGTCAGCAAGTATTATCTTTTTATAAAGAACATACTACATAAGTTTGATGTAACTGAATATCTTAAATTTGGCTATTCAGAAAGAGGAATGATGGCACAGAACAAAAATTGTACCTATTTTGCCACATCGGAATTAAAAATAACCCACTCTTAGATATTTTGGCTATCGATTATTCCAGGTATGCAATCACATATTTATAATCATTGTAAAATGTCGTTTATTAGATAACATCCAAGAAACTACACATTTATAAGCTGTCCGACAGCGCCGATTTGATCGACATTAACTTTCAATCCTCACATACTAAGGATATATTACACGTTCATGTTTAAAACATAACTGGTTAATTTAAAATTCTTAAAATCTAACGTATATATGTATTAAATCGGAAAGCAATGATAATGTTCATGTAATATAAAAGTAAAACTCACTTTTCGGCCTCGGAGCCCGGCGACGGGATTTCAAAATTTGAAGATTTCGTTACAAAGATTGTTTTATGATTGTTTATCTAATTTAATCAATGTATTCTTCTTATCCTCAACACATTATGTTAATATTTAATTTTCATAGTTATAACACACCTAGTTAATTTGCAATCTGATTATTTATAAAAGCAAAAACTCACTTTTAGGCCTCGGAGCCCGTCGCCGGGAATTCAAAATTTGAAAATTTCATTTCGAAGATTATTTTATGATTGTTTATCTAGTTTAATCAATGTATTCTTCTAATCCTCAACACATTATGTATATATTTCATTTTTATTCAGTCAAATGACGAATTAATGAAAATTATTGTCGCGTAGCAAAATTTTATTATTAAATAATAATTATTTAAAAGTGTTGTCACGGTACTATCTATTTGAATTTGAATGCTTATTTTTCATTGGTCGACGCTATTTGAATATTTGAATGCTTATTTTTGATTGGTCGAAACAACAGAACGCATTACCGGCGGCTCGAAAATCAATCGGAACAAATTCAATTTTAATTTTTATTATTATTTATTAATATAATTAAATATATTTCCTTTGTTTACGTGTATTGTTACACACCGTTAATACAAAGCGATACGATTTACAGAGTAGATAATTGAACGGAGAATGTTTCGTTTAAAGTTATGCGCGTCCGGAAGCGACGGCGGAAGCGGATTAGAACAATTATATATAAGATTGTTTTTATAAATCATTTATTAAATAAATTATTACTTTAAATAGGTGTCATTAACAAATTTATATCTAAATCAAAATAAAATCAAAATATGATTAAAATAACGCTAGTATTATAAAGTTGTTTTATTCAAAGATAAAAACAGATAAAAACCAAACGTTTTAAATGCTTCAAAAATACTAATTAATTCAGTTTACGAACATTATTACTTTAAGAAACGTGCAAATTAAAATAAAATGATGGAAAGTTAATTTGTTCCAAAATCCAAAAATATTCATACAAAAAACCTACATGTATATTTTTTATTATTTACATGTATGATAAAATTATTGAATTTATTAATTGTTTATATCAAAATAACTGCTGTCTATCACTTTACTGTGCGCAATTTTCGTTTGCGTAATAATCATGGAACCGTATTTATATATGTATTTGTGTAGATATATACATACATACATATAATATTATTTTGCATAATAATATATCTTTAAAGTGAAAAGCTAAAAATATATCACAAATGTCACAAATATCTCTTGTCATTTTGCCAAAACTTTTATATTTGAAATTGCATATGAAAATGTGTTTTATATTTATATACGAATATAAATTGAATTAAAATACTAATTTAAAAGGTACTACCTTTAACGATTAGATTGACCTCCGTGGGTAGAAATTCACAGATGATTATAATCTGATGAGGAAAACCTTAGGATAATTATGATAAGAGTAAATTGTTGTTAATTAATTTATCGGGGAAATGTATATTATTTATAAGAGCAAATAGCGATTGATTTATATTTTCCCTGTCATATTCATGACAATTTTAATTTATGTTCATATATATGTATATAGATGAGTTATAATAGAAATTTATAATAATCCAAATACAATGAGTATTGATTTATGTGTCCACTCGGTATATTTAGTGTTTTATACGTGCATACAAAATGTCATTGGCTTCGAGCAGTCTAGACGCTGTGGGTGTTAAAGAAGGAGGCATTGTCAGAGGAGAATCACGAGTTTAATTTTAGGCAAATTTAAGCACATTTGAGTTAAACATATTCAATGTTTTGATACTATTTTGAAAACATATAATTGCTTATTAATATTTGCCACACGCCACACAACTTCAAAGAGGATTAATTAATTAATTTTAAAACACACGCAAATCTGATTAGTGGTACTTCATATGTCCATATTTTATTGACTAACTTGGGAGGGCCTCAATTCGTCAACCGTATATAATATGCGATACAAACACGTATTGGATTATGTGCACCTACATATGTATATTATGGTTAATGAACTTTTCTGCGAAAAGAAAGTCACAAGTAAAGCTCGAGCTTTATGGTTGATTAAGACGCTACAGGACCGAAAGCACTCACAATCCAGTCGACCCTGAACTATAAACAAACCGGAAAAGGAAATACAAAACTAAAGGGTCCTCATTTAGTATCGTAATGGCGAATAGTCGAACGTGCACACGTTATGGGGTACACGTTATAGGCGTGTCGTAAAATATACAACATACACAGTGTTCATAAAGTTAGCATGTATTTCATAAAAATACATATACATAGATAACTTTAAATCGGACGATCTTAATCGCTCTGACCCTTGTTGGTTAGATATTCACTAACAATATAATCTCTCAAAAGCTTTATGAGAGAAATAAAATTATATTAATAATTAACTTTTCCACACAATATTTTCATGTGGAAATGTACGTAGTATGTCATATCATATGTTTTGACTGTATTTTGAATATATGACATATGTTTAAAATCTTTCTTTGAAGTATTCAGTGTTATTGGATGTTTCAATATGCACAAAAAATACTCACAAATAATAAAATAATACAATTTTAAATCCTAACAAATAAAATATACTATATAGCTCTATTGTCAGTAACAGTTAAATTATTCTACATTGATATTTTTGATCAAGATATTTAGAGAATTGTCTATAATTAGTATTTTATGATTCGCATTACTAAAAAAATATGCTCTACACATCACAAGGATTAAATATTAGTACACTGTTGATTATTTTGCTTCGATTTTTATTTTACGCTAGCGATTAAAAAAAAAATTATCTCTACAAGCATTAATAAATCCCTAACCGTTTATTAATGCAAAAAATATTTTCTTTATTACAATGTACATAATTATAAAATAAATTATAATGATTCAGGTAAAGGGTGAATTAAAATTAAGCTATATTTATGACTGTTTGTTTCTATTGTATATGATTGGAACATATATGTTTATATTATGACGAATTGGAGTAATCCGTCAGATTCTAAATAAATATATTATTTTATTAATGTTATGAAACAGTATACAGGAAATAATTAAACATTCTGTATGTGATACATTAAAGTTCATAGTGCGTTGAGCTTTATTACGTTTAACCTCGTTGTTATATAGACAATCATTATGCTATCGCTTTTACCATTAATGACGACATTAATGGAACAAAATTCCGCGTTGCTTACGCAGAAGATGATTAATGTAGGGCGAAGTTTAGTTAAGAACTCCAAATTACTTACGTGTGCTTTGAAAATGTGTGGGTGTAGAAATAGAAGGGAAGAGCGCGGTGAAAGTGAAGCGTAAATTAATATCTAGAAAATTGTGATTCTCTTTAATCATATATTTATAAGATAAAATTGTTCTATCAACGTATTTTATTTATTTAAATTAAAATATGCTCAGCGTTTATTAATACAATTTAAAACTAATTATAAACCACTATTCATTCCTCCTAGTCATCATACGTAAATGGAAAATGGTAAACTAAATTTTATTATGCATGAATACACAATTTGAATTTGGGTTAGTTATCCTCTGATAATGTTTGATTAACCACATTGTTGAATTTTGCTGCGTTAAATAAAGTAAAAACATAATAATAACCAACTCAAATAAATTGCATATATATTGTGATTTAAAATATTCGTTTATAAATTTCAAATTATCTAAAATAAAGCTACAAAAATAGCATATAAAACACATTTTTACATAAGCCTTTAAATACAAACAATTAAAGGACATTGTCATTTTCATATTAGAAAGTACTATAAAAATATTTATCGTAACCACATTAACCCACTAATCTTGTGTATCAGAGACTACAATAAAAACAGCCCTAAATTTATATATATAAGCTTAAAATGACAAAGCACATATTACTTTAGAGGCTAAAGACACATATATTTGGTTAAATGTACTTAAATTAACACTTTATTATATTTGAATGCTTGTAAAATTAATTATATTATTAAAATAAACGTTTTATCTTAAAAAAATTGTAAATTGTTATCACGTAAAAAATATAGTTAAATAGAATAAAAATAACAGCTTTGTTTTTCATTATCTAACATTTAATATTACGTATGTGCATATTTAGATCTGAGTTATGAAAATACAAATTTTTATGTTTATTTTCTATGTCTAAAAAAACAATAATTTTCATGTATTTTTGGGACAATAAAAATTGTCTATTTGAACTATTTCATTCTATGCAAATAATAAGTTTTTTAATTTACACAGCAGAGTAAACGAGTGATTTATAGCTATATACAATATGCATCACATAAATATGGGTTGACGTTACTTTTGAGTTTCTTACTCAATCGGTGCTACCACAAGATTGGAGTATCAAAAACTAAAATTACATGACGATGGAATCAATAAAATTGCTCTTAGATTCATCAATTACATTAAGGTTTATTGTAATTATTGAAAAATAAATAATTAGGCATTATATAGTTTACATATGTTTACTATTAAAATACTCCTAGTACTATAGAATTATGTTAATAAGCTCTAAAGTATTTTTTATTTTCTAAAAATTCAATAAGAATTTGAAAAAAAATTTAAGCAGTACGTTAAATATTAAAAATATTATAATATATAAACAAGTTTATTATTTTTAAGTCGTGCTTCAATCACAGTATAAATTTATGAGCACTTGTCCGCCGAAACATGACTGAATAAATTGATTTTTCTACAGGTGGAATGTAAGGTGCGCGATAAAGTGTGAGTCTACTTCAAAGGGCAATATTTAAGCTTGGCACGAGCTTCGCCTCGCCTTCATATTCTATTGTGAACAAGGTGTCAGGCGAATAATCCGACTTCATTTCGAGCAGCTTACGTTTGTCACGTGAAATGAGTATGAATTTCGCTGCGGTATCTACCCCATCGGGGTCAAGGGGTTAGACTCCTATCTATAATACGGAACCGACGAGCCACGGCCACTTATCGATTTAGATATTTACTTAGAGAAGCTTACGCCCGAAAAAATTTGGGTTTGCTGCCTCTCTAGATATTGGGCTTTTTCCTTCAATACCTAAAAAAAGGGCAACGCCTGATATCTCTGAATATATGACTTTAATTTAGTTCAGTCTATAAGACTAGCCATATACATTAAAAATATAAAAATATTAATTATCCTGATTATATTACATTTATTTTTATTTTTGGCTTCGGTGTATAATGCTTATTTTTTCTATGGTTAAACACGAGCATCAAACGTAACGACCGAACGTGCCTCTCAGAAACGGCCATAATAATGCACGATTCTGCTATACCATAATCGTTTATATGTATGTATAATATTTAATATTATGTACGTGACAAAGTATTTTACCTACTTATACTATTTGTGTGTGTGTTTGTATAAACGCGAAAGTGTTCAAAGTAAACTTCAACGGCGCCAAGACGAAAAAAAGTATTTTTTGCTTTTGTTGTGGGAGTATATAGTTGTTTGAACTTGTTATGTTCAACACCTGTGCTCGAATTTGTTGTGAAAATCCGACGATACGTGATAAATATTATCTGCCCAGCTTCGAAGAAAAATATTTATTTTTGAGTGACACTATATCTACTAAATACGGATCAAATCCACATGAACCGAAAATTTCGATCGGAATAAATATAAATGAACACGTAAAAAGAATAGTAATTATTATCTAAGTAAGGGTTTAAACTAGTATTTCTTGTAGAAAACTATTTTGCTTTTTTGGTAACTTTAAATAGAGGTTAAAAGTATTTGAATGGCAAAAAATACTTACGATTTGAAATCATTGTTTTTTGTAATTTAAGAACTACGTTAATAATCAGAAAAAACCGCTTCGCGTGGGAATCAGCAGATTGCAAAAATGTATGGGGACCTTGTCTGTCGGCGAATTTAATAATCTAAATAGGTTTTGCATTTCTACTTTGCTCGAAATATTAGCAATGTTAAGTAGCAACAGCTGTTATTGCCAATTTTCTATAAGTCGTATTCATTCGAATTAGAGCAATCTTATTATTCAAGTCCATTATAACAAGTCATTATCCTATTGAAGTTCGTTCTCTTCAACGATTATCTAGTTTGCTAATTATTAATAATATATCATATCTACAATAATAAACTGAAATAATAAAAGTACATAATAAAATACTTTTAAAATATCAAATTTTTTGTGAAATGTAGTGTGTCGAACGACATTTTCAAAAAATCCACTTTAAATATAAAACAGAATATCTAATAATTTATCGTTGTAGTAAAACATGTTTGTGAGAGCTAGTAATAATTCATTTTGAGTAACTATTGAATTTTTGAGTGTGTCAATTATTAATCAAAAATTTAAAAAAGCATTTGTTGATGGAAATTTAATTAAAGGTTGCAATTTCTATTAGATTTTAAAAATAAAAAAAAATAATTTATTATCAAATTGGAGATTTATAACTTTCGAGAAATATAGTCACGAGACAAATGGAAAAATTAAGTGAAGATGTGTATATATGTGTGCCTTTTCATTACAATTTGTTGAATAAATTGATGTGATGGATACACAATTTATGATATTTATCCAGATAATATCCAAAGATTTTTTAGTGAAAGAATTTCTTAAAGTAATACATCTGTACGAAAAACGAAGTAAGATGATATATTTATATTTACAGTTTTTAATAAATTTATTTAAAAAAAAAATTCACGTTTTTAAATTGCTTTCTATTATGTCAAACTGTTTTACTGCTTTATTCCAGCAAGATGATAATTATGCAAAAAATTATCACACCACTGCCTTATCTACCAGCAAGCTTCATGTTCAAAGAGACTTAATACAAATAATGCTATAGAAAATAACTTGTTAATAGCAATTCTATATTAGGCAGTGCCCTTTAGAAAATGAAAAATGTTTGCTTAGCAGAAGTCGATTCTACACGAGGTTATAGAAAGACATAAAAATATGGTTATTGAAATTATAATTCTTGGTAGACTTAAGCTTAAAACTCAGTGATATGAATCTTGAAATACAAGGCAAAGATACAAAATATATTAGATATGATAAGCTCGCTAAAACCTGTACAACTTTTAATATTTGTCAAAGCAAAGTAGTTAAGCATTTCCCGTGCATTCAAAAATATTTGCGTACATATTCTAATATGACTCAATTTGACCCAAAGAAAATGATTCTTGAAATTAATGCAAAAATATTTCGGGCGAGATATAAAAAAATTGGAAAAATTACAAATATCACACATTTTTTTTCAGAAAGATATTAACATAGAAAAACTCAAGCAAAATATCTACAATATTTTAAACAAATCAAAATAAAATAGAATTAGAAATAATCAAAATAATAATATTTAAAATCCTAAGATTGTATTTGGAGATACATTTAAGATAAATATAAAATCTTGACAAATGCGGCACAAAAATCAGTCATGTTTTGACTCTCCGTATTTTTCAGAATCCACATTTTCTGATATGAATATTATATAATCGGATATACGAAGTTCTTTGAGTGATAAAAATCTTAACCAATGTTTACGATTGTCTCTTTCATCTTATCGCGATTTTGAAAATATTGCTAAATCTGGGCAGTGTCAATAATCTCATTGCTAATATTTTTTTTTATGTTTGTATTTTTTTTACTGAAATGTTCAATAAGAATTTTATATTTGTAATCGTTGTATAAAAAATTATTATTTTTTATATAAACCTGATTTCATGATTAGAAAATCTTATCAAGTTCTTCAAAACGTGTATAAACGTTTCTTATTTAAAAACCTCTCGGAAACAAACTGTTACTGAAAAGAGTAATTAGGAAGACACGACGGCGTAAATTATATTTAAACGCGTTGATCATTTGCAACAATTTGCTAATTTGCAAAACGCTAATTGTATTTTTTTGGTTAATTGTAATAAATATTATATTATTTAAATAAAATAAATATTTGCAAGGTATTTAAAAAAATATTAAATAAATCTATGTTTATTTTTTATGTGAAATAATATTAATTGGATAGTGTCTCATATATAAAACAATACATAATTAATTTATATATTAACCACTATGTGCGCTAAAAAAATATATTTAAAATTCAATCCTACTTTTCATATTATAATATTTTTTTATTATGAATGTAACTTAATACATTTTTATGAATAATATATTTCATGCCTGATAATATACAGGGTTATGACATTAATTTATCTTATACAAACTTTCCATTCTGTTTTTCTGAATTTTTGATGCTGGGCTGATTGAATTGACAATCTCGCGTGTTGTGATACATATTCAACGATTGCCACACCTTTGCGTATGTTTATTTTAATATTTTAAAACATAATGCTTAGAAATTTGCACCTGTACTTCACTGACGTTAAAAGCTTAGTCGTAATTTATGTCATAATTAAAAATGTTCATAGCAAACTTTCGTTAATCCAAACTAAGTTAGCTATGCAAATATGGCCCAGGTGAAAAAAATATTGTATTAAATTTAGATTACAGGACCCAACGGCTGTCAAGTTATATAAGCTTATAAGTTGTTCGGCCGCATCGCTACATTTTCGAAGTCGACAGTCCTCGTGGGGTTAGTTTATCCCTTTCTGTCACTTTAACTCTGAAATATTATGGCATTGCGAGTGTATCGACGCAAAGTAACTTTGCAACGATGTCGCCGCCGTGTTAGCAAGCCTTCAATCGCACGTGTGCAGAATTACCTCAATTTTCTTACCTTATTATGCATGGAGAAGTTTGTATGTATTAAATTAATTTGATGCAAAGAAATTGCTCCGGTGAATAATATCACGCACGTGCGTGATATTGTAATACGTGTAACGTAATCTGTATCATTCAAACGCTAATGTCTGGTGTTAAGTAAAACATATGAGAAAGAAAAAATTAAATAAGTAATTAATTACAGGGTAAAAAAACATATGACAAATTAAAGGTATAATTTAATAAGTAAAAGCTTTTTGTATATATTCTTTGCAATTAAGTTAACTAAACTCTTGAACATAGAATTTAATTTCGTTGAATTAACGATTAATTGACGTATTACGCATTATTTAATCTATTTATTTTAGGCACTTCAATATCTGAGTAGCTATCTGAATAATATAGTTTATAAATTGCTAAAGTGTTTCATTTGCGAGATTTTAGTAAGACAGACAAGCTAACAAGGACATAGGTCGTAAATTATTTAGTACATATATAGTACAAAAGTAGAGCTACACATAATGAATATGTGAGTTTAATGGCATATCACCGTTAACAGCTGTTATTTTGTAACTTTGAATTCTAATTATTATTAAATTAGAACGCAAAATTTAAATTATAATTTTATGAATATATTAGAAAGAGAACGAAGGCTGCTCATTTTAATGATAATCTAAGCCTTTTTAGATAGGTTTTCAATTGAACCTTCCTTACCACTAAAGATTTATGCTATACATAAAATCCTTATTTTTTGATCGATTGCTAATAGTCAGAATTTTTTATTATATATGGCATTAAGTTAGCCACTTATTTCACGCTTGATTAAAACGTTACTTATTGGACGCGCAGAATAAAATTTCAGTGACGCATTATCGTCATCGTCGGGAAATTTTTCGTTCAATAATCGAATACTTTTTCTTTTGAACCGGCCGAACGACAAAAAAGGTTTCTCGGAATAGATAAAATACAACGGCGTTCGGTTACATAACGAGACGCGGTTCAAAATGAAAACGAGAAACAAAATTACATTCGAAATATTATAATTTATTCCGCAAGAGCGGAAAACGTAATGAAAGCTGAGTCGGTCTGGAATAAAAACGTACACGTTTTGAAGAAAAATCTTTGCTTTTTTTGTACGTCTGACAAATGGGATATGACAGATGCAATTCGAAGCCGGATGTGAATTTTACGCTTGTACGGATACGCAAAACTATTTCGTATTCTTAGCAGACAACATTGGTGAATTGATTTTTGAGTTTGAAGGAATGTCTAGAACATGGAGAGACACTTTTCACAGTTAAATAACTGGTTACTATTACCATATGTATTGAAAACAGCGCGGAGTCGTACAACTATAAATAATGATGAAAAATGATACTTGTTTGCGAATTTATTATTTAATTTAGTATATTAACATACATATTTATTAATTAAAACTTAGTGACAACATGGTAAATATAGTCAACAACTACTTAGTATTTATGCAACAGTACAGTAACATCAAAGAAATTTATTTTAATAATTATAAACTATTATTACAGCTAATAATCAATCAAACCCATTAAACAGCTCGTTTTATATAATTTAAATTATTCAATAACCGATCTATATTATAAATAAATTGAAATGATCACCAATTCATGAAAAACACCAGGGATCATAGGGGATTCGAACCTAGATCTTTCAGGTATTAGTCACTGACAACAACTCTTACGAAAATTGCAGATAAGGAGTACAATAATTTGTGAGTGTTAAATAAAAAAGATCACATTAGTTATCACGACAAAAAATATTTAAATAAATTAATTTTAACACATATTGTACATTGATTATGATGTAACACATATTGTACATTGATTATATTAATACCAAGTTTTATGGTATATCATACATTTAAATAATTAATTGATAGGGTTGAAAACTATTTACCAAGATATTTTTTTGGTATTGTAGTGATCACATTACTTTATGGAAGGTGTTTTTGTATTTTAAGTAATCGAAATATTTTTTTTTGTGTTTCAAATGATAAAATTTGTATGCCAAAATATATGACATTTTAGATCTATTTAAATTATTATTAAGAATAAATTAAGTATGATGTAAATTTTAGTACAAACGCCTCGAGAACTATTTGTTGTCATTGATTATCCCAAATACTTGCACAGACAATTATTAAAAATAAGCATTTAGCTTTGTCAGTGATTTTATTTCTTCAGAAATAAGAATTTTACATTCACTTCTCAATTTTCTCGATAATACTTGAGAAATTTTAAAATAGTCAAATCCCAGTATAACGAAGCTCATGGGACCAAAAAGTTTTTTTGAATGTTGAATGTAAGCAAAATGATTTTTTTTAAATTTATTTTTAATTACCATATTTTTATACTACAGCATAAAAATAACCTCTTACAAGATTGACAGATCGTTTCTTGTCTATTTTTAAGGATACTGTAATGAATACAAAAAAATTCGTTAAAAAAATGTTACATAAAAAAAGTTTGAGGGTCGGCGAAACACCTTGAATGTCGCTTGTGAACACATACGGCACAAGCTAAGTCAAGGACAAACAGAATTCGAAGAAATATATATAGTTGTAACGTCATTCTTAAATTCGTTATATTAAGATCAGTCTTCGTTACAATGAAAACATTTTGTATCAAAAATTGAATATTCTTTATACTGGGAATTTCGGTATTCGTTACAAAGAGATTTCACTGTATATAAAAATATATGTATTATATAGAATGTGATTTTTAGTAACACAATATATTAAAGTAAATGTCTTTAAATACTTGACAGAAAACACGATGTTCGATGAAGAGAACAAATATCAATAAAATTATGATTTGTTATAGTGGACGCGAATAATCATATAAGAGCAAATCTATCTACTTTGATTGATTACAAAGAATCGAGTAACGAAGAAATTTCAAGCTCCCGCATATGTTTATGTTTATATATATACCCTAATTGTTAACAAAAAGAGATTAAAGTTCTTCAACAGAAAAACTTTATGGCGTACCTTTCTGGAAAGCTCTCAAACATTTTTGCAATCTGCCGAATCAAAGCGGTTTTTCTTATTATTAATAATATAGTTCTTAGACTATTAAACCAAAAATAAAGCCAATTAGAGTAGTAGAGAAAAACATTACCAATATTTTGCCTATTTAAATACTTCCGACCTCTATTAGAAGCATCCAAAAAATCATGCATATTTAAAAACATCTGATACGAATATATTTTTTAATGCAGCAGTATTGTAATACATTTAAAAATATTTGTATGAATTTATTTTTAATAATAAAGGCTCTCAAAATTCTCGATTTGGCATTTTTCTCTAGAAATTCTCGAGAAGAAACACTAAAAATAAACGAGGAATGAAGCCACAAGTAAAATAATACAATATAATTTGCATGACGAATGCATAATTATGATAATATTAATAATTGCAATATTATATACGTGTATACTTTTTAAACACACTTATTTATATTTTTAACAAATAAAACGTGTAGTTATTTTATAACTTAGCATCAATATTTATTTTAACAAAGTAAATATCTAAGGCATGTTTATATTTCATTTGAAAAAATTATTAATTATTTATTGTAAGTTTAAGTAAGAAAAAATGTTTTACAATGTAATTAGCATTTATTACATTAAATAAACTATTTATTAATTTACAAAGATTATTAGGTCATTATTTATTTATTTGGAAAAAAATAAACTGAAATATTCTCGTTCAAACTATTTCCGCTGATATTTCCCACAAGAGTGCTAAACTTATCGTCTTATCGTCCTTACGGCATTAAGAAAATAAACTTACAACATTTGGTGTCACTCTGCACTTCGTAGAGTCCCAGAGATGGTTTATATTATACACATATAATGTATTTAAGCTTAGGTCAGAGATTACGTAATATATTATTATGTTAAGGTTAATTAGAGATTAGGTAGCAAAATATGCTAAGACAGGCAAAATATATAACCGTAAAATAAACAAATAAATACAATATAAACCGGACAAAATTATTCAATAAAGGATAATCGTTCCTTTTTCAGTTGACAAAGCACGAACACTTATGGATTTTAGGACTAAACCCAACGAAAATGACCTTTGCCATTTATAATTTTGTTACGCGAATTAATCAATAGGTGTATGCGTATTGGATATATATTTTTTAAAATATTTTTATTCACATTCCACCTGTCTTAATTTGTAACATTAGCAGTAACATAAATTTCATATATCATGCATAAACATTTTTAAGTGTCTTTTATTTAGAAAAAAACCCAGTAAATTAGGAATATCATACATTCTGTTTATTTGAATGAAAGCTTGCAGTTTCATTTATTTATTCATTCATCCATTGCAAACAAATCGTTCGTATAGTTTGAGAAACCCACTTCGCGGTTTCCGGACAGGACCGTTTATCACAAGGCAGTCTGTGAAATGTTACAAGGAGTTTTAACAGTTGATATAGAATGTTTGACGTTGAAATGGTTAACCGCTATACGGAATATTTTGGAGAAAGGATTTTGGAAACATATGTACATTACGAAAAATAAATATACAATAAGAAAGTGCGTATTGTATATTAAATTACAAAATTTCGTACATTCTACAATATAACATGGATATGTTAACAACATTTTAAAAAGGATATTCCGTATAATTCATCGACTATTATAGCACTTTTTATTATGTTGTATATTCTAAGACTAAAATATTTTTGCAGATAGTTTTTATATAGTATTCCTATGTAATACATACGTATTAAATGTATTGTAATATTTTATTAAATTGGATCAAAGTGCTATTGTTCATTCTGTTTAATTGCATTTTTTTTAAAGTTATTTTGTACATTCCATAATGTCGAAAAACCGCGATTAATTTTTAATACAAGACTAGATTAACATTATAACAAATCAAAGGTCTTGCTGTCTAAAATACGTTAATTCGGATCAGTGAATAGGGTACATACAAATCCAGCAGAAAGTGGAAGAAAACAAATGACCACTGTCCGAGAAGACTGGGTGTTGCACCGCGAGTTCCTTAGAATCAGCTGAAAGACGTATTCAGACCTGACTGGTAAAATATATGTAAGCGGGGTTCATTAATTTCATCGCTAAAGGCGAGAGAAAGGTCAAACGTGTGAGAATCAAAAATTGTAAAGCTTTAGGAGCTTTTTCTTAGCTTCAAAGCATTTTTTAACTTGGAAAAAATAAAATGAGCACAACTCTAGGGCTGAATACTTGAAAATTATACAAAAGTCGTTTTGTAGACGAATCTAATTTTTAGATAAGTTTAACCAATACATATTGACGCTGCAGTAGGTAAACTTTTAATAATCTACATTTTTATCATTGGGTATTAATCAGTTTTTGGACAGCTGTAAGTTTGAGCGTTATAAACAAGCATATACAAGCATGAATATTATCGTTTGCTGTAAAATATATTCAACAGATCAAGTCGTACTAAATGTTTTTCTTCTTCTGGTCTTATGTTCAATTTTTTTTTTGGAAGGTATATCGATCGATTGCAATCGGTCGTAAGGTATTTTTTATGAGAAGTAAATTTTATTGGGGAATTTCCTAAATATTTTTAGTAAGTATATATGTTTAAGGTATCCATCGATCACTCAAATAAATTGTGTTGCAAACATTTGTGAACTGTTGTATAATAATCGTAGTTTCGATGAGTTATCAAATCTTATATAAAAATTTTGAGAATACGTTTTAAAGAATTTGATTATTGGTTTTTGTTGCAGGTCAGCCGCTTTTCTACTAATTTTGATATATTTATGTATAATCAAACCTGTTCATTTAGCTAAATAATCCAATGTATTCAGATGACTATTAAAATATATTAACCTTAAATTACCACACATTTAACTTTAAAGTACAGATACCCTAATTACAAGTAGATGTTTAAACTCAAAGGAGAAGAGTCAGCCAGTTTTATTGAACTCTGATTTAATATGTAATAGAACGAAATTGAAAATATCTTCTTAGGACAATTTGGAATGACGCAACCCTTACAAATTAGAATTTCAAAGGCCAAAGCGCTGCGGAATGAACGGCGGCATTCCATTCATAAGAATTTCATAAACCTTTGCCAAATAAGAGGCCGACCAGAAAGTCTTGCTCTCTTGGACATAAACTACATTAGCACTTTTCTTACAATGTCGTATTTTACGGCTACATCGTTTAGTTTCTCATACGCTTAATTGTCAAATGGGTTTGGTAAAAAAAATACTGGGGTTTGGTATGTATTTAAGTTTAGCAAGATATTTATTTGGATCGAGACAAAGAAGGAAAAACCGAATAAAATATAATAGGCAATTTTTCAGACGGCATTTCTGCTCTAGATAATAATAACGGAATTGATTATAACGTCTTCCTATTATTTTTTTCATTTCGACGTTTGATTTATTGAGGCGTGTCAACTGCTAGCTGACTAGTGCAAACAATACAAGATTTATCACTGATGTATATTATAACATAAATACAACACAATATAATACACGATAGCGTCTGTATGATGATTAATATGATAGCACCGTCCAAAAATATTATTGAAATAATATTATATTACAAAAACGTTAGGTAAATATTAATGAAAACACTACAGTTGTTTGGTATAAAACACTGCAAATTTATAAAAGCCTTTACTATTTATATATGTATGTACACATACATACATAAAACACGCAACAAAGCACCAAAACCACACGCATCACAATCGATTAAATTTTAAACCAGTACACGAACAGAAAGCGATAACACCAACAAGATATACAATGTATTTTATAAAGTCCATAAATTATTACGTTTGGCGCGAGCCGAGTGTTTCCATTAACTCAGGAAATTACTTCTGAACTTAAAACATACTTTAGAACAACAGTTCTAGTGAACTTACGGTCGAGCTTGAACTTCTTACATTCCCTCGATAATTGTTGCCTTTTGTGACGAAAAATCTAATATAAGTACGAACCTGATTTCTGTTTAAAAAAATGTAGAAGAGTGAAAAGGGTTAAATATGTTTGAATTCAAAGACAAAGCCTTAACGATTTTCGACCCTTTACGAACTAGCATGAATGTCTACCTAAAGTTACAAGCAAAGGGCGTGTACACTATACATGCAAATTTAAACGCACAAACAAATCGCAAGAGCTCCTTAATAATGATGATCTAAAATATATTAAAATATTATTATTAGGGCGCGAATTATCTAGTAAAGGGCAATTATGACGGCTAAAATCAATAACATTGATTATTCACACAAAGATGGGATCAAGTGAATGGATTGAGATGTATAAATACGTGATTTAAAAGATATCTGTATTGTTATATTCGATTGAAAATAGTCTCACATATCATATCCGAATCAATCATTTTAAATGGTTTCGCAGGCAGCGATCGCATTTTAGCTGCACAAGTGCTAAGGGTACATTTTTATGAAAAATTCTAAGAAAATCTGCCGGTAAACGTGAGTAATTTATTGTATGGAGAATTTACTGTGGGGTCGAACGATATAAAAAAGGAATAAAAATGGCCTTTGAAGGTGGGCTAAAAAATGCTTTTGTGCCAAAACGAATCAATTATGCGGCCTATATAATTATACGCATACATTTTGGCTCGGTCGTGCTTAAGTTTATGGTATGTAGAGGTAGCGTTCCGAATTTATAATCCGGTTATTTGCTAAGAGGGATCTTAGACCCTTTAGTATCGGCAATTAACAGACTCGAATCGGGAAAGTCATTTAATAAATAATTAGGGTTCAGAGCCATTTTTTGTGCCCGGGAACTCGAAAAGCTATTTTGGAGATTTGTAATAGTATATTTTATGTAGGTCGTCAAAAAGTTCTAATAATCCGCTATTAAATTTTCGGTATTTTACCAACGTATTAAAAAAAAAATATTAAAATTTTTGATCAACTGGACTATGAAATCAACTTAGCGAATTTATTTCAATTTTTTATTTGTTAATACTAGATATAGTTTAAGAGAAATGTTAGGATTTGAAAGAGAAACCAAAAAGCCTAATTGAAAAGGTAAACAGCCATCAAGCAACAAGATGTTTCAAATAAATGTACTCAATATATTAGATGTGTAAAATAAAATAAATATAATTAAAAAGTATTAGCTTAATATGAAAAATAAGCTAATCCAATTTATATGTAAAATTATTTTCTATATTTTTTGTATTAAGTTGTTTTAATGAAATCTCATCTGAACCATGGATTTTATTATTTAAATCTATTAATTTTTTAAATTTCTACCTAAAAATATTTTTTAATTTTAAAATAAATTAAAAGACATGGTGTACATTTTTTTTCATTTTAAATGGTCAATCTTACACTCGTGTTATTCCTAACTAATTTTATAATAATAAACTAAATTTACTTCTAATCCAAACATTTTTAATTTAATAAGAACAACACAATATTTTAATAGCATTATGATATATATTGATATTGTTGCTGTAGTAAAACTGCTAATATTTATTTGCTGACATTTATACTTTTTATGGTATTATTTTTTACGACAATATTTGACGAAAGCATTTTTTTGCTCAAATTATATCTGATAAGTTTTATTCATTAAATATGAATACAAAGAATCTAATATTTCTTTTTTTTTATATTAATAATTACAATACTAAGCAATTCTTTTTATAATGTCAAAGTAAAGCCTTAAAATTGTTTTTTATATGAATCTATCATGTACAATTTTAAAGCATTGAACAATAATAAAAATGCTGTTCATATTATTAAAAAAAAAATAACTTGAAGATATGATGCAATGATTTTAATAATTAAACTGTAATATATTTATATATTATAATTATGCTGAAACTTTATCTATAATTTTATTTATATGACTACCTTTACTACATTCCCATTTCCATATACTCACTCTTCAGTATACAATAATTTAAGATCTTATCACTTTGATGTCTTAGATAAGTCTAAACATCTAATTAACGAGCGGATGCGTACAATATTACAAATTGTGTACAAGGGCAATTGCTAGGAATATATGTATAGTAATATATACATATATATAATAGTCGAGTGTATACCTGCAATATGACGACCTAATTCTATAACATTACAGTTGCCTGAAAATTAATAACGCAAGTATATAAGTGGGGTATAATAAGCCGGATGTTTGAATAACCAATTATAGTTTTTTATAGGTATTGTTAAAATGGATTTATCAGTCATATACTTTGCTAATATTCGATTATACATAGTAAATAAATTGTTACTAATATGTTTATATATAATGATATAAAATTTTGTCTAATAATGTCATTTACAATATAATATAAAAATAAAATAATTTCGGAATGAGAATAACTTGGTTTACGAGTGTTTCGCAATACGAGCAAATTATTTAAATCAATTTTGAATCGATTTAAATAATTTGCAATATAAGTAAAACGTATTGCGTCACTTTTTTCTCAACTGTGCGAATGATTTTTCTCGACAGTTGATGATTTTTCTTGCAGTGAAGATATACTTTTTGAAAAATAATTTTCCACTTAGACTTATTAGTTATAGATAATGCTTCTGCTCATACTTCGAACCTTAAAAACGACTTACTGAAGAAATTCGAGTTCAATAAAATCATTTTTTTATCTCAATCCTACTCGTTTAATACACAGATTAAAAAAGCTGTCTATCAAATCACTATTTCAGCGATACTTTGTCCACCGAATAACTAATATGTATATCTGTATCACAAGCAACAACACAAGGCTTCAAATGATATCTCGTCTAAAGAAGAAGAGAAGTCTGAGAAATCTCTGTCTTCAAATGAGATTAGATATATCTGTAAAATGTGGAAAACAGTGCAAAACTTTTATGGAAAAGAACGACCTGAGTATGTCTGTAGCAGTGTGAGCCATTAATCTATTCAATGACAATACAATGTCACATTCTTAAAGGCTAAAGCCGGTGTCACTGTTCATAGTTTAACTTACACGAGAAGAAAAATATGTCATTGAGCTTTCAGTGATAGACAATAGTGATAACGATACAACTAATTAATAAATTAAATTATTTTGTAATAAATTTACATATTAAAATATAGAGGTCCTATTTATTGTATTATATATTTACATATAATATATATTAATGGAATATTTGCAATCTGAAAACTACTATTTCTAAGAAGGAGCTTTTGAAATATAAGCGCATTACCGCAATTTCATTATTGACATTAGTATTAAGATAAGTGAAAAGGGTTTCTAAATGGTGTCTAAAATCATGGACACGATTAAGTGAGCCGGTTATTTTAACCCCGAAACCGGTTCGCCTTTTTGAGCCACTTCAACAATTTTAAATATTCGTGCAATATATGGTAGATAGCTTGTGCTCCAACAGATATTAAACCCTCATGTGGGGCGCACTTTAATATTATATGCATTTCACAAGTGGGCAAAGTTCAAACATGAAGCCAAGAGAGAAGCTCAAAACAAGGGTGTGGTACGCCATGAGAAAATCCAACCATAATAATACACATACTAGCATAGTGCATACAGTATACGAGGAAGAGATATATGCCTACACGTTTTCTATATTTATGATAATGTGCGTGTTGGGGCACTTTTTCACCGAACGAAAGCGGCTTATGTTACGGAGAAATAACAATACCCCTATATAAGACATAAATAAATTGTTCCAAAATTCTTTAAAAGCATTTCGTGACTTTTGTATTACAGATATTTTTTTTGAGAAAATCCGGATTGATTCATTCAGATATTACAATTTTAATATAGTAATAAACTAATAAATACTTTTAAAAACCAAGTAAACTTCTAACATTCATACTAATTTAATATACGAACAATTAAAAAAGTTAGATTAAAAATAAAATTGTCAAATGCATAATAGTTCTTTACATTACAGTATTCCTAGTAGGTACTCATAATTAATCACAATATTCATCCGTAAGATTAGGAAAATATAGAAAAACCTAATCTGTAATTACCAATCGGAATTATAATTATATTAAAAATCACAAACTCTGAACTCTCAGGCACGTTAAAAATTAAGAAAAATTCTTTTATGTATCATATAAGATATTTCATTTTATTTTTAGTCACCGACTCAAACTTCTAGTCTATTGTGCTTGATTAATGTGAAATTACAATATTTAAATCATTTACTTTAATTTACACACAACAAATTTTCAACACTACTTAAATCATTATAATATGAGCTAATTTATATTTTACAGTTTTATATAAATATTTTAGGATAATAATGGTAGCATTTCTAAGAAAATTTAAGTCATATCATTTATATACAACTAAATGAAAAATTTTGCATTTTGTGGTTTAGCAAATAACACGATTTAATTATGAAAAACTTGATTAATAAATTATTGACTTGAATACTATTTTTAAGTTAAACACCAACACTTATATTCTATATATAAGTCTAAAAAAAATTGCGGTAATTATACATTTTTATTCTCTATAATATCCAGTTAATTTATTATCACTAATTTGATTGCAGCACATTGTTATTTTAATATACTAAGACGAGTTAAAATTATTATTAATATTTGATTAGAATGCCTATTAGTATATACAATAGCTAACAAAGTTACAATATAATTAATAATTTATAACAAGCAGTTATATTTTATACGCGTAAAGTAAAGTAACACCGGAGGAAACTCCAGGTCGTAATATTTTATACAAATAATTCACACAGAATTGAACGTAGAACGACTTTATGTTAATTCTATTTGCTCTGAATGCTAAATTACATTTCTGCAATTTTCTAACGTTCGTGCGTGTGTGTCTTAATATTAATATTACAGAATAGAAATAAATTTACCTTTTTGTACATGCGAAATCGATATTTCTTAAACAGTATCAATACAATAGTGTACATACCTGAAACAAATAAAAAATATACAAATTAAAAAACTGTAATGCATAGTTAATTTAAATTTACAATAATTCAACACTATCCCCAAATATATCTAATTTACATTTGAGCGTAAAATTACAACATAATATCCAGAGACTTGTGAAGTTATTTATATAATCAGATGTAAAATGTAAATGTGATACTATATACCGAAATAAACACAAAACATCACCGTATAAATTCGTTCTAAATAAAACATTGAATTCTGTCGTATTTTACTTATATACAAAACATAGCAAGAACAATAAAATCGTCGCTCACATTTTACTCGAATTTCTAGAGCGTTTCCTTTTTATTCGTTTGCATTGTAATAATATGTATTATTTATAATAAAAAATGAAATATAATATTAAAAATAGATCAAAGATATTTACGCATACTAAATTATATATTGTATAATGCTTGTAACAAAGAATGGGATATGCAAACCAGTTCAACTGAGGCACAAAAAGGTACTGTAATGAAAATTAATTTTAATATAAAAAAATGTTTTAATATAGCTAATCTCTCTCGAGTCGCACACATATACCTCTAATTAATTCGTGGTCCACACGAATACACATGTGCTTTAATTTCTATCACAAACCACAAAAATTCCTCTCATGGACCATATTTAATATAAATTATCTAACTACTTGCAGGCAGCGTGTCTAGCATGATAAAAAATTAAGTATCGAGATATACTTAAAATCTTACTTTTATTACTTGGTAGTTATTTCAGTAAGTCGTGATGGCATTATTAAATATTTATAAAATGAAAAATTCGGTACCCTTTATTATTACAAAAAAAAATAGCAACAAAAAAAGTTATGTTAAATGCATATACATATATAATATATTCTTGTTTATTACATAATTATAAAATTATATTAAAGACTTTTACGACATAAAACATATTTAGAAGAACAAACTTATAAATAATAAGTACAAAGAGCTATATAATAAATTACCTGATAAGTTAAACTTAAATATTATGGTATTGTACTGCAGTCTTAATTTTCATCCCTCATTGAAAAATACTATTTTGCATTAAATAGCAAAAAATATTTAATTGAATTTTAAACAGATTGTTTTGACAAATCTGTAACTATAAATTGTTAGAAAAAACAATACAAAATGTTAAACATTTTTTCATAATTTAACAAAGCAGGAGAAAATAAAAATATTTTAATTTCTTGATATGTGTAAACTATATTTTTCTAATAGGTGAATTAAATATGTTTTTTCATATTTTTGTAGCAATAAAAATTTTTTTAATTTTCATGAACAAAAACTCGGAAATATCTTTAATTTTAACTATTTTGTATGTTAAGTTTATAAATACGATCGTATAATATTTACTATTCTAAAGACAAGTTTCTTAAATTTGAACTACATAGAGTTTAAATATTTTTATACTAAATGGATACGATCGTTTATGTGTTTTACTTTTTATTTTAACACCTTAGTAAAAAATACACGTATAATATTATTGACGTTGTTAGATTATTAAAGCAAAGATGTAAATGATTACAGTAGACTAGTTAGAAGCTCTATATATTAAAAGCTTCCAAGAAAGCATGCATATTTTCAAACATCTGGCACAGACCCACCCTTTCTTATGTAACAGTATCAAACATTCAGTCGTCGTGAAACATTAAAAAATATTAACACAAATATATATTTTAACATAATGCTCTATAAAACTTCTCAAAAAATTTTTCAAATTTTTCGAAAAATGAGAATTCTATAATATATTTATACTATATATAATATTATTTAGCATATATAGATATAAATGATTTATAATTTCTCATAAAAAAATTACAAACATAGAGAAATGGCAACTATGCTGTTTTAAATTTAATCATTTTCTTTCTGTGTTAAATACGTATATTTTTTTTTTGACGATGAATCTTTTAATCTCAACACAAATGCATATCAAAGATAACAGTGATAATATGACATATAAAAAAAGACGCTTCGACGACAATAACCGAGGTAAAACCAACATGTGACGATTTCTCTCAGAATTAGGTCGTGAAATAACTGGCATTACAGACCGTCACAAATGTTATTAAACACAATTAAACAAACAAATTGGCATTTTAGTTATATACAATAATATTAGAGTTGTGATGGCCTTTTTTAATTTATGATTTATATTATTTATATATCAATAACGGTAACACAATTTTAACAGTGTGTGTGATTTCATAAATATGTGTTGAAACAGTGCAAGATCGTGACAGAGGGCGTAAAACTAAGCACTGATTTAAACAAAAACTTAAAGTGCTCATATGTTAAACTTTCTTAGATATTCATACGCAGAATTTATTTATATTCCTTCTAGTGTAAATATGTAGGTAATTTAAAACATGTTACAAGCTAATTAATACAAACGGAAGTCAGATTTCGTTTGATATAATATTCCTTTGAATAAAAAAATCTGATAACTGTATATAATAAATATTAAAATTATTCATAAATATTACCGTAGAGAACTCTGTCAGTGTCTAGCCTTCTAGAAAATGATATTTATTAACGCTAAAATGAGATCGATTAACCAAAGCCTTCACTACAAGGCAAAACTAGTATAGATTAATAATCAGTAATCGTGGTAATGGATGTTATTAAATTTGTATAATATCCATTTAAACACTATATATTTTTTTCTATATATCATAAAACATTAATCTAATCGAAAAGCTTTCGTTAGTGTTTTGAGTTTGTTTTTACCCACTTCCATATTTTTCTTTCTCGCGAGCACCGATTTTCACGTCATTTATTCGAGATAAACGCACAATAACGCACCGTAACTCATGTGATATTGGTTAATAAAAAAATAACGAAATGTGGACCAAATGTTACCAAGCGCCCGATTGCCTTCCACACCACCGGTTACCTTTTAATTTCTGTTCGGCTATATTGGGAGAGCTCTGAGTAAACCAGAGCCAATAATTTTGGACGATGAAAAGCAATACTTGTCGAATTACTCATCTATATGATTTGACCATATGACCTATGTATACACATACATAGGAAACTATAAATTTATAAAAAAAAATGTTTTAATCCTTATCCGTTATACCAACTGAGTATTTCCTTAGACGCGAACTTGTACAAAACTTTGTTTCACAAGCGCTTAATCCCAATGTTGCCAAAATTCTTTCGTTAATCTTAACAGCAAGTCATCCGTATAATTTCAATCAACAAAGAATGTTCATACTCCTTGTGTTCCAAAATGTACAGAGACCATGAAACAAGTATAAAATTATAATATACATCATTATATGTAGAATGGATAATACTGTAATATATAAGCATTCGATAAGTGCGGCTTTCCCGACAAAAGAACCCTTATTTCGGTTTTTTCCATTTCTTTCACCCCTCACAGATAGATAGAGTGTGAATCGTTTAGTTTGTCTGAGTCTCTCTTTCACGTGTAAATCTCTTGGGACAGCTTCCGTTAAGCCGTTTATAGAAAACTGCATCCGGCAAGTTGAAGAAAAAAGCCTTTTCAAGTAAGAGATAGGCCAACGATCTAGTCAATTTTACTCGGTATCGACACCGCATTTGTAACAACTTTATTATCGAGGGAAGTTTTTAATACCACCCTAGTCGATATCTTTTTCATATATTTTTTATATAAAGTAATTTGTTACTGCTTGGCTGTATTAAAAATAATATTTTGAGCAAATCTGTAGCAAAGAACGGATTAAAAAAAGGTTTAAGCTAATACATAAGTAAAAACTTGGGGTAAAGTTTATATAAAAATATAAAGCTTAATTATATATAAAATTGAATATTTCATATTTATTTCAATATACGAAGATTTCATTGATTTTATAATGATTGGCTTTCTCTTTAATAAACTACTGTAATATTGTATTAAATATTTAAATAATTTTAGGGTGAAAACAAATATACATTGTCTCTATAAATAGCTACATATTGTTTTTTATTAAAATATTTATTAAATTATTATTAAGAGGATATAATAAATATGAACGTAAATTTATTTACCAAAAAATTGTAATTTCGGGTTTAGATGCCAAAGGGGTGTGACTTTGCAGTCAAAATAGGCGCCGAAAGAAACTGGTAACGGTTTTTTATTAGATACAATTTACCACTGAGAAATAGTGTCGAGTTGTATTTTGTGTTGTGGAGAAATAGTGCTGGTGGAGAAATGATATCCTCTGAATTATCTCTCGTGTTTGTTGTTGTTTGTTTTCGGTCTCGGTCTGGTTGTCTGCCGTCTCGAATTGTGTGATCGTCTCTCACCTCGAATCCTTTGATCGTCTTCGACGTGATAAAGTACCAGATTTTTTATACACTTGATTCGAGACTCTGTTGAATCACATATGCGAATGTTGTTGGTAGGCCAATTGCTAATTGCGGAATATTTTAAGTAAACTATAACGTGAAACTTTCGATGGTCGGTAATACAAGAAGATAGCGGTTTTTACGCCAGATGAACGCATTGTCTACTTTATATTTTACATACAAAAGGGTAGTTTCATGGTACAAGTGATTAACGTACGAATGCACTAATAAGGTGTTTGCTTAGATACGCAATTGAGGTATTGAGTATTTACTCATTGTTATTAGATCTTTTCTCAAAAGTTTAAATAACGCTAATTTAGAATCGGGTTGATCTTTCACTGTACCATTTATAAAAAAAGCAACAGCTGTTGCATCAACAAAAAATATTTGTCGAATTTATAGCAACATATTGAATGTTTCTTATTTTATATATGGGCTTTGAAGTGGACCAAGCAACTTGAGGGATGAAATAGTCATTCGAGCTGAAATTGAAGTTATTTAACAGTAACCAAAAAATAATTAACAAACAAGTTCAGAATTTCGTAATCTACTACCCAAAGTTCTTGTAAAAATATTGGAAAGAGCTGAAAAGAGGTTGTTTGGGTTTCCCATAAATTGTCCGGTCACTACAGAACAACAAGGATCAAAATATGTACTCTTTTGCGGAGATCACTAGTGACGAAAAATAGTCCTTTATTCAAACGTGATAAAGACTAACAGTAGCTTTCTCAAAAATAAATGGCGATTGCAACTCTTAAATCAGGTTGCACTCTAAAAATGCTTTTTTTCTGACTGGTTGGAATCAAACGGAATTATACATTTTTTGGTGTTAAAACAATATAACACAGTGATAAGTAAAGTAAATAAATCAATATATAATGAGATCATAGTAAAATAAAAATCTATACATGTTTTATGCGTATCGCAACAAAGTAGTAATATTTCCATAATGTAATACAATTAATTATATAAAATATGTATTTATAAAATATGTTATTGATTTTATTAAATAAAAAAATACTTCTGCATACTAGTCTTAATTTATATGATATGTATATTATCCGTTATTAAACAATCAACTTTTGTATATAAAGAAATATTTAAAAAAAAATTTATTAAGATCTTATTTATTAAAATGGTAAGTAAGTTACCGGATGATATGTTTAATAGTCAAGTTGCAAGATAGTGGTTCTGACAAAACTTTTCAACTAAAGTTTTTGATCTTTCCCAGCACTCTAAATTTGATATATGTGGCTTGAATTCTCCCTGCGGAATAAAACACATTTACTGCGCGATTAAACTAAATATTTTAGTGCCAAGAATATTATAATAAATAATCCTATAAAAATATAATAATTGAACCATACCATTTTGTGAAAGGGTGGCTTACATAATTGAATAATAATTCGAACCCTTAAAACATTTTCGTAGCTGGTTTTCTACACCCTATCGCCGAGAGTGTCGTTTGTATTCAAATCTAAATTATGGGCTTATCATCCCGCGAAAAGCTCCACGCGGAAGTTTTTAATGAGAGATAACCCTTAACGGCTAAACGTTTTTTATGGCGATTTGAAAATTGTATGAGATAGCTGTAAACCTCACTTATCTCTCTTGGGAAGCCTGTATAGCTTTCCAGGTGAAAAAAACAACAGACCGGCCGCAAAACTTTTGTCAAGGTAAACGAGATTGATACGGTTCATTTTTCCCTGTCCGGGAAATCCAAGAATTGGACATACGGATAACGCCGCGGAACAGGCATTCGTTATCTGCACCTGGGTAATGCCGCTGTCTTTACATATTTAAAATAGACACAATGGGTCTGTTTGCCAGACGTAAATGCGCCTTTTGTGTTTGAAAATTACTGGGGAGGAGGCGCTAACTCCGCATATCTCGTGATCTACCCAGACGTGATGCGCCATTGAATATTCCGCAGCATCCGAACTCACACCACAATTGTTGATAAAGCCAACGGATTCTCTATGTCTATACCAAATAAAGCAGAGCGAAATGCGTTCATTTGTGCGAGTTTGCTTATGTTTGTTTTAATATGTATGTATTGTATACTCAGTTCGGGAGTTAAAACGATTAAATTTGTATATTTTTTAAAATATCGTGATTGTTACTTTAAATCAAATATAAAAAGGTATCTACAATATAAAACCATCTACCACTAAATTCTGATAAGTTCAGATAAAAATGTATCTATTGCGAAAATATGACTAATTAATAATACAACAAGTAGGCACTAAGAATTTTGTACCGAGATATCTTAATTAAGATTTCACGAGATAACGCAAACAAATATTAAGACTTGAATCCCTAGAAATTACTATTTAATATTGATTGTCAATGTTTTAGATGTCAGTAAATATTTGTATTCTAAGAATATTAAATGAATAAAATTTGTTATTGAACCACTTTGCTAAAGATATTTCATATTATATAATGAAGTTGTTATCAATAAACTAATAAAAGTGTATAGATTCTCCTTTTAAACAAAAAACTTTAATATCTCCATTTTAATTAAAAGTATTATACATAGAATATAAGTCTAAAAATCTAGGAACGGAATTTTTCTAAATTTAATATTACATTTTTTTTCATGTCTCGACTTTTTATTAGAAGCTTGTTCATTGGTTCGTGGTGAAAATTTTAATAATAATAATACATATGCAGAGAAATACTACTATCGTAAGGATTATTTTAAAATATGAAATTTGAGTGTAGCTAATAATACCTTATATTGAAAACAAATAATTGCATTAACTCATCACTATATTAAATAAGCTTTAGCGTATAAAAAATAAACGTGTTTTTCTACGTTTTCTACAAAAAAGAAATAAAGGCTTTCAGATATTTCGATTATTATATTGTGGGTCCATCTGCCATCAGCAAGTACAAAGTGTTTATTGAAATTGTTCGTGGGAAAAAAATCAAGTCGCATGGTACGCCTTAAAAGCGGCATAAACCAAATGGCATTAGTTTTTACAACACACTAGTAAGTTTATGGGTCTTTGAGTTGCCGACTAGTGCCATCGCTCCAACGGTAGTTGGTGTCTTTACACACGTACAAGAAAATGTATAACATTGTCAACAAATTGAATTCTAAAAAACAAGTGCAAGGTTGCCATATTGTTACAATTTACTTTTCACCCAAACGATCAATTAAAGAAATAAAAAAGAGAGATCTAAAAGAAGACCATAGAAAACCACAAATAAAGAGCGTCAATAATTGGGAATATTGCACGAACCACCTAATAGCACATATGTCCCAAGACGTTTATTAACTATAAGTACCACTGAAATAAACTACTATTTAAGTAAAAATGAATTGTACCTTGCATACATTACTATTATTCTTCCGAGTCATTGGTTACCGATCGCCGAAATAGCAATTTAGACCGTTGCTCTTTTAATGCGTGAATGTAATTTAGAGGTGGGTTCAAGAAGCAATGCCATTGGCTTGTAAAAATCCTCATATATGATTCGCCAAAGCTGTCTTTAACGAGCATTACAAAAGTTTTGACACCTTCGGAAGAAAAGCCACAGAGTGACAGCAGCAGAAAGAAAACACATCACGACGATAGTCCTACCTAATCCACCAACATTACAGCTGATAAAAATAACGCTCGACATGCTAGCAGAGACGCTTCGATTTCTAAAAGTCACATTCGTAATATTACATTCTTTTTGATTCTGTGGTAAATTGTTGCAATTCAATTTTTTTTGTGGTTTATTCAACTAAAAAGTCACACCACTTTGCCCTCATAACCCGAAAGTTTCAACCTTCAAATAGTCCGGCCTGTTAAATCGAGCAGGTTACTAAATGTGCATACATAGCGAAATAATTTACGTCAGTACTACATCAAGAACTTTCCGATTCAGAACGAAAAAGAGTTAATCCGAACTCTCAGTAAGTAAAGGTACGCCAACTATCTATAATGAAGAAGAAAACTGAGAAAGCAACTGCTTCTCCCTTCACGTCAACCTAAGTCAAGATACGTTGAACAGAATTTTTCAGACCAACACAAAACTGTACGTAGACTTGAACGTTTTTTTACTTAATAATTGTGAGCGGAATAAAAAAAAGTATGGGAACATTATGAACGAGATATAAACAATTTTTAAAAATGATGTAACGTTTCGAAAAAAGTATATACATAATAATATAAAATCACTGAGTACATATTTTTTAACGTATCTATTTAATGCTTATAAATAGATTTTGTTAAAAATGATGTGCAAAACCCATATAAAAATAAGATTGTGAATCGGAGAATTATATCTAAAAATTTAAAGTTGTTTTAAAAATTTTCATGATTCTAAAATGTACCGAAAGTCAGAATTGTACTCTTGAATAATGCAACAATAGTAAAAAAATATGTAATGGTACTAATTTATTCGAACGTTTAAATTATACTATAATCATTAGGAATAATTATTTTTAAGAAGCTTGCCAGAGATCTTTCTTGTATCAAAAAAAAAATACTAAATCCTACTAAATTTTACGATTATCTCTACAAAAACATTTGTTATCAGCATTCTACAAAAAACCCGAGTAGGGGAGGAAAGTGTAAAATTATATAAATAATCAGTGTTATTAAAATATTGATTCGTAGATTACTATATAAAAGTTAATAATGGCACTGATTTATTGCGATATACATGTTATATATAAATCCACGACTGATACCAACTTAACAGTCTTTTCTCACGGGGTCTTACCACGATTAGCTGTGTGATATGGATACGAGTTAGCAATTGTTTTAAGGTGCATATTTGCTTGCCTCTGATTGTACCATAGGTAAGAAAAGATAGAATTCCTGGTGCTATGTGAAATATAACTAAAAAATAAAACTAAAATTTGCTTCAACTCCTATTGTAGTTTCTCCGCCGTAATTTTAATTAAAAAAGAATATCGAAATTTTAAGCATTGTGGTATTTTTAAAATAAAAAATGAGAAATTCATAGTAAAATTTAAAACAATACTTTGCTTGACTGTATAAGCTTCATTGGTTTAAGTAGTTAATTTTTTTTCCACCTGCCCTTTTTTCAAACGTCAGTATAGAGATACAAAATTATAGCATACTCATTAATCACTGATATAGTTTTTATTAAAAACAAGACTGAGCTGAATTATTTATTTTATGATTAAAGAACTTGTCTACTAATACCTCCCTACGTTTCTAAAACTCGTTTAGTCCAAGTGATGTTATAATACATATTAGTAGGCATTGCGTGTTTTTTGTTGTAATGTATTAAGCTAACCCTTCTCTTAATATATAATAATATATTTTAATCAAATAAATATTATCATATTTTATATAATAATTTAGAAACTGATAAGTATACCTAGTTTGTTTTTATATAAAATACACTAAACTAAAGCTTTTGTAATGAGCTAAAGCTCCTATAAAATATAGTTTTAAATTTTTATAATTTTCCATGACATTGATTCATCTGACAATCGAATTAAATGGCAATTTTGATC
The DNA here is from genome assembly GCF_051122295.1 of Plectrocnemia conspersa. NCBI lineage: Eukaryota > Metazoa > Arthropoda > Insecta > Trichoptera > Polycentropodidae > Plectrocnemia > Plectrocnemia conspersa. The sequence continues at coordinate 17,051,347 of NW_028277165.1, forward strand.
TAAAATGAAATCTGTTACGAAAGATTACATTTAGTGCTCTTCAAACCGAAAATGCGAGAGAGAGAAAATCTTGCGATATTTTTAAGGCAGATTGCGTTTTATTAAATTTTTCCTGTTATAATAAATTATCGATATTGAGCTCTCTCTCTCGAACGTTCCAAATCTCAATTTAATCCATCGATTTTCTTATATAATGCCAGTAATGCTGTTCAGTCCACGTCTTTTAAATTAGAAAAAAAACATGACAATATATAAACATTATCACAAATAGAAATCTTAATGTTTTTTAGAGCGCGATTTCCTTTGCGATTTGCATTTATAAAGGTTCACCTAAATTTGGATGGCATTTTTTTGTTTGTAGTTATTTTACTTTTTAATAGATTGTGAAACTGATAATTCATTGAAAGTTATTCATTTGAAAAGCTCGCTGCTGTCGTTTAAAGTAATTTCAACCAAAATTCGACGATTTCTAAGCCGCGTTTTGAAAATGTTAACGATCGAAAACATTATTATTACTTGAATGTCAATTGAAACTAGATCGAGTTTAGAGAGTCGTGTTTTCGCAGTCACTGAGATGGTTAGTGTCGTTTGAAAGTGGCGTTATTATAATTGCAGCATGCACTCGCGGGTTTTAATTAAAAGTAACGAAACATTTAGCAAAACGAACCTTACGCTTTTAATCAACCCTTTAATGGGTTCCGTTCCCATTTCAGACAAAAGGAGCGAAACGTAATAAGAGGGGGTGGCGTCTCGGATTGTAATTCTCCCGCATTTTGAGTCGCCTGGGGGGTTGCACACCTTCGGGGCGACGGTGACACACTTACCGAGAACAAACACCCATTTTATCCCCTAGCCACTATGAAAACTTGTGCCGTTTTCCCGCGGGGAAGTTCCCCTTCGACCTTGGTGTGCATCGAATCATCTCCGATAAACGGATTTGGGTTAGAAGGGAAAGTTGAGACGCATTTGGCGCGTTATGGACTGTGTGTGAGCTTTTTTGACTTTGAATACGGGCGGAAAGTTGTCACTTTCTGCGGTGTTGGCAAATAAAGTTAAAAAGACCGGGAAAGTATTTTTGACACTCTTTGACGCGCGTTGTTATCGCGAGATATATGGGAGGGATAATGGGATGAGAAATTTTATGGGATACAATGTTTGAAAAAATATATGTATGTACATATATTCTTTGCAAAAAAGGTTTTTGAGTATTATTGTTTCGCTGTTACATTTTTATGAATAAATTTATAATATACAAGTACATGGTTATTTTTTATTGTAAAACAATTTCATATAAAAGTATTTTGCGATACTTCATGTTTTATATTTGTATCTGGATGCACACAGAAGTGCTTTAAAAGCTGTACTCGTAGCATTGCATCATACAATTGACGATGAAAGAAGCATTTAGATTTTAAATTAATGCCTTTTACATTGAGCGTCATTATGCTTATTTATTGACATGGCGAATTTAGAATTGAAGCCGCTTATATTAAAAACGCAAATCGCTTGTAAATATACAATTGAACACATTTTCGCCATTTAATGTGTCAGTCAGGATCGTTGCCTCAATTACATATTTGTTCAAAGCCTTGACAACCGACCGCGTACCATTGCACAAGTTTGGTGAATATTAATTCAGCAGCATTAAAGTTAGTTTGTGTTGTGGTTATCCACTAGGATTCTATGAATTTACCAACCGAATAACTATTAATAAATGTGAAATGTGACAAAGCACAGGTAAAAATAAAAATGTTTGTTGTTTGCGATGTAAAATTAATTATTATATACTTGTTTTACCAAAAGTGTGTAGAAATAGCTATACTTTTGACTATGCAAACTTGCAACGTAGTAAAATTATCTTTTGTCAAAAAAATAAACAGCATAAATTATTTATAAAAAAATAATGAAATAATTCAAATTATTAAAAGTTAACGTCTTCCAGACCCTAAAGAAAAACCAGAAAGTCCTGGACGATAAAATACACAGCTTTATTTTGTTTATCATATTATTATGTAGATAGTTGCATAAGGATGAACTAGTTATTTTAATAAGCAGATTATTAGTTGTATTATACAAAGCTCAGTCGTACTGTGAATAATATGTTACATATTAAATCACCCCATTAGTATATCATGTTTTATAATAAACTAGAATATTGTAAAATCAATGATACTATAAAATCTATTGCAGCATCTGATATATGCGGTATATGTGGTAATCGATATTAAATACTTTTTGTTAAATCTTTATTTCACATCCTATAAAGCTGTTCCACTTATTTGTATTAAAAAATATCGTTTTAAATTTATATAATATTATTTGTTATTCATGTTTTTACTTCAAGCACTGTCCAAGCATTAATAATTTAGTATATATTCTTAAAATTATACTGAACAATATTTCCATGAATATTTGATAAGAATCTTCTTGTAATTTTATTTGAATATAAAATGTATTTAGATTATTATTCACAAATATGTATCATCCGAGATGTATGTATTTTGGTGTATACATATATAGTTATATCGTACAATGAGCTCGGATTGGGCAATAGGATTATTTACGGGCGCCGACCGACTTAGTGGTATTATAATATTATAATTTAGTCAGAACCACAAGCAAAACAGACAATCCTCAAAGATAACTGACCATAGACAGCCGTTGTTAAAATTAACGCGATCGTTTGCATTACCTACTCAGCTCTTAATGAAATATTTAAGTACCTACAGCTATCTTACAAAATTTATTATAAATAAGTGACAATTTATGGATAGAAAAGTGCCGAGGATGTTAAAATTCGTCTTCGTCATCAATATTTAATTCGTTTTCTCATTATTTTAAATTCTGCAAAAGTCAAACTTGGCGAAAACACCGAAAGCCTCAATATATCTACCCTTGCGATCGTCTTAAGCTCAGTCGTCGGATAAAAAGTTTGAAAATCGATGATAAATTCAATCTCTTCATCGTCCTATATAGCGCTGAGTTTCGTTTAAAATTTTTGAACATTTTTACAACACAGTCTCCGTCAAGCATTCATCACAAATGACAGTCGATTATCAACCGACGTTGCGCGGGCGTCAAAGGCAAAAAGCTCATTTACTTGAATTTTAACGCGAAACTCGCTCCTAAATACCAGCAGTAACGAAATTAACTGTCAAAAAAATAATAATAATAAATATTTATAAATAGTATTGCAGATAAACTTTTAACTGCATAAGTTTTGTAAAACGATTGAAAAGCTATACATGAATATAACATGAAACTCTATCACTTGTTTATGTTACGAGCATAAGCGAACTTTAGAAGAAGATATAACGTATATTGTGACAGTATTAGGGATTCCCATAAAAGTTTTGAGATAAAAATGACATTATCTGAATCTGAACTAGAAAAACCTTTAATATTTAAATTTTACGTAAAAATCTTTGTTCCTGAATTTATTTATTTAAATAAAATAACAACCACATAAATACGTACATATATGTATATTGTATTATTGTAATAAAATATTCGCAAAATTAAATGTAAGTATAAGGAAAATTTTAAACGTATGAACACAAGGTTATAGCAGTAAAAGTATTATTTATATTGAGTTTAGCCACAATGCTGTTTCCGCTAGGGTTCGCGTGATGTGGCGTTTATTCGCTTCAACGTTTTACTTGACTGTGTATTTTTTAGAACGGCTGTATATTCAGTAATTCGTTTTTGCGCAAAAGCTGCCGCTTAAATCACTCACTTGTTTTTGTCTATGATAATGTTATAAGCAGACAAAATCTGCAAAAAATTGTACGTATTCAAAATTGTCATTAAAAATTCTAAATATCGTTTTATTATGTATAGATAAAAATGTGCCTTTTTATTTTAAATAATATTTTTGTAGTGCTATATATTTTTTTATAAGAATGTAAGAATATATTTTTAACAGCACATACATATATCACCATATGCAAGTAGTACAAGTCAGTGAAAAGAACCGAGTTCGAATCTTATATACACTCTAGTGTTTTTTTATTACTATTGTATATGGCTAAGCAAAATAGTGATTATTGTATACTTGTAATCGATCATCACATATTTGATTGTTCTAGATGTTTTTAATTAACCGGATGAATATCGAAATCAAGTTCGGCTTTGTATGATTGTAAGCTGTAATAATAGTGTCAGTAATTTACAGATTTTTTCAGTCGAGTGTCTCACTACTTACTAAGTATTGCTAATTTTGTTTACCCCGTTGTAACGTATTTGACTTACGCAGATCATACTTAAATAAAATTACAACAAATTAATAATATCAGTAAAATGGACTATAAATAAAACCAATTTGTTGTGGGAATGCTAATTTTTGATCGAAGGTGCGTTGTCTTTCAGCAATGGAGCTTCACAAAAATGGATATTCTCAACACTTGGCGTAAAAGAGTAAAACCAAAAAAGCACGTAGGCCAAGAAACCACACAAAAAATTGCGCAAAGAAAAGACATAAATGTATTTTGTGAAAAAAATATACCAGAGTTTATTGAAATTTTCAGCAAAAAATATTGCTATTAATATTTATCTCATGATAATATTAGAAATAAAAATATTGTAGAGCGCTTTATTTGGCTAAAAACTAGGCAGCACTCGGTGGAGCTTCGTCCGACACAAAATATTAGTTTTTATTACATTTTATAATTTTTTTACAATTTGTATTCAAATTTATTAATGTAGGTAAATATGTACCTAATTTTATAAAAATCTAGTAAATGTGCACCTAATTTTGAAAATAAAAAAAAAATTGTAGCTAATTTTGTAAATAATGATAAACATTATTTTTAAGAATACTATTTTTATGTTAAAAAAATGACTTAGGCTACGTTAAGATGTAACCCAACCTAGCCTAACTCAACATAATTTCACTGATAAATATGTATAAGAAATTATGAATTTAAAAAAAATATTTACATATTTTTTTAAATTCAAGTTCACCGCGCGCTTTTGTCCGCAAGGTTTCGTTTTGCGAGCTTTTGTAAGAGCATTTTTGCTGTTGTTTTTGTAACAATTTCAAAGCGAAATTTTGCTTTTTGGTAAAATCAAACAAATTAATATCGATTTGTGTTGTCTTTAGAATCACACTACATTATCCACAAGGCCAAGTATATTGTGTATAAAAATTAATTAACAGAAAATAATGCTAGCTTTAGATATTAAATAATCGTTAGTATAAGTTGTTCTTATTTCTACTGATTCAAAAATTGCTTTTAATTTGCATTATTTTATATTTAATTTTAATATATTTTTCATTAGTAATTAATAAAGCAATGTTTAAATAATATATTTATGTTAACATTATTACCGAAATCCTAATTTTATAACAAAATTAATTTATTTTCACGTTTATCAAACTTTTATTTCAACTATACCGACAATTCTACTAATTATGAAAAGTTTGAAATATTTTACATTTTAACTGTAACTTTCGCTGCAGTAAGAATTTATTAAAATATTTATAGAAGTTATATTTTATATATAAAAATTAAAATTTGCCACTGGCTTAAGAAATTTATTTAAATATATTTACACATCGACCGAGATATCATAGGTCAGGAACAGAAAGTACCTAATAAAGTCCAGTAAAACATTTAATATGAATTGTGTCAAATGCTTCATGGTTTGTCTGCAACTATGTTGTTAATATTAAATACATACAACTATAAGAATTTTTTTTTGAGCTGAAGTAGATCATAATTAGAAAAAAATATAACTAATATGTACACCCTAACTTGATTTAATTTAATCGCAAGATTAGGCAAATATAGGTAAACCTAATTGATCGGAAATATATTTATATAATGACCACTTATTTTGATTTCACAGACACGATAGAAAGTTAAAAACCTTAGACTATATATGTGATTTAAACCAAGGTTAAAAGTCAGCGATTTAAACCACTCTTTTATCGTGCTGATCAATAGATACTTTTACCAAGCAAATATATAATAAGTAAAACAAATCGATTTTCACAAAGAGTATGTTAATAATATACAAATAATAAACACTGTATGTTTACATTGGGCTGAATATTGAATTAGCATTACTTTCTCAACACCCTGTAAAAGTGCTTACACACGTCGTTTGCGTCGTAACGTTAAACTCGTAGCAAAGTGAGTGATAAGTGCGGCCCCTCGCGATGTTTGCACATCCGTCGCACAGGGCCGCAATTACGAAGGGTCACGGGACGATCATGACGAATGTCAAACGACGCCGGTAAACAGGTGGAAGGAGAGAGAGAGAAAGTGGGAGAGAGATACGCGTAGTACGCTTGTAGTGAAAACGTGGGGGGGTCGATCGATACGCGCCGCGCTATCAACCCCCCCGCCTGATGCGGAGTAGGCGCGGCGAGGAGCTTAGCTTGCCCATCCTCCCAGTACCAGCTGGCCGCTGTTGGATAATTCAGCCGGCGGTTGCAACCGGATTACCGTAATGAGTTCGGGCTGCGATTGCAGCAGTTATGCCATAAAAAAATAATACCACAGTAATCCACTTCATTAATCGCCTCCACCCCCGTACTCCATAAATACCAACTTGAACGCTTTCCAAGTAATAAGGTAAGTAGATAATGAATTTTATAATAATAAATAATAAAAAGCCATGAAAAAATAATTTATTGCCCATTAGCGATCGACTAAAATTAGACGCAGTGATCTATCGGCTTTGTGTAACGCGGATTAAAGATTTTAGTATATGTTTTTATTACATGTATAGAAAATATATTGTGTATACGAATACTGATTTTCGAAGCTAACTTTCAACGAACTATGATTTACTTATGGCTTATAGGCATTAATTTATATCAAACTATTAATTATTTAATAACACGAGACTCATCAGCGGATTGTCCAGCATCCTTACAACAGGTCCTAGTTGCTCTACGATAACATAGCCGGCAATAATGCAACTCAACACTCCAGCAAAGACATGCCATTTCAATTCCACCGCCGTATACTGCCATCTCAATTTCCCAAGATATGTAATTTAAATGGTATTAAATATATATTATCATATATTTTTAGAACTTTTTTTTAACTTTAGGACAAAAGCCGTTTTCAAAAACAATTTATAAATGTTACTGTGAAAACATGTAAATCGCACTTGATAAATTTTATTAATACCATAAAAAAATATGTATGTAAATTAAGGTCAAACACAATGAAAAGGTCGAAACTTTTGAAACAATTTCAATACAGGGTTTTTCTGCGAACCTATTTTAGATGGATCAACTTTCTGGCATATTATAAGTTTTGATCGAAAAGATAATGTGAAACTGGAAAAAACATACTATATCCAAGGGTAAAATTTCCAATATATCTCAGTTTACCATCGAATGTTTCGATACGAAATACATACAAACGTTATTAAACTTATGTATGTTTGTAAATTTTATTATTTGTTTTTTATAAAATTATTTATTTTTAGGCTCTTTACTATGATTTTAAAAAAATGTAGGCATAAATAGAAAATTTATTCAAACACTAGCCACAGGTAAATCAGGTGGATTTTTCCATAAAAAAACTATTATTTTTTCAAAGCATGCTTTTCAATAAGAAAATATATAATTTGTATTTAGAATATTCTTTAGCGTTTTTTACTATCCTAGAAGTATTTTCAGCAAGTAAAAGTATTAGCATATCATTTAATAATAAGATAGCACAAAAAAATCTTGTTCAGATATAAATGAACGATCTGGATTTTTTTTCTTAGTTATGAATTTAATTATTTAAATTGAATTAAAACTGTCGTGACCTATGCGTCACAATGGTAAAAAAAAACAATAAATATTATTGTTAAAATTCACAAAAATATATAATACAAGTAAGATAAAAAAATACATACATGAAAAAAAATCATAAAAAATAAAATGAAATAATAAGAATCGGACTAGCTGCTTGTAGCTGACATTAAACATATTAGTGTAGGTACAATGTCAGCGTATTAAGGATCCGGATAACGACAGCTATAGGGGAGTCGGCTAGTGCGAACGTCCCCTGCTCAAATGGACATCAGAAAAGGTCGCGAACCTTAGACTGAAAACCCTCGAGAATAGTTTGATTTTTGACAGCACTTTTCAATAGTTTAAAGAAACACGAAATACAACTATCTGAGAGAACTCAGCGAATTGTATATCAACGCTCTTAAAAACAAGAACGAATAATAATCAAATATCCTCTTATAAAGGTATCTCAAGAACCTTTTCTGAACCTTTTCAATTGAACCCTTTCGTATTTGGTTTATTGAGAATTTAAAATTATAGATCTCGATTTAAGAATACTACGAACTAAGTTGCTAAAAAAACTTGAATTTGCAACTTTTGTTTTCATGGCAAAAATAAATAATGTTAATAACTTTAAGGAACTCCTGAAGAAGTGTAATATTATATTGACAATCGGCCGTCATAGGTTACAAAACTCGTTTAAATAACTCCGACTATTTTATTAATAATATCCTATGACAAATCTTGTTTAAGGCTTTTTCCAAACCTGTATATATGACGTCTACTTGATTTCTCGCATCAAGAGATTTTGTCATCGTTTTGGCGAAAAACAGAAGGTTAGTAACAGTGGAACGGGTGGGACAAAACCCATGTAATGGTCCAAAAAAACTTGCCAAATGTGATTAAAGACGTATTAACAAGAGCTGACAACACTGCGACAGGTCTATAGTTTTTAATGCATTTGAAGATTGAGAATCAGATCAAAAATAAGATTTAGAGGAGCGTCGAGGCTGACTTCGCAATCTTTCCAAACTAAATCGGGGAATAAATCTGGCTCAAAAAAATGCCCCCCCGTCTTCAACTTTTCAAAGCCGTATTTAAGATCTAAGTGCTCAGTTTTCTTGATAGTTAATACTGAAGACCAAGTATAAAAAGAAAGAAACGACTGAGCGGAAGGCGATAAAGATCCTCGAAAACAGAACGGAAATGTTGCGCGAAACTGTCTGAAATATTTTGTGAAATGTCCAAAGTTTATCCATCGAAGTTCATTACTTTCGGTGTCGACTAAGCCGCGCGTTTAGTGTAAAACATTCTAGTATCGTTTTCGGATTGTTAATAATTTGGTTTTGGTAACTTTTGTAATAATCGGGATGACAGGAAATCATCGCATGTCCAAAATTATTCAATCAAAAGCGCAGCGAAATTTAAGAAAATATTTTTTTAACACCACGTAATTCGAATTCACGTAGGTTAAGGACACGCTCTATTTCGTATGTTGTGATTTCCCGTTAAATGCAATATCAATTATTATTGTTATTACTGTTAGTTAATATATGTTTTAATGTCATTTTTATTGCATTTAGATCATATTTTATGCTACTTAATAATTTATTTTGAAACCAAGATTTAATTTATAGCGTATTGTGTAACTAAGAGATTTATTTACTGTATATTTTTTAAAATTAGCTAACATTAAACACACATGATTGTAACTATTATAAATAATACATTTTTTACATCACGTGCAAACTTTAGACATTTGACATGAAATATACGAGCAACTGCCGAGAAAATTTCCTGTAAAACCATATATTTATCTCGCGTGAAAGCAAAACTCTAGATAAGCACAAGAGACGTTTAAGCAACAAGTCGAGAAGCGCTACACGACAATTCTAAAATTTAATTAATCATCGAGTTGATGAGTTGCGAGCATATTTCTACGGCTCCGGAATATAAACTTTTCTAAGGCTCTAATTAAAACATTAATTAACAAGCAGTAACTTACGTCGTAACGCTATACCGCACATGAACCGCGATCATAAATTCAACTAACTTTCTTTATTAAGAGAATCATACAAAAACATTATAATTACAAACTTTTCATGTTGAGTTTAATAAACCAATATTAAAGGCAATGTCCATTAAGGAAACGTTTTATATCTAATTCACAATAATACTAAAATATAAAAGGAAATAAAGAACGGACAAGGAAAAATATCAATCGGCCAAAAGTAAGATAATAAAGAAAATATTCTCATTCGTATCTTGTTTGATGATCTGACAATAACGCGTTCAGGAACTATTTGTTTGCGACATAATTGCCATCGAATTCTCATACAAAACTACTTTCACAAGATTTATTTACATCGTAAAATTGATCTATTGTGCCTTTTACCAACGTGAGAATAGTCAATTCGATAACTCCATTTTTTTTATCTTTGCATCCAACTTTATCACCATACGGATTAAGTAATATTAGGTTTATGTACATTTTAAGTACACCGTGGGTTATGAACAGAAAGTGCGCTACATCTTCCGTTGTTAAATATGATATATGCGGAAACGCGATGATCGTACGTATAAAATATATGTACATATTTTGGTAATTTTAATGCGTATAAAAAAATATGTATGTATATTCAAGTCACGATTTCGCTGTAGCCGGACCCTTCGTTTGTATAATAGGTCGACTTTGTGTTTCTGTGTGTAAAGGTCCCTTTTGTAGAAAAATAATGCAATAATCGCATACTAACTCACAAAAAGTCTGTGTATGTATAATATATATTGCTACCCAAACGTTTATAAATTATATTAGAAAAAGCAAGTAAAATATAAATATGATACATTGAATATATTTCAATTATAATATATATTTTCATTAAGCAAAACTAATTTATTTATATTGTTAAATATTTCATTAACACGTGCTTTTCAGTAGACTGAAAAAATACTATTTTGAAGTCGACATTTTTGCGAATTGAACATAACTCTTGAATCTTATTTATTATTTTGTTACAGTTGAAATGTTTAAATAAGCAGCTTATGCAACTTTATGAAGACCATGATCATGCTGTGATATAGTTATGACTGAAGCTGCTATTACCAGACTGAGCTTGTCCATATTCCATAAATATGGTATTTTAGCAGATTTTTATTGTGATAGTATCGCGTGATTTATCACATCTTAACACAACATCCAGGCGCCTATAATGACATAAAGATATGAAAGCGAACGAGAAAAATCTCAAGCGTAGTCAGAGGGCAAAGTGCGTTCGTTCTATAGCAACAATTTTCCGATACGGCAAAATGACACGAGCAGAAATAAGCCGAAATAAATCTACTGTCTGCCGCAGAGTTATCAAAGTTTCCTTGAGAGCCAGATGAAATACGGCTAATATACGAACGGAGATTTCACTCGAATGAAAACGCGCGTAACATATATGCTATTTTATATATATATATATATATATTTTCATGATTTAAAAAGACTCTCTGATTACATAATCATGTACTAATTTAAATTTAAAAATTATAGCGTTTCACAATTATAATCAAACGTCGTTTAGCAACGGCGTTACTTTGTGTCAATGTTTGGTTTTGAGCGCCGGCGCTCCGCCACTTACTTTCCACTTTGGTTAAAAACCGAGTTTAGAGCCTTTGCAAAGTTGAAAACTAAGGCTAAGCAAAATTAGTAAGTGTTAAGCTAAGTATGTATAACCGCGTTTGTACGTAGGTAAATCTGTTTCAACTAATTTAATTACATTTCGTTTCTAATATTGAACCAACTGCCATATGAGTTTTATAAAACTAATGTATTAAATTGAAAATAAAATATTACCTGCAAATAATATTCTGTTAGACATTAGTAAGTGTATAAAATGAAGGAAATGTCATATGCATAATATTCATATAAATATATATTTCTTACAAATCGATTAAATATGTAGTGATATTAAATATTTTTTAGTCAATATGATTCGCAATATGTTGTTAAACAAAGTTAATGCTAGCACAATTAACTATAAATATAAGTGCTTCTATAAAAAAAATAATAATAGACGTAAAGAAAGATTAATATTAATTTGTCCAATCAACTCGGATGAAAGAGATTGTTTGTCATGTAACAAGAAAATAACAGTTTATAAGCAAAACATGCTCGAAATAGCGGCTTATGATATACTACATATATTATATTTTATCACGCTGCTTCGATAATAATTATATAATAACATTTGGTTCACGATAAAGACAGCATAAATAAATATACAAATATTTTTCATGGTGCGCAGAAAAAAATCGACATTAAAGTGTAATAATATTTACAGTTAATGAATTTGTTTTTTTTTTTGTACTTATGTATGTGATTATTATTAACTATATTTATAAAAATATGTTGTAAAGTATAGATTACTTTTTAAGTTTGTGTTTATTTTTTCACGCCAAATATGTTTTAAATAAAATTAAATTATCTGAGGTAATAGTTAATTATTTTATCATGATATTGTTGAAGAGAATAAGCTATTGTTATATTTTAATTAATATTTCAATACAAATTAAACCATTATGACTTGACAGGTGTCTCTAATGCGTCATAATGGACATTTAACTAATAGCTTTATTTAACATTACACATGTATACATATATAAATATATTTTAGGTTGGAAAAGCGTAGTTCGTAAGATCTCAGACTGGTAACACAAAGGGCGCGGGTTCGAGCCACTAATTTTTATTTATTTAAAAATGCGCTATTATTGAAAATTAGCCCCAGCTTAAAAGTGACATCTATTAATTATAAATTATATAATCCTCACTGATATCCAGACTTTGTCTGATAATAAAAACTTACTTTTAGGTATTTATTATATTTGATTACTAACTCAGTTGAAAACCATTGGGCTTAAACCTGTTAGGTTACAACGAAAAAAAACAATATGTTAACTCAAAAACGCTCATATACATATGTATCCATGCACACTTTTTAACATACATATTATAACAGAATAATAACAAATGTTTAATTATACAATAATATAATAAAAAAATATTATTAAATTATATTGCAAACTTAAAATGTAGATAAATGTTTGGCAAGCCCATTAAGAAGCTGGGTGGCTTGTGCAAGAAGAACGTTCTTAAGCGCTGACAACTTGGCCGCGACGGGCAAGAATAAGGGACGTGATCGCGGCTCTCTAGGGCACTCTAAAGCTCGCAGTTAAATGTCACCGGGCACTGACGGATTGTACTTTTCTCTGTGCGCCAGTTTTCCACAAGCTGGACACCCACCATCCATCAGTCTGAGAAAGCAAGGGACCCTTTTTGGGTTAAATCCCAAACCCTTAAATGGAAGGGACCTAATGCAAGAAGGTCAAAGGGCACGGTCCCTCATGGGATCCAAGGGCTAAAGACTGCGACTAAGGTAGCATAAACACATCCCATAGACCTGGGGGTGGTGCTATTACTAGTATGATACGCAATGGCGGCTAGCCAGTTAGAGCCCGTCTCCCTGAGCGCTCGGGAGGAAAAATAATACATCTCAAATAACATATTTAGTACTACGGGGTTAGGGAACCGATCACCCAGCTGTCACAAGCTGTCTCGAAGGGTTGGACTCGTAGGACCTTATAACTGAACAGTGGTGCACGCAATGGATAACACGTAGTTAAATTTCTGTACTTTTTTTGTAGAGATATTAGATTATTTTAAATTCTGAACATCAAGAATTACTTCGCTTCACTAAGATTCCAAACAATAGAACCATAATCTAAGATGCTACGAACTAGAAAATCGTACACAACCCAAATCGGCAATAAATTGTTACAGTGATATGCTCTCTGTATAACAAAGCTGAGCATCCTAAACGCCTTATCACAAACTTTAGCGATGTGCATATAAAATATCCACCTCAAAACACCTTTGAAACACCTTAGTCTAAACTGTAGAATAATTCCGCAGGGCTAGGGAATCTTGAAAATGCAACAACTTGATATTTGGCGATGATGTAAAGTAGTCAGTTTTCGATTTATTTTATCCACAACTTCTTCAGGTCTTTTTGCAAAAGGAACCGATCTGAATTTATGCGTATACTCTGAAACACTTTTAAATCATCAACATATAACAAATATTTCGAATTATTGATCGCCGCATTTAGATGAAGAGAAAAAAGGACAGATGACACGGATTTGAACTCTGTGGTACTCCAGAATAATAAAAATACTCATTGGAGCGATGATTGCCATAGCTCACATATTGAGAGCTGAGACTTGAGTCAGAAAAACCGAAGTTGCTTAACTTCCAAAGAAGAAGCCCATGGCAAACTATATCGAATGCTTTTCGAAAATCGGTATACACTACATAAACCTAAATTTTAGAATCGAAAGATTTTGTCATTGCTTTTAATAGGCATAAAAGGTTGGTTACCACAAAATTATGCAGACGAAAACAGCTTGCCGACAGTGATTGTAGATATATCTATGAAAAATGATATCAGACCACTCGCCAGGTGCTAAAAGAACAGCAACTGGTCTAAACTTTTTCATACATTTATATCTAAATTGTTCACAAATCAGAAAATGATGGATAAAACTATCAAGTAAATCGTTGTCTTTAAAAGTTTTACTTATAAAGATTATATACAAACGGAATATATGGTTCCTGAAAACAGTATTTTTTAATCCGCTAAAACATGATTTTAGCATAGTTTAAATAATAATTTTACGCCACTTATATTAAAGTTACAATATAATAATATTAAACTTATTCACAGTTAATATTTGTAACATTAAAAAGTCAAATAGCCCGAAGATGTTTTTTAAGCCATACAAAGCGGCGCCTTTACGTTGACTCGCAAGAAACTTTGCTAAGACTAAAACTTCCGTATAAACAAAACTTTGAATAATACTGTTTGTTATATATAATATTATGTAGTTGAGGCTATTGCTGGACGTAACCGTAAACCGCATTAATCCAGGGTGCATAATGATTTTAAGATAAGGGTTCCAAGCACTCCCCATTTGCATTTGCGCTACATGCACGGGCGCAAAACGACATTTTAATTACCCTCCTACATTAAATTAACAAAAAATATCCACACACGTTTCACTATTAACATAAATTGCTAATAATTAAATTTGACTAGCCGCGTTACCGAACGCTGACTTTAAAACATTACCAGTTAGTTTGGCGCCGTTCTGCCAGTTTGTATTTCACATGCCAAATCTGTCAGTTAACGCGCAAATCAAATATCGAATTATACGAGTGCGGTTGTGTAGTTTGGCCCAATAAATTGAATTGCTTGTATTAAATTTCACATTTCTGGATTGGGGTTTTATTGGGCTTACGCAAGGCCGAATTATTTACGTGCGACACGTGCGCCCTCAAAGGGTCCGCTTCGAACCGAAAGGGAAAATTTTAACAGTAGACGGAAATTCCACCTAGGCTCGGAATTCGAATTGAAGGTGACTTGATGAAATAATAAAATTTAAAATTTATAAAAAAAAATGTGAAGGCATTATTGGGTGGGAAAACTCTCGTATCTTAGTGAGAAAATGTGTATTATTTACGTAGAGCGAGTGCTTTCACGTCGGTCAATTGGTTTTGGGTCAATTCCGAAATGTTCAAAAGGAACGTGATCTTTGACGGCCATTCAATAAATTAGCCCCTGTCTGAATTCCGACAATATTGTTCTGGATTTCAACAGCTAATTATTTTATAAATATTTTTGAAATATATATTAGATATTTATATGTATTGCTTTTAGTTTATTATAAAAAAATTGGTTTTTAATAATATTTTTACAATAAATTGTATGATAATAATTTTTCATCTCAGAGCTCTGAAGATAAATATTTTTTTAAGAATAGTAACATGGCAAGATACAAGACAGCAAAACATTATTATGGTTTTTAGTGTTGAGTAGAGTATTTGAATGGAGTAGAGTATTTATTTTGGTATTTTTTAATATAACATAGTAGTCAATATATTATTAACATCCCACATACCTACTAACATTCTATCCTCTCATTGATATCGTCGAAAACATCCTTATTTTTGGCAAACTCATTGAGAAAATGAATAGCTTGTGCAAGAGAAGCGTTCTCAATCGCTGACGTCCTGACCGCGACATTCAGCAATAAGGGACGTGATCGCGACTTTCCAGGGCACTCTTATGCTCGCAGCCGGAAGTTACCGAGCATTGGCGGATTTTAAATATCACATTTTAGCAACTACAAAAACAAGTTTATTGAATAGACAGTACACTAAGAATGCAATTAATTGGCAACGTCACAAATAAGCGCGGACAAATGAGCGTGTGTCAAAAGAGCGCTGCATTATAAGCGCTGCGTCATAAAAGCGCTTACCAAAGTAGCGCTGTAACAAAATAGCGCGCGTCAAATGCGCAGACAGTCATATGAGCGTTTGACAAAAGAAAGCACATCATAAGAGCGCAAAAATACTTGAAGAAAATTGAAAAATATATATTTTAGGAATGAGGTATACAAAATATAGGTAAATTGTGAAAAATTTACAAGGAATAAAATTTCACGAAACATAGGCGGTAAAATTAATATTTTATATGCCATATATGTATTACCAATTAAAATGATTTGTCAATAAAAACATTATTATTTATGAATTATCACGTACATACGAAAGTATGGCTCCCCATTCCCATACGTACGATATACTTATATATTTTGTACTAAAATGAAACGCTGATTTAAAATTTATCATTACGTTTGTTTTATAATGTTTCATTAAATTGACACATATTAATATTATTAATTAAATAATAAATTATAAATATTTTTTTTAAATTATTAATAAAATATTATTATTTATCGACTCGACTTTCAATGAATGCGTATTAATAGGGCAGGTATACGGCCCCTCAGTAGTTAGATATACTTTCTACTACTGTTACTATCACAGTAATAATCACACAGTTAATATTTAATTCATCGTCACTTTCTTAAACGTCCATTATTATATCGTCATTCGTAATTATATGGGTAATTTCTAAAAATAAATCAATATATGTATTTATAAATAATTAAAACACAGATTACTAATTCTGTTTTACGCGACTTAGTAATTTACTAGCTCGAAAAGACTAATATTATTATTTGAGTTGCCGCTAATAATGTCGATACCCAGATCGATAGTTGTCAATCGCTCATTTTAATAGTGCGAGCGAAATAGCTTTTTTCTAATCCTTTTATTTCATAACAGACACACAATATTAAGTAACAATTATGCACAATTAGAGCATATAATCCCGTTTCATCCCATATCATAAAAATATAGATACATTTGAAGGAAAAAATCAGTTTAAGAGGAATAATTAATAACTTAAAACTGTCAAGTAAGCGTTATGCGGTCTTAACACAGCTCGATTAGGCCATATTCCGATGAAAAATTTTACAATAAACTTGCACTCGTAAATTTAAGATTATTGACTTATTTGCATAAGTTTAGAATTCAATATTACTTAACTGTGTCTACCAGAAGCTTTTTTACCATTAATAAATTGAAATTGGCAAAATTAGCTCCAACACAAAGCCAATAAATGCATTTCAAGTTTTGAGTGCAACGCTTGGAATACGATGTTGAGTTACTAACACAAAAGGTTAACTATATGACACAGAAAATTCCAAAGACATTACCTTGTCAACCGCATGATGCCTAGAATTGTAAATATCGCGCTTTCGGCGTCAATCGGCGTCTCTTCCACTTTACAAATTACACTATCACTTTATAATTAAAAACATCGAAACGGATATTATTATAAAAAATATGAACGAGAACACTTATTCGAGAAAAATATAACAAAAGAATTTATTCGGCCGTTTACGACCGTGGTCGCATAGTTACTGGTATTTTTTTTTAAACAATTCAAGGTTATGCTTCATTAAAAAAAAACAAAAGTCATTCACCTCTTTGTCTATTCTTAAAATATTTATCTCTAATTCGAATTATTTTAATGCAAGTTGTTTGTTTATTTTTAAATATGTATCTCTCGTTCGATTTATTTTAATGCGAGAGTGACACAAAGGTCACCTTTGTTGTTGACTTGTTGACCTTCTAAAAGTATAATGTCGATGATTTCAAGTTTTATATTATTTAAATCTAATTTATATGTGCCAAATTTACGACATTTTCAAATGACGTTCTTTCGTTGAAAATAGTGAAAAATATATATTTTTATTACATATTGATAATATGGGGGTTATGGGGGGCTGAACAAAACTATATTTTGAAATTTATTTTCTTATAAACATATTATGTATTTATTTTTATTGAAAATTCATTTTATTCGACGCTCCTTCTTACAAAAGTCAGCAATAACCGCATTATATAATCAGTATATTGTCTTTCTTTAATTTGTCTAAATGTTTTTTTCGATTGATATTAATGAAAGAGAATTTCGCCGGGCATGGAGAACTACAAAATGTGAAAATCTACATTAACCATTTATATATTATTGCTGAACTGAGAATATTATTTAAAATGATGCGCTGTAATGAGTAATACGTGTCGAAAGTTACCTTTGAGATATTTAAGAGAAAAAACTTGTTTGCTTTAGGCTGCTAGGTTTATAATTTATTTAATAAAGCATTTTAATGAGTTATAGAGCTTTTATAATTGTATGTTTTTTTACCGCACCTTATTTAAAAAGACTGAATATCAAAAAGTTTATCTCGTTCTTTATTATAAGAATATTATACGATTAACCAAACTGTCATAACTTAAGAAGAATATTGCGGTAATGACGCGAATTCCTATATTTCGATATTCGGAGAGTCTTCTTTTTAATTTAAGTTTACAGAAACAAATTTGATTTTGACAACTGACAAGAATTGAGGGTATAACGCTATTCCTTAGTAATATGATCGTTACTAAAAGTAGTTAACCTTTAGTAACGTTTCATATTTCATCCAATATAAAACATGACAATGCGTAAATATGATTAAATTTGACACACAAACTTGACAATGTCATAGTTAAATTTTACGCAACGCTCAATTTTATCGATATTTTCAATCCGCAGGCACCGGAAAAAGAAACCACTCTCGTTCGACGGCTTCCGAGGGCATCAAGTAGATAATGAGGTACTCGACCCGACCCTAAACCATTACACGTCTAACTGAAAATTAAAATTTTACGCCCCCTTCGCCCCGGGCAGCAGCAATGTGAACGAACGAAGCAAAAAACCGTTTCATTTTACGGTAGTCCGTGTGTACGTATCTACTGTGCGAGCGGGAGGCGCCTTTTGAACGTGTCCTCGGAGATTTTACACATAGCATAGAGTGTAAAAAGAAGAGGAAAACGTGCCAGGAGCAAAAGGAGTCCGCGAGGACATACGGTGTACTGGGTACACAGTGCGAGTAGTAGTACTACGTAGGCGAAATGCAAATATTTACACGGCGGCGACGGCGCAGCACTTACTCCGAGATGATGTCGGATGGTATCAGAGGGTAAGAACGACGATTTCTCACGACTTTTATACCTTCAAGGAAATGCGCTATACGCTTTTCCGATGCTCATATATGCAAAGCGAAACCTTTAAGAAAACCTGCGGTATCAAGATATGGGCGTATTTTTTTTGTTTCGTGTTTAAGATGAAGCGTTTTATAAATGATCGATCTTTGCATAAAAAATGTGATACATAAAGTAGAGCACGTACGCGAAAAGTAAACATACAGCCAAATTAGTATATGTTTGATTCAATATATGTAACGTAGAGAATCAATAATATACGGTATTATATTTTAATGTCGTCTGAAATATGAAGTGTATGGTATTACAAAATCAGACAAATAAAACATTTTATTTAAAAAACTATATTCAAGCTACGTTACTTCAAAGCGTTACCACAAAAAAACCAATGTGAAAAATAGTGCAAAATTTCGGTAAAAATAACTATTCAAGTAAAGCTGTGTCATGAATCTATTCAAAGTCGATGGTCATGTCACATTTTCATCAAATACTCAAAAGAAAGAAGAAGCAAGTGACATAGGAAAGGGTTCTACGACAAGAAAAATGTATTAATCAGCAGTGATATCGTTATAAATATTTATTTAATTTAATTATTTTATATTGAATTTAATTTTTAGAGTATTTTGCTTTATTATACAAATGTTTTTGAGATGCTTATTTTACTGCATATTATAATATAGTAGGCACCAATGAAAAAAAAATTAAACAAAAATGCGATGCACTTTTCTTAAATGTCTTGGTACAGAAAACGCGATTTATAGCAGAATAATTAAACTCAACAGGTTTTTTATACTACCAGGCAAGAATAATTCTTTTCTAGATATTAAAATAACCTACCTCACAGTATATGGCAGCTAATTCTAGGCTCAGTATAATATTGCTTATAGTATAAGCTTACCTGTAACAAAAATAAAATTTATATTAGTATACATACATACATATATATTTAAATATTAAAGGAGATTTTATACAACACAAATATATATATATATATATATATATATATATATATATATATATATATATATATATATATATATATATATATATATATATTTACTATATACATCATTAGCCGATTCTAAATTAAATTTTGCACAGTTACTCATAAGGACCATGCTCAAAACATTACTGCCCTGATGATATTATCTGTTATAATAAATAACGTATTTTATTAAAATTTTGTTTATTTACACATTATATTTATTTAGAGTTAACCTCATATTTATTTGCAAAATATTAACACTAATATAAAACAGCAAAAAATACGTGTTTCGTTGTAAATTAAACATTAACTACATTTTTATTTCTATGTACTCTATAGTCAAAGTAAATTTATATCACGATATCAACTGTGTTGATACTCTTTAATAGGTCTCCTTCTAATAACAATATACATCTGTAAATTAAAGCTTTGAATTAAAAGCATGTTATAGTATTTAAACAAAAATATATGGTAAAAACTATCCAACAAAACACCTTTCATGATTTTTATATAATTCTTTATGCACAGAATTATAAACAGATTTAAGAATATATATTTTTATTATATAGTTATGTCTCTATAATATAATATAATGTATCTATTCACGTTTCATGTATATATTGTAAATGTAGTTTTTAAACTAAATGAATAGTGTTTTAAAGCGTTTTAAACTTTCACAATTTTCTCGTTTAACCGACGATATCCATTCTGTAGAAAGTTCAACAAAAAAAAGGCATAAAACAATTTCGCAGTAACATTTTTCTTGAGAGAAAAGATAGATGGTTGCTGATTAATTTCAAGTAACGTAAGAAAATAATGTAATGACCACTTGCTCGATTTGACAAAACGATCCAAGTTTGATAGTTAAACGTATCGGAAAGTATTGAAAAAATATAATTTAAAAGCAGTTATTGCTTTATTCTCAAAAAAGTGTGTCAGAGCGAAAATATATAAATTATAATTTAGCTCGCTGATGCTGAATAAGCAAATGGATATAAACGGTCTGATTATCATAAAAGCTTAAAAATATTCCCTGTAATATATAGCAAAGTGTTCACTGTCACTTGTGGTGGACTAAATTTAAAATTATTACATATTAAAATTGCTCCGTTGTTCAATATGGTATGCTGCCTTTATATAAGTGGTTCTTTCGCAGTAAACCCTCAGACATAAAGTTTCTATGAGGTTCAGTGATATGTTAGACGCATTGCAGGTAATAATGGAACACGCTGCAAACTTTTTAAAAGCGAAAAACTTGCCAAAAACATCTAAAATACGTCATTGCGGCTGCTGGCTGCTGTCGCATTGATTTTTACGATTTGGCATAATTCACGTGGCGTTGTGGTAAATCATAGAAATTTTCACGTTTTTCGCGGAACAAATTCTAAGGTGAAAAGACGACTGTCTGAGAATAACTATATTTATTTCAGGCAACCGTAAAACATAGAGCTTTTTGTTGCATGGCCGACATTTTTATTGGGTGCCATTTTTTTCCACGAGGGCCACATAACGATAGTAGAAAACGAAATTTGTGTGTCAGAATAAAAATAGAGCTTATTGTGTTACACATTCTTATATATCATATCTTCGTATATGAGCAACGTAGCATAAAAATATACGTACATTCGAATGACAGTTATTTATTGACATTTTGAAAGTTAATAAAACGTACAAAGTATATCGTATACCATATAAAATCAACAAATGGTAATATTAATAAATAACACTATTATTATAATGAACATACAATGTAAAATGTATGGTGCATCATAGAAATATTTGTATTTTTGTGGAATTCTTTCCAAGGCCGAAAAATTACCTTAAAATTTAATTTCGTATTTCGTAATGGCGAGTTTCAGATTGAATGTATAACTTTTGCCTTCAGAGATATTGAAAACTTTAATTTATTCGTTAAACTTACAGTGATTTTAGCATTTCTATTAGGTCGTGTTTTATAGATACAGTTAAAGGTTTTTTTTAAAACACTTTGCCTCAATAATTTATTTAAATTTTTTTTTTCATAAAGCTCTATAATAATCTTCAATGATAATTAAATAATAATATGAATAAAATTACCTTAGAGCTTTGTATTAAAATCTAAATTTGTATTATTAATGATATTTATAAAATAATATTATAATAAGAAACAAACTAATGATTAATCTGAAATACACTTTTATCACATATCAATTATGATATTGATTATGGACATCAACGATCTATTATATTTCTACACAGCATATATATTATATGAAGTGACATTATTTCATCACACGATTGTTTCATGCGAACGCAATAATGAGAGACGTCTACCAAAGACTTTCCGCGAATATCAAAACGTGAGTGATAAATTACGTTTCGATGTGTAAAATTGGAAAATTTGCTCACCGCGAAATTGCCCTATTATATGTGCCTGATGTGATAATACGTTTCATGCTATACATATATATATAATCCCTTAAATGAGTTGTACTGTTGCTTGCGAGTTCTATTGCGATGCGGTTCACTGAACAGAAGATGTTACAAGATCTTAATTTCTTTTGTTAATTTATCTGCCATCGTTACGTCGTAATTTCATTTTCTGCAAAGTAATTTGCGCGTTAAATATGATTAGAAAATTATTTTAATTAGTGTTAAATTCTACACTATTGTATGTATATATTTTACAAACGAAGCAAGTGCTTTAAATTAAAATATGTAGTATTATAATTATTTATTTTTTGTATTGAATTAAAATGTTTAATTTTTATGTGCAGCTTTGTCTTTACCTAGTAAGATTCAACTTAAATATACTGCCTATCAAATTTAATCGAAATTCAGTAAGGTATAAATTGCCATGTTTACGCTATTTGCGGAATGTTTTGGACATAAACGTACAATTTATTTGTCCAATGGTGACAGAAAAATTCATTGCGGCCTAAGACCGAATGTGTATATGTATTATTTAATATATTAGTGGCGATGTTGTTTATTAGAAAAGCGTCTGGTTAAGTACCAAATATTTATATATGTCCGCTATCATTTGTGCAAGCAATGTGCATTCGGCTAATGCAGTCTGATTCGCACATGCTGCACGTTGTTGTACAACGCCACGATGCATTTCAGACATATTATGCAAATGTTCAATATATATGATACATACATATGTTCAGTTGTGTGTGTTAAAATACATCAATTGTGAAATCCAAACAGTAAAATATTAGATTTGTACACCACTTGCACATTGTTTGGATGCCAAAGCTATATAGTATTTCATAAAACAAAGTTTAGACAATTACTAAGTTTTGTTAGAAACTGATGCATTTATATATATTATGTAGTTTAACGTGCAAATCTAAGACTATGTATTATATATACTTTTTATTTATTAGTGATACTAACAAAGAAGCAATAATCAAACTAAATAACTCAATGTTAGAGGTCCATTCAGCTGCATATTTAACACTAAGGTCATTCAAACGGCAATATCGAACTTGAGAAAAATAAATAGTCGCATGTTTTGACAGAATACCTGATAAAAATTAAATACCATACCATAATAATAACTCCATAATTGCGTAAAATCCTATAAACAGACCTGTTACCCGCTCGTAGTAACCAGAAAAAATACCATTCTGTGCATGCATGATGCAATACACCTCCTGCATTACTGACTTTCAGAGAGTGTTGACCTTGCAATTTAACTTATTCAAGGCGTGAACATATTTCGTTGGTTGAATATGCAAGCGATGCAATTGGACAACTGACATCAACGTCTGTGATTTGATAGAGACGTCTTAAATTAAAAGAATGAAAGATCTGATACTTTGTCACGTCAGGAGACACAATAATCAAATGACACAAGACGAAAGGGTCGAAGATGATCAAGGGATTTGAGACGAGTGTCAAAGACAATCGAACGTATAGAGAGCAGACGATCAACCACAAGCAATTCGAAACATCCAGCTTCTCCACCGGCATCTTCACCAGCGCTCAGTCTACAAAATATTTACAACTCGACACTATTTATTTGTGGTAAATTGTACAATTTAACTTAACTTAACTATTACAAACTATCCGTCTTTGGTTTCAAAGCCTGAAAATTTAAAATCAAACTAAATAAAAGTAAGTCAATTCATGTTCATTTTACAAATCGATTAATAAACTATATACTGGAGTACCTCAATAGATATATAATTCCTTTTTTTAATCAAGAAAATGATCTGGAAATGACACTACATGAAAATAGCACCTAAAAAAGGAGAGAACAATAAAATAAAATTGAGAAAACTAATCGCTTCCGATAGAAAACAAGTTAATATTATACAAACAGGTCCCGAAACTGGTATGTACCTACTGTATCCAACTCTAAGGCTTTACCAAACTGTCATATCAAGAGATTATACAAAGGTTCCAAAATAATTTACATACTTCGGTGTGTTGTTACGCACCATGGTATGTACAAAACACTGATCTCCATCGAGACTATGGGATAAAGTCATCCAGAAATTTGCCTTATCACAAGGCTTAAGAATCATGTCAATTCTGATGCCGTTTATCTCAACTTATACTTTACCAGAAAACTGAAAGAAATCAAATCAAACAATTTCGTTAGTACCTCATTATTAGCAAATTTTCAACCGAATATGTACGACTTAGCTCGATTTTAATTATATATCAAAAATATTTAACTGTAAGATTAGGAAAATCTAGGTAAACCTAATTTGCGAATATCGACCGGAGTTATTATTCAATAATAATCACTAGTTCCGATTTTCTTGACACGATAGAAATAAAAAAAAAAAACACTAAGATCCACGTGTGGTTTGAACCTAGGTCTTTAAAGTCAATAGTCAATAGACTTAAAACACTCGTTTATTTTAATTGTAACAAGGCTTGTAATGCACATGTACCTAAGGAATTTACAATAAATAATTATTTTAAGTTAGAAAAAATGTAATCAATATTGTAATCTTCCAATAGACGCCCATTAAGGAATTTATTATAACAAAAAACGATATATAAAAATGAACACTTTTATTATGAAAAAAATAACAGATGTAATAACATCTTTTCACTAAATAAAATATTTAATCAAATACCATATAAAGCAGCTTAATTATTCTGAAAATTAATCGAGTTCACTGCTCTCATCAATATTGCTAATAATCTATCGCACACAACAATAAAGCCGATTAACTATGCAATACGAGCATTAAATTTCAATACGTAATGATAATCATTGTTTAGAATTATTTGGTAATGAATCGCATTCGTTGTTATTATTATTCCGCAAATACATTAAGGGATTATCATCATAATACGTGTTATTCGCAAAATGTTAACACAAGTTTTTTGGCACGTAGCCAATATTATTACTTTTGCCCGGTTTGATAGCAACAAAACAAGCAAATTCGAGCGTTGGGCGATTTTTCTAAGGAGAGAGAGACAGAAAAATCGGGACAAAGTTTCATATTGAGTTTAATCCGTGTTGATGTAAGAGACTGCCGAGGAAAATGGCAAAATGCTCGATTTGTTCCGCGAACTTTTTCCCTTCTTTTTAACCTTTTCCCACCCCCTGATAGTCCATTTGTCCTCTTTTCACATTTTACCTCGGCAATCCTACTGAGTTGTCTTCTAGAAATATTTGCGCAATGATGTGCAAAATTGCACCGTCATTGAAAGTTTCAACGTTATACTCGATTCCGCTGAAGCAAATCTAGAATGCAGCTGCCTTGGAATGTTTGCACTTAATATCAGTATTATGAATTGTCATTGCTAAACGTTTAATTAATTTGAGCACAAATATAAGATACGATTTTAAGTTTTTAGATAAGACATTTATGTATATATTCATTTTCATAGAACTAGTTGTAGTTTCTAAAGAATATATATGTTATAAATAGACTATTTTAAAGCAAGTAGACAATAATATGGTTTTTTGCTATAATTCAATAAAAATAAAATGTAAATCCCACGTATGAAAAGATACAAATGTAAAGAATCTACCATATAGAGAGCAAGAATATAGACTTACTGCTTTGAAAACTAATTTCAATTATATTTAATTAATCATCATCATCATAAGTTTTGTGTACCGAAATCAGTGACAAATATTATTTTTCGTTTTTTATGTCATTTTTAGATCAGGTGTATTTACAATTATTATACTTTACCATATTATAAAATATTTCGCGAAAATTTTATTCTAAGAAACATTTTTTTAAGCTATGCTGTTATATACATTTTTATAGACATTTAGGCATTTTTTTACTGGTTAAGCACTTGTTCAAGTTGCTAGATAGTCTTTACAAAACCCAGATATTCTAGAACAGAACGTTCCAAGCCAACAAATATTCTAGGATATTGTTCATATGCATTTAACAGATACCTTAGGGGCAACTTCATATTTGCATATTGATTCGATTGTTTGTACCGGAATACAATTTGCATTTAAAATAAAAAATAGTCCCAGATGCATATTGACATTTAATCCCAGACATCAGTTTAAGTATGGAATTGTCACTATGTATATTGATAGTAACTCAGTTGTAACGCATTAGGCTTGTGAATATCAAATTATTAAAAAGTTAAGTTATAGTAAAACCCCCTATGCGGCAGTCCTTCCTATAACGTTCCCCCGTATAGCGTAGTTTTTGTTACTGTTTGTCTCTTGACTTCCCTAGACGTATTTTGTGACAGGAGAAACGTCACCGCGCCATAACATTCCAAAGATCTTCATCAGAATACAGTGGGAAAATATTTATTTTTTTATAGCTATGGGAAAAATTAGGATCAAGCAAATCAATGAACACGTTTTTTTAATACATTATATATACACTTTTCAGGGGGTTTCAACCATTCTAATTTTTTATGATAAAATTATTTAA
Source organism: Plectrocnemia conspersa (assembly GCF_051122295.1). NCBI lineage: Eukaryota > Metazoa > Arthropoda > Insecta > Trichoptera > Polycentropodidae > Plectrocnemia > Plectrocnemia conspersa. The sequence continues at coordinate 17,078,442 of NW_028277165.1, forward strand.
TTATGTAATACATATCTATTACGAATCTAAAAAATATTATTCAATCAGAAAATAGATTTAGATATATGATATCCAACATTCAAATTTGAGAAAAAAAAATACGTGGGTAGTGCTCATCTGTTTTAGATATGCACCGTAATTGCTTGTATAATAGGGAATTATGACGCATTTTACAAACAATAATTAAATGGTTATAAAAACCTGCCAGTCAGTCAATTGTATTAAATTTCTTTATAAAAATAAATAAATAAATGATATTTTATTATAATGTAACTTAAATTGTATTATTTTAAAATATTAATATATTCATATATTTTTTTGCAAAGCGTATTAACAGTAAAATACTGTGTCATGAATATTTACAAAATAAATATATTTAATTATCACTATCATATAATTAGGAATTTATTATCCCTTAAATATAATAACTATATTATCCCTTATATTTTGATATATTCAAGCGGACATGAAATATGAGATTGAGCGCCGCATTATTCCCTTCTCAACCGAATTGTCAGAAAAGCAATTTAAATGCATAATATATTACATATCTATACATAATGGGTATGTATACATGGTTTATGCATATATGCTTACACGAGCGTATCGTGGTGTAAAAAACAAACAGGAATAAGTTAATAAGGGAAAGAATAAATATAAAGTTAAGCTGAGAGAAAAAATCGAGTTTCCGATTTAAGGTCCACCCCATAAATAAAGATGTTCCCACAAATCCTAAGGCCACTTGTTCTTTACTGTATGCTGCGACGCCCAAAAGCAATGTATTATCGTTGAGGTTGCCCACTCTCCCAAAACCATGCCGCAGCTGTAAAAACATAGAATATTTTTACATTATATTGGTCTGAGAAATGTCGATTGTAATTTTTTTGCGAATATTCGTGTTTATTTAAATCTGTATAAATAGTTATACACAATATAAAATGGATACATGAATATTGCACAACAACAATTAATCTTTTATTTTAACTGCTGTGTGATAGTATATATTTTTAAAAACTTGATAAAATTGTTACCATAAATTCATTGAATTTAATTTAAGCTATTTTTGAATATGAATAATAATGACTTAAATATATACCATATCTATATTTTGATGTAGCTTAACTTGGAATTTACTGTTGCAATAGATGTTCTCTTTTAAATTATACTACAAATGCTTTTCTAGATTTGAGTATAGTAAATTCGAAGCCCCTCTTTGGCGAAAATTGCCTTTTAACATCTATATCTTTTTCTGCAGCTCAATTTGAGATTTACAGTTGTGAAAAATGACATTTTTTTAAATTAAATTACAAATGCTCTAGTATATTAAGTTATAGTGAATTAAATACCTCTAAAGCTTTTCGACAAAAATTAATCCCGACATCTCACAAAATAAAACAAAAAGTATTGTCTTGGTGAAATAGGTTATTTGCACGAAAATAATTTGTAAATTATCCAAATGATAACCTGAATTTTAATTAAATTAATAATACAAACAAAAAATTGTCAGAGCAAATGACCAAACATCAAATGTCAGTCTTGGCGATGTAAAAGCAATTCCAGCCTCTTTTATGGTGCTATGAAGGTCATGGCATATATAGAACTATGAGTTCTACTTCATTGCCCCTTATACTCACCATTTGTTATGATATGTAAAGTTTTTAGCTTACAAACGACAGATATATACAGCTTGAACTGTTAAACTGTACATATTGTCTTCATAAAATATGTTATTCTAGTTCCTGGTCTAGACTAATATATATTTACTTGTCTATACTTTGAGTCTTTGTTGGAAAATCTAAGAATTTATTTGTTCTACGATACCTATTGTATTTCTGTTCCTTGCTTAGACTTATACGTACCATATTAATTTAGTTTTTTTATTCAACAGTTTATCGTTTTTCTGACGTTAGTCTGATTTGCTCTTGGTGAATTCAATTATATTATAAACGCTTTATAACCTTAAATTAAATTTCTGTTTTCGTCATTTCTATATTATTCAAAATAAATTATTAATTCACAAATGAAATAACGGTAAATGAAAACACAAAACACGCAACTGAACTCGCTTTTCTTTGAGCTAAAGGTTGCTTTTCTTTGAATGAAGGTCGCATTTTTAGACAAAAAATAGGCCTAAAATGTTTTTATATTAATCAGTAAGAAAAAAATCTGAATCATTTGTATTAGATCATAATATCAGTTATTACTAATACCACTTATTATTAATTATTATTTTATGATAAATTATGTAAGATTGTAAGATTGTGTGACAATATTTTTTTAAGCACAGTGTAAATGTATGATATATGAATGCATACTTGAGTTCATGTACTATTTGTGTGAAATATTATTTATTAAAAAAACTGCCATAAATAAAAATACTTGTACATGATTATAAAAATATATACATACTTTATAATCACTATTAAAAAATATTTTCTTTCATAGATTTAATTACGGCAGACCGACTCTTTCAATATTTACAACAGAATCAATAGTTTGCAATTATTTTTATGCGATCCATTAAAGCTTTAATTTTGTGTTTCAACTAGGATTAAATTCAACAGAATTTGTATATTTATACAACAACAAAAAAACTTCATAAATTCAAAGCCTCACTACCATCAATAAAACGTCCATATATTTTTTCCTTTAGCGTTTTATTATTTCTGATCTCGCATAGCATTTCATTCGTCGGTATATCCATCCAACTCGAATTCTCGAAACGTGCCTAAATTTTCTCAGTTTTTCTTCCTTTCTTCATGCACCACACATACACGCATAAACGTTCCATTTTCCACCAAAACGCACCCACATGCAAATACGCATGTAACATATATTCATGTGCGTATATCAAATATAATATAAAACATCACAACTGGCACGACATAGCGACGCACTACCTCTAGCGCGAAAATGAATTCGCAATTCGACTACCGGAAATTTGGAACCCGGCATGCAAATACACAGAAGAGCGTACAAATATGCTCTAAATGTTGGTTAGCAAGAGAACGCAAAAATGTGGGGTGAAAGAGAAAAAGAAATGTAAGAACTCTCGAAGAATTTTCCGTCGAGTTTTGTCCTTCAGTAAATTAAAACGCCAGACTCCAATTGTCATGTTTTTTATAACGACGAGACTTTGTAAGACGTTGAAAGTTTTTTTTTTATAAAAATGTTTTATGTCCAAGAATTTAAAAGAAAATTAAGGCAAAAATGTAAATTATGTAAATCTGAAAATACACCTACAATATATTATATAAAACATGGAAAATTACAGATTTATATTCGCTATTTCTATAAATATTAATTATTCAATTTAATCGTTAACATGTCATAGTAAAATATCATTAAATAAAAACTGAATTTTGAATCCTGTATTATATAGTAACAGCATTAAAAAATTTAATGACAGATATTAATTAGTTACAAAATAGTAATTCACGATTTTAAATAATTTTAATTAAGTATATGAATGCATAATGTATACCTTATCGTTTAGCGTTTGATATTATATTATTTTAAAGCTTTCATAAAGCTCAGATAAAATTTTGCCAGAGCGTCTGTCATGTTCAAACCATCTGTTTTTAAAACGAACGCTACAAAAATACGAGTGAATCGACTTTTGTATAAAATGTTTTATAATAACATGAAACGGCAGAAACCTCATAATCTGATGTTGATGGTTACACGGTAAGCTTACTAGAAAATATATTAAACATCAGTGCTTTCATGAAATACCTTTCACGAGAATAATACACACCGAATATGGGAAATTAAATAAGATTTTTTTTAACGAGACGTTAAATTATTTGTTAAGCAAATTGCGGTGATTTAGTCTATATTATGTTTTTATCGAAATACTTAAATTATCCTACATTCTACATAGTGTTTTAGTAATAAAATATTACTATTAGATAATAAACTGAATTCCAGTGCATTGCCACGAAACACGTGCGTTGCGATCTCGCATTATTTCAATCCATCTTTTCGAAAGTAAAAACATTGTTTTCAGTGAGAGCAATTACACATAAATATTGTCGGGTAAAGAATAATATTTATCCGACTATAGAGTCTAATATTGAGTATGTATAGTAAGGTACGACAGAAAAGGCAAATGACTATGGACAGTCTGTACTCAGTCAGGCAAGAGAATATTAAATTTGTCTGCAGTTTATTTAATTATAGGTTTGACATTGAGCCATATACCGGCTAAACTTATTTTGTGTCGATTAATAAACCTAGTAATGTGTTTATTTATTAATTTTATACTTTATGATGACGTATTGCAAAAACCTGTCAAGGTTTTCTGCAATACGTCATGATGGTCAAACTGCTAAAACTGCAGTTTTTTTTTAAATTTATACCATGGGAAATACATGAAAAAGGTCGATGTGAATGTTGACTCAATATATTAACATATATGAGCACTGTTTTTAGCACGTAATAGATAAGGATTTTTCCACAAAGTTCATGATGGTGTATAATATAATGAATATTGGGAGGCACTGCGCTTACACAACACTCATATTTTTTTCAACTAAGCCTTAACACGTTCTGCACATATTTTTTTACCATCGGATGTGACTTATTTTAGTGAATTTAACTTTATATTGTACATTAACGTAAACGTATTCTAAAATAAAAAAATATAAATATTTTCATCTGTGTTGTTCCATGTAGACTACTCATCAAAGCGTTGAAGTGAAACCAAAGAAAATTTTTCAAAAGCATTTGTTTTGTTATTCAATTGCCTATTGATGTAACTCACAATGTGCTCAATACTTCTAGCAACTGACAATACAATTCACAGGCAAAATAAAAACATAATATCGCACAAAGAGTTACATGGAGCACAGAAGACTTTCGAATTATTATTGCGTAACATTTCAGCAAAATGCAAAGCAGTTGGAGTACCACACACGGTCAAATCTCGCAACTTCTCAACGAAATGATTAGTCGTTCTATTTTAGCGCATACTTTGAAAGTTTTAGGAGGTTGAAAATGAAAATGTAAACACTTGTGGTATTAAAAGTCATATTGTTTCTCTATCGCACCCCGTAATTCAAATTACAATAATTGACGCTATCCTCCCATAGGTACTAACACTCATGGTACGTCTCCGCAGTGTGCAGGGAAAATAGAAATCGAAAATTAAAATGCCACGACAAAATCGACACCCAGGGATCGTTTAGTGGCAATCGCCATAAAATTAAAGTCGTGCGAAGGGCGAAAAAGGCAAAAGACAAGCCATAAAGCGACCGCGATAGAGCGCGCGAAGACACTTTTAAGGGTCGTTAAAGTGTCCACCCTGGGATTATTTATACAAACAATAATGGCTCGCACCACCCCTAGCACCGATTCGAGACTCCCAAGCAGTCATACGTAGGGCGTGCGCCCTCGGTGCGTGACCTTATTCCAACCGCGCATAAATTTCCGGCGAAAAATCATTTTTCATACGCGCGTAAACAATGAATAGCCGCGACAAGCGATTAGTCACAATTTTGCATGATTTACACGGTGAAGAAGCATCTAAAGTGTGAGGTTACGCGGGTGTGTGATTTATTGAGGACATGTTAAAAAGTTGGGTTATTTTCGTGGGTTAAGGTTAGCTCGGGTGTCTGAAGCGGCTTTGATCGACCGCTCGAAAAGCTCTAATTCAGAAAATTTCTAATTATATAAAGAATTTTGAAATCAACTTTTAAACAAATTTTCTTAAAAATCGTTCGTTAAAACCAATTTGGGTGACATATTTTTTTGCGCTTTTATTGACCCGTTTAGGGATGTCACTAAGCTAAGACGTTTATATTATTTAAAATTAGCAACTAAAAATAGTATATTAAAATCATTATATTTTAAGCATTAAAAATATTAGGGGGAGACTTATATATTTTTTAATTTAAATAAGATCGGTAGGGCAACTAAAGATTTTAGTATAAATTCTAAGAACTACAAGGAAAGTTTCGTGACTTAATTCAACAGCTGTGTATATCAAGCATATGCATTGTTTACAATAAAAGCAATATGGTCCTATATTCCAACCATGAATATTAAATACATGCTATTTATGTATTCCTGGGACATTTAATGCCCTATATATTGAAATCGAACTTCAAACGTGGCTTTTAAACAAACAGGTTCACAGAAAACCAGGTATTCTCTTTAAATAAATTTATTACGATAACTTTGAAATCTGGAATTATAATTCATCACGTATTCGTGCTAGAAAATTACTTAATCTCACTGTATGACAAGTGTAACATCAAGGAGAACTTTCAGAACCCTATTAAGTATTCTCCTCTATTGCTTGCTATGACTTGAGAGCATATATTCTCTAACTTAATTGACTCATCGCTCATTTTTCAACAACATTTTTTATCTACGTAACTATTTATATTATTTAATATTAAATTGTAAACGTAGAAATGACAATATTTTTTTTAATTTCACTAAAATAACCATGTAGCTTGTGCAATTTTAAGATTTAAAATAGCAAGTTTAAAAATATAATTAGAGAATTATTAAGCATAATAAAAAAAATGCACACTTTTACACAATATTTTAACAAATATTATTGACTCGTATCAAATAAAGAGAATATATTTTGCGAATGAAATAATTATTGTTTGCTATTTATACGGTGCTACCTATAAAATTAATATTGCTATTTATAAACAATATTAGCTATTTATATTTTTTTATAAATCAAACGTAGTAAAATAGACTTATCGAGTTGTAAAGAGAATTGGGTTGTTTATTAAAAAGCATATAATTGGATCTCTACATCTGAACTACATCAAAGGATTCTAAAACGCATTATATTTCAAGCAAAATATATTGATTTTATCACAATATAAAGTGCCTAAAACATTTTCGCACAACATTATTTTTTGAACAAAGAACTTTTTGCCCATTGCTCCGTCGCCCTCTAAGGCTCCTCCATCGTCCACCAAATTCCCCCGAAGGCATTCGATTAATTCATTGCCAACCGGTGGGCGATATTGCCCACTTTGAGAACCTATGTTCTAGAGCATGGTTTCCCAAACTATGTTCCGCGGAACACTGGTGTTCCGCGGATGCAAAATAGGTGTTCCGCGGAGCCTAAATAGATATTTCACAAAAATTTAGAGTAGATTAAAAAAATTGTTAGTCTTGCTAATACATAAAAATTGTTCATAAATATGATAAAAAGAGCCTAAAAATATGTGTTAAATATTCAACATTGATGTGTATAAAATCTGGAGGGAAAAGTTTCATAAGTCGGTGTTGTTTTTTTTAACTTTAAAATTTGATCCTATTTAAACAATATTTTTTTTGTTAATTAATCACACGATATTAGTGCTTATTATACGAATTTTATTTATGTGACTAGATATGCTACTAGCAGTCACTGTATTTTGCATAGGCATACACTGTTGACTAAAAAATTTCCACAAATTTAAAAAATGTTATGAAGTAGCCGTGAAAATGATAAACTATGTAAAATCTAGACCACTTCAATCCAGATTATTTAAAATTTTGTGCGATGAAATGGGTGGTAAACATGAAGCACTTTTATTACATATTGAAGTGAGATGGCTATCCAGAGGAAAAGTACTATTAAGACTTTATGAACTTTGAAATGAATTATTAGTCTTCTTGAAAGCACAAAATTATTTGCAACATCATTTTATAATTTTTTTAACAAATCCTTCCTGGTTGATACATCTGCATATCTGGCGGATATTTTTACAAAGTGAAATGATGTTAACTTATAATTACAAGAAAAAAGTATAACAATTTTTAATATGAGAGATAAAATTGAATCTTTTGATAAAAAATTACAATTTCAGATTTTATCGGTTGAATCTAATAATTTTGATTGTTTTCCTGTCTTGGATATGAATGTTTAAATGAATTAAATTTTCAAGTAGATAAAAAAGTTTCACAAGTATTTTTAGAACACCTATATTACTTGAAAATAACTCTTTCGGAATATTTTCCGAAAACTAGTAAGGACGATTCCTGGGTTCGGAATCCATTTTCCGTGACAGTAAAACCAGTGGGCTTAAGGGATTATGAGAATTTAGTTATTGACTCTGATTTGAAACAAAAATATCAGCCAATAAATGATTTCTGGGCGAGTCTGACTGAAGAGTTCCCCAAGGTGTCAAAACAAGCTCTGGTTTTTTTACTTGCGTTTTCCACGACGTATTTATGCGAAGTGGGATTTTTTAAAGTATATTGCAACAAAAACAAAATACAGAAATAGACTCCACGCCACGGCAGATATGAAAATACAACTAACCAAAATTGTGCCTGATATAAAAAAAAATTGTTATTTAAGAACCCAAAATCATCAGTCATTAGGAGTTTTATTTATTTGTATTTTTATGTTTATTAAATAAATTTAATAACATTTCTTTAATAACATGTTTTATTTTATTATGAATTACCCAGCCTAAAAAATATGCTAAGTGTTCCGCCAAAATTTTCGGATTCGCCAAGTGTTCCGTCGCTGAAAAAGTTTGGGAAACCCTGTTCTAGAGCATGGTTTCCCAAACTATGTTCCGCGGAACACTGGTGTTCCGCGGATCCAAAATAGGTGTTCCGCGGAGCCAAAATAGATATTTCACAAAAATTTAAAGTAAATTAAAAAAATTGTTAGTCTTGCTAATACATAAAAATTGTACATACTGAAGTGAAAGCACAATTTAGACTATGAACTTCGAAATTAATTATTAGTCTTCTTGAAGGCACAAAATAATTTGCAACATAATTTTTTTTAATTTCTAACTAATCCTTCCTGGTTGATACATCTTGCATATCTGGCGGATATTTTTCAAAGTGCAATGGTGTTAACTTATCATCATTACAAGGGAAAAGTTTACAATTACAATTTTTAATATGAGAGATAAAATTGAATTTTTTGATAAAAAAATACAATTTTGGATTTTGTTAGTGGAATCTAATAATTTTGATTGTTTTCCTGTCTTGGATGAATGTTTAAATGAATTGAATTTTCAAGTTGATAAAGAAGTTTCACAAGTATTTTTAGAACACATAAATAACTTGAAAACTAATTTTTCGGAATATTTTCCGAAAACTAGTAAGGACGATTTCTGGGTTCGGTATCAATTTTCCGTGACAGTTAAACCAGTGGGCTTAAGTGCAAGGGATTATGAGAATTTAATTGATTTAATTAATGACTCTGATTTGAAACAAAAATATAAAGATCAGCCATTAAATGATTTATGGGCGAGTTTGACTGAAGAGTTCCCCAATGTGTCAAAACAAGCTCTGGTTTGTTTACTTCCGTTTTCCACGACGTATTTATGCGAAGTGGGATTTTCTAAATATATTGCAACAAAAACAAAATACAGAAATAATATTGTGCCTGATATAAAAAAAAATAATTTAACAACCCAAAATCATCAGAGTCATTAGGAGTTTTATTTATTTGTATTTTTATGTTTATTAATTAATGATATTTCTTTAATAATATTTTTTATTTTTATTTATACTATTATGAATTAACCAACCTAAAAAATAAGCTTAGTGTTCCGCCAAAATTTTCGGATTTGCCAAGTGTTCCGTCGCTCAAAAAATTTGGGAAACCCTGTTCTAGAGCATTGTGGCTCAAACGTTTTTAGGATTTTTTTGCGTAGCGGTCTTTAAATTTAAAATTTAAATTAGCTACAATTAACATACAGGTTAGTATTGAAACAACTTCACTCTCATATTTTCCAAAAAAAACTTTAAAATGAATCACTTTTTTTTTTAATTATAGATAAAAAAAGTTCGCAAACAAAAAAACACAACTTAAGTTACCAAAAAAATATAAATTAATAACCCGATAATACCTTTCCTGATTTATTTCGATTTTACGAATATAAAGTAAGTGACCCATTCACGGTGTCGCGGATCCCAGTTTGAAAAATACTGCTCTAGAAGGAGTAACATTTAAGATAGGCCAACACAAGTTTTGATGCTAGCATACAATGACAATGTGGAAATAAATTTATAAATTGAGGATCAACTCCTTTCAAAGTTAAAATACTATATCTACGACCCAAAGTAGGTTACGGTTATAGACAATAAATCTGACGAAAACTTCTTTATCAGAATATAAATGTCACATGCATCTAAATGTTTTCAGTGTTTTTGGATTGCAGTTAAACTATACCACATTAAAAATCTACCAAAATATTAATACTTCATACATAAACATGTTTTCTTAATAACCCATCAATAACTGGATCTCGACAGACAGTAAATAGACACATGTGCTTAGTTAGCTCTTAATATTCAAATACACTTGAATAATTTCAAGGTTAATTACATGATAAAATATTCAGCTTTCCGACGGTTTTAGTTTGTTTAATAATAATTTCTTAGTAGGTACCATCTGGAAAACCGTGTCGTTTACAAAACGATCCATGAAATTCTCGGTTTTTGGTCCACACCACATTTCAAAAGCTTCGAGTTTAGTCTAAATCTGGCATCTGTGTAGCAATATCGATTACATACAACTGTGAAGTAAGGTTCAAAGTTAAAAGTTGTAGCCGTAATATTATTTAAAATTACAACTAAATTAATTAATTTATTTAAATTAAATTCAAACCATCGTGACCTAACAGGTAACTCCAATGTAAAACGATAGTCAAAAAATAATATAAAACAAGAAATAAAAAATCATAGAATATTAAAATTAAATAATCCGAATCGGACCAGCTCCTCGTAGTTGCCATTACACAGATCAATGAGCAATTTCAGAGTATGGCGACAGCCATAGGCAAATCGGCTAGTGCGGACATCCTAGCTTTAGAGAACATTGTGATTTTCGAAGTAGTTCTACTAAATTAATCAGTAGTTCTGCTAAATTTCGTTCACTTTGTTCATAAACAAAACGCATGATAATATTTTCATTTAACAAGCAATAATTGTATCAACATTTTAAAATTAAAAATGATCCATAGGGGTGGTATTTTTTCGACGGCTTTACAAATATTGCCAACCGATTTGAAGATTTCTTTAGATCCATTTTTTTAAATACGCGTAATTGTGTTTTTTTTTTTTAAATATTGGTTTTCAATTTAACTATTAAAAAGTACGTACTTTCCGATATACAATATAAGTTTAGTTAATCGCAACATTATCATCTGAATCAGGCTTTACGCCTGTTTTTTTTTATGAAAGGTGGCGGAAGAAGTATTTTTATTTTTGAATATTTACAGTTCATTTTTATTCTTTTTTTGATAAATTATGTGTAATCAAATTTTTAAAAATGCACAAAAAGTGATTCAGACATCATAATATGCAACTCGAAAAAATAATAGACGTTGCCTAAAACAACTTTTAAGTATTAATAAATGTTATGTTGTAATATTTCCTAGAAAGCTAAAACTATCAAGATTTTTGACCTTTTTATTAGCATGCGTTTTTCGTATTTCCATATCATTAAAAATGTGCAAAACTCTCATAGACTGTTATATAAAATAGTTTGGGACATTTATTATTGTAAAGAAAAATATTTTTTTAAAAGAATTTATCAAGTAAACATGTGTTTTCCACTTATTTATTCATTATGAATCAAATATATATTAAAGAAAAATCACATCTACACAAAAAAGCCGTAATATAAATAATTAAAAATCACTTATACTATTTATATAAGCTAAGTTAATCTGTAAAATAATATCAAATGCAAATAGCTTCAAATAATTTGTATGCCTGATATTTCGAGTAATTTATTTCTCTTTGCTTTAGTTATAATACCCATATTTTTTTATAAATTGAAACGAAATGGTTTTAGCTTATAGAGCTGTAAATTTAATCATAAGGATTTGCTGAATAAATAGCTTACTAAACTAATGATAATAAAGGATTTTTATCTATGTATATATTTTTTATAAACTAATTGTTTTAACGATCTTAACGATTTTAACGATCTGCGTAATGTGCGCGCGGTGATAATGCAGTAAAGCTAGTTTATTATTCAAAAGGCGTAATGAAATTCAGGCTTATCGCGTATACAGAGACTGTAATAATTAAAAACGAAGCTTAAAATTACGAAATTAACGATAAGGCTTATATTTATGGGCTACTTTCCCCATGTACTATGTGTGTGCATTTAATCTCTTTGTATTACGCTCAAGGTCTGATGGAATACAAGCAAACTCCTAATTAAAACGAGCGTTCGTAACATTCACTGCGCGATTTCGGACGTTTTGGCGAAGTTAATTTTTTGTCAAGAAAAAAAATCGTCAAAAAATTAAATTAATTCTCGTCGCGAGTGGAAAGAGAAGGCGCGTTGAAAGAAACATGAAAGAAAGAAAAACGTTCAGGTATTAAAGAAGTGTTTCGAGACGGAAGAGATTTAAAGGGAATGTTTCGCTTACATAATTCGTAGTAGGCTTATCCGAAAAATATGATGGCACAATGCCACTAAAGTGTGTGTTAAGCGGAAGATACAATTTATTTCTTATTTATAAAATGTTTTACATATAGGCACCGTGATTTTTTTAATAAAATTTCATATATAAACGAGTTACGTTGAAAAATATCATAATGGATTCGTTGGAGTGTTACGGAATATTTAATACGGGAAATTTTAAAGGAAAAAGGACGAGGATATGACGGATAGGAAATGAGTTACATAAGAATGGCTCAGAAGACACGCAGTGGCGGAATACGCAACGAATGGTGATCATTTAATATTTACGCGTATAAAGTGCAAGCCCTCAGAACATACCGTCGTCGGAAAAAAAATATGGATATTTCTTTGGTAATAAAAAATAAATTACGTTTTGTTTATGAATAATATAGTATGACATCTGCAGATAAATAAGGAATTAAACATATAATATTTATTAGTTTGGAGTATAATATTATATTTTTCAGAGCGAGCAATTAAACAAATATTATAAAAATTGCTACATAATATAAATATTTATAAATCATTAAAAAATTCAAGGGTCATTAATTTCAGTTTTTAAGGAATTCTATCAACTCTCCATTGATTTTTAATTGTTAAGATGTATTAGGTGTTGTATTCTTGCATATAGTTAATGTTATAAATACTAATATATAGTGAAATAAATCATATGGATATATGTAGATTAAAATATGCTAAAAAATGAAATCCAAAACTTCAAAAATGTTTCAACACAGTATTTTGCCTAAAAGAGTTAATTGCGAGAATTTGACAATACAAAATACGTTCAACTAAAAAAGCTTTCAGTTTCAGACTCAAATATATACATAATGTATAAAATTTACGCGAAGGGTGTGCGAAAAGCAGTGATGAAAAAAATAATAACATTCCACAAGCAGTCTCCGAGTGTAGCTTTCATAATTAAACGCGATACTTTTTCATTATTACTTCGGGTAAAATTCTAGGAATCATCGGAGCTTTTTGTTCATCCATAGGCTGTAAACGTATCTGGCATTATTAAAATTCTTGAAACAAAACAGGTTAACCTGTGAATAATCGTGCTAAAAATAAATATTATTTTCAGCAAAATATTTTTCAATTGCATGACTATGGATGTATATGTATACTTATATACGCACACAAAGTTAAGTTTATAGAGTAGAAGGAAGTAAAAAGAGGTGTTGGGGTCAAACTATCAAAATTGATATGGGTCCTGACGTGATTACTTCAAAGGCATGCTTCAAGTAAAATATTTATTATATTTGCGAAGAAAGTCGTTTCAAAATCGAATATATTTTGCATGAACATTTCGTTCTTTCTTGACCATTTTTTAGTAAAGGCTGAGTTTATTATTATTTTTATAATTTTATAGCATGATATATGTTATACTATTCAGCGATTTATTGAATTTATTCCTAATTTTAGGTACATATAGAATACTTTGAAATCTAAATATGAAGCATTTATATTTATTTTCAATAGTATGATTATATAAAGATACAATATTAAGAAACACTGTTTTTATTCTGCTTTTATACTATTTTTGCTAAACAATATGCCATAGAACAAATAATAGGTATATTTGAAAAATCACATATCCCACAAACACAATAAAAATACCATGGCTTTTGCTGAATTTATTTTTTTACATTATATTATGTTTTAAAATGTTCTTAAATAATTACTTATAAGAATGAATAATATTTCATGATGATTTATTCGGGTTGTATACGAGGCCAAAGGGTTGTGACTTTGCAATCAAATAGACACAGTAATGGTTGATTTTATAAACATATATAAATTATCATATATTTATAAAAAAAAAAAAAAATGCCGCTATTAGGCGGTGAAGTGAGAACTGCAGGATTTAGAAGTCAGATAGTCATCGCTGGCGTGTCGAGTTTTATTATTGTCTGCTGCGATTGCAATGGGGAAGCTCAAATCTATGGTTATGTATTATTGTAATTCTACAGTTTTACAAATCGTAATTTATCGCAACGTCATAAAATTTTCTCAGATAAAATATTTAAGCTCTCTGAAATAAGACATAGGTTTAGTGAATCGAATCGAAGACTATAATTTATAATAACAGCTAATTTTTAATATATTTTTAAAAATTTACGTTTTTACGGATCAATAAAAATACACAATAATCCTCAATAACCGTAAACCTTTGGTAAAATATTACTTTTAAAGCATTAATAAATGTTATATTGTAACATTTTTAAAAAAGCAAGATCATGCAAGATTTTTGTTCTATTTTTTAACTTACATAGTTTACGATAGCTTAATTTAAAGACCACCTAATTTAGGACAATTATTATTGTTTTGAAAAATATTCGTCTAAATTTTTTTCTCTTCAATTTTAAAATAAATTCAGTTGGAAAATGAAATGAATTTTTAAGTTAAAACAGATGGCTTTTCACTCATTTCTTTTTTCATAAAAATTATTTATTTTTGCTTCGAATTTATAAACTCATTTATACATATTTTCTCCGTTCATATCACCATTTCTATATACAAAAATAAACAAATCACTGAACTAATGGGATTAGTATTAATTTGGGTATTTTAATCACATTGCAAGCACAATATTACTGCGACTAAAAAAATAGCTTTCAATTTCATTAGCTTTTATATTTCTCTGAAAAATCCACCGTACATTAATAAAAAAAAATAACAATAGGACTTTGCTTATTAATCAATTATATATGAAAATTTAAAGCAATCTATTAAACACGAATTTATTTAATACGTAAACGTATGCCCTTTTTATTAACAGTAAAAACGAATTGTCATTTAGCTAAGAGTAGGGCACGTTTCTCATTAAGAAGAGCAGAAAAAAACTTTTTTTCTTCTACGTTACTTAGATCGGTATTCTCGTTGGTCAGAATTAGTTAAATGTGTTACACAAGGATACCAAAGGTCCTGAACGATCCTCAAGGGATCCGTCTAGGTTGATGCGGTCGAAGAATAACTAGAAACACATCTGAACCTAAATTCATTCAAAGAAACGAAATTCTAACAAATAAATATATAAACACAATGACAAAGTTTTAGACCGAATACAGTTTACTGTGGAAACCAGATAGAGTAACTAATCAAAGGCTTAAATTGCTTTTAATTTGATACGTACATACCTGTTCAATTAATTATTGTAGTTATACAGTAATCTCGAAATCGCTAGTAAAGTAAATATTGGAAGTTTTTTTAAACGTTTGTGTTTTTTGAGATTTTTCAAAGGACATGTATTTTTGTTTATGTTTATAAAAATGAACAGGATAAAAGAGCGACAAACTCCAATTCTCGCACAAAACATATAAAATCGAAAAAAATCGTGGGCAAGACGTATTTTTTTCTCTATTGAAACGTATTTGTGAGTATATAGGTAAATTTTCTGTGTGAGAAATCCTCGAATATTTCGCTTTTACGAAGCAATCTCGCAAATATATATTATTGTCAAAAACCACTTTAACGCAGCACATCCACATATCGTCAAGTTATATATCATTCACTATTCACAATATATTCTTTGTACCCCGCACACGTCCACACAGTTTTAATCGGATTGCAAAATATTATTTTTATTAACTCAATTTTCTATTTACGCAAAAATAAACATCGTTGATTTTACAATACACATTGTTGTAAAAAAAAATGACAATAAAAAAATCACAAAAGCTGGACCTGTTTGTTTTAGACTCGAGTGATTTATTAGTTAAATTTATGGCGTGTTTGTGGTTGTATGGGAATAATACATTTAGTTCCATGGAGTGTTCAATTAAAAGTTTTCTTCCCGCTTTATATTATATATAAATAATATAATAATATAGTATGTAGAGAATACATATAACAAGAACGTGAAAGCCACTCACTGCTATTTAAACGTTACTTGTAGATACTAATGTATATACATATATAAACTGCTACATAAAGAAAGTTTTAATAATAAAATTTAGAGAAGCTTGTTTAAGATTGTCATGGATAATGACTAGCATAATTGTTTCTTAAGACATATGCTTGATTATATTATAAATAAAAATATTCTAATAAAAAAAATTTTAGAGCCTCTTTGTTTTTATTCCTGGATTTTATGACTATTATTTGGTAATAAACGTCGACACTAATATTCCGTTAGCAAAACAATAGTAAGAATAGACTCGAAACTACCTGCTACTCTTATTTCGCTTATACCTAAGAAGTGAAGCTATGTTGTTTCAATAAATAGTTAACACTCGATAAGGCCTAAAATTCCAGGGAAGTTTGCTCGGGCCGTTTTTCTTTATCTTGTATAAAAACGATATTACAAAATTAAATAAATTTATCTATTTACTCTTACGATATAGCTATGTTAACGAGTGCTTACGGTCTTAAATCAATCGCGAATAGATTACAAAATTATTATTAAAACTTTAATAAATATTTCTAGAGGTGAAAAATTTAAATCAACCTGAATAAAACAGAATAAATTATATGTACGAAACGTAGACAAACTTTGCCACCGCCGCAAGTAACATAGAATGAAAATTTAACGTTAAGTACCTGAACTCCAAGATTAAATTTAATAACACACATTAAGAATATAGTTTTACAGGACTCACCGCCATTGTGGCCATAATACTGTTGCTAAAAAGAGATAGCTTACCACTAAAAATAAAATCTTTATTTACAAACAAATAACCAGACACAGACATTTAGCAAGCCTGTTCGATTAAGGAGAAATATTAAATTGTAAGTCATATTAAATTAAGCTATAAAACTAATCTATAATACACCTTTTTATACTTATTTTATAAAAACTTTAAATACGAATCATGATAACATTATCATTTTCATAGCAGAAAATACTATAAAAATATAACAACACTGAACTATTAATCTCAAGTATCAGAGACTACAATAGAAACAATCTTAAATTTTAATGTATATAAGCACAAAATGACAAAGCAAAGCAATATATTACTTTGAAATATCGTTTCTTAACTTTTTTGCGCTGCTACTCAATTTAGGGTAATGGTTATGGTTATACGACCCAAGACAATATTATTAAAATAGCATGTACAAACAAAAATGTATTTTATTTTCATATAGTATTGGTAACAACATTAGAAATTATTAATGTGAACCTTGACTTTGAATAAGTTTTGAGAGTAAATCGAACTTGGTTGTATATTAGACATACTGCATTCAAGACTTCTTAAAGCTGCAGTCTGTTTTGAAATTTACTTTTCAATATAGATATAGCTGAAAACCCTGACTTGCACATATATGTCATTGCAAAGAGCAGTAGTACATCTAGTGCTTGCTAGCTTAATAATATTAGTAAAATCTTCGTGCAAGTCTTTTTATTAAAATTCATTCCCAGTTATATTTAAAAATATATTCGTCAGAAATATATCGTATTTTTTAAAATGACTGATAACATATTATTGTATGTTAAAGTCAGATAAATTAACGTTTTTATCATTAAAAATTTGATTAAGGTTTGAGAAAACGGCCAGAATAATTTCTTCCACTTTTTACGTCCTTGCATATATTTATTTATTTCAGAAAATATATCTAAAAATTAAGCTGCTTGAAAAAGATACTTTGAGGCAAAGAATTTTAATATCAGTGGGTGATTTTTCTTGGTTAAAAATAATTTAATTTCATTGCGTAATGATAAAACTCACTAGAGAACTTTTCTACCTAGTTTTTAATAGAACTACCTAGCTTTCGAATTGTATAGCAAGTGTTGATATTTAGCAGAAAAATCGGAATATATCTGAGAAATAATTCTACAATTGAGACACCTTTATTTAATAAAATTGACAACTTCAATAATCTCATTTAAAATATTGTTCAATTCAGGCGATAAAATTCTTTTAACAAGATTTTATTTATATAGGAGGCAGTGAAAGGTTTTAACCTACAGGTTAATTTCTTTTACTTTTGCACAAAATCCATTTTGAGACCCTAGCATTGTAGGTGCACGAAAAATATCTTCTCCAGTTGTCATTTTCATACAAAATACTCCTCGATCATTAATGCAAATGAAACCCTATTTTAAACATTTTTCTATGTATTGATGTTTTTACATTATGGATAAGATAAAATATAAAAATGCTAATACTATATGTAAACAAAAATAATTCTAATAAAAAACAGAGAAGAGAACGTCATCTCGATCAGTGCGATCTATACTCTATTTGCGTTAACGCAGTCAGTTTGAGAGCAATCCATTTCATGGTAAGTTTGGCTTACGCTTCTGCTATTAGCTCTAAAGCACGCGATATGGATATACGTTCGATATACTTTTCATTACTCCTGTTTATATTTTGAACAAATTTATATAAATTAAAACCAATACCATATTTTTTATATTTATCAAACAATTGGAGTAATGTTAAGTACATCGAACGTGCGCTTTAAAGCTAATAGTAGAGGTGTAAACCCAAACTTGCCATATCTTTCTCAATTATAAATAATTATGAAATGTATAGCTCTCGAACTGACTGTGTTAATGCAAATATAGTATAGATACAACGGCGGATCAATGTCAATTGGATGTTCTTTGTGCCATCAAACTGTGTTGCCAAACAGAAAATATAATACTAAATACTTGGGACTTGTGAACCTCTATAGATATTATTATATATAAATAAATATATATTAAAATTATTACTGTTTGATTGAAATATTTAAAGACTGTTGCCATTAAAATAAAATTGTGATTACTTCAGTGGCAAAATGAAGTAATTGTTTTGATTGCCAGATTATTTTAAATATTTGATTTTAATTTAAATTGTGTCTAATCTTTTAGTATGCAGAAAATGCTGACTCAAAGCAATCTATCATGATGTATATCACGATTTCTCGATGTCAGCTAATCGCTGAAAGAAAACGCTCTGAAACCCTAGTCAGATTCCTAACAATCTGCTACATCAATCACATTTGATACAAAACTGATTAATGTAGATATTGTATTTCAACTATTTAAACCTACTCGTACACGCAGTATCGTTAAAACATGGCTGCAGTAATAAATTCAATGGGGTCGTTTGCAATGCAATGTTCGGACGTTGAATAATCACGCGATCCGATATCGTTCGACAAGATACGGTCTGATTTTGACAAGCTATTGTTTTTAGCAGAGTCGATGGGACCATTATTCAATGAACGCCCATTAAGATAAAAGTCGCTCTTTTTAGAGTTCAATAAACGTTTAACTGCCGCTCGGTAGCAAAAGCACTGCGCTCATTGGAACATTCTAACTATAAAATCGAAATGTGGCATCTTCTTTGGTCGTGTGTTTTTCACTGCTATTGCTGCTTCAAGGGGACGTTCCCTTCAAAGGGTCTTTTTGAATTCGGTACGAGGGCCGCCGGCACACGCTAAGCAAACTGAACAAAGTCTTGCGGAAAGGTACTTGTTTAGTTCGACGCGTATTAATCATTCAGAATCCCCGGGGGCGAAATCTGCCTGTTGAATAATATATGGGACGGGCTACAAAGGAAGTGACAGGACGAACCGGTCACCGGGGATCTGCGATAAATATGTCTCGGTTATAATTAGAGGCTTGATGGATAGAAAAAAAATGGTTTCTACATCTCTGAGGATATTATATAAAAAAAAGTAATCTTACAAATAAATCGTCAGGAAAGGATCACATATCGAGTAGAATATATTATTAAGGTCATTTATAGCGTAATCTATAAGGTCGTATAATAACTATAATTGGAATCGAAGGCACCATTAAATTACGGATTGATTTTTTAATAACTTGAATGTCCGTTATTTCAGACACCTGTTATTAGAACTAGTAAAAATATTTTCAAATAAAGAAATTAATGCTGTTTTTAACGGCATTTTTCGATATCTAAGTTTAAAGTAAAAAAATAGTAAAATAAATTAATTAAAAATTTAAACAAGTGGCAAAGATTCATCAATAAATAATAATAATCATAATATATATATCAAACAATAGAAAAAGACATAAAAATGCGAGATAGGATTTTATTTCTCAAACATGTCAAGTTTTATCCTAAATACGTCGCATTTCATTTGCGGAAATTGAAATGTCAAAAAATGTCTTTTTATTACCTACTTCAGCTGATTTGGAGTTCTGTGCGATGATGATTATATAGAAAGGTGCTTACCTGTAACAAAAAGAAAATTTATTTTATAAAAATGTATATGTTTTCGCCGTATTCCATTTTGCATGTATATGTTTTCGCCGTATTGAATACTCTTTGACTGATATAAATACATGAAAAAGAGATCTCGGGACTAAACAACTGCGTTAATAAATGGAAATATTTCATGGACCATCTAATAGCACATCTGTTTCAAGACGTTAATCATTCATAAGTATAATCTGTTTTTTTTTCTACAGTAAAAAAAACAATACTGTATCTGCAACGTCACCCAAATTGCAGTATTGAATGTCATCCCACGATCACTCTGTCTACAAAATGTGCATATTTTGTTTTATTCTGCTTTGCATATTTTTCTTATTTCTACTTATATTTGACTTAAACAAAGTTTAAATATACATACGATTTTGCTAAAAACCTTCAAAGTAGCAAATAGTGAGGCAGAAATAATATTTGTAAAGTCAAAAGTTATTCTATATTATATTTTCACAAAGGAGTGAGAGACGTCTTTGAAACAAAAGACGCGTATTTTTGTAACAATGTTTTTCTTAAAATATTAACATTTTATAAATTTTAAAATATATTTTAACAAATTCAAGTATAATATACATTATTCGTAATTTTCCTTTCAAAGTTTAAGTTACTTGTCATGTGCTTCTTGAAGTTTTCACCTTATAAAAAATATCAAGTGTCGAAAAAATGGCAAATACCCACTATTGAAGTCCGAAAATATGCGGCAGTCACGCCACAAAGGACTACGTGTACGGATCTTGGGACCAAACGTAGATTTACATATATTTAATTTACAATTTTGTGAAAAAGAGTCACGTCTTGACGATTTACCTTAGAATCCTCGGCCGTCAAGGGACGTTTCAAAATTCACACAATTGAAACGAAAAAAATAATATTTGGATAACATTAAAAAGAAGAGTATAGTATATTTATGCTTATGGGCGGGAAAATGATGTTGGCATATGCTTACGATATGAATAAGAGCATTGTATTATATAAACCGAAGAAAAGGTCGTCTTAACATTCAAGTCCTTCGCCATTTTTTTTGTTATTAACAACAGAGGAAACAAAATATAGGTTTGTCAGTAGAAAGGAAAAAATTCAGTTCCTTGAGCATCGGTAAATAATAGAAAAGGTTTTATCCAGAATATGGGATCGTCGCTCACGAAAAGAATTTGTAGTATAGACATATAAATTAAAATTTAAATCATACAACGGCGAAATCTTGAGAACAACATACTCAAAGAACATCGTCTTTATTGGGTTAGTCATATCTATGATGTTTTAAAAATATTTGACATCTATTAAATGCAAAAAAAAAATATAAAAATAAAATCAAAATGATTCATAAGTTATTTGACATGGTATTTAAAATAAGCAAAATATTTGTGCATAAATAAATAATTTGTATTGTTTGAGATTATTTAAACTAATTTTATAAATATATTGTGTTTCAAGGCCGAAGAGAAAAGAGTTTGGTGTCAAATAGACGCCTGAAACGCAAGTAACAGTTTATTGAATGAGCAAATATAAATTACTACATATTAAGATAAATGAAGCTGTTGATATCAGGCGTTGGAGTTAAAATGGCAGGTCTTAAAAATCGAAAAGTCTTCGCTGGAGTGTTGAGTTGTATTATTGTCGGCTGTGATTTTAGTAAAACAGCTGGGATTGCTGTGAGGTGTTTTCGAGATGCTCTCTGGACGATCCTCTGATTATCGATGCCAACTCCATTGCGTCTCTTCCTTTCTGTGACCAAGTGTTACATATTTTATAGAATTTGTTCGAGACAGCTCTAGCGAAGTCCGTTGCATTGCTTCATGGACACACCCAACAGTTCTTTGAAGTCATTAGTAAGCAAATAGGTAAAGAACAACGGTAGAAAGTTTTTTCAAGCGCGCGTCCTTTCCAAACAAAGATAATTTTTTCTTTAGTTTTATGGGTGATTAATGTCTCGAGCAGGATGTGCTATTAGGTGGGCTGTGCAATATTTCTGAATATCAACGCAATTGTTTGGTAACGAGATTTTTTTCTATTGTTAAACATATATTGTGTGTAGCCCAATTTTCGAGAAATAGAAAATGCCATTAGAGTGACCTCTAAATTATAACAAAATTTTCAGGCGGTATAAACCCCCACTACACTATTCTGAATAATGTAACTTAGCGTTGATTATTTTCTAATATTATTAAAGATTTTTTTAAATTAATTAAACACTATAGAAAAAAGTGTAATCGTATGTAACGATCCTTTTGGGGGTTATCTAGTATTACCAGATGAAACGTTGATCATAAGTTGTTTTTTGATTATGTACTACACTTTTAAACACACAATATTATAGTTCGTGTATACGTCTATTTTTATTTATACTCAAATTTAAAACTAACTAGAAACTAGTGTTTACATAAAATACACAGGAGTGCAAAAAAAGCAAAAGAAGCTTTCAAACTTTTAATTAATCAGTATTTTTTTGCTGCGTCTATGTATTTGAATTTTAATTATAAAAAAAAAATCAAACACTCACGCTACTTTATAAAAGCTAAAAAGGTTCTCTAAATAAAATAAGTAAGTCTTCCATAAATAATTAATTTCCAATCATAACTTTAATACCAATATTTTGGGCTCATTATAATGTAGCATTTAACGTTAATCGTTCATACTGTTTATAATATTATATTAGTCTATTACTTTACTAAAACAGTATCTGTGGAGTATATATAGCAATTATAATCAAAAAAAGGTTTATGTCAGAACAAAATATTTAATATTTACATACATTTAATATAAATTAAGTTAACATGGTATTAAGCAATTGCACGGAATACCGGAATACCGGTATTAAAAGCCCAAAAAAGGACCGAATATACTCAAGTTTAGTTATATGTAAAAAAAATATTTGTGTATAATACACAAGCTTGAAGTGAGGCAAGCTTTCGATTAAATATGATTTAATATTTTATTTACAGAGGCACATCCCTCAAGCATAAAAGGGTAAAAATATAACGATGCAGTTGTATAGGATCGATCGGTGAATTTTATTGCGGAAAGTCAGTAATTTTTTATAGCCGCCTTAAAAGTTAGATAGTCTATTATATTCACTGATATCGTCATATATAACCACAGGCGATTTGAGATTACATCTAAGCTATAGTAATCTTTTTTATATTTATACTATAAATTGTTAATTTTTTAGTGATCAATCAGAAGTTCCAAGTTACTGGAATAATAAATTTAATTAAATTTGTTATAATTGTTCTATTGCGATTAAAGCATTATAATCGTACCTGTACGATACTAAGTTTCGGTCACATTGGTTTAATTAAAATTTAATTGTCGGCATCGAAATCGGCAAGGTGCGCCCAGGGGCAAAAGATTAGCGATAAACGGATTACACTGATCCTAGTTCATCCATGTGTAATCGTTGCGATATTAGGTTCGGCAAATCCTACCGGATGAGGATGTTTGATTGACGTTAGAACTCAGTTTTCAATCGGATTGAGAATTCGCGTTTAGGGTCTTTTGATCTGGCGGGTGAAACATTAATGCCAAAATAGGTTAACATGTACTATATAATGATATGTCCGCTATAGATATAAAATTTAATATTACGTGTGTAGACGTAATATGTAGGTTACATGAGTTGACACAATACGAGATACGCAGTACGTATGTGGGTCAACCGGACAAAATGGTGTTTCTCTACACTCGTTTATTATTTAATACAAACAGGATTTGGGCTGTACTGGTATTGGATCTGGCAACCAGCCAGCATCCCTCACATTCTACAACTAAAGCTTGTCTATCTCGCTTGTTCCGCGTGCGCGTTAAGATTTTCGACTAAATTTGATTTGAGTAAAAATATGGTATTAATAATAAAGCATGACATATTAAATCTGCCTTTTATATACACAAAAGTAGAATATGAATATTATATTTGTATAAAAAAGTGACTATGCATGTTTTTGCGTGTGTATTATATTGTATTACATAATGTTTTTTACTTCGTATTCCATGGAAAAAATATTATCTTATTTCAGAGTTGGTTACATACGATATCCAGTATGACTTTGAATGGTCTGTATACCTTTAGTGAACTTCAAAGGTACTTAACCATTGTTATTGGGTTGAACTTAGTTTAATTGTAATAATTAATTACTCTGAAATGTCACCTGAGAAATACTAATGAAACATTGTAGATTAAATAAATAGAAATCCTAACGTCAGGGAGAGATAAAGAACCTAAAAGTACTTAGATAGAAGTTGTCGAACAACTATAACTCATTTAAACTTAAGTTATAAAGCATGAATACTGTTGTGAAAAATACTATACAACTATTTACGAAAAATATAAATATTCGATATAATTCTTGATATAGAAAAAATATACAATTAATATAGCTTAAATAATAATAACAATATATTGATAATTAAAAGTAATATACATATTATATTCACACAGTTTAATGACATAATTTAATTAATTATATTGCTATTTCAATGTTATGTATCATATATGTTACATTTTAATTATTAGTTTAACGATTTACATCATGATTACTAATAAGCTTAATTAGCCTTAAATATTGGATTTTATAAAAACCCAAACATATTACTAATGTAGCTTGTAAAAAAACACAGCTAGGACCACTTTTTGTTAAAGGGTTTAAATTTTAACATGTAAGTACACATTTTTTTGGAGCCTGTGCCGTCCAAAGTCGATAACGCCAGCCTATCCTATCGCTTGTTACGCTTCCAGTCAATTCGTCCCAAAACGGATTTAGAAAATTCGAAAACTTTTTTCCTCTCGTCTTTGTAATAAAAGCGCGTTTGCAAATAAGATCCCTTTTATCGGCAAGGACTGATTTAAAAATTTAACTGTTTCTCGAGTTTTCCGCTGCTGCTTAGCACTTTTATATTTATGCGTCGAAGACTTAACTCGGCTCGAGGGCGAAATTTTTGGGACTTTAATTAAAGTTCGACACCACTACCACACCACTGCGGAGGCACGAATGTTTGGTACGGTATTAAAAACGGGCAACTTCGAATTAATACAAGCGTTTAATTACGATTCAGGGAAAATCCAATTATTGAAAAATCAGAGGAAATTTTTACGGTAAATAAAACCGTGCCAACAAAATTAAGCGTAAATTCAATATTTAATTAATAATTACCGAAAATAAGAAAAAAACCGTTTACGATGAATATAAAACCGTTATTTACAAAATTTTAATTAAAGAAGGAAATAAACTTTTCTGATAATTTTAATTATGCAGTAGAGCAGGTGTCAAAAAAAAATCAGCTAAAATTAGTGTCACAACGATCAAGGTTTTTCCAATATATAAAAAAAATCCAAGACAATTTGGCGGCGCAACGCTAATTTTTTTAATGTTGTAATTATAAGAACATTAAAAAAAATGGTGTTGCGAGGCCAAATTGTCTTGAATTTTTTTATTATTTAAGAAAAACATTGATCCTAGTAACATTAATTTTAGCTGAATTTTTTTCCGTGGTGGCGAACGTAGGGCACGCGTGCAAGAGATGGCACGTACAACAATTTAGCCGGCACGTGAACGATTTACAGATTCAATTTTTTTTCTAATCCATAACCCATGAAAGGGATATCCAGAATTTTCATTTTTCATTTAATTTTTTGATATACAAATATATGATTATGCTGGCAGCACTGTTATCGACATTTTTTATCATTGGAGGTAATGCTTTTTTGGTATTAGACTCAGCTGACGTTCGCCATTAAAAGTTTTAATGTAAAAGTTCGTGCATCTTTAACATCTCTTTAATAGTGTATTCCACTTTGAACATTATAAGTACATAATACACACGCGATATTATATATGAATAATTCTTTTGGCCAAAAAATACTGATTTATTTTCGCTCAAGTTTTTGCTGTATTTGTGAACTGTGAAAGTAATTTTAATTATAAATAAAATATTTTTTTGATTAACTTGGAATTATTAAAAAAAAAAAGAGTTCTATTTGTGGCGACCACACATATAGGCACATTTAAAAGGGCGATTGTCTCATTGTTAATGACCGTGACCGAAAACGTTCATTCATTTCTTTTGACCACACACAACACGGTTCGTTAAGAGAATCCTTTTTGTGACAAAACGGTACGGACGCAATCAATCACCATAATGCAAACCCTTTCTGAAGAATTCGAAAGTCTGGAGCCAGGAAAAAAACTTGATTTCAGAAACACAACATCCGATTTCTTTAATTCTAAGAAGCTACTGCAGCGATTGGCTAGGAGATCGATGCACAATCGCAATTGGCCAGCTAGCGTGCACCCCCCTAAAGGATATAAGCCCGGACTCCAACGAGGAGAGGGCAGACGGTCCGAGATACGAGACGGCTGAGGCACGAGACAAGAAACGTCACCAGATGCAGACGACCAGAGAGCCAAGATCTACCAGCAGCCATCCGGAGGAACCAGTCACGCGCCCTCACCGACAGACCTGAAGATCACACCTGACACTCGCCGCACGCAGCCACAGAGCCCTGATACATAATCATCTGCACACCTTCATCGCGAGAAACGTTACACCGTAATCGTCCATAGACAAAATTGTAATTATAACTTAATAAACAATCTAATAGGATTCACCGATGTCTCATTGGCCGCGAGGTCTACCACCAATAGGGCTACGCCCTCTAAATATTCCTAAATAAAAAATAAATTTATAAATATTATTAAACATGGCTAGTAGAAATAAAAACCAAAAATTATTAGAATTAATCAGCAGACTTTCAAATAAGATAAAGTGAGGAATATGGCATGATTAACAAAGGCAATAAAATACTATGTATTTTATATTCTAAGATTTCTTTAAAACATTTGGTAAAAAAATAACCCCAAGTAGAACTTAGTACGTTAACATCGCAATTCAAAAAATGAAAAAAATACTATATTAAAAAAATAAAGTCACTTCCTTGTCAGGCATTTGTGGTATAGTAATAAAGATGTATGAGACAAAATTAATTTATTACATACAAAAAGTTATTACTCAAACTAATTATGTGAAATTTTACCACAAAAATAAATTAATTACTTTTGAACAAGCGCATTATCGATTTTCGAGCGCTCGGTAAAGTACCACACTCTCCGAATTCAAAAGCGAATTTTAAGAGACCCAGAGCGAACGCGACAAAACTCATTAAAAATTAATTAAGAATGTCAAACCGACACTTAATGAATTGAATTAAACTCGCAAGATTTCCGTTTAAACACCACATAAAAGGTGACCGGCGATAATCCGCGGTGTCCTACCGCGAAACGTCCGCCTAACAAGTTGGCCAGAAACTTTTCTGGACAACAAAGGGCGAACGAGGGTCACGTACAGACGAACGAGAGAGACTTTCGGTTATTTAGGTTAAAGGGAGTGTTCTAGAAGAGAACGGGAGAAATTAAGTTTTGTATAAACGACTTTTTCCATTTGCGCGTGGGCACGTCCCGGGAAAGTTTTGAGAAAGGGCGCGTGGACACCGCATGTTGATTCGTGTCAACTTTAATAGGATAATTAATAATTACGTTTAACATGTTGTTAACTAACAATTACTAACCATTTATAATTTAAAAAAATGTAAGAGTATGAATTCATAGCGAGGACTATTTATTTACAATTATTTTTGCTAGCACGTATAAATTAAAAAAAAGGATTTAATAATTTTTAGGGCTATATTTAAAGCACAATTGTACGGATTATTTCGTTTAGATTAAAATTCATAACTTATCTTTTTTATCTGTGAAGTTATGCTTTAATTTTCCATTTTATTTTATCAAATTATGACATACATATATTGTAGCGATTATGCTTTTTTAGTTATTAAATTCAACAATTTACATGTTTAAGCACACTAATTAAAATTAAATACAAAAGTAAATGGAATATTTTGAATGCATAAAATGACGGTTAATAAAATACGCATTAATTAAATGCAGTATTGAATTTGCTCAAAAATAAAACAACAACAATAAATATAACTGAACATCAAGATTACCACTCCTACTTTTATTTATTAATTTTAAAGTCGAGTCGAGTAAACCTATACTATGCATATGGGATTATGTATTAGACTTATACGGCTTTTAAAAAAATAAGAAGTGTTATTATTAGATAACATTATTATTACATTTTTATATACAAATGCAGGACGTTACATATAGAAATATGATCAAAATATATAGAGGTATTGTATTTTAATTTTCATTAAAAAGTATTAATTCTTTAATATTTATATTGAAAATTCCTTTGAAAATAGTACTTATCAGATATGACACATTCATTACAGCGTTTATTACAATTTAAAAAAAGAGTAAGATAAACTATTTAGTTAAACATTTACTTTCAATGTCCTCTTTTTCTGCAGAAATATCGAATAAAGACTATTATAAAAGAGCAATATTAATAGTCCCCACCTACCACTATAGATGCGGCATTACAACGGTGTCGTTTTTGGTTAAATAATTACGAAATTTTGCGATATCGCAGTGATTCTGTTTAATTTTTAGAGTAAAACAGCATGATGTAATTTATTTTTAGTTCAAAACAAATATCGCCGAGTATTGACAGTAAACGACACCGCCCTTTGACAAATTAAAAAAATACTGAGTTGGTTAGACTACACCGAGAATAAAATGAATAATTGTATTCCAACGCTCCTAACAAAAAGGCACTAGGATACAAATACGTTTACGACATTTACTCTCTCTCTCTCTCTCTTGTAGAGATTTCTCAGAAATTTTCTTTGATTTTTTTCTAGCAACTACGATTATTTCGCTTCACTTGGATTGCAGACAATAGATCCATATTTGAAGACGCTACGAAGTAGCGTATAGTACGGAATCTAAATCGCCAATAAAGTATTGATGTGACAGGCGCTCCGCATAAAAAAATCAACACTTTATCGCAAATTTAGCGATGTGCGCCGCACAAACTAATGGTTAGAATTACTAGTACTTAATGGTTAGAATTACTTATTTTAAGAAATACATAAATTACTTAAATCATAAAATCTGTTAAGGATTCTAGATTGACTCGAGCACCTTATTTGAAAAACGTAAGCAATGTCTCCACAGCATATAAACAATTAAGCATTATATCTATTCTTTGGAACTTATCAAATTAACTGCTATACTGATAATACCCTATTTATTGAAACACCCTATTATAATTACAGTCCACTTAGATGTGAAATATAGATTATATAATATATATTTATAACGCATAAGCACGATTTATATTCACGAATATATATATTTATAAAAAAAATTGATGATGCCGAAAATACGACGAATTCAATAATTCTCTCATATATTGTAGGCGAAAGGTAAAAAATGCGAGAGTTTGTGAAATATGTGCGCGCCCCACACAGACGAAAAATAAATACAATAGCTTTCACTTTCACCTCCATTTGGCCCCTTTCTGTTTTATCTTTTCGCGCCGAACAAAGCGACCTCAAGATAAATACAACTCGTAGAGACCTTTCGTAGATACCATCGCTAAAAATAATGGCGCTAAATTCTGTCGACTTCTCTCGTTGACGAATAAAAGGGTCGCCGATATGATTCGCTGTATACGCTTGCAAAAAGATAGTGCCAACATACGTTCGCAGTGATAAAAGTGTATAGTATTTTTTTTATTTCCTCGCAAGACATCCGCCAAAACGAAGAGTAATTAAGGGAAAAGCACGAAGAAAGGGTGAGCCCTCGAGACGAGGTAAGAATGTACTCTTCTCATTGTTTGGGCCGCGTCTCCTGTTGTGAACACGTCCTGGACGCTGAAATTGCTTCAGCGTCTGATGAAAAGAAAAACGTTATGAAAGGGACGAGCGAGTAGGTCTGCGGTTGAAAACCGACTTTCCGGCCGAACAAAGAGACGGAATGAATAATATTGCGAATAATAACTTTCCGAACGTTTTCTTTCCCTCCTTTAAATCGTTCGAGTGTAACGAAAGTGGCCTTAAGATCGTATTTAAAGTTCAACGTAAATAATTTCAAGTGAAATATTAAATACACACACATATATATATATATATATATATATATATATATATATATATATATATATATATATATATATATATATATATATATATATATAAATATATATATATATATATATATATATATATATATATATATATATATATATATATATATATATATATATATATATATATATATATATATATATATATATATATATATATATATATATATATATATATATATATATATATATATATATATATATATATATATATATATATATATATATATATATATATATATATATATATATATATATATATATATATATATATATATATATATATATATATATATATATATATATATATATATATATATATATATATATATATATATATATATATATATATATATATATATATATATATATATATATATATATATATATATATATATATATATATATATATATATATATATATATATATATATATATATATATATATAGATACGTATATATATATATATAGATACGTATATATATATATATAGATACGTATATATATATATATAGATACGTATATATATATATATATAGATACGTATATATATATATATAGATACGTATATATATATATATAGATACGTATATATATATATATAGATACGTATATATATATATATAGATACGTATATATATATATATAGATACGTATATATATATATATAGATACGTATATACATATAGTATATATATAGATACGTATATACATATAGTATATATATAGATACGTATATACATATAGTATATATATGTATGTACATATAATATAGATCGATTTAGTTTCATTAGCTCTGATTCGCCATATTTTAGAGATAATCTTGTAGACTTTTCGATGCTATTTTTGGGTCAGTATCAGACGGCATCATTGTAGTGTCATCGAAAAATGTAAAAAAAAATTGTTGATGTGGTCTAAGGAAGATCTGTTGTGTATAACAAATACAGCATCGATCTAAGAACGCTGCCCTAAAGTACACCCAGTGGTATTTGACACAGTTTTGCGTTTGCTTTTCCAATATTTATTTGGAAATGTCTATCTTTGATGTAGGATTGGATTATTAGACAGATGTGGCGTGGAAGCAATCTCTTGATTTTATAGAGTGACAAAATATAATTGTAGATTTTTTTGATACAAATATACAATAATTAAATGCAAAATAACGTTATGAGTATACGGTAATCTTGTTTGTGTTTTTTGTGATTTTTTAATTGACTAAATTCATAAAATGGTTATAACGAATATAATCAGAATATGTTATTCAATAGAATATCCGTGTTTTTGTATTAATAATTTTGCCTTGCAACTGCTTTTATTCCTAGTCAAAATAAATTAATATAATATTTCAGTTATGTATGTCGTAAATTATATTTTTAAATTGCAAAATATTATTTTCCAGCAAAGCTAACAGTAAAAAGTAGTTTAGTTGTGCGAAATCCCTAAGGATTTGATATCCTTATCTACATCCCGCCAACAAATAAACGTTGTATAAATATGTCGAGTGATGCTTTAGAAAAGTAACTAGAAAACGTGATGTGTTTGTGAACTACTAGGTATAAAACTTATAATAAGGTCAAATTAATCCTGAGGGATTAAGGCGTAATACTATAAACAATTTGTTTGAAAACCATAAGTCAACTCGCCTTCGTAGAATAATAATAAATTGACACGAATTTAAATAATTAAATAAAAACACTTTGATGTGAATAAGGTTGTCACAAGTTTATTATTTAATAACATATTTATTTATTTTTGTTTATTTTGAAATACTACTTTAACAGAAGTTCTTTGAAAAGTTAAAACGATATTGAGAGCGATGTCTATATAAAAGAGAAATATACTTCAGAATAAAGCGCAAGAAAATATAGAATAATATATTAGTTAGGCAACTTCAGAACAACCACGGCTCTATGTACATACTTAAAAACAAATAATATTTCTCCAATGACAGTTAAATAAAATTGCGACAATTACTACATTGCCAATTTATTACACTGCCAAGTCACTAGATTATTGTATCACCCAATATTATATTTCTTAATATAGAAATATAAAATGCGCTATAATAAATTTACATTACTAAAATTTTGGAAAAAGCACGAAAATGTATTGATCTACAAATTGTGTACTATATAATTTAATTCCAGAGCTAAGGCGGTCTCAATAAAATAATACAAATCGCGAATGACAGATGAAGAAAATTTTATGCATATCGAAACGAACGGAAAAGGGACAAAATTGGAAAAGGAAATTATACGCTCGTGAGAGACCTCCTTTTGGACCTTTGTTTTCACAAAATTAAAAAAAATAATTAGCGACAACAATAGACAGAGACGAGTGGCAGTCGCGAAAAGTTAATTGCTTCGCAAATTTTTACGTTCACAATGCATTATCAGCGAATTTCGGACAAATCCAAAAATAAATAACAGTTAAAATAAAATTATTCATTAAATCATAATTGTTTAAAATTAAATACGTATATGTATATATATTTATGCAGATATACAAAACGGCATGTAGTACATAGATATGTCACTTCTTATTTCAATACAAGACACTATTTACTCTAGACATCGTTGTTTGCAAGGGGTGAGTATTATTTGCATACTTCAGAAAAAAATAAACAACATATAGTACAGACCATTCACAGAAAAATACGCCACATAAATATGCTAAAAAAAATGTAAAGTAAATATTTTTCGTTACTAATTTACCAACATATATTTATAATAATTAAAAATTTGATTGCACAGTTTTAAAAATTTAATGAATCCCGCAACGAAGTTATTCAATGGGGAAAAATACTTTGTTGGAAATTCAATACGGAGCATGTGGTAATGTGTGTATTGAGAAACACCAATATCAATTAGGCGATAGATGTTACCGCAGAGACCAATATTGGCATTATTGGCTAAACCAAGTGGACATCGAGGTTCCGATGCCTGTGATATATTATACGTGCTATGCTTATTAGATATTCGAATAATATTACCTTGGATAATAATTTGTGATTCCATATATAAATCTTTCTGTATTAAAAGTTTTGTAAAATAATCTTACAAAGCGAGCTTTAAAGCGGTTATAAAGCTCGTGTGAGAAGCTGCAGCTTGAATTTTGCACGTTTCAGCTATATATATTAAGGTGAGGATTAAAAATGAACGTTATAGTGCTAACTCCCATCAAAATTGTTTTCAAGTGATTTATCGCTTGATGTAACAAAGTAGTTATGTATAGAATAAAATATAACTTTTATATATTATATTGTAAGAAAATTTAAAATAAATTATACAAAAACTTTAAGATATACAAAATGTAATGTTTATAAATTTAATAAACAGCAATTCAATACAGATGTCAAAAGCTATTGATCAAACGTCAGACACATTTCCTGTAAGAAATATTGAAAACAATGTATATGGCATAATACTATATTATATGTTGTCTATGAGAATTGAGTAAATTCAATATAAGTGCGGAAATATAAAGTGGAAGTGAATTCAAAACATATTCAAAGAGTACCCAAATAAATCAATATAATAAAATATGATTTGAATACAAATATACATTTAATATGCAATACGTCTTTTATAAAATAATATATATATATGAAAAGTTTTATATATTTTCGTAATGATTCATTGATATCAATTTTTACTTATTAAGTATACTTAATATCAGTAATTATTTTATTTGCTACTAAATATTATTTTCTTTATTTATCGATCCAAAGTTTGCTATTACTGCTGATTCTTGTAAAAATGTAATCTAATAGTGTGTCGTTTGTAGTCATAAATCACTGGTTACAAAAACGTTTTACGAGAATAAAGAAAAGTATCAAGTTTGCATTTTCAGGAATGAAAAAAATATTTTTAGGTTTTGGGAGTGTTGAAAATTGACATAGATATGTCAAAATAAAAATATTTGTTTTTATATGTATTATACATGAAGCGAAAAAAACAAATATCACGTGTCATTCTTTCCTTTATAATATTAACACATTTATAATAATTTGTTTAACTCAGTTAAAAATTAGAAGCGCTATGTGATAAATTTAGAGCACTATAACACCATATAGACTTATTAAAAGTAGCTAATCAACCTTTTATGCAAAAGATTGAAACTAAAAAAAAAGTATGCAACCTTTACTTCCACTTTATAATAAAAAAAATAATTAATAAAATATTCAATGTTGTGAAGAAATGTAAATTCTATTTAATAAACCAATATTTTTTGAGATTGTTAAAAAATCGTTATATGTACTAACAACCTTTCTGATTATATAAAACTCAGCATCTGCTATGAAACGTATACACAGTAGAGCACAAAAAATATGTTATATTTTTTATATTACACATAAGATAAAAACCCATAATTAACAAAATAAATAAATAATAAGAGAGTAAAATTTAGTTAAATATTTATAAAATAATAAAAAAATATCATTACCTACAATCAAAGAGACTAAGTACGACTAAGCGAGTAAATTGTCACCTAAGAATTTATTTCTTTGAAATAAAGAGCCATTTAATTAAAATATATTATTTAATAAATATACAACAAATTAGTTAACTTTTGGGTTATGAATTATTTTAGCTGGTAATTTACCTCAATCATATTTAAATAAAGTTTATCTTTCGAGAATCATTGCCCTTTATACAGGTTCTGTCTAATAATTTCACATAAACTCGAATTATGTGCGTCGGTGTAATTTTAAAACAACGCTCCTGAATATGTATGTATGCGCATAAAATTACTGTTTTATATTATATAATTGGAACGGTCACTTTACCTGATTATGAGGATAGTAATCTGGCGGCATCCCGCTTCCGTTCGCGTACCGAAACCTGTACGGGCTGTGAACGGGGCAGCCTCGAAAAGGCACCGGCGGTTCTTGCCGGATGGGAGCGCGTTCGCACCACCGCGGCGCGCACGTGTGACCGCCGTGATGCAGTATGGTGCTGCCGTGGTGAGACGCCGCCCTCAGCCCCGGGGGCGCGGGCCTGCGGTCGCAGAGCCTCGGCTCGTGGCCGAGCCCCATGCTCAGCGAGCCGTGGCTGAGCGAACCTCCGTGACTGAGGGACCCCATGTACGCGAGGTTGCTGCAATGGGGGCCCATGTGGGGCAGTGCGGAAAAGTGCCCAGGGCAATGGGGCCCGTGGGGCGGCCATCCTCCGCCCCCGCCCCCGCCGCCGTATGGATCCACAACGACGACTATTTAAGGCACCACCATACCCTTCCGTCGGTCTCCATGCCACATTAGGCACGTCTCGACGCCTCCGAATCGGATGTGGTAGACATGTCAGAAGACACTCACTTTAGTTTTAATCACTTAATGTTATTAGCACACATTTGTAATTATCGTACACGACTCATCGTTTATAACTTTTTTTTATACCGCACACGAAGTACATAATAAGTACGGCTGAGCTGAATTAAAAATAGTATATTATATTATATGAGGCGCTGAATATTAACGGCGGACTGAACAAAATCATGTTTCGAAATACTTGACTTTTGTTCAAATGTTTGAGAATATTAAAGGCAAACTAACATGTATCGAAATACTGACAAGCTGTTTCAAGTGTTCGAATATTTAAGGCAAACCAACATTAATTTTCAACTCTACCGAAACCTTTTTTGCTACCTTCATAAATGTGTGGATCAGTCACTGTCAGGTTACTGAGTGTAGGAAAGTCACGAAATAATATAATTAAACCTTCTTAGATTCACCTTTAATATCTAATATATAATTTAAATATACATATAAGAATCCTTTAGGGCAAAACATGTAAACTGGCATAAACGTAGTTTTGAGATACATAAGACATTTTAAAACTGACTTGTAACTTAATTTTATAATGATTAAATTCTATATATATGTATTTATGTATTGTAAAACTGCCGTTGCAACATGACAGGCATTAGCCCAATGCGTTACAATGCAGTACACAGAATCAACAATTACTTTGTAATTAGTGAGACACCAGACTAAAAGTCTATACATCATTAATATTTATTTTATTAATTATAAGCTATTATTACAGCTTTCAATCAATGAATAGCAATATGCATGGTTAAGCTTGATTTTATTTTTAATCATTTATCAACACAAGGAAAACCTAATCTATGTTTTGTTAAATCGAAAAATTATACAAAAGTCACTATTTCGGATATTTCTCAAGTCTTTTAGCTATTAGCCATTGACAAATAATACTGATCTTTCATAATGATTTACTGTTATTATGTTATATCATGTTCTTCAAATTCAAACAAATATTTTTTAATTTATATTTGACAGCATAATAAATTTTAAAAAACAATATATTAAATTGAAAAGACAACGTTATCATCTAAGATATAAACATAATTTTTACCGGATTATTTTTCAGATATGATATAAAGAGTCTGTTGCAATGTCTTAGAATTTTAAATTGCGTATTTCTATATTAAGAATATTTATTTTAAAATATTTTTGTTTTTTCACTAAAAGCTCGCGAAAGAAATACTTTCGAGATATATAATTTTTACAGAAAGGTAATTTTAGGTTAACCTAATTGTATTATTACGTAAGCAGGTTTTTATAAAATTTTTACACATGTATAATATTCTCTATACGCTGAAGTAGCTCAATATTAGAAATTTTATACATAATATGTACGACATATTAGAAGAATCTAGTATAACATAATCTGTAATGATCGATCAAAATTAAATTTATATACTAATCACTAATTACAATGTGCTAGACACGATAGAAATTGAAAAAAATATAATGCTCGTATGGGATTCGTCGCCGACTATATAACTGGTCTATTGTGCTTGTCATTTGTCATTATTAGCTTTCATATTTAGTCTGTTATGCATTTTTTTATAATTAAATTAATTTCCTGTCATGTTTAACAAGATAATAGACGACAAGAAATTCAGTAAAGTTCTTAAATTCCATGAATAGAAAGGGATTACCACAGAACAAATTTAGCCTTTTATTACAATTGAAGAATTACTTAAATCTAACTATGTACTACATATATACCCGCATAGTTTGGTAAATTTTGTTTTAAGCAACGATCTAGACTGGCACATTTCCAGTGTAAAACTGTGTTTATTTGAGTTTTAAAGCAGCTTAAATTCCCAATAAGTCAAACTTTAATCATGACAATAAAATATAAATATGAAGAACTACTTAATGTGATAGGAAATAATTTAAGATGTTCATACTTAGTGTCACGTTCAGCAATAAATATAAAATATTTTCGCTGATATATGAATAAAAAATAAAACAAATAATATATTCACGTGTTAAAGGATATCTGAGATCTATTTGACAATAAAACAAGGGAGAATCCGTATACAAAAGCTATAACATATATACGTATACTATATGGCATGAAACATAATATTCCACCAAGTTTTGATCTGAATTTTGTCATTATAATTGTAATAAGTATCACTATAAAAAATAAATTGAGATCTTTTCCTAAAAATACAAATCTCTAATTTAAACTAGTGAAAAAAAGTTCACACATAAGTTCTAACCGTATGGGAAATATATCAATCCTGTAGGCATAATATATCAGGATTTAGGCGTAATATGTCTGGTCTTCGATCTCAAGCAGGAGTAATATGTCAAGTCTTCGACTTCGACTAGGTGTACAAAAACTATCACCACCCTTCTTGCTATAAATATAAAACTTAGAATATAGTAATGAAAATTTTCTGAAAGGAATATCGATACAATATGTATTTTAAAGCTATTCGTGAAAGATTTTTTTAGAAACGAAGTTTAATTAATACTATTTTACAAATAAAAATTATACAATCATGTCAAAGTTATAGACTTGACATATTACAGTTTTAAAACTAAAAATAATATTATGTTGTAATATATTTTACGGCTGAATGTAAAATATTCATAATATTAGAGTTTTATTTTGATATAAAATAAAAATGAATAAAAACTTTTCCTTTGACATCATTTGTAGTCGTTGAATTTAAAAAATGTGCACGCTCTCTCTAAAATCTTTGAAAAAGACTCTTTTTCGCGTTTCTCATTCCATACTTTTTATTTTTACCTTCAACAGAAAAACAACTAGGGCATAAACAATCTAGTTTCCGTACAATTTAATCGACACGGGTTTTTAGCATCAATATAAATAGATAATACGTTTGTAAATTTTTTGTCGACATATGGTAGTATGAAACGGTGACATGATTTATGATGATGGAATAGTTAAAAGTCCAAATTTTAAATTTTAATTAACACATAATAAGTTTATTTTACTGTAACACTTCAAATCTTAAATGTTGTATGTATCTAATATTAAACAAAAGCTGTATAGCTAGCAAAGTTGCCAAAAATACATATCAAAATCCTAGTACGAAAATAGCATCAATAACTAACTCTCTATACGTATATCTAATAATGTCTTTCCTGAAAAATTTCTAAAAATATCTCGAATAATAATCCAGATACAATCAAAATAAGCTTAATTAATAAATAAAAAAACGATGCTATATCTAATTAGCCGGGGAAGGTAAAAGGGCACGAAAAGACCCTGCCATAAATATCAAAGCTGCCCCGCGATTGCCTAAATTATAAAATTTCAAGCCTAAAGGTAGAAAAGAGGTCGGTAGGTTTAAAAATTCTATACATGAGCAGCACGTACTATGTGCCATAAATTAGCGCTTTACACGTGATAGCCGCTCGTGAGGCAAACCGGGTGGGACAATACAATATAGAATTGAAATTGGTAACAAATGACCCAATTGCTGCGGAAATAATTCTAAAATATACATGGGCGTTTAATGAAGCTCCGTTTGGTCGTAAATTTATGGAGAATTGATTAAACATTCTAATAGAAATCGGAGTTTGATATTTTATTTCTATGGAGCAAACTGACTATTAGGCAAATTAATTTATGGTTAAAATACAAGACATTTTATCTTGTATTTTAATCATAAATTAATTTGAACACTAATAGTAAAATGAACATTAAGTGCTAAAAATATATTCGGTATCTATGTATCTCGTTGACAAAATCACTGTGCAAAACATGCTTACAATTTCTTGGGACAACGATTATATACATAATTTGATTATTACGTACATTCAAACTATATTGTTTTTTTTTCTAAGATAAATTTCCTCACAATAACAGCGAATGCATATGTAACAAATGATTTCTAATATTGATATATAGCTAACAGGAGCGGGCGGTGAAATACTTTCCCTCTCAATCGCTCGCGTGTTAAGTAAAGGGTAAGCTCTGCGCATGCTCTTATTTCTCACTCACTCTCGTCACTTAACACGCAAGCGAGCAAGAGGGAAACTACCTCACTGCCCGCGCCTGATAGCTACATGCTTTTTTTTAAATAGTAATAGTTCTTATACGAAAATAATATTACGTAGTTTCTCATAAAATGCCATTATTTTGACAAATATGACGCAAAAATGCGAAAATACTTTTATGTTGTAATTTCAGTAAATTTGTTAGGTTCTCATTTATAATATACTATATTGAAAATAGCTACAAAAAATCAAATATATAACTTAAACAAAAAAATACTAGAAACATATTTTAAGTTTTTAAGTCCACTAGTGAACAACCAATTATTTAATATATGAATCCTTTATTTCCTAGCGCTTGCGTTCTCAAGTATTGTTTGCAAAAACAGCGATTTTAAATAAATAAGTTTCCAATAAAACTGTGATCTAACTATCGGATAATGTTAATCTGTTTTCAACCTGCTACCTACAGTTGTTACATGCATTTATAATCGCAATTTTAATAAAAAAATATGTATACAGTAGGTTTTATACCATTTAACTTTTATTTTACTAATTAAAAATAATGTAATTGCACATAAATAAAATATTACATGGGTTGTCCAACTATATTTAAGTGGAAACATAGACAACGAGAGCTGAATAACGTATCGTGGTAAGCCCGCTTGAGATGTAGTGCTTTATATTTAATATTCGGTATTCAAATAATCAAAACTATAAATCTACAATAATGGTTCTTGGTGATGGATCTTGTAACTAGTTTACAACAGTCAAATGAATAAGCCTTATAATACGCTGCAAGTTCTACTATGCATCAATGTCACCTTCCTCGTCTGTTTCTCGAGGAATCCAATTAAGAGCGTTTGCAACAGATTTGGAACTGGCTCGGAAGTGATAATTGGCAGTTTCCTATTACAATAGCGCCATGAATCGGGCGCTGCCGCTGCAGCCTTGGATGCTGCGCCGCGTGTAATTATCGCCAGATAACCCACGAGAGCTTTATTTGAGCAAACCTGGGGGCGAACCGCCTCTAGGCAAGAAGTGGAGCTGGTTTACTTCCACCCATGCAACCAGGCTGCGCCTAAGTGCATCTAACGAGGTTAGAGCCGCGGTTTCACCGATCATTTTAGCGTTTAAGAGGCGAGAGAACGCTCTCA
This sequence comes from Plectrocnemia conspersa, assembly GCF_051122295.1. Taxonomy (NCBI): domain Eukaryota; kingdom Metazoa; phylum Arthropoda; class Insecta; order Trichoptera; family Polycentropodidae; genus Plectrocnemia; species Plectrocnemia conspersa. The sequence continues at coordinate 17,119,513 of NW_028277165.1, forward strand.
AAGAGCGCGATCCATTCTCCTCTCCATGGCTAAAGATAATATGAATAGAACCGACGCCGATGGCTGAACGATTTTAAGATTAAGCGATTTTCTCTGTGTTTTATGCTGATAGATAGAGCTCGTGTAAATTATATTGCAGTTTAAACAGCGGGTTTTCCGATGTTAAAGTTTACAGCAACGGCATGGTCGATGAGTTGACTGTGAAATTTACGGCGCCGTTTATGCACCTCGCAAAGTGTTACAAACTTGGCAAGGGGATGGAACATGAGAAAAGTTGATCGTGGTGATAGGTTTTGCATTATAATTAAATTTATTTTAAGTTGAGGATTACTGAACTGGCCAGATTTAAGTAATTTTCAAAAAAATCTTTGCTTTGCTAAGAATCGTTCTTAAAATTGAATTTATTGTTACTTACAGTCTACCGCTATATTTATTTTTACTGGCAAATTCGAATTGTACGTTTTTTTATTAGATAAACGCATTATTGTATTCGTAATAAATATGATTTTATGTTTTGCTACAAAGTCCAGAATATAAGAATTAAATCTATGCGGGTTTCCAACCACCTGAACTATTAGTCACAATTTAGTGGTCACCATAACAATCACTTAAACAACAAAAAAAGGGATATCTTACAATAAATTATTATCAATACATTTAAAAACTTAAGGACCTCACATTTACTCAGTATCACAAAAGACCAGAGGCAACAAATATGTCTTTTATCGTTTTTCTTTAAACTCACTACATTAGCAAACACTGAAGTAGCCATTTAGACCGTGTTTTCCTTTAAGGCGTAAGCACATTTTGGAGGTGTGTTTAAGAAGCGATGCAATTGGTTCGTTAACAATCTCATATGCGATTCTCCAGAACTGTCTCAAGCGATCAATATAAAATATAGGCACTTTGTCACATCGAGGCAGACTGTGGAGAGACATCAAGAGAGAGACTGGGAAATACCCGAATAGACAATTTTTGCGAAGCACTGATTTACACTACACATTTTATCATGTATTAAAAAACGTATACAACCAAAACTATATGTGCCTCAAAAAAATATTATTTGTGCATTCCTATATATATTAAAGAGATAATGAAAATTTTGTAGTCGATATATAAAAAGGATCAAATTTTAGTTACACACTTTAAATTAATTAATAAACTATAAAAGTATTGTGGTGTTTTGACGACATCTAAGCAATAATATCTTATTGTAGAAAAACTAATACTATATTATTTTATCTTAATGGCATAAAGGCGAAAAATTATATTTTTTTAATAAATAAAAAATATAAAAATAATAATGCTACTTAGTATAAATAAAAAAATCATGAGCATTATCTTAAACACTACCTTGATAAGCTCTGATAATTATTTATAAATACATACATATAGCACATGCTTTAAGGTTCATACACGTACAGTGTTTACGCTGATTAATGCGAGAGTATTACCATTTTAATCTAACAATAGACCATGCCTACGTGAAACAATAGTCGTTTGGGGTAGACTCAGAAATGACAATGTCGCTCTTCTGGATTTCCCTCTACACATACACACACGTTAAAAAGTGCATTGTGCGACCCCACGGCCACAAAGGGGCGAAAGCGCGCCCTTCGCCTCGCTGACCTACATTGGGGGCGCTCAATAAAGACCTCCCACATTGCCGGATAAATTGGACGGGGGGCATAGGCTTCGTTAACAAGACGCCCCCCGACGCGCTGACTCCTGCCAAAATACCCTGGGTCGTAAGCGCCGCAAATTACATTACCCAATTCTGATTTGACACGGCCTTGAAATAAAAAAGGGTTGCTGGTGGACGCCCACGGTATGAACGTATTTTTTCCGATCCATTTGAAGCTGCTTGGACTGTTTACTTTATAAAAGGAAAAGTCTTTAAGTAATTCAGTCAATGCTGTCAACATGATATATGGCGTTTCCTAAAATAAAATAAAAAATATGTATAAAAATTTTAGACTAACACTCCACCGTACTCATATTTTATGTATAAAAACTAGTTCAAAAAAAATTATTATTCTGAAAGCGTTGTATATATGAACACCACAAATGAGAGATCCATGGCTAGGTATCTGCGGCAAATGCAGATTACGTATACATATCAAAATCAATCATCTTTGTGTTGCGACAGATATTAGCCTAATTTTTATAACGCTTTATTAAATTCAACAAATTTTAGACGCTGGAAAAAATATCTTTACAACTCTCTAGTGCCAGTTATTTTTAAACTTGCCAATTAAGATGTTTAAAACTTTCTAATTAATTACTTAAATTCAGCTTAAAGAGTTACTTGTAACAGAGCCCTAATAAAATCAAGCACTTGTTTAAAATACACATGGATCTTAGACTAATTAAATTATATAAAATGAGAGTGGGTACCTTTAAAATTTTAAAGTTATTGCCAGTCAATTTTAATGAAAATTAGTGAAAAAAAACATAGCGATTTAAATACACTGTACTGACAATTTTCCGGTTTGTGGGTTATCCGTGCTTGAAATAAATTTACTTTTTATTAATTAATTTAAAAAAATTTTAATAATTTAAAATATAGTGTTTTGCGGAAATGTATCTAAAACTTATAACTATTTTTATTTTGAAAAAAAATATTATTCAATTCAAAAATAGATTATTTAAATTAACTATAATAAAAAAATTCCTGTTAATTATTAAAACAATTAAGAACATGGATAGTTAGACAGATCTATAAAGATTGGTTCAAACACAAATGGGTTACTACAGTAAGAGATGTTTTAAAAAGTAAAGAGTTGCCACAGAAAGCATTATCGTTCATAGATAATATTCCTTCTGAAAATTCGTACCGCCTTATGATACAAGTTTAATTCAACCTATGGACCACGGTGTTATATCATCAATACAACTGCTTTATTGTACTGTTCTCAAAGCTTTTGCTGAGGAAGGTGATAGCTTGAGCTATTTCTGCAAAAAATGATGACATTGGATGTTATTCATGGAAAAGCACAATATTGGTCAAAAGGAAAGCAAGTAACACTTGTTCGATTGTAAAGAAATATTCTTCCATAGGTAGAAATATATGTATGTATTGGATTCTGAAGAGACTGAGGCAAATGATACATCTGAAAAGCTCATTTTTATACTAGAAAATATTATAAAAATATATTGCAATAATACCCTAACCCACTAATCTCGTGTATCGGTGTATATGATAAAAACAATCTCAAATTTAAACACAAGCACAAATGACAAAGCACATATTGCTTTAAAAGCTAAAGGCTACATATTAATGGCTCCAGATGATTTCTTGTTATTTTTCCTATATTTTTATTTTTTTTCGCATTGATTGTAAAATATTTTTTCCTTAATTTATAACCAATAATGTTTTATTTTATATATAATTGTAGATAATAACAAATTGTAAACATAAGAATGGTTATAAAGCAGTAACATGTGTAGTGTACATCAGTATGTTTGTAAAATTATTTATATTATTGAAATAAAGGTATTAAAAATAAAAAAAAATCTGAAGTATACAGATTTAAGGAAAGTTTTAAATGCTTTGAAAATATGGAAGAGTGGTTTGATCGCAAAACAAATATTTTGGGTTTTCAATATTTTAATTATGCTGATATCTCTTGTTACTCGAACAGAAGAGGAAGGAGCTGATAGTGAGGATACATGTGAAGAAGATACTAATAATTACAAGACGATTCTGACTTATGGTAATTTTTTGGATTACATTGACCAACGAGGATATGAATAAAATATAATAGCTCTTAGAAAAATTCGTACTGAAATTTAAAAACTATTGAGAGATTCCCAAAAGCAAACAAAAATCCTAGATTTTCCTTATAAATAAGAAAATGATAATCTGTATTGAAAATATATTATACATATTTTGAAACAAAATGAAAATAACTGGTTTGTATTATTCATGTTTTCTATAGTTCGGATTATCCCTTTTTCCCTAACATAAGCCCGGATAATCGAGAGTATAAGACAAAAAATTACGACCAACAAGGTTTTATGAACTAATTCCCTATCATTTTTTCACCTAAATATTTTCCAACAAAAACTGTATAATGTTAAATGATGTTTTATGTGTATTTGAGAATATAATTATTTTATAAATATATAATAGATATATTGAAATTTTGCTACCTCTGTAATATCATTCAAACAAATTCACCAAGAGATAATTGATAAATGCCGTTAAATTCGCACGTCTTAAAAAAAAGGGTTAACCGATGTCCGCTGCCTAAAACTTTTTTATCTCAGGCATTTTAAAACCCCCAGACTATTCAAATTATGAAGAGGAAAGTCTTTAAAAGCGATTAGTCTGATAGCGGAATTTCACCTTTGAAAGTATAATTTCTTTACGCTCGAATATCCATCCCCGTTTGAGATTCAAATTGGGATCGTTAAAGGCTGTTCGACAACGACACTCAACTTCGCGAGTATTATAATTGATTATCAAAAAAATTGAGATGAAACAAAAAATCTTTGATCGTCTTTTGTGAATGCTGCGCCACCGCGGTTCTGATGGGGGAATATAGGCTTTACAAGTCATTATAAGAAAAATACAGACAAGCCTTCGACCTACTCCCTATCTCTCTCTCTCTCTCTCTCTCTCTCTAAACAGAAATTCACTTTTGGGATTAAGGATCTAAGGAACGCTCGCTTAAAGGCCGAGCCGCGTTGAAAATGCGGAAAATGTGTGATTTAGATTTAAGCACGCGAGTGCACGCATATTCTCTGAATGACGAGACACGTCTTCTTTTTGGCAAAAAAATATAAAGATGAAAAACAAGATTCATATCGACAACTTTTGTCGAAATAATTGTATTACACTCCATCTTTATTGGTAAATTCTTGAAAAGGCGTAATGAAAAAAGTTTGAAAACCTTCTGCCTAATAAATAACCTTCACACTTGAAGGCACATCGTAAACGCCGACAAAGTCATACACACGCAGCATAGGGTATTTCATTACCTAGTGTATTCTGCCATATTATAAATATGCTTTACTACAAATACTGACGTTAACATATTGTATACGTAATACGTATATTATGTACATTCACATATCACATAAGTAACATAATCTGATATGTAGTATTTCTTTGAAAAAAAACCAATAGCTTCATCGAACTGACCTTTGAACCGACCCTGATTTCCATTTGAATAGAGAATAGTGAAATTTGCGAATAAAGCGACGAAGGTATTGTGATTGAAGAAGAAAAAGCAGGGGTAGTGAAAAGTGCAATATCGATAATACGTTAGATAGAGCGAAAAACTCGAATATCAGATTTCCTTTGTTGAACTTGCTGATTGGATTACTTAAATATAATTGAATAGCATATTGATTCATGAAGGGTAAGTATATAACTACAAAAAATGTAAATGTATTGATTTTAATAGAATAGTCCTAGATGTTAGAAATCAGCAAAGATAGACGATATGTCCTGGCTGCAGAAATAAAAGCAAATTTCACTCAATCAATCTTTCAGTTAGCTGAGAAATTAAGCCAGTCTGATTCCTCAGTAAATATACACAATAAAAATATTGAGAAGGCTTAAAAAGTGTATGAGTTCCACACAAATTGAACAAAGAAAACAAATCGGCGCGTATATCTCTTGAAGATCTTGAAGTTGAATCGCCTTTTCTCGATCATTTGATAACCGTAGATGAGAAATATAATAGATGTTATACGACACCAATACAATGATTATCTATATGTCATGTAGTAAAAAATACCTCGAAGCCAAGCTCACTGTAAAAAAAAGTTATTTTGTTTATATTATAGGATTGCAATGGGACTGTGCAATACGAAACTCCTAAACATGGCCAAACAATAACAGTAAACTTTTATTTTGATCAGCTGGATCGTTTACACGTGAAAGTGAAAAATCAAAAGTCGAATACTTCTACAACATGAAAATACGTCCCATTGTGGCAAAATTGACTTTTGACAAACTCAAGGAACTTGACTGGAAGTTTTATCTCAACCATCTTATTACAAACATTTATTTCGATCGATACAATACATCATAGATGAAAAAAATTGGAAATGGGGCTATTGAAATATTTTTAATCAAAGCCTCCAACATTTTATGCTAATGAAATTAAAAAAATTGACCAAAAATTGTATCTTATAAAAAAAATATTTTGAATTATTAAAATAAATAAATTATCTATTTCGGGTTTACCTAATACAGTGGCAAACTTATTAGCCAAAGAGCCAAATATGTACATTACAACGATTAAAAAAAATTGAGAGCCAAATCTATTTATTAATTTAGCAAACCTTTATTATAATTTTCCAAATCAACACTAAGACTTAAATCTGGTGCGAATGCCCGTGGATATTTGTGCCAGAGCCACACTTAAGGGGCCAAAGAGCCGCATGCGGCTCCGGAGCCGCACTTTACCGACTTATAGTTAAGAGATAATATACTAAACTAGCAGATAAAATAAAATCAACTTTATGTAATTGTTTATCACAAAATTCAGAATACAAGAAAATATATGCTTTAAAATTAACTAAGATATTATGGTTTTTAACCATTTTCTTGTTTACAAGAGGTAATTAAAAATATAAATAGTAATAACACGATAATATAAAATAAGAACAAATACAATAATAAATTACATAAAATACTGTTCATTTATATTTATTTAATTATGAACTTTAAGCTTTAGAAAATTGAATTAATGTCTATTAAATAAAACGTATAAAAGCATTTAATTTAAATACTAAAATTTAAGTTCAGTTTTGTCCTAGTGAACGATTCTAGAGATAAGTTGGTTATTTTGTATTGCAAATTTCATATTTGATAACATTGAAAATCTACTGTAAAGTTTCTTAAGATTAGTATAAACATAATTTTTGTGGCTTAATTTTAAATGACTTGGATTTGGGATTAGTTTAAGCATATGATTAGTAAAACAAAGCTTGGAGTCCTAATGTATAATTAGGTATTTGACGCTTTTAAAAGAACTGTTTACGAGTTGTAAAAAATGTATTAAAAAATGCTACAGTTTTATCTTCATTAATCAAGGTTTTCGATTTATATATTGTATATTATAATTATAATTATTCGGGTTTTGGAAAGATTGTAACAAGTTAATAATAAGTTACTATTTAAAAAAAATAGGTATGTCATTAGCACATAGTATGAAAAGACATGTCTGTAGGATTCCAGCTGTAATTCCACGCGATATAAGAAGTTAATTAAAAATTGGAAAAACCTAATCTATGGTTATCGATAGAAAATAAAATTATATATTATTCTCCAAGTACGATCTCTCAGACACTAGACATTAAAAGACATTACGGTTCATAAAAAATCCAGGGGCATAATAAATATAAATACAAGGTTAAACAAGTTAGATATTCTAATTTCAATTTTCTCTGATATTTAATGGATAAGTCTCATCAAATGATGTTTTGCACTCGGAAAGCATTTTGGAATGAGACTCGTGTATTTTAAATATATTACAATAAATCACATTATATCCATATCTCTGATTTATTTACGACGGCAAACATGCGACGAATACTAAATTTTGAGATGTCTTTTCCTGCCGGCGGGCAGACGCAACGGGCGACATAAAATTTTATTCGCCATATTAATATTAATTTATGTATTACTCTTTTATACAGCTGCGAGATTCTTTTTTATGAATATGCATGCGTACATGGGGGGAGTTTAAATTTCGGCAAAATTATAAAAGCCATACATTCGCCGCGACCGTAAAAGGGCTCAAAAGATTCCGCCCGTACGTCGCATGCAAATTTCGTTTGCGAATAATACACAATGACCTAATAAATCAAGGTGAAAATTATTACTACATTACATTCGAGCACACGTAGCAGCAGGGATTATATCTTGGGTCGATGAATAAAAGAAACGTACGCAAATCCATAATGTAATATGCTGTATTGAATCTGAGGCTACAGCGCTACTCAAACGATCCATGGTCTGCCAGCTGCCGGTCCGCGGATTAGTCCGAGTGAAATAATTTATTTGTCATATTATATTAATAGTACAGGAATATAAAAAATACTATATTAGTCATGATATTACTTTTTAGTATGGTTTTCTTCGAAGGACGGGTTGCTTGTCAATGTATCTTTTGAAGATAAGCTGTCTGACATGGCTATTAATCAAGGGTTTAAAGTGCAACTGTCCCTGGCTCTTTTGGGTCAATGTAAAAACAGATTCTCCGAGCTACATGATAGTGCACTTAAAACTCAATTACTATTTGCCTCAGCTTATTTTTCTAAGGCTATTTACCATAAATCTATAAATATACACACACAAAAAAATAGGACTTGGAGCTCGAAAGGTCGCGTCCGATTGTGTTAAACTCGACATTAGACCGCATTACGACCCATTTTTAGGTTGTTAATAATATCTACTCTGGCCCGTGTAACGGACAATAAATCTCCGAGATGAGGGATAGGCGAGGCTGTCGTGCGATTTATATATCAATTTTGGCACAAAGCGGAACGGACGCACAGAAATTGCTTTCGCTAATTGCAACATCGAAAATTACATCGCGTAACCTATTTAGTTTCGGATTCGGGATATGCTAAACAATTAAATTTCGCGGCCGCTTACTTAAATCTAGATACATACTACTATAATATACACGTGTGTAGACCGTTTTAAATTATAATAACGTGCAAAGTCCGAAGAGAAAATGTTATTTTGGACGCGGAAGCCAGCCCGAAACTAATTTCGGGCCTGAAGGGCTTTCACGCCGAGAGTGGCTTCAAAGGGCGAGCTTTAGAGGAAAGCGAATAATGGGCTTGTTAAGAAGTAAATCCTTGATAAATATTACAATTTTATTTTAATATCCCCAGCCACTTACTGAGTAATTAAATAAACTCAGGAAAAAAAATTGTTTCATGGAAAGTATAACTACAATAAATAAGTAAAAGTGTTTAAAATCATTAGAATAAAAAAATATTTAGTCATTCATTATTGTTTGTAGTATTTTAAAATTAATTTAATCAATTGATCTGTATTGGTAAGGGTCAATAATTACGAAATTTAAGTACAAATAAGTTAGCAAATAAGCGTAATAAATAATTGATCTATTATGTCTTGTTACAAAACACGAGCTGAAAACATAGCTAGTGTTTTTTACCACTTTAAGCATCATGAAATATGTCACCTAATAATAAGATCAAATAATCTAAGCAAATCAAAATTTAATTTGGTGAATATAAATACAAAAATATTTGTGCCAGAAAGGTACGATAACACGATTCATATGTATAATTATCAGCTCAATTCAAATATGCTATCATAAAGTTTAAATGTTTTTTTATATTGTATTTTTTTATTTCGACATGATATATTGATTACTTTTACATTTAAAATTACTATATATCATGGTATATTAAAATGATTCAAGGTCAATTTCGCGCCCCAAACTATATTTGTAGAAAAAATCTTATAAGCGTCTTATTGTACATACAAATCGTAATATTTTACCTTTGGGGTAAAAATATTGTTGCTTAGTAATGTTTACTCACTTGTAAAGCACCGTTAAAAATACTAACGTAAATTACAATAAATAGCATCGATCTCCTGATTTTTAAATATTTATCCAATATAATATATGCCATTTAGGTGAAGGAAATATATTTCTAGCTAAAAAACGTTTGTATATAGATAATTTTAATTTTATTTAATATATAAAACATATGTTTGAAGCACTACTTTAATGCCTACACTACACTCTGGAAATTGGCCAAGGTTGGCCAAGAACGGAAAATATAGTGGGTTACTTCGGTCGAGTTCGGTTCTGCCCGATCTAAAATCTCTCGGAAGTTGTCCGAGGTTACCGAAAACGGGAAGTAAAGTGGGGGGTAGCTTCGAGCGCTTCCAAACATTGTCGGCAAAAGGACCGAAGTCGGAGCTGATCTTTCGAGCGCGAGCGGTGAGATACTTCCCCTTTCGCTCTCTCGCGTGTTAAGTGACAAGAGTTAGAGATAATGATATGGTGTTTCGCAAACTGAGATATAACGAGTAACTCGGTTCAATTTCAGTATACGCGTAGGCGTCCTATGTTTAATACGCATGTCGAGCGCTGCATCGTGGTCACGTGGTCAAGTTATAATACCACATGCCTATTGGAGACTTCAACATATTCTTACTGACATTTTTGAATATTTTAGGGCACCAAAAGGGATTAATTATATTTTTGATAGTATATTCTTCTAACAGATATCGTTATTATATTTTTTTCATATAAAAAATATTTAGTGGTACTTGATTTGTTAACAAAAATCGTTTCGAATATCTTACGACCGAAAAGTTTTCACTGATATTGTATTGTTGAGTGTCCACACAAACTTTTATAATTATCAGTAGTGTAATTTTAATAAAATGACAATTTAAAAATTGCGATTATTTTGCACATTTTTCGATCGCGCTCAAATATGCCAGCTGTACGGCCGCCGTCCGGACGGCATATGAAATTTGTGGCAGTGTGGCGCTACTCGGAAGTCGGCGACCACGGCCGACTTCAGTTGAACTTGGGTTTGGACAACTTCCAGAGAGTGTAGTGCAAGCATTACACTACAAAAAAAGATTTAGAGCATTTGATCTGGCATTATATTTATATATTAAATTATATATGATAGGTAGAAAAATAGTTAACGATTATGAAAAGGATAAAAGCACTAGATGTGGTTGATTTATTAGTTTCCATTAGTTTTAAATGTTGGTTGGTGTATTATTAGTTGCTGATTAGAGTATTGTCCATAAATGCACGTATCTAAATGAATCAGTAGCATTTTTGTATAGCGTAATGTATGATTGTTTAAACCTAAACCAATAATTGCTAAAAAAGAGTCATCCGAAATGGTTTTCATTAGAATTAAAAAAAAAACATGTAGAACATATTAAACGATTCGCCGTGTATTGCCGACATAATTTTAAAAATATGAGGCCAAAGTTATATATTACAAATGTGTTTTTCTATGACCACATGCAAGTAAACAGACTCATCTTCACTGATTACCCTGACGTTCATGACGTCACGACAAAGCTGCAACTGAGCTGTTTGACCTGTATATAGATGGTAGTAGTTTATGTAGTCTGGTTTATTTTTAAATATGTGGCGAGAATCTACGAACAAAATATTAAAATAAATGAAATACGGAAAATAAAAATCAGCATCTCTCCGATTTTTGGATGATGCTAGTAATAACACATGATAAATAAAAACGGAGATCTTTATCGATATTAAAAACCACAAACGCTAAAGTCAGCACACTATATTCTTAGAATGGAGAATAACCTATTGCATAAAATATTAATAAAGTGGAAATTGAGTTTTAGCAAACCACTCAGAAGACTGCGACTACAGATGTGGTTGGTGGGATAGAATAAGAGCAAACGCTGAGAGAAAGAGAGCTCAATATGATATTTAAGTAATAGCGTATTGTACTAAACCTAATAAATAATTTCATTAAATGATTTAATTATACTATATATCTAAAGGAATATATTTAAATAATTCCTGTTCAAATTTTAGCTTAATAACCGGTGTATTCACAAATTACATACATTTAAATAATACATGCTTAGAAAACAAAAACGTATTTCTTAATCTATAAATATCATATTCAAGGTCAAATGTTGTATTATAAATTTTATACTCGAAACCTCTGCCGGCTTCTATATAAATAAAGCTCTCAAGTTACAGCGAAAAAGTCGATATCTTCACTTTTTGCGTCTTCTTCCGCTCAAACTCTACCCATTCCTTTCAAAAGTATCTGATAGACTTTCTCGAGCTAATAAGGTGTGAGCGAAGCGATACCGCCGATTGAAGTATTATAAACAATCACAATTAACAAAGCAGACAGCGATATCTTACATTCCGCCTCCTTGGCGTTAATTAGGGTTAATAAAACGTAAGCGTGACACAAGTTACACGAGTCAGTCCTATCGGTACAATGATTAAATTGCGCTTATTTCGTTGTCCAAAAAGACAGACGTAACTACCAGAAGGTATCTCGTCCCGACCGGAAAGATGAACGGTCAAATCAAGTTATGACTGGGACTGTGGGTCGTTAAGGGCCCACTTTCCGCCCACGGGGACCGATAAAGGTCCACTCAGACCAACCGTCAATTATTAATTACGCACCCCGTGATGTTGCGCAATCGGCGAAAATTATCGCTTATCCGAGGTTATTAAAATTAACCAAAAACAGAGTGCCTCATAAGTATCCACAATGTCTATTATCTCATATTTGACATCGGCTATTAACCGATATTCGAAATTAAGGGCCACCTCATTAATTAACAATATTTTCGCAAACGCTACATTTTTTGTTGAAAATCCTTTGGAAAAACATTAACATGTGTATGTCATGTTGTAATATTAAAAGCCCGATAACGATCCTAATATCCCGATTAGCTATCGCCCTATTAATTTAAAACCGTCGTTCAAAAACATATTTAAAAAAATAATCCTGTTACGTTCAAAAGAAACTGTGGGGAATAAAATCATCACAGTTCAGCTTCCACGAAAATCATTAAACAACACATAAACTTAATAGCTTTACGAAACACATATTCACTAATTTTCAATATAAAAATAGTACGGGCCCTTTTATATTGGATATAGAAAAAGCTTTTAACACGGTATGGCATTACATTTTGATTGACAAACTATACAAATTTATTTATTTATTTATTAAAATTAAGATCATCGTGACTTGACAGGTGATCCTTAGCGTTACGGTGGTGAAAATCATCTTTATAATAGCTTATAAATCTAACAAAAAATAACATTGTCATTTTAATAGTAAAAAGTACTACAAAAATATTTTTCGTAACCGCGCGAAGCGACTAATGTTTTAGAGAATATAAATGAAACGACTTAAAAATTAAATTTAAATATAATCCCGAAATTCTAAGGCACGTATTGCTTATTTAGCTAACTGAACTTAATTAGCGCTTATTCGATTATTTTTTATTCTTAAATTGTAAAAGGTTTTTAAGATTTTTTCCCCCAAATTGTAAATAACCACATTATATTTTATATTCTTATTGTTTATTACATTGTAGCTTATAACAAAATTTTAAACAAGAAAATGGTTGTAAACCAATAATATGTATTGTATTTAATAGTATGGTTGTAAAATTAATAACCGTATTAATCCAATTAAATGAGAAACTACTGCTGAAATTCATTAGCAATTTATGTTTTAAACAATGATGTTATGTTTATGAGAACTTAAAGCAAAGGAGTGAAATATCAAATATCGTCTTTAATAATAAAAAATCGTTTAGGTCTAGAATTGTGAATCAAAATATTAAGCTATCGGAAATTCTACACACGCGCTGAATGCCGAAAAGGAAGTCAAATGTGAGAATTACATGACGTTGGAATCAATAAACTCATTCCCAAGATCATAAATTGCATTAATGTACATAATGACTTTATTGAAAAATAAATAAATGTGTTTTATATTATCTATCCCATTTAATAAAATGCTTTGAAAATATTTTCTGGATTTGTCTTATTTTATGTATCGCGTGTATAATACATACATACAAATTGCAATCAATTTAAGATTATTTCTCAATTAAATCAGTATTTGTGTTATCCTCCCTAACAAAAGGCAAAACTTATCCCAATTATTTCTCACTTGAAAATAATAATCATTAACATTTGACGTGTCTTAGAGATATCTCCTTGACGGATACTTAAAGAGGTGGATTTTCGTATTAGCTGGCTGACAGTTTCCAGATAGTCTTGCGCACAGATTTAGCATCGGGACGAAGGTCGTCTCGTTGACCCCATAAATCCTTATCATTTAATTCTGACTGACACTTTCCGGCGTAAAATATTGTTGTGGCACAATTTGGGGCGTTGGGACCGAAATTGTTCGCGTCTTACACACCCCAGGTTGCGGCTGTGGTCTGCGTGCGGCTTGACAATGATGCAAACCCTTGTGCGAAAATATGTGTGTGTACATTCGAGAGCACCAGATTATGTAAATTTTAATATGTAACGTCAAGTTGGGAAATAATTACGAAAAACACGAAGTTTTAACGAGCGCCTTGTTTGGTTTGGTCGTCCACGGGGGGTTTGTTTGGATGAAGTTTTACATGTATTTATTACTTTTTCAAAATTATGAACCTGGTTTAATTACATTTCGTTTACCGATTAAAGATGAAAGTAAAGTATAGTATGTAAGTTAAACATTCATAGTCATTTATACAATTTCTGCAGCAGAATCAAATTTCATAGATGTTTATATCGTGTGTGTACTTAAAGATTAGACTCATATTTATAGTATCATATTTTATTAGAGTTGCTTTAATGGCTTTTTTATATATAAATTAATTTAGCAATAAAAGTTCCATTTTGGTACATTACCGTGAATATCTGTATAAAACTGTACAACTATTCCCTTTTAAAAAAATTTGAGATGACTGAAATAAGGTATATTATTTTATAATTAAATGTTAAAGATAATAATGTATATTTTTGTTATTATTAAAAATATTTTTCATGTGTATAACATGTATGTATATATCAATTAATTTAACAAAGCATAATATAGAGTTGATTTAATAGAATGTAGTTTAATTAATTAGTTAGTTATTACAAATATTAAAGTATATAAGTAAAATAGCATTTCAATTAAAACCGTAGTATATTATGTAAAATTTATAACAAAAAACTAAATGGATGTATATTAGCACAAAAGAATATTAAGTAAATGTTTTCTTGGAATCCATTAATCGAATTGTTCGATATGCTTAATTATATTGTATATATTTAGCAAATCGAAAGAAATTTATAATTTTATATAGTGATTAGTGGTATTTTATTATCAGTGATGGTGAACCTATGACACGCGTTCAAGACATTTTGGGTGACACGCATCGTTTACAGACTATGATTAACCGTTTTTGTACCAAGCGAAATTAGGCGGTGTATGCTAAGAATGCAAAGCATTTTTTGGCATTCTTAGCATGCACCGCTAAAATTTTGTTTGAGTGAACTTTTATTTACTATTGGAACATAATAAAATCTAGTTTATACAAGGAAGTACCAAAAAGTATCGAAAAAAAATATTTCATGATTTTACAAAAAATAAATACATAAATAGGAACGGACATTCATTCATATCGTCGTTCGTAAGTGGATACCGGCGTCCTTAGCGCATTCAAACGGTTAAACGAACTTCTGAGTTACCACTTTGTATAAATGTCAGCAAAGACAAAACTATGAGACTGAACACAAACATACAGCATAAAATAAAATAAAATCTCTGAATGAAATGATGACTGATGTCATATAAAATGCTCGGCCATCATTGCTAAATGATCTGATGATCTTACAAGCAGAAAACTGTTGATAAAGTTAGAATCACTGCCAATAAGTAAAGCAGAAGGTATGTCTAAAGTTGTGTCAATGATGAAAGATGGGGCAGCCTAATATGATTTGGGATTTTTAAACTATTTAGAGAAGATTTGGTTAATTTTCATTGCATTATCCATTAGGTGTTGTGTGCCAAGACAGGATTCATTTTTTAATTAAATAGCTGTTCGAGCCCTTTACAAGCGAAATTTTGAAAAACTGTTGATGTTCAATATTATGAGATGACTGAACCGACGTATAATACTGAAGGACGTATAAAATTGATGATTTGAAAATGCAACTTGTATAATTTTAAGACAACATCTGGACTCAAAATTTTGTCGAGTTGAGATTAAAACGTAACTACAAACAATAAATTTGGAGTGCTTGGAACCGATTATCAGACACTTTTAGAACCCTGCGTAGTAGCGTTTTTTTGGCCTTGTAGTTCACGAAATACAAATCTTCAATTGAAGATTGAGCATATGCAACTCAGTAACAAAAAAGTTATTTTTTAATAAATAAATATATTGAATATATTGTATAAATATATTGAAGAACTGTAAATATCAAAAAATTGTGAATATTCTTGATGTAACAAGGCACTCTAGCTAAGATTTTTTAAGAATTTTGACACATCGATTTCAAAAGGTTAATCATTTTTATCCTACGCTGTTACACCAATCCGCAAAAAAATACAAAAAAAGGGTAGATAATTATTTTTGATCACGTCAGCGCAAGTGCACATTGTTTCGGGACAAAATAGAGTTCTTTCTAAAACTAAAATTCACTTGTATTCACGGTACAATATTTTTTTATGACTTGATCATAAAAAAATGTTTTATCTTACAAAATCTATATTCTATATATTCAAAATGTATGTAGTATGTAACATGTGCTCACTCATACAGTATAAACATACACCCTTATTCTTTTAAGCGCCATAATCGCGTTATCAAACACCAGTAAGCGACCCTGCTTTGTAAACTTGCTTATCGAGAACACACCCTTTGAGCATTACTTTCTCGGTTGATAATTTAATGATTTACAACCGTGAGGGTGTAGCGAGAATTCTTGTCGCATCCGATACTGAATTAACATACTAACAAGACGCAATGCCGTAAAGCGGAAAGCCGATGAGGAAATGGGTCAGGCCAGAGCATGCCTAAAGCAGCACAACGAGTCGTTTTTCTGTGTTATTTTATTTCCACTCTCACTATGCGCTTTATCTATGATATGAGGCTAACTTCTCTTCAACGCAAGTTTCAAGGCACTTTGTTTTTGGCCATTTTGCACCACTCGCTGCACCATTGAATTTATTACTCAGCGTGGGGATGCTTCATTTGAAAATGGTGGAGGCGTCTGACTGACACTACAGAAGCTTCTATCAAATCGCAGATGTGTGAATATCAAATACTAGCCTTTTATCGAGGAAAAACTAGGCATGTATGGCGATTTATACTGATGAAAATCTGAAAGTTTTTCGCCATGTCATAGCACGTTGTAAATGGGATTTTTATGTACAATGTATATTTCGTTGATTTTTTAAGCAATATCATATTACCATCATTAATACGATACGATATTTGCTTAAAAAAGAAATGTTGATAATTGTATTTTTGGTTGCGATTTCTAACGGAAAAGGATGTTTGAGTTTCTTACAATTTGTGAGTGCTCGAGCATAAAGCTATGCTTCCGCTATAATGTTAAAGACGCTGTGCCTTTCCAGTTAAGTAGAAAGGACGACGTTTTAATCTACGCAATAGTATAAATACCCTAATTTATATATATTTTCAGGCCAGTCTTATAGTCACAGGCCGAACTCCGCAATCGGTATTTTTTATTGTTTTAATTTTTTAACTGTAACTCAAGCATTTTTTTAAAAATACCTGTATGGCTAATAAAATAGTGATATAAGCATAAATGCATTTATCTTGAACAAAAAATAAACTATATTTTACTATTCCTTTTTTATATATTCTGATTAGTTAATGATTAGTACCATAAAGAGCATCAAGTTAATTCTAAAAAATAATCAGTAACACTTAAGCGCAGAGCTATGCGAATAAAAAGCTGCGCCCGGGGCCCAGAATCCCCCTTCCCTCCTAGCCAAAAAAAATAATAATAATAAATATTTTCTTATATATATATATATATATATATATATATATATATATATATATGGTTAATATTTCTAGGAGTCGGATTACTCCGCGTACTTTTTTGATTCCGTGTGGAATCATGGTCCCTAGATCTGAACAACCACATGCTGGGCTTTGCCCACACCGGATGTTCATATTCTCAATTTTCCCCTGAGGATGGCTGGGCGAATCTGGCCGAAACGTAGGGACCATGATTCCACACGGAATCAAAAAAGTACGCGGAGTAATCCGACTCCTAGAAATATTAACCAAATATTTCTCCGCGAAAACGCATTCAACCACATATATATATATATATATATATATATATATATATATATATATATATATATATATATATATATATATATATATATATATATATATATATATATATATATATATATATATATATATGAAAAATTAAATTATACATACAAAATTCTAATTTTCATAAGTTGCTGTGAGGATAAAATAAAATTAGCTAGAATTTAAATATTGGACCTTGTATACAAGTAGGGCACGAAAGTTTAGATTTCTGGTACTAACTAATAAAATGTAGATTTCTATAATCTATTTATTACAAAGGCCTTCTTGTTACGAATACAGTATTTTTATCACCAGAAACCGCAAAATTAACCTTCTCTAGAAAAATTTTCTATCTTATTTTTACTTTAGGACTAGTTTTAATTAAGTTATGTATTTTTTATTATTTATATTTATTTTAAAAGTTATCTGTCTTGTTTTCAGGAAGGTAAAATAGTTTATAATTCTGTTTATATCTAAAATTTGCGTTACATTGTTTACACAAATTGCTCAGTATGGCATGAGCTATTGAAGATATTAAATAGTTTTTTACTAGAATAAAAACTAAAAACATATAGAGACAGTATATATACTAATTATATGTTAAAATTTTGCTGGCAAATTAAATCAAAAAATTAATTCAAGAAACTTATTTTCATCCAATGGGCAGAACAATTTATTTCCACTAAATATGTCAGTTAAAAAGTTGGTTCCGTATATTTGAGTAGATTTCTTAGCTTTTAAATGTTAAAGAAATTGAAAATTATAGGTATAAGTGAAATAGTTTTGAGTTGGTATAATGATTATTTAAAAAATAACAATTAAAAAATAATATCTCACGGTGTACCACTGGGGTTGTTTATAATATATACTAATAATATAAAAAAATGTAAAATACATCTGTTTTCAGACGACACTTTAATTTATTGCATAGATGATAATGTTTAAATACTTAAATAATGAATTGAGTATAATAGAGAGATGGTTAAAAAATAATTTACTTGAACTAAATGAGTAAGAAAACTAAATATAATTACTATAAAGATATTTAGAACTAATTGTAGATAAATTTTTTTTATAGAAAACTGCAAATACAAAATCAAAAAAAATAGTAGAAAAATAAGTATGTAGTTTATCTAGGATAAGAAATATAGTACACTATAAATACATTAGTATTATATTATCCCACTTCAATTATTGTGCATCAATATCATATATGCTTAATGGATTAGATAAGATGATGTGAAAAATTCAAAACAGTGCAATCGTTTAATATTTGTTTTAGTATTAATATATTAGTTGAATAATACTATGTTAGTAGACTATTTAGTAAGAAATAGAGATGTACATAAATGTAATACTAGAAATAGAGATAATTTAACGGTAAAACGACTACTAAGTGTGAATTTATATAATAGTGTTTCTAAAATGATCGGTCAAAATATTTTAAACCCAATAAAGAAGTGTTAATTGTTAAATTTGTAACATCCGTAACTTATTTTTAAATTTTAACGATTTTAAATATACTAAAATTTAATATGCATAAGTAATATACATGTTTTATATGACATTAACGATTAATTGAAATACAAGCGTTTAAAATCATTTGGTTTCTTAAGTTACTTTTTCTTAAATTTAAATAGCGATTATTTGTATAATTATTTAATTGCTTAAATGAAAAGTAATAATACCTGATTCTATAAAACGAAAATGTTTAAATATATACATGTATTACAAGTATATGTGTGAAACTAAATAGCAAATCCAGACGTTTTCTTAAACACAAAGACATTATATTCTTGAATTGTGAGGATCTAATATCAGAAAAGCGTATCTACAAAATCAGTTGTGTCAAAAGGGTGTACATAGACCTAAATAGATGTGAATAACAAGAGTGCTTGAATACGTACGACGTACTACTGAAACTAGATAATTTTGTAAATACGCTCTTCTAAAGATAACTCTCAAAAAGCTTTAAAAAAATATTATACATCATTAAAAATAAACCACACATCAAAATACGTAGAAAAGGGAAACATTTTTACAAACATACATCTCAAATTATCTATGTCAAAGTTCAGATTTACTATATGTATACATATATTTGTATTATTTTTTAACTTTGTTAAAAAATCTCATTTAAGGAAAATAAAGTTTTTATTGCGAATACTGAACAAAAAAAAAATATTATATTTTTGTGTACATGGATAAAAAACGAAAGAAATTATTACTGTTGTAAAAATTTGACTTTTTAGAATCGCAATTTGTTTTAATATAACACGTAAAAACCAAATTAATCGAAAGAATTTATCTCTAATTCCGCTTAAAAGAATTCTCGTGTCTTTTCCAAGAGAAGAAATTGCAAACGCTATCGTTTCTCTGTTCGTTTAACAAATTGGGAAATTAACCGTAATGCAAGTGCATTAGACTTTCCCGCATCTTGCCGGTGGTCCATTTAGGAAGCTGGACCGACATTCTTGCATTTCGTTCTCCTGCAAACGAGAGCACTCTGAAACTTAATTAGAACCCTGAATATCCATTATGATCCATTATTAAAGTTTATGCAATAAATACAGTAAATTAACTACATTACCATAAAACAACGAAATAAATGGTGATTATATTAGATAATATGCAGCTTTTGTGTGATATATTAAACACTTTGTTTATATACTACACAGAAAAGTAAAGCAATGTGAGACTGTATTCAGTATTAATAATAATGGCAAAAATCGATTAAGACAGGAGCTCTTCAAAACATGTTAAAACCATCGTATCGAACACGAGAAGCTTTTTGTTTCTAAACTCCATTAAAACTAGACTTGTTAAGACGACATTTTGGCTACAAAATTGTACTATACATACTGTGTTCACAAAGCGATTAAGCTTCTCTACAATTTTCGCGTCAGACAGCCCTTAGAGACGAAATGAAATTTCATTGTCGATCAATAAACTTTCATTCGATGCGATTGACTATTCAGAGTTCTTATCGCATTGTATTAATTCTCCTTTAAAAGCTATTTACCAAAAAAGAACAGTTAATTTAATACTGAGAAACAAAAAGTGGATCAGGTGAAACAAAAACAATCAATCAATAGCCTGAAAGTTTGGGCGTTCTATTCGATCGGTGTTTATACGGGTATTCCCTCAAAATACAGATAAGTTTGACTAGAATCAATTGAGAAATATTGACTTTTTGTCACGGTGAAAAGTTTTCAATTAACCGGAGAATAAAACGGAAACTTCACATTGTTTCTATCGGCTGATCGTGAATTTTGGAAACGTCCAAGTTGTCAATGCGGCGCAGATATATCAATCAATGTATAGTCCTAAAGTCGGGAATGTATCGGATTTATTCGCAATACGCAAAAATCTGGCTCTGTGCGCCGAGAGGGAACTGCAAAACCAGCATCAGAGTAAACTTTGAGAAATTATATGAAGTAGTAATGTGACACGGGGTATCACTCTATCCCAAAAGGATTACGTATCTGGTATAAAGGTGTGTGTATGAATTTTTCAACGCCCTGAATAAGGCATTCGCAACAAAAATAGCAACCAGATGATAAAGTAAACGTTTGACTCAATATCAAAAAACAGGCCTGCGAGCCGATGTTGACGAATCGCCACAATTCCGGTGATTAAAAACATGAATTGTTTATCGCCATGAACGGCGGTGTGGGTTAAAAGTTAACCCTTCATAAAAAAAATTACATTAATTCGTTCCCCGGCGAATTTTCCGCCCTTTGACTCGAAGCCTATGTCTATACAACGATTTTCTCGAGTAATTTATTTTTAAAGAAGGGTCCTTAAAAGCTTTTATAACGATTTAAATAGGTATAATATTAAATTACGTGATAAATCTATGTACGGATCATAACCTTCAATTATGTTGCTTTATAATTAAATTAATACGTGGTTTATCATTTTTTTTACATATATACATATATAAATACAAACCAGTGCGTACATACATAATCTAAATAAATATCAAAATATTATTATTTAATCAAAATTTATTAAAAAAATAAACTCAAAAATTTACGATGATAGTATTTTAACCAATTAAACAAATTACGAAATTGTATATTATATGAATTTATTATAAAAATTGACAACTATGACCACTAAAAACATTTGTGAAGTAATAGTTAATTCATTAGATATCCTTAAATGTCAAAGATAGTTTTAAAAAAAATTACGATAACAAGTATAGTCCTAGATGAGTCCAGCAAAGATAGACGATGATGTTTGACTGCAAAAATGAAAAAAATTCTACTCCAACTATATATCAGCTGGTCAAGAAACAGTGCATATACAAATAACAAGGATTGGGAAGGCTTGGAGACAAAGTGCATGAGTTCCATGCGAGTTAAGCAAAGAAATCAAATCGGCGCGTATCCTTACATCCAAGAGATTCCGGGTCATGAAGCTGTTTGCCTTTTCTTGATTATTTGATGATCAAGGATGAGAAATAAGTGTTATACGACAAAAATTGTATAAGATAAAGGTGAAGTAGCAAAGCCGGGACTCCAGGAATAAACAAAGTTATTTTGTGTGTATGGTGGAGTTGCAAAGGTATTGTGTATAAAGAAACTCTTAAGCCTGGGCAAACAATAACAGCAAGCTTTTATTGTTTTCAGCTGGATTGTTATGCACACGGAAATTAAAAAAATAACTAATAAAATTAAAAAATAACCGAAAAGCGAAAAAATGCTATAGCATTATGATTAAAATTATAATCATTGTAACTGAAAGGTGTACGCATTAGTTTAAATTAATTTTTATAAAGCTACCAAAAAAATTGATTGATTTAATAATAAACCACGAACCAATATTTTTATAAAGCAATATTAAAATTTCTGCTTCACTACAAATAAACGTTAAAAAACAATATTTTTATAAAAATCAAACATTAATTCGAATTCTATATCAACTGTTTTTATTTGTGTTTTTTGTTAAAGGCTACAAAATGTACGAATATCTGATCAATGATTAATAAATACATTCGAAGAAGTTACTAATCTACAACATTCTGATTCTGAAAATTAAGCGACATTGTCAAGTAATGTAATGGGTGTGTTTATTACATAGCTAATCTTTTTTGTGTATAATTGAGCAAAGATAACGCTGCACTTCAGAAACAAGTACAAATTAGATACATTGGCTTATATTTCACCACGACAACAAAACATTAAAAAAGTGTTATTAAACCTGATTGTGATTAATGTCAGAATATCATATGATCATAATCCAAAAAGTTGAAACACCCTTCCAATAACTAATGGAACATAGATTATATATAATATATAAAATTGATTATTATCTTAAATTAATAAATTTAACTTAGCAAACATATTCACATGAAATATGAAAAATAATCTTTCAAATTTAATCGTATTACATTAAAATTACTTATAAGTATTGTTTTAAGCATTACATAAAAAAACAATAAACGTTTATTTATGATTATAATATGATTAATTACAAATTCCCTCCTTCTCCTGTAACATATTTTTTTCTGAATATTCACCCTTTAATTTATCATAAATTTATAAAGTTCTTAAAAGCCAGCGAGCGAATTCGTTTCACTCTCATTTTGGCAATTACGTCTCAATTAATTTTTCAGCCGTGTTTTTATTAACAATTAAAAAAGGTCGCATTTCTAAGATTTTTTTATAAAATTTAAAATAAACAATTTTAGGCACAGGCGATATTTTAAATTCTGAGTTTGTGCGAAAGCATTCGACTAAAGTTAAGTTTACGACTCTAGTTACGGTCACATTTAGATAAACTCTCCAAAGGAGATTTGATATTGTTTCGCTACAAAGGCATAGAAAGTCCGACTCTGATATCAAAATTGTTTATGTTTGAAAATCGTTAAATGTGTAGTGGAAATTCGGAAATATTTAACCGAAAGCTCAATGGTGATAAAGCGAAATATACATATAATGATGATATTGATCAACTAACAAAGCTTTCCGTGAAATTTATTAAAACTTTTGTAAATATAATACGCCAATATGTACCTATGTACATAAATTTACAGAATTTAATTTAAAAATTGTGCTATGTTTTCTTTAAAAAAGACATTGTAGAGGCTTAAAAAATAATTAGCAATTTACTTTTATAATAAATATATAATAAAAATAATTATGAATACGTATAAGATATTATGTACCAATTTTAAAAATATTAATGAATTTATAAAATTATGTCATTTCTGTAAAATAATATTTAAAAAAAAATGTATACATATATACTATATAATATTTTTTAAGAAAAAACACTAAGCTATTTTTTTAATTTACAAAAAATACAATATCTCTCTAAAAATTCTATAATACAAAATGTCTAATAATTAATGTATTATTTTTTTATTATAAATTGTATAATAAAATAATACTTTGATTCAAAAAAATATTATAATAAAATATTAATGATCTTAAGTGTAAATTTACTAAATAAAAACTTAATAATAAATTGATTAATTTCGATTAATTAAAAGTCAGATATAATTAATATATATTGTCTATTTCAATAGGAATAATTTTTATTTACGTATACTCTTTGTTTTGACAGCTTTGCAAAAATAATTGTGTTTAGTTCTAGAACAATATTATTAGACATTTTGCATTGTTGTTTTTGGTAACAATGGGGACACTTTTTATAATGTATTTGATTACGATTCAAGTATACTCGATATTGTGTATATATGAGATTTTACTAGCATATGTACTAAAATATAAAAGTTTAAGTCGCATTAATAAACATTATTTACCTATAATGATTAAAGGCATGAATATTCTAATTTGATATTATCTAATGCTTTGTTTATATTTTTATGCTATTGAATTATTGTGATACTCTTAGTAATCTACATTAAGCTTAATATTAGAAACTTTTCATAACAATCTAGTTAGACATTCTTTATCACGATTTTCATACGTGAGATTAAGAAAACCTTATATGTAATTATCCATGACAATTATATTTATAATTATTATTAATTACTATCTTTATAAATTGAGAAACATTAGAATTTGTATAAAATTCGAATACAGTTCTTTCAGATATTTAGATCAGTGTTTTAAGATCTATTGTTATCTGTTTTATTTAAAATATTACTTGCTTTATAAAAAGACAGAATACTGTGTAATTTACTTTAAATTATTATAATAATGTAAAAGTTGAATATTTTTTTGTATTTTTTAATTAATACACCTTTACAGGCAAACCACAAACCAAATAGTAAAGTATTTTGCAGTGCTTTTTTTTGTGAAATTTCTTGAAACGTTTTAAAATAATTACATGCTTAATAATTTAAATAGTAATTTTTAAAGCATATGAATCACAATAATGGATTTACAGTTTTATTGCAAATTACAATGTAAAGCCAATTTAGCGTTAATACTAAGAAAATGCATTTAGGACATATCTATCATATATAGTTTTAAGATGACATGAACCACTACTAACCACGTGGTTCTTTTTAGAGCGCAATACCTTAGCTCTCGAGTATAAAAATCTCGCTGAAGTTATTTTTAATCAATATCACGTTATAAAGCAAAGGATTCTGGCACATTAGATTAAATCTATGTAGAAAAAATCTGACATGTTATGTATATGCGACACTCTTTATTTCCACACGCTTGGGGAAAAAGCGTTTACGAATTCTCCTTGCGTTTTAGCCAAAATAGATATCTTTCTATGTACATGTATGGGTAAAAAACTTTCGCCGAAACTCGGATATATTGCTTTTTTAAATGCAACGTCACGTGTCACACTATTATCGATCTTTGACACGACAAAGCGTGACATGTTTTCTATTATTTTTACATAACGCGACCGCGAGCGCCAAAAAATCGAAAATACCGAACGATGTGTACGCCGCATAAAAAAAATGATCACACACACATACACTGGGTAAAACACTGGAGCGCACACACTAACCACCAGATACGGGCACGTTCACACGCGCGTTACAATATCAACGTGGACAGAGTTGTCCATGGTCAAAATTTCGGATTTTAGGTTCGGTTCCCCAGTCGCGCTGGGACTCCGACGTCTCGGACTCGACTGATGTTGCGATGTGGACCAAACGGTACGCGGGGGCGGAGGCCCGGGGGCGAAACGGGACGGCGGGGGCCGGGGCGCGGAGGAGAGCGCAGGGATTCTGCAAAGGGATGAAAGAGACGGAGGCATGCTGCGGAGCGATGCGAAGTCAGCGCAGCCGTCGAGGAAATGAGACGCCGATTAGGTGTTCGAATTTAAAACCATTTGCGGAAAAACCGAACCGAAATGGATTTTTAATGAACGGTCGAAAATCGTACTCGTGGAAAGTGTCCTAACCTCCTCTTCATCCCCCTTGCCGCAATCCTCTATTCAACTCACCCGCATTATTTGGTAGATTTGGGGGAAGGTGCGGCTGATACCTTGCTCTATAAGTCTATACGATGATGTGCTTACCTGCAACAAAAATAAAATTCGTTTTAGTATTACTTCTAAGATCACATTATTAGCCGCGATGTCTTAGCAATAGTATATTTAATAACTAACTTCGTAATTACTAAAGACATTCATAAAGTAAAGATTCAAGGCTAATAAAAGTGAAAACGAAAAATTATGGGTGACTCACAGACTTTACCAAACCTCAATTTATCAGAAAAAAATATATATTCTTGTCACTGATGAATGGAAAAAATGTTTTAAAAGACATTAAACGATCAATGAACTTTATGAACAATATTAAAAATGTCTAAGAAAATCAAGAAACTTTCTTTAAAAGCAGCGGTATGCAATTTTTTTAATCTTCTGGGCCGCATTATCCGACAAAAAATTGTCAAGGGCCGCAATATCTATTTTCTACAGTGTAACCTATATTACCGATAATCCGATTAATACTATACTTTTTACACAAAATATAATAACATATTATTCTTATTATGAACACTAAGCTTGGTTTTTTCGATATCAGTTCATCAATATTATGGAAATAGCGATGCGAAGATTATTTTAAAGATGCTGGTTTAAAATTTTTGTTTTAATTTTACTTTTTAAATGTTTAAAAAAATAAATGAACTCTCCCAAAGAGATGTAATTAACAAAGCATACTCTTAAAGCGCAGGGTATTTTTCACTGTGCGGTTGTAAACTTATGTAAGTCTGATAAAGACACAATAATTCATAAAATAACATCCGATTTCAAATCTATAATCTGTAAATATACTGCAAATATACTTTTAAACTATTTTAAGATCTACTCCCAAATACATGGGATATAATAGCGATTAAATCAGATTTATTCTGTTTTAAAATAAATTAAGTTACTGTTTATTTTTCAAATATTTATAATTTTTCTGTTTGAAGCAATAAATTTATTAACTGAAGTTAATCTTAAGTATATTTAAATGAACAATGATGAATCATCCATTATTAAATTCAAGTACAGGGTTTCCCTTTGAGTTCATGACTTAACCACTTTACCGCAGTAAGTACACAGTGTTTTTGCAGCTTGTTTCCAGATGATTTATAAAATTCAAATTAAAGGTGCTTTAATCCTTTTTTATTTTTAATAAATGTACTTTGTTATTAACGACGTTTATATTATTGTCCATTTTTAACGTCGCTTTATTTAGATTTAGTAATTTTTTGCATCGTCATTAATCAATTTCGCTAATATTTTTTTATCTTATCATTAGTAATTATATTACACATATGATGGTTAAGCGAAATCTCGCTTGTTTCTTTTTATGCTTTATACAAATATGTAAAAAAAAAATGCTTCTTAGTAAAAATTAGGGAAGACAGTTCTTCGGTAATATTAAATTAGTTGTCAATTCCTCGAAAAAGTTGATCTATATCTACAATATAACATCAGTGCATAGCTATAGAAAAAGACTAAGAAGTATCTGTATATTTTTAGGACAGATTAGTTCTGCTACAATAATAATAATTTAACTTTTAACAATATTGATACGCGGGCCGCATGCAACCAACAAGCAGCGGTTTAGACACCCCTGTTTAAAAGGACCCCTCTTCCAAAGGATCCTCGAAACCTTTATAACATGTTCTCTCAGATTTTCTAATTTCACGGACGATTATCAGCGTGTTTGAAACAAGATATTATCAAGTGATATATAAATATAGTGTGTTAAGCCATTTATATTTAGTTTGAGTACAAGTTTTTTAGAAGCGCTAAGAGCAAGGTGAATTTTTATTTAAATATTATATGAAATCCTTATAAACTGCTTTAATATGAGATAGCATATTTAAGTAATCATGAATGCTTTTATATTTTTTTTCAAAGTAGCCTAAATATATTTACATGTGTTGTTTTTTAAGCAATATATGTTACAAATAATTATTAAAATAAAATTATATAAATTTTGATTTGTGCAGATAGTACTATTATAATATAAATCATACTGCCTGACATTCATATTAATATTTTTACGAATGATTATAATACAAATTTAAATATACATTTAAATGTTTATAATTATCACATTAAATGCAAAATATTGTATATACACAATTATCATTTTTATTTTTAGTATTTTAAAAAATTGATTAGATTTATACACTAAGCTTTTATTTTATACACAATAATTACGTGTTATAGTTGCCCATAAAAATGAGTGACTATAACAAAAAAAGTACACAGTAGTAAAAAATTCGTTAATTATCTGTAATAAAAAACACGAAGGATATTTCAGTAGCGACTTCTAAAAAATAAAATTCCACTTTTATAGCTTTAAAAATTCATTACTACAGTCTATATCCTGAAACCCTGTTAAGCTTGAAAATAATACAATATTTACTATATAAGAAAATAAATATTAAACCGCATGAGAATCGAGTGGTACAAGTCGGTGACTAATACATAAATCACCTAGGTTCGAATCCCATATGAACCTAAGTGTTTTTCAATTTATATCGTGTCTGGGAGATCGGAATTGGTGATTATTATATAATTATAATTCCGATCAATCATCATAGTTAAGGTTAACCGAGATTTTATTAATCCCACGAATGAATATCAAAATCGAGCTACTTCAGCTAAGAGAAAATAAGTTTGAGAAAATTATTACGAGATAATAAAAATAATATTTAATATTTTTTTTTTAAAATAATGTTAGAAAGATGATTTTTTCGCACAACTTTCAGGAGCAAAGAAAATGATTTTCGTTAAACTTTACTTCAAATAAAAAATAAATATGACAAATTTGAAATCTGCGTGTATTTTTTATAGTGTCGAAAATATTTTATACAGTGAATCTTGCAAATATATTAGTTAAAAAATGTTATTAGCGTATGAACTAACCTAACTTATTTTGTTGATGAACGTATATAAATAGTAAAATTTATATGTTAATCCCAATTATACATATATAAAAGGAAGATTATCCAATAAAATTGTCGAAATAACTGCCTAGCTAAACCCCTGTTTCAGCCCTAATCTAAGCTCAATTGACTACTTCATGAGCTCGGTTTGCGGAAAAGGGTCTATCGCATTCAGAAAATCTCTCTGTATAATTTAAATTTAAAGTATTATTGTAACGCCTGCATACATATATAATTATACTATATAAATAAATTTAAATAATAATATGAAACAAACCCGACAGATTACAATAAAATCATACATACAAAAAACAATCAAAACCAGAATGTATATAAAATAAATAAATGTATATTTATGATATACAAAATTTGTTGTTTTTGTAGTTTTATAAAAAAATTCAAATATGTTTTATTTAACAAGAAAAACTCCACCTGTCTGATACTTTGTATTGAAATACAACCGTTACATTTCAATATTAAGTATACCAGTAAAAAATATATTTTCGTAAACATTACATTTATCTCCCATGCAATGTTTTTATTGCACAATCACTAAATATTTTTTTACTGAGTGATTTTAGACATGCGGTGTGGATTAACTGAGATTTGTCGGAAAAAATACACAATTCAAAGGTTGTATATACATATACTATGTACATCATATGGATACGAAACTAGAGCACATCCACGAAAGCACTGTGCGAACGTTACAATTTATAGCTGGAAGCGTTTTCGGATATTTAACCCACTCTTTTCTATTATAAAAATATCCGTAATATAGATAAAACTATACTATCGGTATTTTACGGTAACATACATTATATATTCATGGTGTAATAAAATAAATTTACCAAACGGATTTTTTTATTTTATTTATAAAAAAATATTTGTTGAGCCAATTTTGCTGTGAAAGGAGATATCTCATCAGTTAAATTATTATATGAAATTTATGACTCACATTTTATTGCTGCATACACATACATAAAAGACTAACGTTTTAATGTAAGATATATTTTACATCTTCATTTTGTGGAAAATCATTAAAAAGTCATAGATTACATTAAACGCATGTCATATTCTAGCGTTGTCATCGTTTGGCCGTGTAATATATTTATTTAAAAAATTAAAATCAGTCAGTAAATTAGTGACATATTTTTTATTAATTATACACTAATATTACAGTTTACTATCAATAAATAAAACTAGGCATAACTCAAGTATTAGATTTTATTTAAAATTATTCATTACGATATTCACTCGTAAGATAAAGCAAATGTAAAAAACCTAATTTGTGATAATTCTAATCTCTCAAACACGATATAAATTAAATACCACCATAGGATTCGAAGCTTGATCTTTCAGATATTAGTCACTAACTATACTACTAATATATAGTTCTGGTTTTTATATGTATATATGCGACTAAATCACGAGGGAAGTGATTTATGAAGAATGAAAACTATTACAGAAACATGTCTAATAAGAAATTCAACATCTTAAGTTTATATATTAAATATAAAATAAATCTAAACTTTTCGAACATTACCACGACCCAGTTTGTAAGAAAGGTATATAAAATATATTTTATAGTACAGTATATTGAAACCAGGTCATTCTGCTTACTAAAATAAATACTATTTTCGCATATTTTACTTCA
This sequence comes from Plectrocnemia conspersa, assembly GCF_051122295.1. Lineage (NCBI taxonomy): Eukaryota > Metazoa > Arthropoda > Insecta > Trichoptera > Polycentropodidae > Plectrocnemia > Plectrocnemia conspersa. The sequence goes on from NW_028277165.1 coordinate 17,150,357, forward strand.
AATATGACAAATTACTATTTTTGTAATCACAATTTTAATTAAAAATGCAAGCAAATTTAAACCTAAATAATATTTACTAATTAACTTGTAACGTACCGGTTAGTATAAATTAACTTGAAAATTATCATATATATTACCCGTGAACAATATAATTTATTCCTGATAATAAATGTATTATAATATACATATATCATAGTTGTATTTTATAAAAATTCTATCGTTTTTTTAAATATGATTTTATTATTTCTGTCACTCACGATGTAGTGATGTGTACTGATTGATTCAAAATAAGACGCTATTGAATTATTTTTTGTAGTTGAAGTTTGTAGCACATTTAATAGAGTTATAATTCGATGATTAAAATATATTAAAAAATAAGATTAAACTAGTTGCTCTATCTACCAATACTAAGGCGACATGAAAACTGACTCAGGTGTACCTCGTCGAAGATTTTTTTTAAATAACTAGTAATCAATAATTATAATATTTTATTATTTCTCAAAAACATTCTGTCTTAGCAATAATCGGGACTCAGATGAAAACATTCCTTTGAGACTGCGTTACAGGTAGTGATAAATGATTAGTTGTTGGCCAAAAATACTAACAAAATCATTGGAGAAGTTTTCTTGAAAACAATAAACAAAAGTAAAATGTTAAAGAAATGAAAGATTATGGATATAATTGAAATAATTCAAAATTGTTTAAAAATTACTAAAAAAAGATAAAACAATAACTTAAGATAAATTATACTTCTTCCAAATAGAAAACATTATCCAAATATGTACCACAAGGATCCAAATAAGGAACATTAATGTTTATAATCTATATTATTCAATAAATTAATAATATATAAAATACATCTGTGTGCAGACAACACTTTTTTTTACTGCATAGATAACTTAAATAATGAATTAAGTAGTACATTCAAAAGATGCTTAAAAAATATGTACTTGAACTAAATGAGAATAAAATTAAACGTATCTTTATTAATTACAAAGATATGTTAGATAAAAATTTAAACAGTTATAGATAGCTCTATTATAGAAAGAGTTGGTAATATAAAATATTTATAGGTAATTGTAGATTAATTTTAATGAAAAAGTATATTACATTTAAAAAATAGTTAAATATAAATACAATATAGAATTATGTTGAATTTAAATTACAAAATAGTGTTAAATATAAATAGAGAAATATTGAAGATGAATGTTTTAGTATTTTTACATGTTACAAAATAATATGTTACCATAGTATTTAAATAAGTATTTAATAATAAATAAAGTGTACATAGATTAAATAATAAAAATAGAGATAATTAAAGAATAATTTGGTATAAGAAAATGAGTACGTTCAGGGGAATATTTTACAGAGGTGTGAATTTGTATAATAATAGCCTAGGTCAGTGGTCGGCAAATTTATTAGCCAAAGAGCCAAATATGTACATTACAACGATTAAAAAAAATTGAGAGCCAAGTCTATTTATTAATTTAGCAAACCTTTATTATAATTTTCCAAATCAACACAAAGACGTTTAAATTTAGAGCTCCATATTTCCTTATTTTTTAAATCGAATGCGCGTCGATATTTGTGCCAGAGCCGCACTTAAGGGGCCAAAGAGCCGCATGCGGCTCTGGAGCCGCACTTTGCCGACCTCTGGCCTAGGTCCTAGGCATATTATTATACAAATACCTAGGATAATCCGCAAAAATAAAAATCTTGGGGTTTTTCTCAATGGATTAAAAAAACACCGTTTTTCATTAAGAAATAAATTACAATATTAAAGTTTCTTTTGTATTCTTTTTATGTTAATAATAAATTATAAATTTATGTTTTAATTATATTTGCTTAGTATATAAAACAATAAACTATATTAGCTAAACAAATTAATAATACATTTTCGCTTTGTGCAAATCAGAAAAGGACCTAATAGATATATATGCTAGCCTTAAACAAATAAACGCAATTGCTCTCAGACAAATATTATAATATATACATCTCATTTGAGTTACACAATAACAAAGTACTTGAAACATACGGTATAAACTATTATTAAGTCATACTACATATGATTTAGCTAAGACTTCAATCAGCATATATGTTTACACAAACATATTTAAAATCAAAATAGTAAGTAAACCCCTATGTCTGACATAGTAGTATAACATTGCAAATGCTTTATGAACTATGCTGTAACTCATTTGACATTTATCAAATTATTGTTTTTTTATAAAATTTGAACAAGGTATACTAGGTTTACGAATCTCTAGAGTCGCATTGACGTGTATATATGAAAAGGTACTTCTCGCTGCTGATTAGGATTTTTCAAGTTTTAAGGGTCCAGTTATTACCTAGCGCTGTTTTGTAATCTGTTAAATATACAAAATAAATACAAACTCTGTGTATGTATAAGCAGCTAGTCAAATATGGTTTTCGATTTGTGCGCCTTAAAAACCAACGAAACGCCGATTACGGACGGTCTCAATTCACCAATTGGCGTATCGAAATCACTATGGATACGCGACCCCGCCGCAGCATCCCACGGATAATGCGGGCCCCGGACGAAGCCGTCGCCATGACGACCGCCGACAACCAATACCTACTACATACCTCCACCATCACTGACACACTTTTCGTCTTATGCGCGAAACGGCTACCATCGACACGTTATCACACGCGTTCCGATGTTCCTTGGCGAACGAGCCGATTAACACGGTCGGGTTAATCGTAGCGCGTTGCGGACAAAGGGTCGGCGAAGGTATGCCACGAACATGTGCCATGAAACGTGAGAAATTTTTGCCCCATTTACCATAATGACGCTCCAAACAACTTCGCAAAAACACGGTTGAGATTTAATTTAGTGAATTACAAATATTAATATGGACAAAGGGCAGTAAAGTTTAAATTTAAATATGGACAGAATAAATTTAGAAAAAGTTTATAGTATTCAGAACGAAGTACTTTTGTGAAGTAAATATACAATTGTGTTACTCAGTAAACAACATTGTGTTATGCTTACAGCTCAGAAACGTTATGTTTACATTTTGTGTCAATTTCTAGTGCTAGATCATCTAGCGATCTGTTTCCTTAAAGTGCATTGAAATACAAAATTACTATAAAAAAAAACAAAAAAAAATTGTTAACCAACCCAAAGAAATTTAATATCAGGAAAAATGCGGGCATGGCCCTTCTAGATATAGAAAAAGCCTTCGACCCTATCTGCCACAATGGATTGATATATAAGCTAATCAAAGCTAAAGAATATCATCGCGACAGAAAATTTACGATTTCAATTAAAGGAGAAAAGTATCAATGGAAGTGCTGCAGGGCAACATTCTCGGCCCTCATCTTCTTTTCCACAAATAAATGACAGTAAAAAAGAAGCTTTTATGTTCTCTCGTATTACAAGGGCGACTCTTTTATCACAATAAAAATTGAAAACATTAGACAAAAATGAATTTCAGCCATCTCAGCCACTGCTTCAATTTTCCGAAAAAGAAGCAAAAATAAACTTTTGTTATACAAATCTATGACACGGCTAGTGATGACACATGGAGCTCATATATGGTCCAGCATATCCCATAGCTCCTTCCGCAATATAGGTATTTTGCAAAACAAATGCTTGAAAATCGCCTTAAATTCCCACCCTAGGACTAAGAACTTTAATTGCGTAGTAGAAATTTAGTGACAATAAAGGACTTTTGTCATAGGCAAACACTTTATTGTCTCTAAACACAAAGCAGAAAGATAAATAACATCTATCTCATTGATATTAGCAAAAACAAACTGTCCGAGAAGTTTAATGGTCTGCATTCAGGTGTTTACTGCTGTGACACCTGCAAGTCCCTGGAGAAAGCGAGGGCAATCGACATTGAACCAAACACATTATTATAATTGTAAAAAATGTTAATTAATTATAAGTAAGGATTGTATTCAAAATTTTCAAACTATTTTAAAAAATATTTGAATTAAAAATATCAGATCCACACAAAACTTTTATAAATAATTAGTCTAATGATTTAGACCTAAATAATAATTTTAAGAAACTGAAAATGTTGTGGATTATGGTAATAATTTAAGTTAGGTATTTAATAATATAAAAATGTATTACACCAAAAATGATTTATTAACAAATAAAGAATATGTTAAATTAAAAAAAATAACCCTGGGCCCAAAGGAACCAGTATTTCGTTGATTATGTTTGATATTTATAATTAATAATATTATTCAATAGACAATTTGTGCAATATTGTGATAAAGGGTTGCGTATATGTTGTTATGGTTTTCAGTTGAAATGTGACATTAGACTTTATTGTGTGTATTTTATAATAAAAACAAAGCAGGTATATAGTCCAGTCAAATAAGGCGAAATAAAGGCTAAACCTCGGAATGAAAGATAGCAAGCTGAAATTTTGCACAGACCTTCGTTTTGTTGTTCTAAGGACAGGGTGAAAAGTCTCATAAAATATCGTGTCTGCTAATCAAGATATCAAAGGTCAAAGGTCACAAAATTTGTTTTTTATTTTTATTATTAAATATCTCGCGTTTTATGCGTTGCACGTCATTAGATGCTTCACAAAACTTGTAAAGCATAAAATTATCTACAAGTTTAGTTATTATATTTGTTTTGTATCATTAACCGTTTTTGAGATATAGCGCGAAGAGTGGGAGGCGTACATCCGTTTATAGAATCCAGCGAGTATTTCTACCTGCTTAACTTGGTATAAGCTTTGAAAAAGTAAACAATCGTGAAAAAAGTTGTCTCGGCAAGTCGTTTGAACCATAATTTTATTACTTTCTTCATTGTATTATTAGGAATTAAAAATGAAATATTGCTCGACAAGAAATTTGTGCGAAAAAATTGAAAGAGTTGAGAGATGTCCTTACGGAGTATGTACCAGATGATAAGAAGATCATTTCCAAATTAAGAGAAAAATATTTAACTGATATTATAGTTATAACGAAGATTGGATCATTCCCTATTTTTTCTTTTCGCGATGCTCAAGCTTAAGTTTTATCCATAGCTTGGTATGAAAATAAAAAAGGCACTTCGGAAGAAGAGCACTTGCGCGTAGGGGAAGCTGCTGCGGCGATTATTAGAGAAGATATTCGATCTTCTGTTGTTGAGACCAAGTCTTATCCGCCCCGAGTAAACTATTAATGAAGATATTCCGAAAACTTTATTACATTTTCTGCAAGAAGTTATTATAAAGAACAGAAAAGGAAAGACGGGGCATTTTAAAACTAAATACACGGCTATCATGCTATAATGACTTCCATACGAAAACGGTCCTTTTCTTCGCAGTTATTAATAGGCCTATCTGTATTTATTCATAGAAAAAATACAGATAGGCCAAACATCCAAAAAGACTTTTGGATGTTTTGTCAAGTTTAGGTTTTTTCGCTTCATATAGTGATACTGTAAAATGTTAAATTTCAGCTGTTTATCACCCACAGCCTCGTAATCAACCATCATAGTCAAGTGCCTTAGTACAGTATGCAGCAGATAATGCAGAAAAATATTTATACTCTTGATGGCTATAATACTGTTCATATAATGGGAATGATAAAAATAATAACTCCAAAATCTGAAGTTATATCTGATGACCGCATAAAGAAATTTACAACAAAACCAAGTGCAAAGGAGTTAGCAGCACTATCACATATACCCCTTCTAGTGTATGAAAATCATGTCGTACCCGGATTGAGCAAGAGATTCAAGTTCAAAATTTTAATGATGTAGAAGAACTAACCGAACAAATATTTAATGTAGTTGATTTGTTGTGGAAGTACGGAAAGTGGAAAAATATCTCACCGTTGCCAGGGTGGAATGGATTTATTGAACAACTTACAAAAAACAATGAGAACTTTGTAACTTCTCGGATTCTGTTTCTTACTTTTATTCATCATCCTGTGAGTAATATGGACACAATTTACACCACATTACAGTGTGCTATAAACACTGCCAAGAAACATGAACAAAGAACATGCTTAATAACTTTTGATCAGCCGTTGTACATAAAAGCACGTGAAATCGTAGCAGCTTCAGATGCTAGCTCAGACTTGTCCAGAGTAGTTGTGAAACTAGGAGGCTTTCATATGCTTATGTCTTATATTGGATGCATAGGGTATATAATGAATGGAAGCGGAATCAAGGAAGCTCTCAGTACAATTTATGCATCGAATTCTGTCGACAAAATGTTGGATGGTCCCGCTTTTGCAAGAAGTATCAGAGGCCATACGTATTACTTTTTGCATTATCGATGATGATTTTTGAAGATATGGAGATTGAAAGTTATAATGCTTGAGATAGGTTCATTCAGCAGATAACAATTTGCGATGTTTTCTACGAAACTGTGGAAGAATGTACAGGTAACTCTGGCTCCGTAGTTTACATAGCGTTATCCTATAAACGGATGCGCGCTTCCTACTCCCCGCGCTATATCTCGAAAACCATTAACCATACGAAGAAATAAATTATAACAAACTTGTAGAAAATTTTATTTTCTATAAGTTTTGTTAAACATTTAATGACATGCGACGCAAAAGTGGCGAGATATTTGCAAAAAAACGATTTTTATGACCTTTGACCTTTAATATCTTGATTAGCAGACACGATATCTTTTGAGACTTTTCACCATATATTTAGAACGCCAAAACAAAGGTCTGTGCAAAATTTCAGCTTGTTATCTTTCATTCCGAGGTTAAACCCTTATTTGACTGGACTAATAGTACAAAAGATTTTAGTCAGCTCAAACATATGATACAAAAGAACTGTAAAATCAAGATTATACAGTTCTTTTGTATCAGATCATGGTTTTATCCAATAGCGAGACAGCGATCGTAAAACAAGTTTTGTTTCTAAATAATGTTTGTCTAACTTTCATTTTGTTTAGTTCAGCGTCAAAATTATCATTAAAGCTCTGTAGTAATATTAAATAGGGATTGAATTTAGCCAGAATAATGCATGTTATTTAAATAAATAATATGAATCTTAATGAAATAGAAACATTTAAAAAATCTGAAATGAAGTCCTTGGTTTTAAGCCAGGATAGGTAATCCCTCAGAGTAAATCTAAAACGAACATTTTCGAATACATTCAGAAAATATTTTTAAAATATGTTATTTTAGAGAATACATATCGAAATATATTTTTACCTGTAGATATAATAAATATTTTTACTAGTGAAAATATAATTTAGCTGGCAGGTGCTAGTAAAATTGTACAATTTTAACTTTCCCATATGTAGAAATGCATATCCACATTATTATTTATTTACATGCTATATATAAATGTTACAATGAATGTGTATTTTTCAGTAAAGTTGTATTTTCAACAGTGAAGTCAAAATACATTTCTACCATTATACATATATTTTAACTAGCTAAAATATATTATAACTGATAAGCGCTAGTGATATAAGAGTGCTGGTCAAAGTTTATTTAAATTGAATTTTAGTCAATAGAAAGGCGCAAAAATAATTATCACTTCTCAGAAGTCAATAATTCACGTCAAAAGCAATACAATCATGAAATCAGAGTTCTATCTAATTTTAATAAAAATATAATTAGCCAAAAGTCTCATATATGTATGTATACTAAAATTATACATGTATTTTTAATAAAACTATTTATTGAAAAGTATAAATGTATAATAATAATTAATTGTAAAATATAATGAAATATTAGAACAATATTTAAAAAAAAAAACATAATTTGTTTAAAGGTTTGTTTATACTATCAATAAAACCCACTATTTTTATTTTTGTAGTAATATGCAGAAGTAAAATTCTTAAAAACGTAATATTAACACACACTTTAATAGAATATTTCCTGAGTCGAAGTATTTAATTTAAATCTATGTATTTGAATCGTAGCAATCTAATCCTAAATAAACTGCTTGGATATTATTGTATGCTTCATAAAAAAAAAGCAATAAAAACTAATGTCATTGGTTCTATAACCATGAATATATGTTTTTGTTAAATTGCTCACTTAATTCAATATTGCTCAATTTAACTTTTAAAAAATATTTTTATAGTAACAGTTTTATTTTATTAACTATAAAATGTGAGATTTTCAATATTATTTTTTCTCATTTGATCACATATGTTCCACATATCCAAAATTTTAATTTTTTGAAAAGGCAAAATTTTAAAAATAGACTATGTTTCATTATAATAACACGTCTTGGATTATATAGGATTGAAAAAATTTAAACAAAATTATTTTATTAAATCTTTTTCACTACTGTATGTACTCTTAAACTACAAATAGCAACCGACTATTTTCATATCTATCCTTTTTTAACTGTTTCGTTGGGACAATACTATACTTAAAAACACGGCAAAATATTCACTATTTTATAATACATTATAAAAGTCATTCAAGATTTAAACTTAATAACCTTAAATGTGTTATCTATAAGTTAATATTCGTAATATACATATTTTATTATGTATGCTTAATAAAAACGACTCGTTTATGAGTAAAGAATTTAAATTAGATAAAAATATTTTTCTATTCAATAAATTCACGACCTTTTTCTACCGGGTATGAAACTTTATTATGGTCTTAAAAATACATTGAATTTATGTTCTAAAAATAATTTTACTGGTATATTTATTCATAATATTATTTTTTGGGCTCCAATAAAAAAAAATACTGTTATATTTAAATATAATTATACACTTTAACACTTTATTTATATTTGGAAAAAAAGATGATTTTCTTATAATAAACAGTTGCTTAAATACTTGATATTTAATAAAATATTTTTTTAAACAATGATTGAAAATTTAAAATTTCCATTAAATTATGTTACGGTATTTTCAAAACCCAAACGATAATTTATAGCAAAACACAAACTAATATTCTAGAAGGCAACTTTGTCTAAATTAATTGTTTGTTTGTATAAGCATAATTGGAATGAGAAACAGAAACACACAGTTATTATTTGCAAAGTCTCCCATTCATTTTGAAGATGCAATGTAAATTTGCAAAATTGCCTGCGCACAAACACACACAGACGAGTTTTCTTTCAGACCAATGAATAAAACTACTATTCGCTTAATGCGCTTTTCGTGTGTTTCAAGATAGAAATAGAGAGCCCCTTTGACGTTATATGCAACTAGATTATCTACCAACGTTTCCGACGTCACAATACATCATACGTATAACTCAGTGTTTAATTTCACAATGCCAATGATAAATCACGCTAGTATTAATCTCGCTATGCCGGAGGGGCAACACTAATAATGAAGATTTTCCGCTCGGCTTCGATACACAATTATTTCGCAGAACCCAGACATGTTTTAAATCAAACTTTTTTGTAAAAATAATAAAAAAAATATCAAATAACACAATAATGACCACTTGATTGTGCTCTTATAGATAAGACCCTCTATAAGATGCCAATTCGTGTGGGGAATAAAGAATTCCTATATTGGAAAAAGCTCACAAGCGAAGCAGAAATCAAAGCTCGCATTGAGTTTTGATTGCCTATTACGATAATGTTATATTATATATTATACAATAGTCTAACTATACTATTAATTTTCACGCATGTAAGATGCATTGTAAATAGCTTAAGTAGTATACAATCATATTACTTTGGGCTTAGTCGACACTTATATTGTTCTTACGAAGTTCTCCAATATGTTATTTTTATCTGTATATGTACAAGGGATATTCTGAAAGCAAAGAAACACTTTTTACTCTTGGTTGACAACACTGCTGTTTGCACTAGGGTCTATGTAATTTCATCGTAGTAAAATTTTATGGGAATGTATGCTTAAAATTATATTTTTATACAACAGATTGTTTTAAAAATGGGGCTCAACAGATTTATATTATTTAATTAATTAATATAATAATTAAGGGAACTGGGTTTTAAAGACTCATACTATATAACGTATTAAAATACAACATAATATAATAAAACATCGCATATAATACAATCTAATAGTCGTACATTATACAAAATATTATTTAATAATACTTGTAGATACTTTTAGACCTACTAGTATGTAAGATTCGTTGTTATAAGTCAAGCAGTATTATGTAATATTACTTAAAGTTTAGACGAGACTTCTAGTGTTGTTACCAAGTTCACGACACTCAAAGGTTTTCCCTTTATAATGCCATAAAGTAGAGTACATTTTGCCTATATTGTTGTTTTTAATAGAACTCGTTCATGAAACATATTTCAAAGTGTCGTCAAACGTTTATATCTTTGTTAAATTATTGTTAATTTAAATTAACATGACGCAAAAATACGTACAAACTAAAGTATGTATTTGGTATGTATAATACATTTACACACATCCAAGTTCATTTAATGGGTGGATAAGCAACATAATGGCCACCTGCACCATAGTTAATCAAGTTCTAACAATAGACTAGTACATGTCCTAGAAGCAAAATAGGTTTCTCCAAGTACAACTTTTGTTCGACACCGTACATAGAAAACGATTATAAACAATGGATATTCGATCCGTTTCAAAACAAAGCCTGTCCCATCCAATGCAAGATTAATAATCTGTAACGACTTCTAAAATAGGCTTTTAATAAATAATGATCCCCGTAGGAGCCAAAGCAAACATCTGAAAAGCGCCCATCCCACACACATTTCAGATCCGAGAGAGGCGAAATGCGAAAACACAACGCGTCGCAAATTATAAGACATAAGCCCGAGATTCTTACGGATCGATTAAAGCAGACGAGTTGAGAACGGTAAAAGTCCAATAATCCCTAAAGCTTAAAACTCTGACTGAGGATATTTTTGTGTGCCGACCCTTAAGGGAGTTCAGATTTTTCACAGTCACTCAAAAAACGAGTGATTAAATTAAGAAAAAAAGCGCCTCTTGCTTGTTAAGTGCTCAAGTTATAATGAAAAATATCACGCGTTTCAAGAAAGGTAATATAAAAATAAATTTTCACACTGTAAGCAAAAACATAGGTTCAAAACCAACCCGCATTGAGACAAAACGGTCATCCATCTTGGAATCTTGGACGTTGAACTTGCTCGTTCTTAGAAGAGCTGCGAAATGTAGCAAGATCGCAGTAACTATAGCGATAAACACAGTTATCCAAAGTTATCGGGTCCCTCGGACCGCTAATTGTAACTCAAGAAGGGTAGCTGCCGTAGTGATGTATGTAACGCAATTACGCCCGAACGATTATGGCGAAAGTAATGCGATTTTAGCCACTCGGAGAACGATAAACTGAGAAGTAAGCATAATTAGGAGGTATATTTAATTTTGAATATATTGCAGGAAGAACGAATGCTTAAAATAATTATTTTTGTAAGAACTAAAATATGTGTGCAACACTGAAAATAAAAATAATTAAAGATATTAATAAAATGAAAATAAATATATCATATAAATAATCACATACTGTCTGATTTTACAAAACACAACAATATTTACCTATAATAAAAGCTTATATACATAATATGTGCTAAAATTATAAACGTTGATCGATAGGCTGTCTGCTTGGATTTTACTAATTATATATACATAAAAGTTTAAAAAAATAAAACATGGAAAAATAAAGACAAAATATATATAAGAAATCACAAAATAAATGTCGTTTTTTTAAATTTAAGATTTAACAGTCAACCGTGCTTTGACCGTTGATACATGTGTTAGCGGACATTTAAACTTTTACACATTCCGATATTTTAAAAACAAATTGGCCTCTAAAATTTACGATGGCAGAATTAAGTGATAATTTATACAAAATTGCAGTACATCAATTTTTTAAAAAAAACGTCAACTACCGCCACTAAAAACATTTATCAAGTGGTGGATGATTCATTAGTTATCCATTAATGTTAAAGATGGTTTAAAAAAATTTAAACGAGAAATTAAGATAGCAAGAATAGTCCTGAATGTGCGAGACTAGCAAAGATAGACGATTCATGGCTGCAGAAATAAAAGCAAATCCTACTCAAACTATCCATCAACTAAACTAACTAAAAAAACTAAACCAGCCCGATTTAACAGTACATACATATATACTTTAATAATATTGGAAAGAGAATATGTATGAGTTCCACACAAATTGCGCGAATAAAACAAGTGAAGATGGTGCATCTGTATGACTATGTTGATACTGAAAAATTTACTTTATTGGCTTTAAAAAATAATAATTTTAATTCTCTAATTATTATAGATCCAAAAATGAATATTTTTTAAATTTAAGTTGTAATAGTCAGTCGTGTTTTGACCGTTATAACATGAGTATGTATTTTTTTATATCTGTGCTAGTGCAAATCTAGACTACATATTCCAAAAAAAATTTACAGTGGCAGAATATTTACCAAGTAATGTAATAAAAGTATGTTATATGAATTTATTATAAAAAAATGGTAACTGAAAACATTGATATTTAAGGTTTAAAAACCCTAGAGGGCGTGACTTTGTAGCCAGTGAGACGCAATGAAATCTAGAGTTTTATTAGATTATATTTACATATGTTGCGACAGACAGTGATTTCTCCGAGCGGTGATGGAGAAGCTGGCGGAGGGATGATGTTAGTGGACAATCGTTCTGATTGGTGTGGCAGCGACAGTATAGCGGAAGATGATTTCTCGTAAAAAATGTTATTTTGTGGGTTTGGTGAAGTTATTGTACGTTACGAAACTCTTAAATCTGGCCAAACATTGATAGCAAGTTTTTATTGCGATCAGCTGGATTGTAAAAAAATCCATTTAATTAGCACGTACGTCTATTTCTCGATTATTACTCAATGGACTAAGTTAAATCACTTTTCACATAATCATTACACCAAAAAAATTGTTTTTAAAAAGTTATTAGTTAAGATATTTTCTAAAATTTAAAATATTTTAATTGTATAATGAGTATGAATAATTTACAATTTATATTTTTGTAAGGTTGAGTGCTGTATAGAAATATATGAGAAAATAGTGAGATTTAATTAAAGTATTATTCAAAAAATTCCGTCTATCCCGAAAACCATGTAAGTAACGCTATTAATAAGAACCAATTAAAAGATATACAATTACCATTTGAAATACATTACTTAAAAAAACTGTAGATTGGCTTGAAATGTTTTGATACATATGATACAAGAATCTCACATTTTACAAATAGGAAATAATCATAAAAAGCGTCTCAAAAAATCGCAACACTGCAAAATGTCACAAAAAATTGTTCGCAAACCTGTCACAAAAGGTAGTGTACGTGAATGAACTAATAAGATAAAATAATGAGATATATCTAACATACATTTTTTGTTTATCATTCTATTTAAGTAAAATAATCAATAGGAAATGTTTACGATTTTAGAAATTGATACAAATAAAATATAATTAAGAAATAATTAATTGTGTTAAATGCATATTATTGTGAGCAATTGATAAACACGTGGCACTAGTTTATGACTTAGTGTGAACAATCGGTAAAAAGTTGAGTCATTTCTACTAAGCCGTGTGTAAAGTCAAAGTGTTTAATTATTATCATTAACACTCAGACCGACGACCAAACGACAGACAAGACTCACAAGTTTGTCCCAGCTAACAGACCAAAAACCAAAGACCAGAGTCACTCAATTTTTACAGCTGCGAGGCTCTATGACTTTTGAAACTCAGCAAAAAAAAATGGACGAAAGTCATTAACCTATTTCACGTTTATGTTTGTTTTTTGGACTTTAACCGTATCATATTGGAGCTTTATTAATCGTAGTTGCTTCAGCACATACGAATTCCGATACACGACGCAACTGCTCTTTCTCTCTCTATACGTGGCACATCACAATTGGATTGTAACATATTTCTTTCAGAATCTGAAAGCTAATACCCGCCTATCTGGACACGTTCGCGTCTGGGGGCAATTTATATTCGAGCAGCGGCCCCTCCATCTCATGGGCGTCCGGGCGCCGAAGTGTTGGGGGCAAAAAGGATCTTTGGATCTTGTCCAAAGTATTGCTCGGCCAGAAAAGAAACCCAACATTGATAAATATCCTGGGCCGGGAGAGAACATTAAATGCACACATATGTACACGAGGCTTTTTGCAGCGTCGGACCTGCGGAGTACGCTCCGGCATAAATCAACGAGCCAGACCATAGAAGGCCTGATTAAAATTGCAATCGAGATATGTACAATGTATATACGTGGGTTGTTCAAAAAGTTTTAGAACTTTTATTATTTATATAATATTTCTCGGGCTAAATTACAGCAGCCTTGTCGCTTTCAAAGTGAAGGGTGGGGCACGAATATTGCTACAAAGTAATGAAAATATCCTCATTGTTTTAAACTTTGTTATTCTACTTAATCAAGAATTTAATTATTATTTTAGTATTTTCAAAACAATTTGCTTTCAGAATACACATGCATTGATTAAAGCTTTAAATATAACCAAAGCAGAAGTAATAATTAATATTATTTTTGTTTATTTTACCGCTTAAATAAAACAATTATCCAAAATACACTTAATATTATATTATTATGTTAGAATGACGATATATTTAACATTTTATTATGACAATGCTAATTTGTTTTTTTTTTGTATTGTAAAAGTAAATTATCGCTCTTTCGATTCGTTGTCGTTACGAATCGAAAATATACACGAAAAGTTACGTTGAAGAGCGTTTGAAAATAGTTCACAAATGCATTCGCTATCTTTTCTTCACCTTGATATTCGTATTCGCTCAGATTCGTTGTGAGCGTCGAATTGACGAAGCTCCAAAAAGTTTGCAAATCGTTTAATATGTTCTACATGTTTTTTTTTTAATTCTAATGAAAACCATTTCGGATGACTCTTTTTTAGCAATTATTGGTTTAGGTTTAAACGGTTCTAGGACACTAACCCCCTGGACCTTTACCCCCCGGACAATAACCCCCCGTCAAAACCCCCCTGGACATTAGCCCCCCGTACAAAAAACCCCCCGTGCCAATAACCCCCCCTAACAATTAACCCCCCGCCACGTATAAAGATAATACAGATATTACTTTACACGTTTCGTGATGCTCTGTTATACTTAATAAAAAATATAATAACGCCATTACCGAATTTTAGCTGTATTATACATACATATGTATCTAGCCAAGGGCTTCTTAAACTTTTTTCATTCACGACCCCATTTATGTTGTGAGCTTCTTCGCGACCCCAGATAAATATAAAATAAAGATATATAAATAATTTGTGTTAATTTATTGATTATGTAACCGCATACATATTACATACATATGAAAAAATATAGTTTTAGAATTTGCTTAGAAACATACAAAAATATAAAATTAAAAATTGCACAAAAAGTTGTAAAATTGTATTTAAAATAGTTACAAAAATTATATGCCTTATTTATCATCAAAACTGCATTTTTTGCAATAACATAAATAAAAATAAATATTGAGCAATATATATTGTCGCTGGAATACATTATAAGTATATAAAAATTAAAGGGAAAAATGTTTTTTTAATGAGAAGTATGTGCTTGTTTTTTACTGCATAACAAATTAAATTTTGGTGCAATATTTGACACTGCTGGACGTAAAATCTCTTTTTTTAGCGATGAACGATATTAGGATTTAATATGGGTTAAAGCTGAAAAAGTAATTTCACATAAAGGTGTTGAATGGCAGAATAACACTTAATGCCATATCAGAAATTGTGGGCAATTCAGTTTTATTTCCGATCCAGAATTCAGTCAAGGGCTTGTTTGGAAAATCTAGTTTTGAGTTTGAGTAACTCGAAAGCTCAGCAAATTCCTCTTGGGCTTTATATGGCATTTGATCAATCTAACTTAAGCCATCAAAAATGGTTTTTGAATACAAGATAACTTTTTGAAATCAATATTTGATATAAAATCTTTACGAAACTGTGTTTCTAGCGCTTTTAAGTGACCTATAATAATTTTTGCGATAAAATTTTTACAATGATTTTTCTCGATTATAAAATTGTTGATACTGAAAAACATTTCGAACGAATCCTTTTCCACCCTACTTCTCCAAGTGTTGATCTTTTTAATAAAACTTTCAATTTTATCATTTGAAGAAAATATATCGCAATTGGTTCTTTGAAGAGTAAGTTGATATCGTTTAATTTCTCAAAAATATCTGACAGATAACGCAGTTTGAATAGCCATAGGTCATTTTGAAAAAAAATTCGCAAGATCACATTTTTATTCAGTTGAAAATATTTGATACTGCCCATTCATATTAAACACTATTTTATTAAAATAATGACCATTTATTATAAATAGTAACAACTTGTATAAAATAATTATCTTTATACGTGGCGGGGGTTAATTGTCAGGGGGGTTATTTGCACGGGGGGTTAATTGTCGGGGGGGTTATTGCTCGGGGGGTTTTTTGTACGGGGGGTTAATGTCCAGGGGGGTTTTGACGGGGGGTTAATGTCCGGGGGGTAAATGTCCAGGGGGTAAGTGTTCTGATACCGGTTTAAACAATCATACATTACGCTATACAAAAATGCTACTGATTCATTTAGATACGTGCATTTATGGACAATACTCTAATCAGCAACTAATAATACACCAACAAACATTTAAAATTAATGGAAATTAATAAATCAACCACATCTAGTGCTTTTATCCTATTCATAATCGTTAACTATTTTTCTACCTATCATATATAATTTAATATATAAATATAATGCCACATCCAATGCTCTAAATCTTTTTTTCTAGTGTAATGCTTGAACTACACTCTCTGGAAGTTGTCCAAACCCAAGTTCAACTGAAGTCGGCTGAGGTCGCAGACTTCCGAGTAGCGCCACACCGCCACAAATTTCATATGCCGTCCGGACGGCGGCCGTACAGCTGGCATATTTGAGCGCGATCGAAAATGTGCAAAATAATCGCAATTTTTAAATTGTCATATTATTAAAATTACGCTACTGATAATTATAAAATGTTGTGTGGGCACTCACCAATACAATATCAGTGAAAACTTTTCGGTCGTATATATTCAATTTACGCAAAATCTTTGTCGGATTTTGCAAACTGCCATAAGGCATAAAAATTATACTTCAGAATACGAACACCACATCTGTGACTATCCTAGAATTTGTCGCCATCGATTCTAAATAATAATTCGTTATGGTGTGAAATTTATATAAATCGATCTAGGAAAATACGAAATACGAAAATATTTTTTTAAACAAGATCAAGTACCACTAATTATTTTTTAATTATTAAATTTTATATGAAAAAAAATTGAATACGATATCTGTTAGAAGAATACTATCAAAAATATAATTAATCCCTTTTGGTGCCCTAAAATTTTCAAAGATGTCAGTAAGTCTGTTGAAGTTCCCGATAAGCATGTGGTATTGTAACTTGACCACGTGACCACGATGCAGCGCTCGTCATGCGTGTTAACCATAGAACGCTTACGCGCATACTGAAATTGCACCAAGTTACTCGTTCTACCTCAGTTTGCGAACCACCATATCACTATCTCTCTCACTCTCGTCACTTAACACGCGAGAGAGCGAAAGGGGAAGTATCTCACCGCTCGCGCTCGAAAGAGCAGCTCCGACTTCGGTTCTTTTGACTCCGGTCTTTTTGCCGACAATGTTCGGAAGCGCTCAAAGCTGGATAAGTCGACTGAATTACCCCCACTTTACATCCCGTTCTCGGTAAAGAGATTTTAAAGCAGGCAGAACAGAACTTGAACGAAGTAATCCACTATATTCTCCATCCATGGCCAACCTTGGCCAACTTCCAGAGTGTAGTTCAGGCATTATACGTATATATTAAACATTGTTATTTATGATTTATCTCTATTATATGCAACAATCTTTATAAACGTTATACAGCATTTGCAACCTATTAAATTGTAAATCAATATACTTTGCTTACAAATAAAAACCAGATGCCTTGAGCTCTTTTAAACTGGGTCAAAAATGCACGTTGTCCGTGAAACATTTCTTACATAAAAAATTACTTTTATCAAACTTTTAACAGAACTCGAGTTGAATGGGTACGTATTCCAGGTTCGAGTAGCTTGCAAGTTGAATCTTACACGGAAATAAATTCAAATCCCCGTGCAAAATAGAGTTTTGAAAGCTCGAAAACTTTTTGAACAGCCTATGTATGAATGTGAATATATTATAATCTAGATAGTTCAATGATTCAGATGAAAATTTCACACAATCGGCCAATCGGCAAGCAGTTAGTCGCGCAGGCGGAATTGACGGCGTTAAGCTCGTGCGGTTAACTGGCTCGGTTAAAAGCGAACGCGCGCGGTTAAAATCGAAATTCAATAATAAAAAACGGTGTATTTCGATAATATAATTATTACCCGCGTTTCGCTTTTACCGCTTCGATGAGCTCGATGGAACTTTTTTATTATCGTGGCGCATTAACGCTCACTTCGATTTCGAGAATAGAAATAAAAATAAAACAAAGCTCGAACAAAGCTTAAAGTGTTTAATTGAAATACAGCTAGGGTTCAAGACAAATAAAAGCCGAAATAGCCTAACGTAGTGTTTCTATATCTATAAAAATATAATAATTTAATTATATTGTTTACTTTTTAGTTACATTTTATTTTTATTTTAATCATAAATTGTTAATAAAGTACAACAAATTGTTTCAAAAAATGTCTGATGAAATTTTAAAATGATTTTAAATGAATACATATTTTATATCTAAAACTGAGAAATCACTCTTGAAAAAGCTTTTGGCAAGATGGGTGCAGCGTTTATTATCAAAATTTAATAACATAAATTAATGTAAAATTTTCAAGATTTAAAAATAATTTTAAGAATAATATTACTAATTTTAATCGTCCATTGCTCACTTCAACAATATATTACAGCAAAACAAAACATAATTCATATCAAAGGAAACATAGCGATTATTTATCACCAAAGAATGAAAGTAATTTTGTTTGCAGAAAATGTTATGGCTTTCATTTTCTAGAGTATTGTTCATTGATTATCTTTTAAAGATAATTTCGTTTGGCCTTTTAAAAGCTACTATCTTTCAGATAACTAAAATAATATTATTTCCTTGGGGTTAGCACTTCCACCTATGTATATAAATACATATGTATTTATAAAATAAATGACATTTTCAAGTTGCATTTACTTCTATAATATATTCACATGAATTAGCTTTGTCTAACTTCCATCTGTTTCAAAACTGAAAAAATCTTGATAGTAAGCGGATTTATTAAAATAATGTGGTTTCAGCGGCTTCCAGGATGGGATAAAAAAGCACTGCAGTATCTTTGAACACAGTTCAGAGAGATTAAACAGTCGTTATTAAAAGTTCAATTTATAAATATGCTGAGTGTTTTTCAATTGAAGAAAGTGCCAGATACGCACAGCTCTGAAATATTTTCTAACCACTGTTGGCATCGAATTCGGACATGCCAGAAAAATAGCACACAAAGCTCTTGCTGGCCGGATGTAATATACAGGGGCGGCGAAATCGTGGCATGGAACTAAAATTAATCACCTTTCTAGTTCGGCAACCCTGTACGTGTCGATGTTCGGCAATTTATCAACACACTTTCTGCGAAGGCAGGGGTGCGCTTAACCCCTCGGGCGATAATTCGCCGACAAGTCAGGGGTCGCAAGCAGCATCACCGAGATATTACATTATATTTTTCATACACGATACTTCCTTGACGGCCCTATATATTGAAATATTTTTTCGCATCATTTAATACGGAAGGAGCCTTCGGATCTTGGATCGTTAGCGCTCCATATAATACATTATCGAAGGCTGATTTATAACCCTATCGCACGATTCCATGATAAATCACCGTCCATTTCGCTTTGTGAATCAATCAAAATAGATTACTGAATTAAAAATTCACGGTTTTAGCTCCCCGTAGCATAAAATTAAAAAAAAACGCTTTTAATGGGATTGCGGAATTTTCAGAAAATATCATAAAAAATAGGAACACACATTCAGCGGGATGACTTTCGCGCTCGTAGATAATTACAAGGGTTAAATGGTCTGAAAGGTCGTTTAACAATTCTTAACCGACGCCTAACAATTCTTAACTTGGTTGTGCATATCACTTTTATGGGCGTATAAATTTAAGTTTTTTTTTTATAATTACCATCTACTTGTTAACATTTGCTTTTATGTACATTATTTTTTTAATGAAAAAATAATGCGAATTTACACACTATATGCACGGCTTTAAATATTTTGGGCATATATTTTGAACTGGCTTTTTAACACGGACAGATTAAACAGCATCGTAGTTGATTTATTCAGTCAGGAAAAAAAATTGTCTACGGCGCATTTTTTTAAATGTAGTAACATTGAGAATACAGAACCTAAGCAATAAAAAAAATGATTTTTAACAAGAGGAGAAGTTGTAATTTTATATATAAATTTACAAAATTGATAACTTTTTTCCACACTGAAAAAATCTGAATAGACGTCCCTGATCAAAAAGTATGTAAAATAATAAATTAGGCATTTTTCTTTTGACGCCCTCACTAATCAAATTGTATTAGAAAACCTGTCTCTCTTATTCTTTGTTATAAATAAATGAAGACTGAAGCGTTTAAATGTGTTAAAATTAACAAGTGGTATTAACTAACATAATCAATATCATGACCACAAACAATAGTACTACTACCTAATCTTCATTACTTTAATATAATATGATAAGACTACAGTTTAACTTAATTGAACATATCATAATTTTGTGTTATTATTTTTATTTTATTTTGACCAAGTTCCTAGTTTGTGGGACAAAGGAGAAATTATGAAATATATATATAATATAAAGTTAACAGCGTAACGCTTGAGGACTCGAGTACGAGTCTTGAAAGAACAGTCATGCGTTTTCTTTTATTAAAAAAATACTGCGATACCATCAAGCCTGCTTCTACATGATAATGATAGATGGTTTACTATTATCTATATAAGATCAGATAAAAAGTAAATAATATTTTACTTCAAATTTTTGTTAAAAAAGTCGTCTTATCTCATTGCGTAGCAATGCAATGAGATGTCACAATTTTGAGGCACGTGAATTTTTTTTATGAAATGTATGAACTATAACTATGTATTTAATCTAAAAAATATTATTTTATGTTACAGTCCTTGAACAGGTAGATTTCAGGGTCAAAACGGTTTGGCTAGGTAAAGATAAAAGCAATCCAATTAAAAGAAATCGATACATCCGCAATTGAAAGTATATGGATATAAATTACATAACACAGTAATTAGAAAACTTCCAAAAAATATCATTCATAAACGAACATTTATATGGGTGTTTGCTATTTTAATATTTCCTCACCATTTGGAAAACCGCAATGATTCACAGATTAAGAAACTAGAGGGAAAAGCTATAATTTAGATAAATTATCGACGTATTAGTTTATTGCCGTCATTAAGTTAAATATTTTTAAAAAAATGAACGGATAAATATGTTTTTTCATTCCTAATATTTCGTATAAATTGAAAGTGGTTGCAAACCAGTTTCTCATAATTTTATAATATGTATGCTTAAAAGCTTCCATAAATGTTTGTATAAACGTTTTATAAAAAAATCTATTTATAATATAATATAATTTGCACTCACCAAATATTTCGGCGTCGATTTTCTGCGTACAGCTGTCACCAACACATTTATTTTCATTACTACACTAATACACTACACCAGTGGTTCTTAACCGGTGCACCAAGATCATATTGCAGTGCACCGCGAAAAAATTGGTAAAAACGAAAAAAACCGCAAAATAGTAAAAACCTAATGTTTCAATCAATCTATATTTTATTATAGTCGTGATACCAAATAATGGATAAATTTATTACCAAACGAAATTGTGAATCAGACCAAAATATTAATGACACTGGGAGTACAAGTGGAAGAAGTAGTGACGATGTTACTAGACATCATACGTCTCATACAAAAAAAAATATATCCAATAAAATAAAATAAAATAATCGACAGTATTCTGAAGATTATTTACGTTTCGGTTTTACTAGCATCAATGAGGAAGGATATCACATTCCACTATGTGTTATATGTGGAGAAAAACTGTCCAATAACGCGATGTATCCTGACAAGTTAAATCGCCACTTCACTAGGAAGCACGACGATCTTGCATCAAAAAGTAAAGATTATTTCAAAAGATTGTTAAGCATGCAATATAAACAGGCGAAATATTTTGAAAAAACTGTTAAAATTTCGGATAAGGCACAACTGGCGTCTAACAAGATTGTTAATTGATTGCTGTACAATTAAGAACACATACTATAGCAGAGTCTCTAATTTTACCAGCATGTTGTTCCTCTTTCAAACAATACAATAAAAAAAAAGGATTTTAAATATGTCGGATGATTTTGAGAGAACAGTTAACGATAAACTTTTCAAGCGATATTTTGTTTTACAAGTCGAAGAATCTACTGACATTAGCGGTAAGGCACAAATACGAGGATTCGTTCGTTTCATAAATGAAAACAAAATAGTAAATCAATATCTATGCTGCAAATAACTTACCGAGCATACGACAGGACAAGATGTTTTTGATCCTATTTCTTAATATTTAGAACAATTTAAAGTAGGAATTTGTACGGATGGTGCTCCTTTAATGGTAGGCTCATTTAAAGAATTTGTTACCCTTGCAAAGACAAGAAAACCTAATATTATATCTACGCACTGTTTTTTTACATAGAATCTTTAGTTAAGAAAACATTACCAGCAGCACTAAAACCTATACTAGAACAAGTTGTAAATATGGTAATTTTTATAAAATCAAGACCTTTAAAAACACGCATGTTTAAAAGACTTTGCATTTCTTTGAAAGCTAAGTACGAGTGTATCCTTTTTTACACTGAAGTCAGGTGGTTATCTAGGGGTAAAGTTTTATTCTGATTCATAGAACTTAAAAATGAATTGTTAATCTTTTTTCGAAATGAAGGTATAGATGATTTTGTAAAATGTCTTCAGAATAATGATTGGTATGCTAAAGTGGCATATTTAGCAGATATTTTTAATTACTTAAATAACGTTAACACAAGCATTCAAGGAAAAAAAGAAAAAATGTTGACATCCATTGACAAGTTGACAGGATTTCGGAAAAAAATAACTCTTTGGAAAAATCGAATTTTAGAAAAAAAAGTAGATATGTTTCCTTCGCTTAACGAAAACATTCCCGAGGGAGTTATTTCCGCAATAATAGAACATTTAACTTAATTGGAAGAAATGAATGCACATTATTTTCCATCCTTAAATATAGAAAATTATGACTGGATACAAAATATCATTTGCTACGATTGATATATCGTGTTATGGATTTTCATAAATAAGAAGAATTAGTCTCACTGTCAACTGATCGTACTCTAAAAATTAAATTTTCCGAAATGACCATATCTAGTTCTTTATATGAAGGCACTGAAAATTTTGTTACAGTTTTCAACATCATATTTGTGTGAGCTTGGTTTCTCAACAATAACTGATATGAAAACTAAAAAACGAGAAAGACAGAAAAGACAGAGAAAAAAATTACACAAAAAATTGAGGGTAACTATATCAAATATTCGACTTTATATTTCTGATATCTTCAAAAGCCAACCAGCTCAGGTATCACATTAATTAATTCTTGATCGATCATATAAATTCCATTATGTTATTACGTCATTTTGGATAAGCAAAGGAGGGAAAATGCACCACTTAGATTTGCCACCCAAAGAGCACCTTCAAATATTAATACAAATATTTTTAATAAAATGTGTATAAATATAGAATTTTCTCTAGGGCAAAATTAACTATCTAAATTTATTTTCAATATTAAACTTATTTATATAAGTTAGTATGTAACTATTATTTTTTTAAATATGTAATAAAAACTATGTCCACATATTTTTTTCGACCTCTTAATTCAGGTGCACCGCCACTTTTTTCACTTGATCAAAAGTGCACCGTGATTTCAAAAAGGTTAAGAACCACTGCACTACACTAATACACTTCACTAATACACCTCACTATATCCTTATTTATGTTTATTTTTATTATTATTTACTTATTTACAAAAAAAAAATTATGCGATTCGTATTCGTCAATATAAAAAGGAGTTTCACAACTTTATGCACAGAACAAACACGACATTTTCTTATCGCATATTTTTCACCACTTTTTATTTTTATTGGCTAATGATTTTTCAGCTTATCCGAAAGCCTTTTTGGTGGATCGACAGCAATGCAGAATTTGGTGAAATGTATTCAGAATCGATAGATTTCACTGAATTCTGCATCCATGATTTAGCCTTACTCGAAAGAAAATCTTTGAATTTAATTTTACCGTTACGATTAGAAATTTGCTTGACACGGACCGAAATAAGCAATGCGCACTGAAAAAAATAATAAACAACGGTTTTTTTTATTCCATTGTTTTTCGAAATATAATATTACGTAACTATGTATTGATCGTCACGATAAACAAATTTCAAATATTTATTACACTCCATTATACATTGAGGCTTATATATTTATTTACATAGGCCGGTCGTTCCGTTTTTTCCCCGTGTCTATCATCTGAATGTTATAAAAAGTAGATATCATTCTGGAATTTTTTTTTCCAAATTTGGATAAGCATTTTACTTTTTCTAGTATGTTTATTCTGTAGGGACCTCAATTTTAAAATTTTGAGATTTTGGCAGACCTCTATTTTTCCGAATTGCTCCACAAGTTTTCCGTAAAAAAAAACCTTTTGCTAGTAAAACGATATTAAAAAAATTGTCAACATAAACACGGTGCCACTTAACAGTTGAGTTTAGTAAATATAGTTATAACCGTGTTTACTAATCTTTCTGCATTTCCGGTGTATAGTTTTAAATTACAAATATAACCATTCGCAAACCATTCTATTTAACATTCCATACTTAGCTGAGGACTGAATACCCGAAAAATAATTCCACCTAACAATGGAATCATTCCCTCATCCAGCGAACGATTTTGCTTTGGCTTTTAATTTGAATTTGCCTAAACAGTAATTAAGATTTGGTTTCACTTTCGCCAGCCTATCTGTACTATTTAAAATTGTAGCATTATTACCAAAATGAAAAAAAATTTATCTAAATCTATTTTTTACAACAAGTTATAGGGAATTTATTAAAAAAGATGTGGCGACCACACATATAGGCATATTTAGAAGGGCGATTGTCTCATTGTTAATGACCGTGACCAAAAACGTTCATTCATTAACAATGAAACAAACATTATGGCACAAGAGGGATTTCTTTTGACCACACACAACACGGGTCGTTAAGAGAATCTTTTTTGTGACAAGACGGTCTGAGGCACGATACAAGAGACGTCACCAGACAGCAGAGCCAGCGACGCAGACGACAAGAGAGCCAAGATCTACCAGCAGCCATCCGGAGGAACCAGCCACGCGCCCTCACTGATGGATCTGAAGATCACACATGACACTCGCCGCACGCAGCATAAGAACCATGAGCATCATCTACGTCCATCACCACCTGCGCCACGTACACCTTCATCGCGAGAAACGTCACGCCATAATCATCCATAGTCAAAATTGTAATTATAACTTATAATAGACTCTTTCTTTCTAAAGATTATACTAATATTTTATGATTATTTTCCTTCTTACTGTGTATTATCTAACATGTGTTTTTTAATAACCATTTACATTTTTACCATTGTGATCGTAATTCAGATAAATAATATTTATTTAAATTCACAAGGACTGAAACAATATAACATTTTTTAATATGGATTATCGCATATAAACAAAACAACATCCCTTTTCATATTTCACAATAAGTAGATTTGCGTTGAAGGAAGTGGTGGTTTTTGATTGGTCTGCATAGTCCCTAGTAATATTGTAGGATTATATCTGTTTTACTTTAATAACAAAAATATATCAGAAAACTATTGTTTCAAGTGCGTTTTTAAGTAACGAATTTCCAAGTCATTGATATTCAAATGTATCATATAACAGGCATACTAATGGACTAAATACATAAATAAATACAAACTGAACGGACATCAACTACAATTTCGCTTAAGTGTCAGTTAAACACGCCAAAGCATTATAAACCTATCATTTAAATTATATATCCGAAATGCTCAAATTGCATCATGTTGTTTAAATCATACCCTTGATTGACAATCGAATAGGAGCGATTTCTAAAATAGACTAAATCCATCCAATTGGCAACAGCGTTTTGGGGAGCGCTGATCTAGACAACGGCATTATCTAGAATTGTGCCAAAATCGAATTTGTTTTCGGGCACGCTCAAATACAGATCAAGATTGAATTTCTGCAAATGTATTCGCATATTTTGCGAGCACCGCAGAACTTTTTTTCCGACTGAAAATAACCGAATGCGAATAAAGCGGACGACTTACTGCGGTTGCTATGGTAAGTGCAGAAAGTTCGTTTTTAAAAAATAAATGTAAAAAACGCGCGTGGAGGCATTCATTCTGCAGCTGAGTCGAGTGGATGTTTTTATACGCGAACGATAATTCATATCTTTCAAAAGAGAATTTTTTTGTACATAGTACGTAATTTTGTTTATAAGGAAAAGTTATTTAAGGAGCTTACCTTTGCTTCTTTTTTATATGAAAAAAGTTTCACCTTCACGAGAGATAAAAGACTTTCTAGAGCGATGTCAATTATTTTATATTTACAAAGTAGATAGACTTAGTACAAAAGGTGTTTTTAAAAGGTTGTACATTGTTAAAATTCAGTTATATAATATACATAGCATTTAGTTTGTATTGCGCCGTAAGTATTCATTTCTTTCGACTCTAGGTCGTGTTAAGTGCAGCATACAAAAATGAATAAATCATTTTATACTTTATATGCAGCGCAAAATTCGAGTCTGATTACAAGACAGTTTACCCAATGCTTTTTTTGAAGGACTTTTTAATGTGCGCTAAATACACGGCAAAAATAACACGTTCCTCATTAATTGCAAATAAATTAATAATATTATTTTAACTATATTGCAATATAAAAGGATTTAAATTAACTTTCTCGTGCCTTTTATTTTTTTCTGTAACGCTAACAAAATATTGATAGTTTATCCTGTGTTATAAATATAACGTAACATTTGTACATTCGTACCAAAATATTTAATTAATACCATAAGGCTCGTCACCAACAGATATTATATCATATAATTTATACTAAGGCATGAATAGAGGAGGCATGTTGGAACAGGATGTAATAGCACATTCGAAAATTCCTCCGGGAACTTTTGCTCGTTCCCACAACCAGTCTTCGCAACACCATTCTTATGAATCTTGGATGAGCAGACGTTCTCAAATGTTTTATCATCATAAAGCAAAAGTTGTATTACGTATGCATACATAAGCATCATATTTACATTATTTTCCAGTCTGATCTATGTAAATAGAGTGAAAAGTTTTTTGTGTCACTCCACGCTATGCATTACACCTCAAGCATAAGCAAGACGTGTTTTATAATATAAAATAATACAATGCATCACAACCTTGAAATTAAAAAATCCTAATTATATTCAGCTATGTTACATTTTACACAATGCATGAGAGCGAAGGATAACACATTCCTACGTTGCTAATTTATGACTGCAGTAGTTGTGAAAAATTTACTAGCCAGTGTTATTTTTACGTACTTTTGCTTTGTGAATTTTAATTAGCATTTTATTTTAAAAAAATATATAGAAAATATAAGATTGATAACACTGCGAATTATAAACATATTTTATGCTGCATGAATAGAAAAAAACACTTTCTATCGAAAATAAAACAGCCTTAAATTACAACAAGATATTTTTTATTAACTGCATTGTAAACTTAATTTTGCAAGTTAAAGATGTTTTAAATAATATCCAATAACGGAGTTTCTATATTTCATAGCATATACAGTGGGTTGTCAAATTAATAAGGACAGTACCAATATTTTGTGGTTTTATGTTTACATTGCCTCTTTTTTTAAATAACTTTTTTTTTTTTTTTTTTTTTTTATTTATTAACATAATTCCGCATGAGTATAAGATTACTCATTCTACGGTTACATTTATTTTACAGTTTTATGTCTACATACACATATACATACATCCATACATATGCATATATACATATAAATAAACAAACATAAACATATATACACATTTTTTTTTTTTTTTTTTATTTTTTTTTTTTTTAAAGTTCTATGAATTTTTTTAAAAAATAATTTTTAATTTCTTTAAAGTTATTTTTGATTGATGTTGGTAGATCATTATATGTTTTAAAAGCTATATATTTTAGAGAATTTGTTCCAAACTTTACTGAAAATGGTTGAGGGATGTGTAGATCATATGCAGATCTAATTTCATATTTGTGTTGATTTTTTCTAATTTTAAATTTAGTATTTATAATTGATTTTCCCTCTAACATTTTTTTTGTTATCTTTATTAATTCATATTTTGGAAGGATAGTTATAGGTAATATTTTTGTTTTTATATATATGTCTTTAGTGTGAGTGTCAAACGGTAAATTCAATAAATTTTTTATGGCACTATTTTGAATCACCTGAAGTGATTTAATTTTAAACTTACTTGTAAACCCCCAGACGCAAGACATATATGTTAGATGACTATGAATGTGTGAAAAATAAATGCTTAATCTAGTTTTATATGATAAAATATTTTGAAACCTGTATAAAATTTTTGACATTGGTAAAATTTTTTTTATTATATAATCAATATGATTATAAAAATTTAAATTTTTATCTAACAGCAGACCTAAGAATCTTATATTATCACTTTTTGTAATTAGAGAGTTATTTACATTAAGAGAAATATTAAAATCATCATTAAATATCATATAATTTGTTTTTTTTTCATTAATTGTTAATTTGTTTAGTCTCATCCATTCATTAATATGGATCAAATCATTCTGCATGTTGTTTTGCATGTCTTTATATGTTTTAGAGTTATATATTAACACTGTATCATCAGCATACAGTTGAATCCTTCCTGTAAGTTTACATAGAGTTAAATCATTAATGTACAAATTAAATAGTAATGGACCTAAAATAGAACCCTGTGGAATTCCACATTTGACCACCTCATATTCACTTTGGATACCATTTATTACTACTACTTGTTGTCTATTATTTAAATAGCTTCTTAATAAATTTAGTGTTGGTCCAACTATTCCAATATGGTTTAATTTCTTTAATAATATGTTATGATCTACTGTATCAAAAGCTTTTTTTAAATCTATAAATATTGCTGAAGTTTTATTTTTATCATTAAGGTGTTGTTGTATTTCATTAATTAAATCAAAAGCAGCGTATTTTGTATTGGATTTGCTTCTAAATCTATATTGTAAATGAGATAAAAAATGTATACTTTTTAAAAATTCATTAATTCTATTAGCTATAATTGATTCAAATATTTTTGATATGATTGGTAGAATAGATATAGGGCGATAATTATTAGTGTTATTTTTATCATCATCTTTATATATTGGAATTATTTTTGCAATTTTTAGGGACTCAGGGAATCTTTCCTCTTTTAAACATTTATTGAATAATTTTGTTAATATCGGAGCAATAAGACTGTTAATTGATTTAATTGTTTTGACTGTAATACCCTCAATACCAGGTGCTGAGTTATTTTTTAATTTGTTTGTATACATTATGACTTCTTCTAATTTAATTTTGTGAAAATACATAGATCTGTCAACTTGAGCCATACTTGTGATAGTGTTTGTGTCATCAATGTTAATTTTAATTAGATCTGATAAAAATGTTCCAATTAAGATGAAATGTGTATTAAATTCATTGGCTATTCTTTTTTTATCTATAATTAATTCTCCATCAATTTTTAAGGTAACATTTTTTTCATTCTTTGTTTCTGAAGTATTTTTTATAATTGTTTTAATATTTTTCCATATTTTAAATTGATTATTATTATCATTACTAAATATTTTATTATAATATTCTACTTTTAATTTTCTTCTATAAGCAGTTACAGCATTTCTAGCTAGATTTTTTTTTTGGGCTAAGATAATACTTGGTTGTAACTTCCATTTGTGATGACAAATATTTCTATTTTTGATTAGGTTATTTAAATGTTCATTAAACCATGGAACGTTTGCTAATTCTTTGTTATCTGAACTTTTGTTAGCGATTTTGTATTTACTTTTGTTTGTAGCAATTTTAATTTTATCTATAAAATTATTGAAATCTTCATTTACGTTTTCTAATAATTTAAATTTAGAAGATTTTATTATGTTATAAAGTTGTCTATATTTAATTATATAATTCTCTTTAATTGGTACTCTATTATTTGATATATTTTTCATGTTATTTATGCATTCTATAAGTAGTAGATTATGATCACTTATAGAATTATTTATATTATAAATTTTTCCTATTAAATTAGAGTTTGATAATATGTGATCTATTAATGAATTAGTATTCGAGGTAATTCTAGTATAGTATTGGTTTACAATGTTAAAATTAAATGATTGTATCATTGTTATGTATTTATTAACGTTGTATGTATTTTTAGTTATGTCTATGTTGAAATCTCCTAAAATTATACTTTTCCCCTTTATAAATTTTAACTTATTTTTTAATAATTCTAAAAAATCATTATGTATACAATTTGGAGCCCCATAAACAACATAGATATTCAATGGCGATCTGTCTATTCCTGTGATCTTGATTCCAAGGGTAGAGAATACGTTATTATTGTCTTCATTAATAATTTTATAATTAATATTATTTTTTATATAAAAACAAACTCCACCGCCCCTTTTCAATCTTGTTACAAATACAGATCGATAACCTTCTATATTATAAAAATATTCTTCACCATCATTGATCCATGTCTCCGTAATCGCCATAATATGAATGTTTAATTTCTTAATTATGTATAAAATATCTTCAATTTTGTTTTTAATACTACGTGCATTGAGATAAGCTATGCGAAGAAATGTATCATTGATAGTGAATTCAGTTATATCATTTAACTTACATTCAGTACTATATATATCCATATTATAATTAAAATCCGTTTTAAGACATTTAGCAGCCATAATCTATAGAATTTAGATACTTTTTCAAATATATATTATATATCGGACATTCGACATGTTTTGATTTATGATCACTAACCATATTTTTCTTGAAACAATTTGAACATACTTGTGGAGAGTTTATTTGAGGGCAGTCCCGTGCACTGTGTCCTTGTTCAGCACAATGATGACAAGTTGAGCGTTCTTCTTTACAGTATTTTGCTGTATGTCCATATTCGCCGCATTTTGAGCATATTGTTACACTAATAAAATCTTCTACACGGCATGAAGTCCATTCTATAAATATTCTTTCATTTTTAATAAGAATATGTCTATCTGCCGGATTGATTGTGAATATTCTGTGACAGGGACCAGTTCTTGACCCTGCATAATGGCTAAATAACCATTTTTCTCCCGTTATGTTTGGCATTAATTCTTTTATTGTTTCTACAAAATCTTCATTGCTTATTGTCCGTGGTACAAATTTAAAAATTACTTTAGGTAATTTTTTTTTTGGTATAATAGCCTCAATTTTGTTATTTATTTTTTCATTTTGATTAATTAATTTAAAACATTTATCGATGTCTTCCGTTTCAACCGCAATTCCTCCATTTTTTATATTTGTAATTTTATTAATTTTAATACCATCTTTTGATGGTTTTATAGTTAATTGTAGCGTCGATTTGATATCTTGCGATGTTTTAATATTGGTTTTATCTTTTGGATAAATTAGTAAAGTTGGGATCCTTCTTTTTATTGCTGATATTTTAAGATCAGCTTTATTATTAGTGATTGCTGCATAAGTGTTTTCTTCCTTTCTTCCAATATTTATTTTATTTTTAATTTCCGTTATATCATCCTTTATAGTTTTAAAAGTGGAATCGAATAGAGATGTTTTATTTACAGATTCCTTATATAGATTTGCGATTTCATCAAAACAGTCCATAATAGTTATTTTTTGGTCCTTCGTAATTACATTTGTAATTAAACATTCTTTTATATTTTTTTTTAACACTGATATTATATCTTCTGCCATTTTTTGTAAAGTACTAATCACATGGTATTTATTTGTTTTAATTTGGTTATTCACTTTAAATTACTTATTCAATTATTTATTTACTATGTTAAAAGAATTATTGTTGTACAGTTCACTTCGATCAACACACGTCCGTCGAACACAGAGGTCGCGACAATTTTAATACTCATTTCTTCATTATTTTTCAGCTGGTATCACCGCTGACACTGTTAAGAAGTGGCAGCACTAGCAAAGTGTTACGTCTGTTAAAAATTTAAGAATATTTACACGTGGCCGGAATTTTTGTGAAAACACGTGATCGAGTTTAATAAATAAATGTAAAATATTTTTTTAAACGATATTTAACAGTTTAGCTTGCCATCTCTTTCTCAATTATGAATAATGACTGTGACTAACTGCTGTGTTAACGCAAATATAGTATAGTCAATAAGAAGTTGTAGAAAGTGAAAGAGGGTTAAAAAATGAAACTGATTTTTTTTTATCTCTACAAATTCAAATCAGTCCGTTTTTATTATTTAGTCAATTGACATTCTTTTTAGGTAAAATTAACAATTGCAGTATGAATAAGAAGGCTACTATAAAATTTTTAGTATTTTTGTTTAAATTATTTATTATTATTTATAAGTTTAAAATTATATATGTAAATACATAGTACATACAATTTAACACAAATAAAATATATTATTATAGATTTTGTTAATATAATATAATAATGTTAATCTAATCTGTCAAAAATCTAATAAATAAAGGAAGTTGTGTCAGATTGTCTTTGACAATTTATTATTAAATACTTACCTGCGTTTATAAAAAATATTATGATTTACTGTGGTTATGGATTAAAATGTAAGATAAACGGGAATCGAAATAAAAAAATCCTTAGTTTGAGAACATCAAGAATCGAAATTAACTCTCGATAAAATCAAGGAACTTTATGCCTGCACTACACTCTCTGGAAGTTTGCCAAGCTTGGCCAAGGACGGAGAATATAGTGGGTTACTTCGGTCGACTTGGCCAGCTTCGAGCGCTTCCGAACATTGTCGGCAAACAGACCAAAGTCAAAGGAACCAAAGTCGGAGCTGCTCTTTCGAGCGAGAGCAGTGAGATACTTCCCCTTTCGCTCTCTCGCGTGTTAAGTGACGACAGTGAGAAAGATAATGATATGGTTTTTTGCAAACTGAAATAGAACAAGTAACTCGGTTTAATTTCAGTATACGCGTAGGCGTCCTATGGTCAACACGCATGTCGAGCGCTGCATCGTAGTCACGTGGTCAAGTTATAATAGCATATGATTATCGGGGACTTCAACGGACTCTTACTGACATCTTTGAATATTTTAGGACACCAAAAGGGATTAATTATATTTTTGATAGTATATTCTTCTGACAGATGTCGTTAATATATCTTTTTTCTTATAAAAGAAAATAATTAAAAAATAATTAGTGGTACTTGATTTTGTTAAAAAAAATCGTTTCGAATATCCTTATGTATTTTCCTAGATCGGTTTATATAAATGTCACACCATAACGAATTCTTATTTAGAATCGATGGCGACAAATTCTAGAATAGTCACAGATGTTGTGTTCGTATTCTGAAGTATCATTTTTATGCCTTATGGCATGTTGCAAAAGCCGACAAAGATTTTGCGTAAATAAAAAGTTTTCATTGATATTGTATTGGTGAGTGCCCACACAAACTTTTACAATTATCAGTAGCGTAATTTTAATATTATGACAATTTAAAAATTGCGATTATTTGGCACATTTTTCGATTGCGCGCAAATATGCCAGCTGTACGTGACAGCAGCCGCCGTGCAAACGACATTCACGGACGCCGTCCGGATGGCATATGCAATTTTTGGCAGTGTGGCCGCTACTCGGAAGTCGGCGACCTCATTTGAACTTCGGTTCGGACAACTTCCAGAGAGTGTAGTGCAAGCATTAGATTTTATCATATCCACTCCTTCATTCAGACCCTGCTTTTACCGACTATCATTTATTTCGATCGATACAACAATTTCTAGACTGAAAAATTCAAAATGTAGACATATTAATCATTTAATAAATGATTAATTTTATATCTACTGTTTTGAATCTATATTTCATTATAGAATGACATCGAAATATACTATTGCTTAACAATACGCACATAAATGTGCATTTCAATACACGCCCTATATATTTCTAATTATATTATGCCTTAGTGGTTGGCTTTACGCAATGTTGAGTGAGACAGCTAATATATAGGTAATAAATCATATAATTATATTGATTTATACGCGATTTATAATAAAGGAGCAATAACCGTCTTTCGCATTAAATATACGTACGTGAAAAATGCACCTCCCTCTAAAAAACAAAATTTCATTTGTATAAAACGGAAGCCATCCTTTCGCCACTTCGGAAGCAATCTTCACTTGGATATCGAATCCCGCTTTTCACCCGATGATCATTATTTATGATCTGTATGAAAAATAAATAATACTTTGGCGGTAAGACGTGTTCGATTCGAATATAAAGAATCGTATTTTTGTGTCGTGGCAGGGAACGTCGCCAACAACGTATGCCGCAAAACGATAAGAAACAAAAAGATCCCCTCGGGGGCAGCCGTAGGGGGTTACGATCCACCCCCGCTGATAGCGCAAAGCATGTTCAGCATCTCTGATATGAAAATCAGATAGCGAATTTAAAGATATGTCTCAGCAAACAGTGGAATACTGCGAATTGCCGAGATCATAATAAGGAACTCTGAAAAGTAGAGTTGAATATCAAACGCCTAATAAAAACGCAATCTCGGCCATTAATTATTAGTAGGTGAATAAGTACTAAAACTTTGATATATTGTATAGCGATCGATGAATATTTATAAGAATTTGTAGCATTGTAGAGAGAAAACATATACAAAATATAAATTAAGTATGCTTGCAAAAAAATAAAAAAATATTACAAATAAAAAATAAATATAAGATCCAAGCGTCACGTTTTACTGTAAAAATGATCGACTGAACATCGACGTCAATAAAAGCCTAACGTATACAAAAGACATTTATTTATTTATTGTAAGTCTTCTGTTGAAACATGACATGAAACATAATCCTGACGCGATACAATAGGATAAACACAATTAACAACCACTAAGCAAGTAGAAAGATATCAGACTGAAATCATAATATGTAAATCAGTAAAATATATTTTATTAATTGAATATGCGACGCGAATATGTAAATAATTCATTTTTGGATTTTTATAATATTTTTTATCGTTTATTCATCAGAAAGTTTTTCATACTTTACTAGTATCTACTATGTAACACGATATTTGATTTTGTCAAGAATGAACATTTTCAATTGTGGAATAACGTAAATTATGATGTAACGTTGTTCCACTGTATAACGGAAAGTACTTATGGAGCATTTATAACGTTTGTCGAAAACTTATCTACTAATACATAATTTTAAAATTAAATATGATGATGGTGTTTAAAAAGATTTGATAAAAATATTCGACAAAAAATATTTAAAAACGATAAAAATTTTTTAGAAAACAACGAATTGGAAGTTAAAAACGTTACATTTTTTTATATTAAATAATTTTTCATTTGCCATTAGATATTTTGGCAAAATCAAAATTTCCATTCAGACTTACGTTATTCGCGTCCCATGTTCAATTATATATTATATCCGATATACAGGCGGCACTCGACTTTCGCACAATTCGCTATTTCGCACATTTAAAAAAAAAACAATTTTTTTAAATTTAATTTTTTTTGTAAAAAAAAATAATTAAATATAAACACGAGTGAGAAACGAGTGGAAAAACTTGTGTTGATACGAACAAAAATAAATCAAGGACTCATAAACTTCACACGATTCGAGACAAGGATGTAAATTATTAGACGTTCTGATAGCGGTGAATCTTTTGCTTCAATCGGACATTCGTATGATACAAACAGGTCTACGATATGTTAAATTTTGCAAAATAAAAATATAATTAAGAAATACGTTCAAAATTGTGGAAAATAAAGATATATTTCCGCAATCTTTAAAGATATGTTTCCAAAAAAACATGGATGAAATGGAAAATCTTTGTCATCGTGGGTCGATGACCAACTTCCCTCTGAGTATTTCAATTATTCAAGCAAAAGCTCTTAGTTTGCACAAAGATTGGAAGGATAGATTAAAAAAAGATTTTAACACGGTTTTTCAAGCAATATGTAACGGTTAGTTTTACAATTTTAAAATGAGGTATTCTTTTCATAATATTCAATTTACTGGAGAATCAGCTGATGCGATAAAAGATGCTGCAAAATAATTTATTTCCTAATTATCCAAAATTATTGAAGATGGAGAATATTCCTCTAACCAAATATTTAATGTAGATGAGACAGGTTTATTTTGGAAAACTCTTTAACAATGAAAAATATGAATGAAACCTTCACGCACCTTGACAAATTTTTAAATATTATGGATAATTGTGATCCCAATGGAGAACGCATATCTCAAGTGCGTAGGGCGATCAATAAAAACATAGCATGTTATAAAATACTATATGAAGAAAAGAAAAAGAGTAGTGGAAAACAGTTGACTCTTGATAACTTTTCAAAGGAAACACCCGCAAACCCTACCTTAACGTGTCTCTTAAACGCCTCTTAAACATCTTATATTTACTTGATAAATAAATATTTTAAAATACACACAATTTCAATTTTTTTTACTTCCCTCGACTTTCGTACATTCAACTTTCGCACACATTTTCAGGAACCAATTATGTGCGAAAGTCGAGGGCCGCCTGTATAGTTTAATTATATTTAAATTATGTATTTATTCACAATACAAGATAAAAAAGTCTAGGTAAACCTAATCTGTAATAATCGTTAAGAATTGTAATTATAAAAATAATAATTACTACGCACTAATAATGCACACGATAGAAATTTAACAAAAATAGAATTCATATGGGTTAAGAACCCAAGTATTTTAATAAATAGTCCCCGACTTATACCACTGCTATGTCGTGATATATTAAAGTAGTAGACTATATACATTAAAATAAGAACAAAAATCATAATTTTATAAAATAAATAATACTAAAAAAATTCAGATGATGTCAAAACACAAATTTCTATTTTAACCCTAGGCGTAATCGTTTCATTTTACTTTGGTTTAACCCATTAAACATTACCCCGATGCGTTAAAACGAAGTAAATTGATGAACTTTTGACTTTAGAACACAACTTTTGAGAAAAGTTTAATCTACGTCCTTGCAGTATTATCAGTGATGTACATACATAAAACACTTTTTTAACAAAGTATGTAAGTAAGGCAAAATTTTAAAAGTTTGAATTACAAAAATTTTTCCAAAATTTTTTTTAGAAATATTCACTTCAACAACAACAGTTTATCATATACGAGCATATTAAATAATTTTCTATTCAACATAAAATAATCCGTAGCATTTTAAAATATTATTATTACAGTTATAGTATTAAAAAATTGATGTTTCTATGTAAAAAAACAGCACTACACTATCATATATAATATAATAAATGAGATTTAGATGATAGTGTCAAATTTTATAGTACGTTGACATAAATTTACATTTACACAATTAATTTATAACCAATAATAAGCAAAAAATAATTATTAATAAAAATAAAAATTATAAAACATCAATGAAACTATACTTATATACACATATAAAAAATGTCATTTAGAGTTTTATTAAAAAAAATATTTCAATCAAGCTTTTGTAAAAAAGACTAAGCCTTTGCTGTAGATAAAGCGAGTAAAAATAATTTATTCTATCAACTCGTTGAAAAAATATAATATATAGAAAAAGGTCGATCGAAACTCAATTTTTATAAAGTCACAATTTAAATGCCACACAAAGTTATATGCTCGTTTTTTCTACATTATATAAGTAATACATCAAAGTTAATGGCATTTTATTTTCAACGCCGATTTTGTATTCAGACAGCACCGCAATCTCGTACGAAATTTCAAGCCTTCCACCCGAATTTTCCATTACATATGAACGATTCAATTCTACTTCACTATTCGCATCGCAGCATATCTGAATGCAGATTGAGATTATTGCACGGTAAGTGCACTTGTTTTCAATGCTAAGATTCAAGGTGCTTTTTTTTTATTCATACCTTTATAACATAAACCTATATGTATATACTTCACAGCATAAAAATAAAGCATATGTTGATTTACATAAATGTGCATACGTTCATTCGAGTTCAAGTTAGTCTCCTGCATGACAATAGATTAGAAATAATTTGGTGCAGGCGGAGTAATAACTTTTAATATAGCATACTAGAACACTAGCTTCTAGAGAAGTTATATTGGAGTTACGACACAAAAGCCTCCCGATTAACTAACCAGGTTCCGGTTACAGTAGCAATGAAATACAACGGTGAGCTAACACATAACTTGCACGTTGCCGTATTAATCCAGGTCAGTAAATGAATACATATGATGAGTTATAAATATGCGTTTAGTGCGCATGCGCGTAATAATTAGTGCGTAACGCAGCATATCCTTTAAATAATGACACGCAATATATACATATATATTAATATAATCTGTGATACTTGTGAACGTACACACAATATCGTTTATATGTAAAAATGGTATCGGTAATTCTGCCTGCGCACGATGCGAAATTGACGCCTTCCCCCGTTAAACTTTTACATCCAAACAGTATGGTTGATCGTAAAAGTGTTGTTGCTTTACATGGAGGCTAATGTTTGTGTTTATATATTTGTTTTATTGTTCGTTTTAAATTTAAATTCACAGACAGTTAAATAATATACTGTTGCAGAACATTTCAAAGTATTTATGTTCAAGATCAACTACTATAAACTATTTAATTTGAATTTTCTTTAAACCATAAAATATCAATAAAACTATCTATCTAAACCAAAGAAATTGAATACAGATACGTTTGGATATTTTTATTTATTTAATAAAAGCTCACCATTGTAATTTGATAATTTTTGTCTCATGATGGAGAAATGTACTAAAATATTTTTATTTCAAAAAACAATGTTGTGCGAAAATGTTCAAGGCATTTTATATTTATAATATAAAATATATCTTTTACATAAAATATAATCCGTTTTAGAATCTTTGTCTGTAGCCGCAGTTAGATTTTGTGACTATGTGTTAGGCCCAAACCGTTAGGGTACTTCCTTGTTTTGATTTTTTTAATTTGCTATACTATTTTAATAAAATGCAGTTATTATTTTTATAAATAGCAAATATTAAATATAAGTAGCATATATTTAATTTAAATGGCAAATAAAAATCATAATCTTAAAACGTTTTTAATAGCTAGGTATAAATAGAAAAAAAATCTTTCTTTCATTTTAATAATATCAGTAAAAATATTCTATAAAAGTACATTTTTTTGTATTACTTAATCAAATAATTTTAATTTTAAGTTGTTTTATGTTAAAACTTTTTATTCGAATTTCTAAAATAGCACGAGATACCTGAATATTTTGGCGAAATTAAAAAAATATATGGGCATTGCTACGTTACAATTTATTATTAAGCGAGATAAAAATGGAGTAAAAGAAATATAAATAGATTAAAAATTTTGTCTTTGATAATTGTACTATTAAAAACTCAGCGATACGTTAATTAAGTTTGACTATGTTAAATGAAACGAACTATAAATACTTGTTAATTAGCACAGTGCCACGCTTAAAAACTACTAGTTTTTACTCCCTGCAGTTCAAACTAACTAATATACTCTATACTATATCACAAATCAACTATTATACTCTTGTTATATTCGTTTTGATTAGGTTTGGGTTTGAACAGCAAATAGACGTTTCGCAATTGTCAAATTTAAGCGTGGCACCGTGCTAACAAATACCAAAATTTATTATTATTTATTAAGTACTTGCCATTTTCATAGAGGTTAAACCAATTCGAGTTTTCTATGTTGGCAGCACTGTAAATCAGACAGCTGTCAATAATCACGCGTTTGCAACAACACATTTGCAATATTGCTTCGCTTAACTACCGTGTTAAAATTATTAAATTGTTCTACAAAAATAACAAATATGTATGAATCAAAATTTACGAAAATATTATGGTAAAGTTTATCGTCCTAATTCAGATAATACAAGAACTGAAGACCATGGATAACGAATAATTTACGCAGATTAACTGTTAGAGAAGCAGGAAATTGCTGCTTTTCAAAGAAAATATTTTTTCCTGATGAGGCACATGTCTACCTCTCTGGGTATGTTAATTAGCAAAATTGCCACATATCTTCATGTGATTTACAAGAGAGCTTTGTGGTCAGGTGGAGTAATTACGCATTACTTTTATGAAAACGATGAAGATCTGACTGTAACAGTCAACGGTGAGAGATATAGGCGCATGTTAACCAATTATTTTTGGCACGAAGTCGAAGATATTGATGTGAAAGACACGTGGTTAAAAGTAGTTTATATCTGCTTTGTGTTAAAATAAATATTTATTTATGTACTTAACTAAGTGTTAAAAAGGTTGTGTATCTCTAAACTACTTTTATAGTATAGTGCAAAATGTCTTAGAAGAGGGTCTAGAAAAGCTTGTTTTCCGTAATGAATTGTACATAGATCTTAATGGGTATTACGTTTAAAAATGTAGTTTTAACGTAAAATAAACATAAATAAATTAAAAAATTACAGGTTTCTAGAAATCTATCGTATATTTTTAATAAAATAGATAGACAAATATAAATTTGTTTTTTAATAAGACTTATATGCTTCTCTGTATTTAATTTAACCATAATATAAATTTATTATATGGTATAAATTCGTTACAAATATTTTAATATAAAAGTAATTAGCTACAAATATAGCCATGGGGGTAATGAATGATGAATTTCTATCGAGTGGCTGAACCTTTTGGAACATTTCCAATCGTTGTTTAACTTCAGAGACGAGTCTCTCGAGGTACAAATTACAAAAGAATGTTGCATAAAAATTCCAACAGCTCCGAAGAATTTCTTTATTAAAAACAGCCGTTAGCCACGTGACACTAGGTCTTGAATTATTTTTAAAGTTTTCCGCCGTATCCGTATTTTCCGCATTCGAAGGCGGCGTTGCATTATATAGACGCGGCGCGAGCACAATGAAATATTGTAATTATGGGGCCCGTGTGAAATGCGGGGCCCCCGGGCTACGATATGGCCTGCTACTGAGCCGCGTCTGGCGAATAAAGAAAATTTTATTAGCCACCCTCGCCAAACGGTAAGGCGGCAACAATATTAATTAAAATGATTATTATTTACACGCGTGCTTTCGAGAAGTGCGCGATTCGGATAAAACTATGCAATATTATAGTAGAAATTATGATCGACTATGATTATTTAGTGTATAAAGTTGAACACTAAAATTAAACTTCAATCATTTAAAATATCGTGAGGTATTTGGTACATAATTAAACATGACTAGTTACTATACATATTCACGTGAAACTTACTGAAACGCGTGAAATATTAATTGATCAAAATTCCATTTAAATTCCTAATGTTGATTATTAATATTATGTTAAA
This sequence comes from Plectrocnemia conspersa, assembly GCF_051122295.1. NCBI lineage: Eukaryota > Metazoa > Arthropoda > Insecta > Trichoptera > Polycentropodidae > Plectrocnemia > Plectrocnemia conspersa. Next base: position 17,191,950 of record NW_028277165.1, read on the forward strand.
AATATTCATTGTAATATATAGATATTAAAATTTTTAGTGTTCATTTCAGCGCTAAAAATCACCTGATTCTGACATATAACAAACTATCATAAAGTTTAATAAAAGCTTAATGAAACTAATAATATTTAATTTTTAAACTTCATTGTTCACTTCTAGGTTAATTACAACCGAGAATATACAATTTTAAGAAAACCTTGGCGGCTTTAATTCTTCGTCTCCAACAATACGATTACATCGTTTTTAATAACGTCAAACAACAACAACGCCTCCGTTAATTGCGTTCCTTTATTTTAGCTGACAACGTTGTGGTTCCAATTTCGATCTACGAAGGGCGAATGGCAAAAGTTAAACATGCTTTGTATTTATCTTTTATGTTACGACGCAAAATCCCTTAGCTGACGTTGCGTTTTATAATTTTTACTTTGAAAACTTTCATCGATTGGTTTAAAATGAACATGTAGATATATTCGATGATGAAAAAACGAATCCGAGTTAAAGTGTCACCCAGGTCGGGTTTTCCGTTTCGCCGTAACTCCGACACAATAGAAAATTAGGGAGAGTGTGAAAATCCGCATAGCTTTTGTTGTGCGGCACAAAGTTTCTGAGAACAATGAATCATCAGTATTTCGCGATTCCAACGCTGAAAATCTTTCATTTGTAACATACAAAATTAGCAAAGTAGGGGACGAAACGACGCAGCGCTTTGTGCGGCTCTGTTTTAATTGAATATTTAACTCGACCGCACAGTATGCAAATATAAACGACGATAAAAATAAAATCCTAAAACAAAAGCAATGTGAAAGATTTATTATTACTTTGATAATAATAATTAACGTAAATTGTATCCTGCGAATAAACATAACGCAATGAAAGAACACTACTTACAAAGCACAATGAAGAAAGATTGGAGATAAACGCACCATATTTACATAAGTAGAATACGTATGGTGTTCTTACATTTATAAAGATTGTTTTAAGTTGAATAAAGTTTTTACTATAATACAAAGTGTATCTTATTAGCCATTCGCAGAAATCCGCGGAGAGTTGCATAATCAAATTATATTGATCAAGCGGACACACGACTGTTGAGGGAATAAGCGTCACATTGATCGATTTAAATTGATATGTGAGCAATCCCAAGACGAATTCAATTGCTATTGAGTATTAAATACAAACAATGCGTATTGATTATATTATTTACAAATCTTAATTAGAGTAGAATTATATAATCTAGTAATAGACCGGTTTAGCAAGCCTTATGTATTCGTTAATATAAAAAATACGGCAATTTCACAAATGAGCGAAGACAAAAGAGCGCTGCGTCATAAGAGCGATTACCAAAGTAGCGCTGTAACAAAATAGCGTGCGTCAAATGCACAGACAGTCATATGAGCGTTTGACAAAAGAGAGCACGTCATAAGAGCGCAAAAATACTTAGAGAAAATCAAGTAATTAATATCTTAGGAATTAGGTATACAAAATAAATGTAAATTGTGAGAAATTTATACAAAATAAAAATTTACGAGATATAGGCGGTAAAATTAGTATTTTATATGCCAGAGCGTAATGACGATTAAAATGATTAGCCAATGAAAACATTATTATTTATTAATTATTAGGTACATACAAAAGTATGGCTTCTTATCCCCATACGTACGATATACATATATTTTTTACTAAAATGAAACGCTGAATTTGAATTTATCATTTGATTTGTTCTGTACTGTTTCATTAAATTGACAAATAACTATCGACTCGACTTGCAATGAATGCGTACAGTTATAGCACAAGTATATGGCCCACCAGACCTTTTTTCATTTATATTAGACAACTATACATTATTAAAGATATACAAAAGTTGTATATTTACATATATCATATTCATATATACAAAATAATATATGTTCTAAATATACACAAACCTACCTGGTGCATTGTATTTCATGGATCATATTTTATTTTAAAATACAACTTATTGAACACGATCACTGCGAGTTCTCACAGCTCTATTGTAAATTTATCCCATGTACGAACATAATATTAAACACATTATGTATATTTAAGCAATTTGTGCGTCGCTCAAGGGCCATGCATATATAAATATACTTTAACTATATTACTCGCGGCACGTTAAAGGGCGGTAACCGCCATTTCACAAACGAATCCTCTATTCGAGAACAGACATTTCCGTTTTACATTCCCTCGTCTCCGTGACGAATTTCGGATTTTGATAGCATCGCCAAGTACCTAGAGATTCGATTGTCAGAGAGGCGGTCCTGTTCACGTTCTACGCCGGGGACCATTTCGCACGCAGGTAAGACTCTTCAATAAATTAAGCGGGACGGAAAATTATTCGGAGGCGACGTGAAGTTCATAAAAGATTTTTTGTTGTCGTCCTGTGGGAAGAATACGGGGAATTATCTAATGAGGGGGCGATAATGAAAGGAGGCAATCACAAGGGACGGCCAAATGGCTAGGGGCAACACTAATTACGCGGCGACAAATTGTCCGTAAAGGGGCGTAGTCCGATCAATTGAAAATACTATAATGATTCGATCTCGTTAAGAAAAATGCGACCGTTTAACGGAAAGTGAACTGAAAAAAGAAATGTATAATTGAACTCAGTTAGGCGATGCAGGTATTTATTTTTAACTAGCTATTGTTTGAGAGAATATATTCTCAAAACAATTAAAAAACTATATATGTATTACAAAAAGTAAAGCAATATTTATTTCATATAAAATATGCTCATAAAAATATTAAAATCTTCAACAAAAAATAAGGGCGAAACTCCGTATTGAAAACCCAAATAAACTCAAAATGTTTAGTTTAGTACCCCCTACAATTCGGTATTTTTTGCGTTAACAAATAAAAACAAAGGTGAAGAAAACTTTAACGACAAATTAAATATGTATATACAAAAAGGTATTCGTATATAATTTTTAGTTAAGTATTTCAAACTTTTATTTAATCGCATTTAAGGAACTAAAAGAATACAAATTCGCAAATGGTTTTTGGAATAATTTATTCCACGTCGAACCGTTACTTTAATCTTTTAGTGATAGCCTGCACAATAATCCAGTGGTATAATTCGATGTCTAATATCTATAATACTAGATGTATATTAGTGGTTTTTTTTAATTTCTTTCTTGTTTGAGAAATAAAAGTTAGTGAATTAGTAGTTTATAATTTATGACATAAATGGAACTTATTTACAGGCTTTGATTTCAATCTGCTGTCTCACTACTTACTTAGTAGTTGTTGGTTGTGTTGACATATTTTTAGCGTATTGGAATAACGCGTGTCATTAACCAACTGAAGATTTACATTGATATAATGCCATTCCAGTTAAACGAAGAAAAGTCTAAAATGCTACAATTGTACGATTTTCATGAAGAAATAAATTATACGATAAGATAATAAATTTCCAAAAATTTGATAATAAAATTAGAATTGCGTCATTTGTATATTGCAATATGTATATTTCTTAAAAAATTCACTTAAAAATGCTTAAATTTTTTCCTACTACAAATAAAATGGGTTATTTTTATAACATACATATTCAATATGTTATTTTATGTGCTGATTACTAAATTCATTTTATCCTAAAATGTTGATTAAGAATCTTTAAAAATAATCTATATATAATATATAAATCTATAAAATAAAAACAACATTGTGCATTTGTAATTAATACATTTTGTAGCTAGCTTCTTAAATATATCATTACTGCAATAACTTAATCTCATAATCAAATTTCACAATTTAAAGTTATTAACAGTGGATTAATTATATTTTAATGTATTTAAGAACTGATTTATTTTGTTACAAATACTAATTCCATATCAAATTTAATACTAAGTAATTTTAAAATGTTTAAATGTAAAAAAATAACTCTTGCAGGTTATTTAAGAAGAATATGTATTACAAAATAAACTCGTTCTTTTTTGTTATTATCGTTTTTGATTAACGGATTAAAGTTAATCCGTTTTAAATAAGCTACTTAGAATTTAATTATTTTAAAAATACCTGTTCTGCAATATCGCTGTTTATTAATAGAAGATGTACATACCTGAAAAGAAAAGAAAAGTTTTCGATTAATTTCAAAAATATTAGTATTTTATTACAACAATTAGTCCCATATTTTATGTTAAAATGTATGTATGTATCGATTCAATAATTGTTATTGAGGTTTATGCGTAATCATATGCAGTATTATATACTGCAGTATCAAGTCGATCCCTAAAGTTGTGTACCATAGGTCAACATTAATTCAAACATCAACCTGAATATCAACGCTACATACATTATCTAGGATTCTATAGATAGTTTATAAGTACATACATGTAACACCTTATCGTACAACACAGTCGATTTGTATAGTGTAAACAAACAAACAATATGTCTTGTCCTAAATAAATATAATATATATTATTAATAAAATATTACAAACGTAATTTAATGCGTATATCTATATTTAGAAGTTCTGAGAACATATAAATTGTGCTCGTTAATATGCGTAGAAAGCTGAAATACTAATCAAGCATTCTAATCTCATACTTTCTTCAAGCGTAGTTTTAACTCTAAATAAATAGCAAACTTCCCACACAAGTAAATTCAATTGAACGCATGTGTGGTAAATGGGGGTAAGGGGACCTTACACCCTTATTTTCGAGATGTATTAAGACGAGTTAATGTACTGTATATATTTAATCTTATTCTAAAATATACATAAAAGTCATTGAAAAATCAATTTAATATATTTTATCTTTAACTGATAAAAACTAGAAAATAAGTCTTCATTGTGATGTTATTATTTATGTATATGGGGTCTTTAAGTTATTCTAAAAATAATGTCAGAGATTACATTATGGCATCTTAAATCGCCTATATACATATGTCGAATTAAAAGAGAAGCGTGATTACTAGGCACTATCAGCGACTGCAAGCCTTTGAGAAAAAATCTTTATGTAGATTTGGGATAATAATTATATTTGGCATCGTTGATATATAACGATTGAGGGTTCTGAGGCCAAAGGGGTGTGACTTTACAACAAATATAGACAATTGAAGCTTCGGTGGCGTTTCAAGTTATATCCTGTCAACTAAGTGCTAGTGGATTTTCATCGTGATGTCGTATTCTTGTGATACTCTTTGGACGTTCTGCTGATGTCTCTCGTGTCAATGCGGTTTGTCTTGAATGCCGTCTGTTTAAGCTAATCTTTGACCCTTTGCCCATGTGACAAGGTACCACATATTTTATATTATTTGTTCGAGACAGTTATGGCGATTCACAGATTAGGATGTTGGTGGCCAATTGCATCGCTTGATTATTCAACTAACTAAATGTTTGCACTTAAAAATGAAATCGTAAGGTGAAATTTTTAAAGATCGGTAATACAAGTATGATTTTTATGCAGGATAGATGCATTGCTTATCGCGTATTATTTACACACAAGTTTGATAGTTTTTCCGGTGCTTACGAGTGATTAACGCCTCGAAATGGATATGTTACCCAGGTGGTTCGTAATTTTATTTTTAGTACTCAATTGTTTAGCATTGAGTTATCTCCTCTATTGATAGACCTTCGTATGGCGAGTTAGTACTTGATTTTCGTGGGTTAATATTTGCTTTTCATAAAACGTATCCAATTTACTCAATCTCTCGATATTTACATTAACTTTTTTTATTGCTACATGTATAGTGCCTGTCTCTATATTTGTTATTTTCTTAAAAGTAGCTTTACAGTTAAAATAAACTAGAGCAACACTCTAAATAAAACTATGTTTCAATTTTGCTCACTGCTAGATTTTGAACACGATTACCTATTTCTATAAAAAGAGTTTATAAGTAAATATGAACAGTATTCGAATTAAACATGACATTGGATATTATTGCACTGACTTTCTATAGATTTTAAACAGTTGTTAAAAAATATAGTATTAATAAACTTTGCTTTTGATTAAACAGAATTTTTCGTATACCAAACAGTACTTTTGATTCTATTTGAAAAATAACTATTTTTGAAAAATATTTGTTCTTATATCAAGCCAAATACATTCAACTCAGATTTTATTTGGAGAAAGGTAAAGATATTTTTTATTACGAAAATAAGCCAAAATTCACGGAATGATTTTAATTTTATATGGTTCTCAGAATCTCATCCACAATAAAATAATCCCATTTCACATGCGACGTAACAACATTTTGCGTTCGCTATGCATAATTAATTTAGCCGCTGTGTGTTGAGAGCAACCAAATTCGTACATATCACAAACACAATAAACACACATACATACATACACACAATCCCAAAACGTTACGCTGAAAATTCGTGCCAAAGGCATATAAACCCAAGTAGTTTCGCCACGCTCAAATCCAGGACGGTGCATGTTTTTTGCGGCCCAAGAGCTCGCATTCGAGCTTTGGGCTCGGGATAAACCGCAAGTCGACTGCCAAAGGCACAGGCACCGCAGAATGCAGGGGCGGACTCGAAGGCCTTTTACGGATATTGCATTCTGGTGTGCGGTCTGCTCTTCGGCTGTGTTAACCTGCTCCAGAAACGACACGGATTTCCGGAGACGACAGCCTCCCGATATGTGCGCCGACTTTCCCGATACGCTTTTCTCGCTAGCTTTCCGACCAGGTGAATCCAATTTACTGTTTGGCTGTAAGAGCAGAAAACATAATATCCAGCGGCCAATCTTTATATGATATCATATAAATGCACCTAGCTATTAGGCTTATCTAGCGACGGAGGAAGATAGCAAAAATGTATGTGGAATAATGTATCGTTTAGTGTCATGTTATGTTTGAGAATGAACGAACATTAGATTTAACCTAAGATCATTGATATAACATTATATAGCAATATAAAAACTTTTATTACTGTAAAATTTTACACAAAAATAAAATAACTCAATTATTATGTATATCGAATACAAATTTCCAACAGGGTGTTTTTTATACATCAACAAAATGAATTTTAAAAATGTATAATTGCTATTGCTTTGAAATAAACCCAAAAATCGTTTGCTATAATATTTTTTAAGGATTGATTGCGACAACCAATAATTAATTTATATAATTAACTCATTAAAAGTTTTCTTTTAGGTTCTACAATGAAATTGTGATTTTTAATTTAGGTGATGGGCAATATAAATATACTATGATTTATAGCAATTATATATAAAATATAAGATATATAGTCTACTGCTGTAATTAGTTTTTTGCTAGCTTACATATATTTTTATATATTTGATACAATAAGACAATCAATAAAAAATACTATTATATTGTAGAAGCTAGCGAGTGTACGAATACCGGACCCTCAACTTTTTGGGTTTTAAATATTATTTTTGCTTCGTTCAGATTTTTTAAAATCTATTTTCAAATTTAACGATTGAAATTAGACATTAATATTTGGGATTTTCAATGATAGTCAAAATGGTTCAATCTATAAAAAAACTACTTAATATTTTTAATTAATTTGAAAATAGGTTTACAGCTTAGCTAAATATTTCCAGAAGAAAACCTTTTTTATTATTTAAAGTTAGATTTTAAAGTTGATAAAACTAAATATTGTATATAATTTAAAATCAAGCTTAAAACTTAGCTAGATAATAATAAAACTAAACATTGTACAGTAAATCTCAGTATAGCGAAGCTCACGGTACCGAAGAAAAAAATTAGAACAATTATATTCGACCATCGTGGCGCATTGGGGTAACCTGTTAAGCGACGATGGTCTTAATTTAATCTAAAAAATAAAACAAAATATTATAGAAGATGTTAAAAAAAATCAAGTTCAAAAAAATAAAAAAAGTCTAATTTATTTATAAACCAATGAATTATGCAAAGTTGCACTAACTAATTCATCATTATCAAAGAAAACCCAAGCCAATACTATGCATTAATTAATTTAATGATATTAATCTATACTTTAGTTGCGTTAACACAGTCAGTTTGAGAGCTATCCAATTAATCCTTTTTCATAATTTAGAAAAAGATAGCAAGTTTAGGTTTACGCTACTATTAGCTCTAAAGCACACAATACGGATATATAATACGTTCGATATATTTATTCCGTTACTAAAAATCATGTGTTTTAGGGCTAATAATAGGTGCTTAAACCCAAACTTGCCATCTCTTTCTAAATTATAAATAATGATGAAATGGATAGTTTTCGAAGTGACCGTGTTAACGCAAATAGTGTATATACTAATTTGTGGATTTTGATTATATGAAAACTTATATGCTAATTTTAAATAGCTGTAATATGTTATAAGCATACGCTGATTGTTAAGAATCGATTTATTTGTACCAATTAATGAAAAAAAAAACATATGTTGAAAAAGATAGATTTTATATGTATTACGTAACACAATTTATCATAAAATCAAAATTGCTATCAAAAATTCGAACCAATAAAAATCTCTCCTTTTCATAAAAGCTTGAAAGCTTACGTTTAGATTATGATTTCAATTGAAATACGATTTTTTACAAATTTGCATTAAAAAAATGGTAAAAGTGACGATTAGCGCTCGATATTATTAAGTTGGCAGCACTACATTGCACGCACACGCACACATGCTCATTCGCAGTTTGACATTTGATGGAATGCTGCGCGCGCATCCATAATATGACATTCGTATATGCCAGCTTCTGCATACCTAAAAGATAAATGATGAACACGAATAAAAAATAAAGTTAAAAATGTTCATCTCTAAAATGATTTCTATACATAAATTCGTGTAGATATGACCTCACAAATTTTCTATATTTTGAGTGTTTGGATCCACGAAGTTTTGTTCGTGGATCACTACCGAGTGCTGATATATTCCCTGGTTGATCCTTTCAATGTTGGTATATGATGCCCATTCATTTGAGATAATGTGGCTTCCTCCAGCAACGACTTAAGACGCCAGGTTTCTTCACTTCGGATCTCTTTCAAAGTTAATCGTTCGTCTGTTATTGTCGTCTTCCTGCCATCGTGGGTGTAACAAACAGTAATGCAATGCCACTCGCGCGATACTCGCCAAACGTCAAACTTTGAATGAGTAAGTGTGTGTGCATGTACGTGTAAGCTGTGCTCTGCAGTGCTGCCAACTTGAAAATATCGAACGCTAATCGTCACACTAAATCGCTAATCGACCAAAAAAGTTTTCATTGCAAATAAATTAATATCAGACTCGACGCCTAACTTTAAAACATATTGCGTTAGTCATTAAAATGTATTATTGTAGTTTATTAGTATAGAGCCTCATGGTTTCTTATAATCATATTAATAGTGTTGCAATCTGGGGTGTAAATATTGAGATGCGCATGCACCGGCCTCGCGTCTTCCTCATGACTCCCACGCCGCGAGGCCCGCGGAGAGGGGGTGCGTCGGTCACTAAGAGCAACGCCTTTCTATGTGGTGTTGCTAAGAGCATCTTAGTGACGTCACGATGACGTTCACGACGTCGACCCCAGTTCCACAAATCCGCACAGGCGTCGCTTCATACGCCACGCCGCGCCGCTATGACCGCGGGGGTGGGGATTCGGCGTCCTCACGCGTTGCGCGCGCATTCTTTTCGGCGCCCGCGCAATTTTGCTGCTAATCGCAAATATGAGCGCTCTTCCCGCTTCTTTACTTATACTTATCGAGCTAATTTGTTACATGCTGAACACCTGGATCAATGGATGAAGGAATGCTCCTGTCTCACCTTTGGCTGAAGAGTCAGGACTCTCCTCTCTCAGACGCGCAGTGTTCGAGCAGACGGCTCGGTCGCGAAAGTGAATCGGCTGATAAACGCATCCCAGCGTTCGCCATCGAATGTCGAATGTCGAATACTGCACGAAGCTCCTCCGTTTTTCAGCCTCGACGAGGGAGAGGCGTTCAGTGATGGCGTCCAACTCCGACCACACGATTCCTCCGCGATTTCTCGGCATTTAGATGCACCACTTCTGACACCAGTTATGTGGGCCAAAAACACGCGAATTTAGTTTACACGGCATCCATTACAAAGGAGCGATGGCGTTGCACCCGAAAACGACAACGGATGAACCCCCACTACCGCGGTCGGCGCGGCGCGAGAGTTTCGTGGAAGACGCTCGAAAAGGCCGCGCATGCGCATATCAATATTTACCTCTCCAGATTGCAATAATATTATGTTTTAAAGATAAGATTTTTTTTTTTTTTTGTATAATATAATATATTACAACCAATATTTTAGTTTATACAAAAAAATAATAATTAATCAATTGATGATATACATACTTTGAAATTTGAATTGACAAACCGTCTTATCGAACTTAATAAACCAATCACACATACTTACTTAATCAAGTATAGACATATTATAATATCTCCACACATGTTGAGTCAATTGACGTCGATTATATTGACATATCAAGCTTTGACTTGGAACATATCAAGGATCTAAATAACATACATATACCAACAAAATATAGAAATGAACAAGATATTTAAACGAATTATTGAAACGTTTTGAACCAAGTCAAGTTAAAGGATCTTTTAACATGATATCTGCTCCAATTAAATTAGACATTATACGAGCAAACATAGCTCGGTTTCTCGTATCACATATTAATGAATACATAAACACACTGTTAAAATCGCATTACTGCCAGCCTTTCATTTATCACTTTTGCATGAAAGACATGCGCATGTGTAATACATATATATATGGATAGAAATACATTTTCTAAAAATACACAACGAGACATTTTCACGAGCTCGCCGCCGCTATCACCGTCCCGATTATGATGGCATCTTTTGTGTATATGTACATACATACATATGTGTGTGGGCGGTTTATGGCTTACCTTGTGATGCTGTATCATGCTTTGTCTCCTGTAGTCCCTGGTCCTGGCCAGGTAGTACTTATAGACGTGAGGTGGCATGGACTGGCGCGTCTCAGTGCCTATCCAGCTCGTCCCCCTGGGGGACGGGGGATAATAGTCCTTTACAAAAGGGGTGCTCATCACACGACACCCTTCTTCGCCACACCACTTTACATCACCACAACACAACCCGCCGATTTAGCCACTGGCTTATTTTAGTATAACGTACACAATGCTTCAAACACTTCAAAAACATATTCATATAAGAAAAAAATATACACTACTAAAAAAACTTGCTTTATATTGATGTATAATTTTAAGTTCAATTTTTATGTCCACATATTATAAATGTTGAGTGCTGTAGAATAAATAAAAACATAAAAAATATCCATTTTAGCTCTTTTTATGCATACATATACGTATAAGTTAAATATTACAATTTCAAAATTATGATGGATGTTAATGGTTGCTAATAGTGGCGGCCCTTGAAAATTTGTAGTGGAGAGGCTGCAGCCATAAAAGTTAAGAAATTGCACAAAATATTCACAATAAAATTTAAATATGTCCTATACTAGACAAAAAATAGTTAAGTTGACTAAGTTATATACACAATATAATAGAAACATTAATTTTATACTGAGAGTGCTACTAATATATTAACGACCAGCCGAATATTCGATTTCCGTTAGTTAAACACTAACGCAAATCCTTAATCTCATAAGATTTTTATCCTACCCCCGTTATGGGTGTTATTTTGCAGATCACCTTGTTCAACTGATACATTAATACTACATTGCATTGGAAATTCACCTCGAAATTCTAAACAATGTTGCTGATATATGTAACGACACAATGTCAAATTTAATTCTATGGGTTGTGTGGCACATGCCATTTAACTGCCAATACATGGTACTAATTTGGGTGAATAAATGTTTAAATCAATTATAGAACAGATGTATATCATTGTGCAAACGAATAAATATTGATCCAAAGATCAAGATACTTTTGCTGTAAATCAAATCTTATCCTAGTCCAAGGTACATAAACACAATGAAATAATACTAAAACATTTGTCCGAATAAAGTAATTTTATGTATCTCTACAACATTGAAACATGTGTGATAAGGAGGAATTTAGTAAAAAAAAAATGTGAAGCAATATTAGATATTTCTGCTGACGATGCATATATTTTTTTAAATCATTTTACTGATTACGATGTTGAAAATAGAACTTAGCACAAAGTGTGCAATATAAAAAAATAAGCTATTAGCTTTGATGAATAAGAGGTTATATTTAAAAAAAAAATATATAAATGTTGTTGATAGTTAAAATTCATATCGTTGCAGTAACATCAACCGCCACTCTTTGGACAATTTATGTTATTTAAAAAAAAAAGTAAGTGCTAAAACCGTTTAGAAAACTACATTAAATTTAGAAAATTAGCATAATATCTCTATAACTAAAATTACATAAACATTTAAGGCATAAATAAATAGCACTATGCGAGCAGAATTTTTTTTTTTTTTTTAAGAGAGCATAGATTTAAAATTGCTGCTGACATAATATATTTGTACAGTTGTATATATTTATTGTAATTCTATTCAACTACGACTAGCAGTAGTTAAGTAGTTGTCAAAACCACCAACTGAGCGTAAAATATAAGACTAATTTAAAGTACCAAGTGAGCATTAAAATTTTAATTAAAGAGTTACCATGAAAAGCGTATTTTACTTATAGTCTGTCTGTTCCTTAGTTAATATACATATTATATATTAATATTATACGACTTTATAATTGCAACGTAAATAAATTATTTAATTAGAATGTATGTTTCATTACTGTAGCATATGTTATATAAAACAGTTATGTATGTCAAAACCTAATGAATTTTTTGTAATCTGTATTTAGGATAACCCCCCTGTAGTTTTCACGTTTTCTTTTTTGGGTATTGGTAATAAAATCTTTGTATTTTATTTTTAGGGCGATATCTCTGTAATTCTACATTTCATACTCATTTATGTGTGTGGCATCTTAGTTTTTATCTTCATTTTTTAAATAATTTCTGATGCCTTATTATTAAGACATATAATAACATTATGAACAATTCAATATAGATTATTGAATTTGTTCTTTCGATGAATGGTATGCTTCATCCTAATTTTGGCATAGGATTTTATTTCGATGATTAGATTGAGCAATTTTCTAAAATGCTTACTCTAGCCATTAGGCCTAGGTTAAAAAACATTGTATTCAATTTGTTTAAAAGTTGATTATACTAATAATGTAATAATCATTATATACCGGAATTGAACAAAGGACCATTTGAACATTACAAGAGCATTTAATCCTAAAAAGTTCTTACATTTTTTAGAATATCCTGTGTATTTATTTTATATTAAAATAAATCTAAAAATGTTCAATGCTGGGAATGATTAATGTGTACATAAACTTGTACTATATATTGAGAGGGTGTAACTTCAGAAACAAATATATTAAGCAGACGACGAGAGCGAATTTTGAAAAAGGCTCAAAACAGCCCGAGGACGTGCGGTGAAAAATATGAACCGGAAAAATCCAATAATACGAAAGAAAAGGACGTCCTGTTTCTACCGAAACTACGTCAGAATTGCGCAAAAATACGTCTTGAATCACATGCGAAATATTAATATGAGCTTTGAAAATATGTCTTTATACATTTTTATGACATAACGAAAAAACATGTGAAATTCACATATGAAAATTTTTAAGATATCTTTTCTTCGGTTCTATTTATTTTATTAAATAATACTGACGTAGTACTATTTAAACATATTTTTTATAGAACAATATTGTTAATAAAAATGTTGCAAATTAAGAAAAATATATTTAATATAAAAATAAAATATTAAATATTTAGTTATTAGTTAATACAAACCACATTGACAATGGTCAATTCAAGTATTGTATCATTAGTGTAGATTCATTGCCAAATTACCTTTTGTGTTGGGGATTTCCCTGTACAATGAAAAGGAAAGGTTTTCAAATGTCTGCTTTGATCTGAAGTGAGTAAGATACGACGATCTGGCCTTTATAATGTTGAGGACAGATATTGTACTACTGGTGTGAAAAGGTTCAAATTAATGTTATTATTTTCACTTTAATGGATTATACTGATCAAACTATACGATTAAAATAATTTACCGTCGCCATAAATGTATTTATGTAAAGACAGTGCCAGCTTAAATATATGTGTGTGATAAACAAATATAAGACTAGTTTTTTATAAAATATTTTTTAACCATTTCTTTAAATTTAATAATTGCACTTGCCTGTCTTTATAATAATAACAAATATCATAGTCATTAGCTTTATGATATTAAATTCAATCGAAATAATTAAAACATATTTTATCTTGAGCTATTCCTAATTAATTTAAACTTGCTAAAACTTATCTTATTAGCAACAGCATAAACAGGAAGGGTAACTTCAAGCTTTCAATTTAATATTTAAGCCAGTATATATTTAAATCCATGATATAATAATAGATTTTAGAGACAGGCTTTTAATAAATTCGTTATAGAAAGTCAGTTTCTCATTTATTTGGGTCACTAGTTTTAAAAGCGCTTTAAATTGATATTTCAATTAGGTATTCAGGTATCACTTAATTGATTCGCTGTTTTATTTATTTCCATTTCCTTAACTCTGCTTTCCCGTTTATTATGAAATCCAATCAATATCCATTGTTTCAGGCAATTTTTTTCCTCTAAGAAATTTTGTTCGATATCTGTTTCTTTTGCTCCTTCAGTACCATATATTATTTTTTCTATAGCCCATCGACACACCTTTTCACTGTCATGCTTTATTTGTTCGTTTTGTGCACAGAGTACAAATAAATCTTCAATTAATTCGCAGTAGTAAACTTTTAAATTTTATTTGATATAGCTTTCTGATTTTATAAATCATTTTAAATCGTTTTCAACTAAACTTCATATTAGAGAACCTTTAAAGTGACATTTACATACAATCCAATTTGCTTTATTACACAAAATTAAAAAAATATTAATCAATATAAATTATAATAAGGTTCGTTTTAGTGCCTTCTATGTCATTGGCCATTTGCAGAAAGGGATGTTTCATCTGTCCTAATATAGCACTTTAAATTACCAAACACAATAATATTAACTATACAGGAATGTAAAAATATTTAAATTATAAATATGAGCATGTGGGGTCCAACGGTCAATAATTTTTTTATCAAAATTTGCGCATTTAGCGTGAGAGAAAAAAAAATTGCATATTACGCGTTAAAAGCGCAATAAGCAAAATGGCATTTATCTTTACGGCTTGCCAAGTACACTATATGTGACGATAACAGATTTCGAGGAATTAGCTAAAAACATTTTTCAAAGCCCGTTCGTGCACTTTACATACACACACAAAATGTTCGTGCACTTTACATACACACACACAAAAAGTACGGTCATGAAACACAAATGATTTACTAAGGAAGTAGACATAAATACAAAAAAAATTCCACCCCCAAATTTTAGTATTCGTGGCGAGAAAAAAAGATTCTCTCAAAAAAATATTTGTTCTGGATTTGCTTTCGTCAGCACTTTATAGAGAACCTTTACCTAATATCCCCAATATGTAAAACAAGAGAGTTCATCTGAATTTGCAACGAGTTAAACAAAGCCTATTATTGACAGAGTCTAAGAAGACTCTTCACATCAACCCTAGTCCAGCTACGACGTCTGAAAATCGAAGTTCAACTCGATCTTCGGAGATGCTTGAATTTTTTAGACACAGATAATAAGGCAACGTGACTGTATGAGGACTCAAAATAAAATTGTTGTACAATAATAATAATGAATTACCAAATATCTTTGCCTTATATTATGATAAGCACCTAGATACTCAGGTTCGAAAAATTAAATAATTTAAATATCAAAACTATGCTTGTTGCATTATTATATAAATGTTATTTTTATATAAAAAAAAATACTTATATACATATACTGTATGTATACATGTGTATCAAGACAAGGGATAAGCCTGTTTCTAAGTCCAACGTCATTTTTCCGAGTAGAAAATTTGTTGAGCTTTCGGCCGACACGGCCTAAGCAGAGATTTCTTACACGTGTAACCGTCCCAAGACAGGGGGCAGTTATTTGTTAGAAAACGTGGAAGGTTGAGCCCATCAATTACGAGGTTTCCCGACATAGGATCACAGTGTTTGTGTGCGTGATTAAGAATTACGCCCTTTCATCAGTAAGCATTATGCGGTGGACGAGACCTCGTTCATTGTGTTACACACTGTTTTATTGTTTGTGTTTATATAAAGGCTCTGGTGATTTAGGAACTACTTAAATCATAGAGTAGTTTCCCGTGGGATATTCACGCGGGATGGGTGTTTATTGGTTTGATTGAGCCGAACCTGTTTTGTTTCCTGAGGGAATGGGAGAATATTTCAACTAAATAATTTGTATTGCCATCTAGCGGCAGAGCTTAAAATTAATAATATTATTTTTATTTAAAGATAAGATAAAGTAATTAAATAAACATAAGGTAAATTACTATTATTAAATCAATTAAAACAATACAGTATGATAAAAAATAATAACACAATAAAAATAAAAATATTAATAAAATATAATATTAATTTATTATAAATATTTTTATATTTATAGCAGAGACTTGAACCACAAAATTAAATGAATTTATAAATAAAACTTTTGGCATCTAACGGCAGAGTGTTACTATTTAGGCAATTTCACCCAAAAAAATAAGATTTTTTTTAATAATTTATAATTTAATATTATATTTGCGCATTATATCAGTAATAATATAAAAATAGAAGTACGTTTATCATGAAAAAACTAGTACATATATCCTTACACCCTTTTTTACTAAATAATAAAAAAAATCATACCATCTAACAATATTTTACCATAAAAAGTAAGAATATAAAAAATAAATAAGATTATCTGTGTGTAAAAAAATAATTAACTACTAGTGAAATTATGAAAATATTATTGGTCTTATGCATGACAATATTTATAATACTTTTTTATATTCATATAGTGCTTTATATGTACATGTAAAATAAATAATTAATAAAAAGTACGTTCAAAGTACATCTTTATACTCTTAGGTCAAGTTTTATTTTATTATACATGAGTGGTATATCAGTAATGAGTTTATATATTAAATTAAAACTTTACCTAAGAATAATAAATACAGTAAAATGTGATACAAAGCAATGCTTTTAAACTACTTTATTTTTTAATTAATGAAAAATAAAGAAGGAAAATAGATTTGATAAATAGTTTTGCCTTTAGTACATAAATATAAAATACTGCGTATTACAAAAATAAAATAAAATTAGTTTTGGTTTCAAACTTGACTAAATATAATTAGCACCCATTTTAATATTTGCTTATTTTCACAGATGTCAATATACATATTAGTAAAAATAATAATAGTATTATACATAGATATTATTTGTTACAATTATTATTAATACAAAATATGTGTATTACTTAATTATTAAAATATATTTGTGTTTTTTACAGTTGCATTTAAAAAAAAATTCTATCAAGTGTCTAATAAAAATTAAAAACAACAAGAATTCAATAGTGTGAGAATGTGTATTAAAAAGTTTAATAAATGTTTTAAGATTAATAAATTATTATTACATTATAACGTAATGCTCTACATATATTTACGTACAATATGTATATCAAAACATTTCCAAAAATAGATCTAAAGATATTTGTTTATAAAATACAACAATGTAATATAAAATATTAAAGATACATTAAACACATTTTTAATAAAATTATGTACAAGAAAAAAATAATATTTTTCATCATGTAATATATGCATAAAACGTGGTTAATTTAATCTACACTATCTGTTAATCTCTACCTGCGTATGGGGTCAGTTATTGCAAAGATTCTTTGATCGTGAGAAAATGACTTGTTGCATATACGCGTTAAAAGCGCAATAAACAAAAATGCAAATACTCTTTACTAATCACCGATAAGTGCATTTGCACTTAAGAAGCTAGAACAAATAAATTTATTTTATTTGTTTTAGCCAGCACTTGTATATCGCAGATCATTGACTTCCATTCAGAATTCACTTTCGACAGGGACCTTAATCAAGAACTTCCACCAGTTACTCCTGACTTGAGATAAGCGGAACCACGCCTCTACCGGAACCTAAAAAACTAAGAAAGCAGCCGCTTCCCTCTTCACGAAACCATAATCCAACTACGATTTCCGAATTAAACCCGATCTTCGAAAACGAATTTAATATACATACGCAGATAAAATAACTTACGAATACAAATTGTGCGTGACTTTGTTGCACAATAATATATAACTTGGATTTAGTTTTTATGATTGATTATAATAAATGGTAAATAAATATAAGTACATTTATATATAATTAAGTTATGAGATGTACAATTTATAGTATAATTTTTCGAAATATTGTTTGGAGTCCGTTCAGTTCAGTTTGTTAAAACACTTTCGAGCGTAAGAAAAGTAAATAACAACTCGTTTGGACAAAAGGCCTAACTATAATAGAATATTATTAAATAACATAATTGCGTACATAAACAGAGCACATTGTATGCCTGTAATGATAGAAACCCTACACTTTTATGCATAAAGGATGCAACAGATGCGTCTCTCAGCGTAAAAGTCATCAATGTGATATACTCCTTTGCACTGACGACTTTAAGAATGTGTTAATCTTGTAAATTTCATTTATTCAAGGCGTGAACATATAATATTTAGTTGGTCGAATATACAAGCGATGCAATTGGCCAACCGATTTCTGCATTTTTGTGATACGCCGAAGACTATAAAATATCTGACAATTTGTCACATGGGCAACGATCTTACGATTCGAGACGAGAGGGTCAGAGACAAGCACACGCATTAAGAGCAGACGATCTTACGATTCGAGACAGAGGGTGAAAGATGATCAAGCGCATCAAGAACAGACGATTACGATTCGGGACGGCAGACAACCAAACAGACCGAAACTTCTCTCGAGATTCTCCACCAGCGCGGAGTCAACAAAAATATTTACAACGCGACAACATTTCGATTTAGTAAATCATACAAATTATCTGAATAAACTGTTACCAGCTTTGCGGTGTATATTTTGGCTTCAAAGTCACACCCCTTCGGCCTCAATAGTATTTTTTTTGTCATACAATAATTCATTAGTAATATGATTTAGAAGTGGTTCAGAAAAGAGTATTGCAGTTTAAAAAAACTTGAATACTATATTTTTGCTATTTTTACAACTATTAAATATGCGATGCGTATTTGTATAATTTTACCGTAAAATAACTTTTTCAAGAAGGGTAATATTCACCTAATTTATATGTAAAGTAGGCACTGATTTAAAATCTGTCAATACTGTATTTTACACAATAGGTCAATTTAGGCATTATTTATACATACAAGATATAAAAAAAAAACGTTGTAAATGCAATCCAGCCTAAACGTATTCGTTTTTTATAGAGGTCCGCTCGTAAAATGACCGTAAATTATTCTATACAGAGACCTTTTAAAAATACATTACCCGAAATAAGCATTGAAAAACGTTTCTAAGATTAAACGAAACTTTAACGCTAATGTACGTTTCCGTTGTGTCGTTATTCGATCTTAGATTTCGTATTTGAATATTAAATAGAAGCGAAAATACCCGAATTGAATATTCATAGCTTAATAAAGGGTACAGCTTAAACCGTTCACATGGATGAAATTTTAAGAAGGTCACGGATATATGGTAAATAGCTGAACCTTTTTTTATTCTAAGCCTTTACTTCATATTCCAGTCATTGCTTGGTCCAAGGACGGATGTAAATTCGAATTAATTAAAATGCTCTTAAGCATGTATGTAATAAAATGAGAATAAAAATATCACAGCTCAGAAAAAAAAGGGAAAAAGAATTAATTGCATTTTCTTTTATGTAATGTTTTCACATTTAAAAGGCAAAAACCGCGAATATTATCAAAGAAGAAATAAATTATATAATATCCGGAATTGAATTAGATTATTTATTCCGACGTATAAAAATATTATTCTGAATAATATCTCAATTTGTAATAATTATTTTCTTGAGTACTTTATAGGCGTAACCCTTGCGGTTTTCTTTAATTTGGAAAGTAAAATGCTAAATATACAACACTGGTATTTTTGCATATGTTAATCGTAAGGTCAGGGAGAGAAAACAAAGAAATTAAACGCGTTTTTTATAATACGTGTAATTTTATACGCAAAGGGCGTCGGCGATAAGGGTCGAGATTAATTTGGCGAAAAAATGTTTACCTGCTAATAAATTAGCACACATTATGCTTTGAGTTCATTCTTTACTCCCTTTGTTTGGTTTGACGAATGACTGTGGTTTAAAGCTTTAAAGTCAATATTTGTTAAAGCGTTTAATTTTTACGGCCCTCCGCGGTACAACAAAAAGGCCGCTGTAATTTTATTAACCGCCGAATTAATTCAAGCAGTGGCAAAATCTTATTAACAGAAACGTGACATTATTTTTAAACATGTATATAGAGGTACTGATGTAGGTAGTGTACGAATTAAACTTTTCCTACGATCGTGTCACATTAACGTCACCGTGCCATTTTCAGAGTATGTACATCGTGTATGTGGTGGATTATCTCTCAGTGTAATTTTAGCCGTTTACGTAATTGGCCAGGGTAAATGCTAAGATAATTCCATGAAGTCGGTAGAGACCCACAAAATTATCCCATCACTGTACAATCAGCTTTGTATGTAAAGTATTGCACAAAAAAATCTCTCGCGTGGCACAGACCTGTAATTACAAGTCTGTAATTTTACAGCTTTAATTTAACCTGAATATTTATATTTATTTTAATCAAGAGACACTTTTTAATTGCATAAATAATTGTCAAATTAAAATATAATAAGTCGAAGAACAAGTTTTGCCTTAATATTTTTATAACAATCAAAAACTGTTTTAAAACAATTGATTCGGGTATTTTGATGGCTTGTTAATTCATATAAAAGGCAAATTCAATACCATAATTGATTTTAACCCATCAATATTTGAGTAGTTAAAAACTACGAATAATTGAGAACCCTATTTGCAATTCTTCAAAATGGAATCGGTAACAAAATCAAGCACAGAAAAACGCCATAAGTACTTTTGAAAGCCGTATTTAAGATCTGAGCGCTCAGTTTCTGAAGACCGAGTACAAGAAGAAAAGGCGACTGAGTAGAAGTCGAAAAATATTTCTTGAAAATGGAGCTGAAATAAATATACTTTTACAAGGATAAGATACTATCATAAAATTTAATAAAGAAAATGTAAAATTATGCACGAGAAAAAAAAATTGCAACTACTATTAATAAACATATTATTGGAATAATTTTAGAAGTTAAATAGTAATATATTAAATAGAACCGCAATTCGAGTGATTAATGTGAATTATAAGACGTCCTTTACTATCGAGTCTTAATTATTCAAATGTCCTTAAATATCGGTAATGACTCATCGATTAAACCAAAATCGTATTAATATATGTATTATTAATCTGTATACATATTTTTTTATTAAGTGAATATATGTTTTTATGCTACTGAAATATGAGTGTAACTTTCATAAATTATATTTTTTATAGTAAAAATAGCTATAAGGATGTGTTTGTAAAATATGTTATATTATTAATAATATTTAAACGTATTTTTTTTATTTTTAAATTAGCATTTTCAGAATAAAATATGTATATGTATATATTAAAAAAGCTTACGCAAGAATAACTCTGGCGTTCAAAAAGAATTACAAATTAAGGCATCAGTCGTATTTTAAATTTATTTTATACGGATATTGAGAAATTCTATTTTTTCACGAAATAAAAATAAATTGTATGAATTATATATTCACTGACAGAGATAAAGGCGAATTGTATTAGATATTTAAATATACGAATTATGTACATATAATGAATAAACGTGCCTTCGTGCGAAAATTCCACTATCTTAAAATCCCCAAAAATATAGAGAAACCAAACACGAAACATCTCTCAACCGTGATATTTTTAATTTGCATATTTTTCAACCTCGACAAAGTTGATATTTGAAAGACTGAAAATTGAAAAGCGGCGGAACGAGCCTTTTTTAAAGCCAAAGTGAAAATTAATTTAGACGGAGAAAGGAAGCGGGTACGAAATACCTAGTGCAGATTATTGAGTTCTAAAACTACGCTTTTAGCTTATATTCCTGTGAAAAGCTACGACCTTAATCCCGAATAAGCGCTTACAAAAGATCTCGATTGGCCTGGGTGACCGTTCTCAAATTTATGGTAAGTGCCCTAAGTACTGTTTCGTTCTATCAAAACTTTTGACAATTTCCCCAGCATTGATTTATTAATCCATATCTCCGCTGTGGCCTATTCTTTGGATTTGTTCCCCAATTGGGCGATTGAATGAAAAAAAAGTTTTTTTATGGCAGACACAGGTAGCCTATTTGAAAAGTTGGCAATGGATACTAAGAATAATACGTTTTTTGTAAGTTTTTACATGTAAAAGTTTTTGGCCGAAAAGATGTCGACAATATGGCAACATCGATTTAATGTCGTCATAATAAATTAAATATTATAAATCATTAAAGTAAAAATAAACACAATAAAGAACCATTGCTTAATATTTAAAAACTGTCAAGAAATTTAGATTATTTTTTTAATTATCTTAGATCATCGATCTGTTTTTATAACTTTCAAATTATAAGCTTAACTTGCATCAGTAAAACATTTATATCTAAATTTTCGCAAAATTTTGTTTAACGTTGCATAAGTGTATGTTTAAAATAACGCGTAATAAAATAATAATTCAATGATTTATTTTCATGTAGAAAAGGTCAAACTATTGCTGAACATTATCGTAGATTTACATCTATTTGTGGCCATGACGTTATGATTAAAGTCATCTATTGTCTCTGATGATATTATAAAAATGAAACAGACGCGAAATTATATAAATTAATATGGAATATTTCTGGGCTTAATATATTTACTTATCAAATACCCCTCTTACATTTTTATATTATATGTATAAATAAAAATAGCATAGCAAAGCCGACTGATTTTGAAAAAAGTCCAAAGATGAAAGACAAGTAAAATTGACAGGCCTCCGAATCGAACGAATATTTTTTCATAATAGATCGTCGTCTGTAACCTAATTTTCTCTGATAAATCACTCTTGAACACACGCACGTATTTTTTTTTTTATGTAACCAAACCGAATATATTAATATATACTATAAATAATATTAAACTTCGAAGCAAACGTTAAGCGAAATATATAATTATTAAAAATTCTTCCTCGATCTTTGATCCCCGAATATTTCAGAACGTGCCCAATTATAAGTTGCTTTCGTATATTGATCTAGATTAACCGCACACGGTACTAAGCAAGTTTTCCCAAGTTTTTCACAGAATTTTCTCATCCTACTAAATGAATAATCAAATTGCGAAAGCGTGTGTATGTGGCGCTCGTTTGTAACAACGAAAGTTTTCTTAGTTTGCTTTAAACTTTTTAATCCTATTATGAAATAATAAAAAAAGTACTTAATAAATATTATAGAAACATAATGTGTTAATGAGTCGGCAATTGCATATAAAATAAGACGGGTTCTAGATTCGACTACACAAATATTGTCTTGGTACCAAAAACAGATAATCAAATTGAAAAAAAATATAAATAAACTATTGAAATTTAACACATATTTTCATATTTCTTGAATATTCGATCATCTTCAAAGACTTAAACTTTCATTGAAATGATCCAAAGCTTTATTAAAATAAATATTAAAGCACCATAGAGCAACGCCATTAGTCTTTAAGACACGGCGGTTAGGTTAGGCCTTTGTTATGTATACCGTACGTGACAATAGAGAGATTAGCTAAAAGTATGTATAAATATCGTGTGAGACCTTTAATAAGTGCTATTGTATTACATTGACTGCAGAAGTAATACAGATTGATATTTTAAACACAGTAATAAAACAGACGGATATTAACAAATCCAATCACATTTTTTCATAAATCTTCATTTACTTCTCCTGGTGCCTTATCACTGTGATGCAAACTTAACTACCCGAGTATTTAAAATGCTTCTTCGTTCAATGTTAAGCTTAACGGGCCCACGGGGAGCTTACTTATAACCATAAATTTTGTTTTATCAATGTTTTCTCGTAGGCCCTTTTTTAAACATTTACATTTTGCACCATCAAGGAATCTTTAAAAGTCGTCTACGGCAAACATTGCTTTGTCATCAGCATATCAAATATTTTTAATTGTCTCCCCACCGATCTTTATTATTTTATATCACTGGAGTATTTTTTTGAATATGGTTTCGGAGTATAAATTTAAAACAGTAGGAGAGACAACGCATCTCTGTCTGACACCTCTCTGTATTGAAATATTTACGGCTTGATCTCCCGTAATGATTATTTCTTGATGTCTTTTTGCCCAGTAGAACTTAGGCTCTCTATAAGATGATCATGTTTTATGCGATCGAATGCTTTTATAGAATCTATGAAGAAAATAAACAGGTTTACAGACTTCGTAACATATATGAAGCTGCGCCAGCATACAGAAGAACACTTCTTGTGTACTTTTCCTAAGACCTAATTATATACTACTTATAATTTATTCGTAACGTGTATGTATTCTTTTTTGTATAATATTCAACATAACTTTCAGCGACGGATTCATTAAGATGATTAGTCTGAAGTCGCTGCATATGTTCGAATCAATGGTAAGGAATTTTTATTGAGAAATTTTGTGAAGATGTTGAGTTTTCCTTGTTCAGATTTTACAAAAACTCTGCTGATATCAAACAGGTCTGGTTGACTAATAGTTTTTTTATGGCATATTCTACCTCTGAGGTGCCTTTTAAAGTTTGTCCTCATTTGCTATAGGTGTTTTATGGTCCTCAAATAATTATTTCATATACTAAGTCCATTGATTTTTTTCATTAAAAGGTAAGAAATATTTTTCCCTTTGTGTCTTGAAAGAATGGCTATTTTTTCAATTAAATCTTCTTTTAATTTTTCATCATTAATATGGTCATAGCAGTGTAAATTGAAAGATCACGAAATCTCTTGTGCGGTCTTTCTTGAAGTTTATCATCTTATTTGCTATGGCTTTTTACCGGTCCCCAAATAATTATTTATTATTTCTTTTTCACTCAAGCTAATTAATATTTTCCCTTTGTGTCTTAAAAGTATAGAATTTTTTTGATCAAGTCCTAATGCTTTTTTTAAATTTTTTCGTCATGAAATCACTGAATTTTCTAGCTGGTCAAGGTATAGAAGCGGATACATAGCGCATATATCTACATTTCCATTCGAAACTTGCTTCTATCAATTATTCATCAAAAACTTCCAACAGCTCCACAATTTTCACGCACAAGAATTTATCTGAAGTTGAAATGAAGTGGAGCAAGGTCGACCACCGTGACGAAGAAGACCGAGAAAGCAGCCGCTTCTCTCAGCACGTCGGCGTTCAGAGTTAAACCTGATCTACAGATGCAGACAAGGTTTACATAGAACGAATTAACTTTACCTTATATAAAAATAAACACATTAACACTATTATAAAATCGACTTTGTTTATGAAAGGTTTCGGTAAAATATATTGTTATGAAACAATTTTAATCGTGCTTATTTGCATTTTCATTATTGTTATTCCTGGATAATTATACTATATTCATTATTCAGAATTAATTGAAAGCTGAATTTCGACTTTTAGTTTATGAATATTAAAATACAATTTATCAGTATTAAAATGGATATGAAAATATACGATATGCTATATTGAATAATCGCTTTCTTCAGATTTTGTGACTACTTGTAATGCGTAGCTTATATTATTTACAAATTAATTATTCTTAGTGGGAAAAAATATACAGTAATTATAAAAATAACAAAGAACTTTCATCCGAATTTAGTAAACAAATTATAAATACAATTTTAGATATTTTCATTTTACATAAATAATATCATTTTGCTACGAAATGTGCGCATTTAACAAAAGTCAAATGGAGTGAGATAAACGTACTGAAAGCTCATAAATCAATTATATAATATTAATATTTGTATTATATTAATATAATACTGCTTGTTTGTGTTGCTAAGCGGTTATGATTTTGAGATAAGATACTGTGATACTGAACGATTAATATATGCATACTAAATAATCTTACACAGAAACCATATGAAATTAGGTTTTAAGAGCAAGATGAAATTTGTCATTTGAGTCTATAATTAAATATTTGCTTTATATAATAAATTATTATACAACACTTGATTTGGAACATCTGCGCTCGCGTTATATATAGATATATACTGAAAGTTTTAACAAAGATTAATTGCTCTATTCGAATAGGATTGTTTAGTATTGTGCAAAAAACTCGACTTGCCGCCCGGGAAATTCCTAAGAGTAATGATTTATTTTAACGGTAATTAATTTTTGGACCCGTGTTTAAACATCGACGGACACAGAGGGTACAAATAAATATATTAACAGAGCAGACCTTTGAATGCCTTTCGATAGTACAATGGGAACGTACTGGTCTGGGGACGCCTTTCGGCTCTGACAACATCTATCTTGGGACGCTGCAATATTAATTTTATCGCACAATACAATTATTTAACTTTATATAACGCGACGACCACCACCATATAATTTCAGTGCGAACATGGGCGAGCGTTGCCAAAAATCTTCGCCCCATTGTTTACGCGATACAATTATATACGCCAGGGTCCGGAAACATTTCGGGGCCCATAACCGCCCGTCGGCAGGTAATGAGGCGATATAAAGAATATTTGAGTTAAGCCTAGCGATAAACGATCGTCGTGGGGCCTACGAAATAATTGCGGGTCTATGTTCGTTAACGTCTTAATTACCATTGGATCGCTCAAAGTGTGTGTGTATATTTTCCCCATACGCCAATATATAGAAACACATTTCTAACTTGAATATGTTCGCTAACAACTACAGCAATTAAACTAGAAGATACTGAAAGTAAATAAACATTAAGTGTATCAGAAAAACAATTGGTTTTATTTTTAATGCTATCATCTCTAACAAATTAAAATTTCAATTTATCGGCAAAACGATTAAATTGAATAGATTAACAAAACAAGTTTTATTTTCTAGTTAAAGTTGTTGACGAAATAGGGGAAGATGATTCAAAAGTCGCATAAAAACGATAGTATGATTTGTTTCACTCAGTTAATTTTCATAGTTGAAATCTTTTATAGCGGAAATTTAAAAGAAACTTTGTTTTTATGCGACGATATCTGTTATCATGAGTCACTTTTCTCTATATTTTCCACGACTCTAACTAATGGAAAATGAAACTCTTCGTACCAATGTACACAAAGTAGATGCTGCAAATCGATTTTTTTATTTATGTTAATATATAATAGGTCTAAATGTGCGTTTCTATGCTAACGACCGGACTATTAATTAATGGCGTTATTTATTGATTTATTCCAAATCGTTACAAAAGTAGTCTATAAATTAATAAAATATATGCACGAACTAGCTCGATTTTATTTTAAATATTTACGATAAATGAGTCACTATGAATTTAGGAAAATCTATAAAAATCCAATCTGTGACTACTGATCAGAATATTATAATAATATAATAATCACCAATTCAGATCTTCTGAAGGACTTTGGGTATTTTGCGCATTTGTGTTCAAATCGATGAACCCTTGATCATTCATAACAAGGGGTTTTATCAAGTGATAACATATTATACATACTAAGCAAATAAATTATTGTAGCTACAAGCAAAAACATCTAAGTGTTTTTCAAACTCGTTTCAAAGTCAGAAATTGAAGATGTAACAAGACTACATTATAGACGCCACACCTCAGCAACTATAAGGATACAAAAATTATCACGTCTCCTATTCCCTCTGATATATATATATATATATATATATATATATATATATATATATATATATATATATATATATATATATATATATATATATATATATATATATATATATATATATATATATATATATATATATATATATATATATATATATATATATATATATATATATATATATATATATATATATATATATATATATATATCTAAAAAAAATTCTCTGTACCCTCTATCTTAAATTAATTTCCTCTGAATATTTTAGCAACGTTAGCGTTATGAAAAAGCGTATTGCTTATACATTATTAAAGTAATACTTGCTCTGCATAACAAAGTAGAGCATTTTCGATGCCTTATCGCGGAATTTGGCAATGATTTTACAATAAATATCAATCCTCTCGTGAACTCTTTTGGTAAAAACGCAAGCGCCTATAATATAAGGGTATAAAAATAGAAAGCCATACGTACATTACATTTTATAGCAGCTGATCGAAATAAGACTTATTTGCTTACTTAATAATTTAAAGTTACGGCCGTCATGACCTCCTAGTATTACATTAAAAAATAATACTCATCATCACAGCTGTCTGTGCTGAACAAATCGTTAGTGTTAAGGAGCTGGATGGTGCGAATCAAAACAGAATCCACAAGAATTATGGTCCTAGCTTGTACGGACTCAAATAATGGATGCTGATCATAATATTGATCACTAAGCACTTAGATACATATATTAATACGGTGATTTCCCTTGAATTTCCCCAATAGGATTGCATACAATGGATTTCGTATCAAAGTATTGTACCAAGTAATGCCCCCGAATGGCAATCGCTCAAGTAACTCAAAAAAAGCTCACAATTAGTAGCTTAGTGTCCGAAGAAGAAACTCGTGCAATTTTTTGAGCCATACATACTTGTGAAAGAGTTAACAAGTTGCTAGTCTAATGCTTTTACTACACACTCTGGAAGTTGTCTGAACCGAAGCTACAACTGAAGATCTACGACTTCAAGTAAGCGCCCACAATGTGGCAGATTTCATATGCCCGCGCGCTTCGCGGCGTGCGTGACGTTCAGACGACAGCTGCTGTCACGTACAACCGGCATATTTGCGCGCGATAGAAAAAAGTGCCAAATAATCGCAATTTTTAAATTGTCATATTATTAAAATTACGCTACTGATAATTATAAAAGTTTGTGTCGGCACTCACCAATACAATATCAGTGAAAACTTTTCGGTCGAAAATATTCAATTTACGCAAAATCTTTGTCGGCTTTTGCAAAATGCAATAAGTCATAAAAATGATACTTTAGAATACGAACACCACATGTGTGACTATCCTAGAATTTGTCGCCATCGATTCTAAATAAGAATTTGATAAGGTGTGACATTTATATAAGCCGATCTAGGAAAATACATAAGGATATTGCAAAAGATTTTTTTAACAAAATCAAGTACCACTAATTTTAATTATTTAATTTTATATAAAAAAATATAGTAACGATATCTGTTAGAAGAATATACTATCAAAAATATAATTAATCCCTTTTGGTGCCCTAAAATATTCAAAGATGTCAGTAAGAGTCTGTTAAAATTCCCGATAAGCATGTGGTATTATAACTTGACCGCGTGACTCACGATGCAGCGCTCGTCATGCGTGTTGACCATGGGACGCCTACGCGCATACTAAAATTGAACCGAGTTACTCGTTCTATCTTAGTTTGCGAAAAACCATATCATTATCTCTCTCACTCTCGTCACTTAACACGCTAGAGAGCGAAAGGGGAAGTATCTCACCGCTCGCGCTCGAAAGAGCAGCTCCGACTTCGGTCTCTTTGACTCGGAAAATATGCCGACAATGTTCGGAAGCGCTCGAAGCTGGCCAAGTCGACTGAATTACCCCCACTTTACCTCCCGTTCTCGGTAAAGCGATTTTAGAGCAGGCAGAACCGAACGCATCATAAGATTCCCTATCGAGCTCGACGGTTTACCGTTACATTCTAATTAGAATCCACTACTATTTGCCTCTCAGCCATACACCGTGGGGGTGTTACCCTGAGCTTCTAAAGAAATATTTACCATTTATTTTTATTATATAATAATGCTCCTTTCTTATAATAAATATAAATATTTTATTGCTTTTAGAAACAAAAATACTAGGAATACATTTAATAATGACTATAATAATTATATTGATTAAAAATATCGGTAAAATTCTGCACAAAATTTAAAAAATCATATACATAAGTAGTAAAATTATAGAATGATGTTAGTGGTATGTTAGGTTAATCAAATTTATTTATTTAACAATCCAGAACTGACGTCGATCCCCTAGAAATAAAAGTGGGAGTGGTGTCGCATGCAACGAAGAAAGAGATAAAGCATGCTCTTTCGTGTAACGGTACTTCGTCCAAATGACATGGAAATCTTATGAAGCGAACCGAACTCGACCGAAGTAGCCCACTATATTCTCCGTCCTTGGCCAACCTTGGCTAGCTTCTAGAGAGTGTAGTGCAGGCATAAAATTTTCAATGAACGATTTATAAATGTTTTTGTGTATCTTTCATACAATTTCAAAAATTAGCAAATTATATATATATATATTGTATATATTTATATATATATATATGTATATAACAGCGTAATCTAATTTTATACTAAATACAAAATAACAAAATTTGAAACAAAGTGTGCTTTATCTTTGTGAATTTGCGTATAACACAAGCACGAAGAGCTTTATTTTAAAAAGTAAGGATGTGTTTGTAATACAATTTGTATGTATCTGTGTACTTTATTAGTATTACTAATAAAGTAATGTATTTTTTATTATATAGTACAACATATTAACAAAGGAAAACCTGTTCGTGCAAAATCCATGAGCTAATCATGATAAATTAGCGTAAAAACATAAAACGAAAAATTCTCCTCAGGCACGATACACACCGAGAGCAGCGTAGTTAAACCGTAGATTATGAGATGATAAATTTTCGCGTGAATGTACCCGAATTTTTGGCGAGTTTTTAACTTGACGCAAAGAGTATTACACGCAGTCGGCAAAGAGCAGATAACCAAGAACAACGAAGTGTTTGTCGTAGACCCCCAGATAACGACAAAAGACCCGAACTTTATGTCTACAATTTCATAGTAATGCGCCGAAGCGTAATAGCGTTCTCCTAATAACCGCTGTATTATTTTGCGTATGGTGTTTTCACCACTCGCTCCTTTCGATAATTTCACGAAAAGACCTTTTTGCCCGTAACCTGGAATAATACATATTGGGTTGTTCAACGAGCTTTCGCGATAGAATGGGACAACTTAAAAAGGTTAAATTAACCATATTAAACATCTTGCTCATAGTATGCATATACACATATACATATTTTTTTACACGAACAAGAGGTGACTACTGAAAAAAGTATGTATTTTTTGAAAAACTAATTAAGTATATATATGTATATCGATTTAATAATTAGTTTAGAAAATTTATTATTCATTGTACTGAACTACAATTATTGTTTGTAATTAATAAAATAATAATATATAATTGTTAACACACATTGTCGTAGAGATTTTTGCGATAAGACGTTGGGGATGCTCGGCTTCGCTAAGCGGAGCGCGTGTACTTTATTGACGATTCGCGTTCAGTACAACACGAATATTACTTAGTGGCGGACCACACATTGCCGCGTTTGTAAAGGACCTTTCTTGAAACTCGCGTCATTACTGTGACCAAAAGTGATTATTAAATAATAGTGCGATCACACAAAGGCTCTCGTTACGACAAGAACTTAAGGGTTCCTTCATAAATACCATTTAGCTCAAGTTACAGATCTTGAGCTAAATGTACTTAAATTAGTATTTAATCCATTGTTTTTTTCTCTTTTCTTATATATTTTTCTTTCACTTAAATTGTAAAAGGTTTTTAAGTTTATTGATCATAAATTATAATCACTTCATATATTCTATTTTTTTATGATATTGTAATAAATAACAAAATTGTAAGCCAGTATCATATATTGTATATAACGGTGTGCTTATAAAGTTAATTTTGTAGCATACATAAAACAGTGTAATGAAACAGAAATAGAACTAAAGTAAATATATTATTTGCTTGTTTTATAAGAATAACAGTTAAACCCTCACATAAATGTGTCCATTTCTTGATGAAGTAACTTTGAACTTAATGAATAATTGCGGTGCTCAAATAAATATCGACACAAAAGGCCACGGGTTTCCGTCTTAATATCAAATACATGTACGCTTATAAACTCTGGAGAATTGTGCCTATATGAAATCCAGAAATCCTTAGGTCGCTTAAGGGCGTGTATGTAAATTCTGTGGGTTCATTCCAATTTAGTAAAGAGCGTATTATGTACAATGAAATTGAGCACTATTAAATTTTAAATTTTTTTTGTCATTTAAAATCAATTTCAAAAACTATTCTCTCACGGACGAAATGTCTTAAGTCGAAGGGTCACGTCCTAAGCCAAATATATTTTTCAGAAATCAGGCTCGACCTATTCAACCCTCTAACCGTCCGATAATAAAAGAAACGGTCTGACATATTGCACAGATCCGCCCTACCCGGTGCCCAAATTTGACGTAATAAGATAAGGTTGCAAATGGAAGAGTGTGAAAATTTCCCATGTAACAAATGTGGTCAGAGTTGTGATTTGCTAAATGACATGGAAGCGTATGATGATATTAATATTTTATAAAAGAAAATATATTTTCATTTTACGTACAGCTAGAATTGTTATATATTAAGTCAGACCCATAAGTTCAAAGTTGGGTCTCAATCTTAATTGGAAAAAAGGCAAAGGATACGAAAATAAATTAAGCGAACCTAATGACAAAGTTGCTCTGGGACCAAAGGTTTCTTCCATTATCATTAATTACCGCCTTAAAAGTGCTTATTTCAATAATGGCATACTCTATATTTTACAAGACAGATTAGCACCATCTGTAAAAGCTTCGATTGCGGCAAAAAAGTACTTTGATATAAGCTTTTTTGTTGCAGTCTAAAGTCGATTAATACTCAAGACAGAGCCAAAACAATAGACCACTAGAGCGCAAGAACAAAGCTTTCAGTTCGGAAAGCTTTCGTGTTTTACACGATCGCTTTATAGAACGGAACACAATTTAAAACGCCCTTGGGCGCGGTCCTGTTGTTTTCGTATTTTTTAGAGTTAATACTTTTTAATTCGCTCTCAATTAAGTATCTACTACGGTTATAATTTCCCAGCTGAATTATAATATACCACTAGGCTGCGAGAATCTTGTTTTAACGGAACAGCGAGATTAAAATCAGATTTTATATACCCCAAGGAGTACTTTTATCATTCATAAAATAAGCGTTAAACATAGTTGACGTATAATATACAGTTTGTTAAGAATAAAATATTATGCAGAATAACAAAACCATTTCAATATATTATTTACTGGTTCAATGGCCATTATTCTCATTATATGATTATAGATAATTTGCTAGCGAAATCAGAGAAACACAGTTTTAATAAATATGTTATATAAACATAAATTGATCAGAGATAAGCAAATACTTACACTATTTATTATATGCATATTTGAACCATTTTTCCAAAAAAAAAAAAAATATGCATTTTAAGCACCGAAAAGGTACATTGAATATTTGTAATGGTATTATTAAGAAATACGAGTTAAAATTATAATTATGATATGTGTGCAATAAATATTGTAGTATGGACATATTATGTATTTGTGAAAAATTATGCAACATTTTTAAGGTTGCCCAACTATAACGGCCAATGGTTTATATGCTACCCAAATTTCTTGCTCTCATGATAAATATCTTTAACAAAGTATTTGTTCGAGCGATCCGATCTTTTTTTCACGAAACAAGCCCAATATATATAGTTAATAATAATAAAGGTATACCATTCTCAAGTTATAGCAGTACACAAAAAAGATTATTACTTTATAGTTCTCAAAATATTTAATAAAGTAATGTTCCTTAAAACATATTGAATACAAAGACATAACCAACTTTCGATTATACAATTTATAACGAAATTTTAGGCATTATTTTCAAGCAACGCTAAAGTTTTACTGTCATAATGTCGTTGAAATTTTCGGTAAAAAAAATGACACGGCAGACTTTGTTGGAAACTTGATATATATTTTTTGTAACAGATTGTCGCACACATTATAATATGATCCACTTATGTTGAAATAAGAACTATTTTATAGGAAACTAAAATTATGTAAACATCAAATTAAAGAGTTCGAACTATCCATAATATTGTGGAATTTTAATCATTTTTAAGAGGAAAATTGTGTATAATAAAAAAAAAGAGTAGCAGCGAGCTTTCAAAGCTCGAAATTAAAATACTGACGAATATGACGAAATGTTATATTATATATAAAAATAATAATTACATTTTTTATGTTACGTTTGTGAATAAAAATATATAAATACCCAACCACATTATATTTAAATATAAAAATACAGATTTGCGTGAAAAGAAAACCGGAAAGAGACTGTTAACCGGGTCAGTGAAATTCGTGCATACTGTGAGTGCATACGTGGTCGTTTTGAAAAATGTTGAAAAAGTTACGAGCGAAAAAGAAAAATGATATCCGGAAAACTCTTTTATAAAATTTAGCGTTTCAAAATTCGACAACGTGACCCAAATACTATACACCGAAAGGCAAAACTCGTCGGTTCTATTGTGTTGTCACTAGTCGGGGCTCGTATTGTGCTCTTGTTTAGAATTTCACACTTGTTTAATCAGACGTAATGCGCTTACAATGCGGAGAGAAAGCTTTCGAAAATATACATCACTGTAAATAAAATCAGTAATGGAAATTAAATATTGAAACGCTTGAAGGTTTTATTTTAGAATAAATAAAATGTTTTCGGGTACAGGATATGGTTGAAAATTCTAAGCCTATTAAAATATATTTATAAGGAGGCAATTCCTCATTTAAAATATGCTTTAAATTTCTGGTATTTTTGTTTCAAGACGTAAATGTAAGGAATACTTCGTTAAGAACGTATCGTAATAAAATGTTTGTAATAATAATTTTATTAAATAAAAAAATATAATAATTGCTAACTACATATTTGACAAATTCATAGAAGAAACAAATTGATAACTTAAAAATTATACAATATCTCAAGTTTGCATGTGTATTTCGATTGAAGGTACAGGATGACATTGTTAAGTCATTTTCACACAAAAGTTGAGAAAAAAGTGTCTTTGTTAGACTAACTTGAGTTTATAACTGCATAATGAAAAATACCATGCTTCCGTTCGCACATTTTTAATAATATTAAAAAAATATGAAATTTAGAATAATTTAATACAATATCATTAAAAAAAGGTTGGGTTGTTTGGTTTGACAGTAAAAGTCGGCGCGAGCGGTAGCGAGGCGCCTCCAAGATGCTAGAAACAGACACTACACTCGGCTTTCGGTCGGTATTCGCACGCATACAGCTACACTTGGTTTTAGTCATATACTAGTCTAAATGTGCCTCCCGTTCATGACGTTTTTATTAGAAAGTCGTTTATTTTTTTTGTACGAAGCATACAAAAAGTACAATTAAAATAAAAACTTTAGTAGAGCAACTTTAAAATTATTTTCGCGTCGCTATTTGCAGTATTAAACCAGATTTTGATGAACTGATATAAAAAAAATAAGCTCAGTGCTTACATTAATATTAATATATTATTATCTTTTGTGTAAAAAATAAAGATTTAATCGAACCATATGGTTACACTGTAGAAAATAAATAATGGCCCTTCACAATTTATGCCGGGCAATGCGGCCCAGAAAATACAAAAGGTTGAATGCCACTGATTTAGACATGAATTTTGATGTTAATGATCTGTTGCGCTCTACCTGATTAGTTGCAAGTAGGCGCAAAATAAACCTATATAATACATAGGAGTCATGAAATTATCTTTAATCGTTTTAAATTTTACTAATTCTTTGCTTAACATATGTATTAAAGATCAATAGTTAAATCTTACATACACTTCTTGTAATATAAATCATCGCAGATTATTTTTTAAGCTTTTTAATCTCAAATATAAATAGGTTAAATACACATAGGCCTTGTTTATATGGATTTAAAAATTAAATTAAATAACTATAAATATCAAAGAAGCATATTTATTTTAATTTAATTTTTTCTGATTTATCAGAAAATACTGGGTTAATCCTTTTCATATATTTTTATACTTTACCATATTCAGGTCTTATAACTAGTAATGATATTATCTATATTAATAAATAAGCTATGTCAAATTATTATAATTTTAAAACTTTTAAATTTGTAAATCATTAACATTATAATATAAAATAATACTTAGCTTTTATAATAAATGATATAATATCTGTCCTACATTACAAAAACTTGGTGTCATAAATAAAAAAATATTATTTTGATAAAATATGTTTCTCTACAAAATATATGTATAAGAAATATATATGTGTATATTCATACTAGATATATCATAAATGTTATGCATGCTCCAATAAAATTTTATGTAAATGTTTTGGTCCAACGATTTCCATCGAATTACTCGTCTCTCAGCATGCAGCTGCACCAGAGCAGTAATGAAAATCTGATGGCTATACACCAATATGAGTTATATGATGGACAAGGATAAAATATTACCAAAATATATAAGCCATTTTAAGGTCCAAAAATAACATGATTTACACTATGAACTTTTTTATTCCCCTCTTTTATGCAGAGATATATAATATGAAAAGTTGTTAAAAACTGAAAGACGTATGAAGGAAGTTCTTTATTACGAAGGCGTATATATGGCGTGCAATTTATACAAAGTGAGCTACTCGCTTCCCGTGTAAGGGCCATAAAAGAATGCTAAACAGTATGAATATATCCTTCCGACGCGATGGAAGCCAGAAAATCGAGAAAAGATTGATTCGCAATCATGTCTCGATGTGCTTCAGTGAATAATTAAACGAAAACTCCATAGTTAATAAAGATAAAAGATTATTTTTTATTTACTATATGAAATTCTTACAAATCTATTTATATGATGAAACACGTATGAGGTTTCATATTTTCTGCGGTTTATAAAATATAAATAAAAGACAATTTCGCTACGGATCTTGCTCAAAAAGCTCATATTAAATAACACAAACGTCGAACGTTTTTGGCTTCAACAAAACCCTTACTCAGACGTAGCCGACTCCCACGAATGATATATTATGCCAACCTTTTTGGCATAAACGCACATCAGATACATTTGTTGAAAATTTAACATATCTAGTATATAAGCATATACATATTTACATACTTATGGAACAATTTTTTAAAAATTAAAATATATTCACGACGAACATCGCTTCAAAATGCGGACGTTTACGTAACGGAATAGAACTTTTTCAACAGAGAGGCGAATATCTTGGGAGACGCCAAGTGAACATCCATCAAATATACATTTGTTCGGTGGATGTAAAAAGGCTTATTTTTCTCGTTATATAATTATTACTTCAGATTTATAGAAACATATTTAAATGAAGCACTTTTTAAATATTTTTTAAGTGTTGAATCTTGACATATGAGTTATTTTTTTAACAACCAATATAAAAGCTTACATCGCCAGTAAAATGTTTGATATTAGGTAGAGTAAGAAATCATCTCTAGCGGACCTTCGATAATATTCACTTTTTTCTATATGTGAAAAATATCACATCTCGAAGCCTTCTTATAATTTATTATTCTATTTTGATTCCCATCCCTTTCGATAAACATATTATATTATATAACTAATTTAGGCATTGTAATAACATTGTTCGGCGTCCCCGAATTGACTAAATGGTTCGATAATAATTACAGCGCCTGAAACATACTTTCGGCTTCGTTGCCAAAGAATCGGTATTCATGCTTAAGAACCAGACTAAATTTCCCTGCGTAACAATACTCTATTAAAAGCATCAACAATGAGCTTTCACCCTCGCTCTTATATAAATAAATAAATTCATATCAATAAAAAACACAGTTACGGTCAGTTAATGGGTACGCCTTTGTATTTACACGATCGTTGGACTTTAAGAAAAATATTTTCTCAATATACAGCTTCCCATTTATACGCCGGATACAAAAGCTCTTTCGTCGGCCTTATGGTTGATCTAGATGAAGTGGCTTTCGAGTTAGTTTGTCCAATATCTAAATTATAGTATTTATTTTCTATACCTATACAAATAAATAAAATAGTGTTTTAAATTACATTTAAAATAAAACTGTGTCCATTTTCATTAACAAGCTAAAGCACTTACGCGATGAATAATGCAAAGGTTAATTAGATATTTATAAGAAAGAAGAGTGTGTATATAAAGCTGCAATTAACCGTCGGACCGTAACTCAATTTATAGTCCTTAACACGTACACGATGGGCTGTGAGTTTCGGGCAAATATACACTTATAATATCTAATATTTTTTCGCAGTTTCTAGACTTAAGTCTCTCACCTGCTTGACGAGGATTGGTGTCTGTGTGTGTTAACACGCATCACCTTTTAATTATTATTTTATTTATTAGAGTTTAAGAAATATTAACTGGAATTAATCAAACAAATCAGCTATTAAGCCATTTGCATGATTTTGTATTCGTTCGCGGTGTCTATTATTAAGCCTTTCGAAATGATTTTTAAGTGTGTCTATTTTTAGATCCTGATGCAACATCGAATTGCGAACATACCAAGGAGCGTTTGCTGCGATTCTCAGTGAAATATTCTGCTGGGCTTGTAATTTTTGAGGGTATTTGCGAGTATTTATAATGTATCCCCACACAGGGGATGCATAAGACATTGCGGGTCTGATTATTGCTTTATAAATTAGCAGTTTATTTTTTATACTTAGTTTACTTTTGCGGCAAAGAAGGGGGTAAAGCTTAGCTCTTGTGTATTTAACTCGATGAATTAGAGTGTCTATGTGTGGTTTCCACGAAAGTTTAGAGTCTAAGGTAAGACCTAAGTATTTGGCCTTATTATGCCATTCTATCGGTTTATTATACATTTTAATTTTGGCTAAATTTTCTATAGCAAAGGCTTTTTTTCTTCTAAGAGAGAACATTACTGCGACGCTTTTTAGTGGATTTGCAGTGACCAGCCATTTGTCGAACCATTTTTCAATATTTTTTATTTTATTTTGAAGTTTAATTACCGCTCGATGAGGATTTTTATAGGTACACAAAATAGCTGTATCATCAGCGAATAGAGCAGTTATGTCGTTACCGCGGTGCTTGGTTGGAAAGTCGCTCGTAAATATAGTGAATAATAAAGGACCCAGTATTGAGCCTTGGGGCACTCCAGCAGTTATATGTCTGGGATTTGACAAATGATTTTCAAGTTTTATGTTGAAATTTCTCCCATTTAAAAAAGAGTTGATTAGTTTAATTAAATTAGCAGGGAATTTGAAATGTATTAGTTTGAATATGATGCCTGCGTGCCAGACACGATCGAAGGCTTTGGCGATGTCCAGGAACACTACTCCAGTGGACATTCTCTTGTCAAAGCCCCTTTGGATATGTTTCACCACTCGATGAAGTTGATCAGTAGCAGAGTGTGCGTTTCTAAAGCCGTTCATCGGGCAAGATTTTATTTTCTTTAACATGAACTAATAATTTAGCTTGAATAATTTTTTCGTAAATTTTGCTAGCAACGGGTAGCAAACTTATAGGTCGGTAACTAGAGGCTAATGAAGGGTCTGTTCCCGGTTTGCGAAGGATTATTACGTTTGCTTGCTTCCACACCGTTGGGAAGTATAGGCACTCGAGAGAAGAATTAATTATATTTAAAAAATAATTTATGGCACTTGGGGGGAGGATTTTGAAAGCTTTATTTGGTATGGAATCATTGCCGGGTGCCTTTCGATTAGGAAGTAGACGGATGAAGTTTTCTAGTTCAGATAGGGTAATTTTTATATCAATATTAGTATCTGCTGTTTTTTCATAAAATGATTTTATGCACTTTTCTGTTTTATTTTTAAATTTACGTTTAAGTTTACTTAAATCGACCGAGCATTGATTTTGAAGACTGTCCGCTATAGTTTCGCTCTTTTCTTCAACTGTATATACAAAGCTACCCGTTATTGTTTTAATTTTACATATGCCAGTGGATTCGCAGCGAAGAATTTTTGAAGTGTTCCAAAGTGAATTATCTTCAGGTTTTAGATCTCTTAATTTGGTTTCCCAAGTATTATTATTATGTTCAGCAATAGCGATTCTAATTTCTTTTTGTAATTTGTTAAGTTGTCTTTTAACCGATTTTTCGTGATAATTTTGCCAAAGATGTCTTAAGTGATTTTTTTTTTTAATTAATTCCTTAATTTCTTTGGGTAGGGGGTCATGTTTAGTAATATTGTTTTTAACGGTGCACCGTTCAATTGAAGATTTAATCACTTTGTTAAATTCGATTATTTCATCGTCGATATCAGTTTCAGTTCTTAAGATGTTGATACCAGGAAGGGATTTCTCAACGAAGTAGGGGAAGAAGTCCCATAGTATTTTATGCGATTGTGGGGCTGGATTATTATTTCTTAGATTAATTTCGAGCGCGAATATTACCGGGTTGTGGTCTGATGCGAGACTATTATGGACTTCTATTTCACACGCGGGCAGATCTTTGCAGATGGCAATGTCTAATATGTCCGAGCCTCCGCGAGTAGAGAAATGAGTTGGCACGGACGGTATTTCTAAGTGTATGTTACTATGAGAAATGTCATTAACAAAATTATTCAAAGTTCTACCGTTGCGATTGGTAGCTCGGCAATTCCAATCTTTATGTTTGGAGTTAAAATCACCTGCGGCAAATATGGGTTGTGAATAATTAAACAGTGATTTAATATCTTCTATGGGATATTTTGGTGTGGGAGGAGTGTAAACGGAATGTATTATGACTGGAGAATGCTCATCGGTTTTAATTTCTATACTCGTTACTTCTAATTGCGCGTACGCGTTTATTTTCGTTTCATTATGTTTTATATTATTTTTAATATATACTGCTGTTCCGCCGCCAGCGCCTAATAATCTATCCGTGCGGTAAGTTGTAAAATTGGCAAAGTTAATTTTTATCGAGTTCTTTAAGTGTGTCTCGGAGATAAGAGCAATATCTATATTTTGATCTAATAAAAATTGATGGAGTTCACTTTTCTTATCACGTAGGCCATTTGCGTTCCAGGCCATTATTCTTAGTATTTTACGATTTGGGTTTTTAATGTCATTAGGATTAGTCATAGGGGCTTCTTTTTTTTTTAAGTTAATTTCTATATTTTTGTTCGCGAGTTTACTCTCGGTCTTAGGATTATTATTATACTATTGTTATATAAGTCGTACTTCATTGATTTATGTTAATTAAGTGTTTAGTTATAAGCGCTTGTATTTGCTGCTGCATTTCAATTATAGTTTTAACTATATTAATATCCTGTAGTGGTGCTGGGGTATTTTCTACTGGTTCAATAGGTACGGACTGAGTGGTCGGTATTTCAGAGTTTAGGGACTGTGAATATGTCTTTTGATTTTTTGTATTATCATTTTTTTTACTGTTTTTTGTTTTAAAGAATTCACTTTTTTTATTATTAGGATTTTTAATGCATCCGCCATAGCTAGCAGGGTGTTTACCACCGCAATTACCACATAGTGGGTTATCTGTTTTATTACCGTGTGGACATTCTAATGCCACATGAGGGCCTGCACACTTAACACAAACTGGTGCTGCCCTGCAATTCACAGCAGCATGTCCAAAGACTTGACAGCGGTGGCACTGTAAAGTATTTTTTGGTTTATTTTGAATTTCGATTGAAACTTTTTGATGTAACAAATGGGTTAAATTATATATATTTTTATTTTGCTCACTTTTTTTTAATGAAATGGCAAACAATAACATCGGCTGGTTGGTAGTTTTATTTATTAATTGATGAACATGGAGTACATCGAAATTTAAACGAATTAATTCTTCTTTTATTTCATCTATTGTGAAGTTGGAATTTAATCCTCGAATTATAACGCGCAGAGGCTTATCTTCGGGCAATGTATAGGAGAAGAATGAGAATTTACGTTCGTCCAAGACTTTTGTAATTTTTCTAAAGAGCTCTATAGTAGGTGCAATTATTTTTACATTGTTTGGTTTTTGAACCGAGGTAAATAAAA
Source organism: Plectrocnemia conspersa (assembly GCF_051122295.1). NCBI lineage: Eukaryota > Metazoa > Arthropoda > Insecta > Trichoptera > Polycentropodidae > Plectrocnemia > Plectrocnemia conspersa. Next base: position 17,233,917 of record NW_028277165.1, read on the forward strand.
GACCGTTGTTTAATAGGGTCTGACGAGCCGCTTTAAAGTCGGAGGGTTTATTAAGAACAATCGGAGGAATTGATTCCTTTTTAGTTTCGACTGTTTGTTGAATTGTCACGGGCTCGATTGAGCGAACAATTTCGGAAACATCAGACATTTCCGGAGAATTTGGGCGTGGTCTCTTTTTAACTGGGGGCTTTTCTACTACTTTAGGAGCTGCAATTTGCGATGTAGTAGTCGCAGGATCGGATAAGTTATTTTTAATGTTAATTGGCGATTGGTTAGTACGAGTTTTAACGTTAGTTGGCAATTGGTTAGTAGGAGTTTTAACGTTAGTTGGCGATTGGTTAGTAGGAATTTTAACTTTAGTTGGCGATTGGTTAGTAGTATGTTTTTTAGTTTTAATTTTTTTTCGGAGATCTTCCATCTCCTTTTCTAAACTAATCCTAAGGCGCCGTTCCTCAAGGAGTTCATGGCGCAAGGCTTCCATTTCCTTTTTAAGGTAATTAATCGATACATGGTCACTCACCTGCCCGGTGTCCATAATAATGGAATCGGACGATGTTTTACCAGTCGACATGTCGTAGCTTGCGAAGGCGGCTGGTGAGTCAGCGGGAATTCCCACTTTTTATCACAAACACTAGTTATCAGAGTGACAGATAGCGCGCACGACTAACTCGGTCGAATGCCAAAGCAAGACTCAAATATACACTTATTATCTCAACAGCACGTGAATAAGTTAGGAATATATCATATAATTTAATCACGTCTATTTTAGCAGAAATAATTTCAATATATTGTATATGGTTTATACAAAAAACAGTGTGTTCGAATAAAAGTAAGTTAGTCACGACGTACCACAAGCGATATATTCCAATAATTATTAATAAAAATGATATAACTTAAATGCTATTTATTGCCAAAAAATATGTCCTTTGGACATGTTAAAGTCTAAAATAATTTTCTTAAAGAAGCGAAGTTTAATTTATAACTTACAAAAATTGTTGATTTTTAGATACTTTTCTAAAATATACCGACGCGCAAAATGATATATATTTTATTTTTTTTTCAACAACATATTTTAAAGAAAATATCATAATTCGGTTTTAGGTTTAAGTATTAAGAACGTCCAGTTCAGTTAAAGCTTTTGAATTTAACATAAACCTTTTCCTATCTTAAACCGTAGGTTATCTATCTATACATAAAATACGAAACCGCACAAGAAATTCCGGGAGTTGGGTACGTTGCACGACCATGGGAGATCATTTTACCTAACCCAACCCCAAGCGGGTTAAAAACTTTAAAAATGTACAATGTGTTCCAATTTTAAATAATAAAAAGAATTTCTCTATAAACAACATATTGCGTGTATAAAAAATAAAGGTCATTATGGAATATGAATAAATCGAATGTACAAATAAAACAAACGGTACTTCAATGGTTGATCCACGTAATTAATTATTTATTTTAATTATTACATTGTGAGCTTTAAACCATCTGCATAATTTTTATAATTTAGAGGACATTTTGATGACCATTTTAAATGAACAAAAAAACGTCTGGGAGTAAGGCAACACAGTATTTTTTACAATAATATGAAATAATTGCACGGACCACTTAATAGCACAATTTTCTCGAAACATTAATTACCCATAAGTATCACGGTAAAAATACTCTTTGTTTGGAAAGGATGCGCGCTAAACAATACATTCTACCATGCTCTTTACCCTTCGGGGACTGATTCTATTTTGACGCGTTAAAACAATTCGTGGGTGTGTCCAAGAAGCGATACAAACATCATTATTTATGATTAATCAGTGCTGTCTCCAAGCAGTAAAAATATGTGACACTTTATCACAGAAACGGAAGACCCTACAGGGTCACAGCAGCAGAGGTGTTCTAACAAACAGCATTGCCAAGAGAGACATCAGCGCATCAGTAGAACCCAGCTATAGCCGTCAATAATACAACTTGACACTCTCATCTGACATTTCAACTAAATTGAATATGTTTATAAAATAAACTGTAAACAGCATTTCAGGCGTCTATTTGATCGCAAGATCACATCCTTACAGCCTCAAAACCCGAAAGTATTTTATTCTTTAGTATATTTGTGATAACCATATATTAATATCTATGCATTTGCATCCAAGACACGTTTCAGCTCTGATTCAAATAAAATCTGTTTCATACAGAGTAAATCTGTACTCTTTTTGCCATTGTTTATAAAGATTTTGCTTAAAAAGTATTTTAAACAGGCTCTTAAGTAACCTCATTATTCAATAAAAACGTCATTTTTTACTGCTTTAAATTCACATCATTTAGTTACAAACAAACTAAAGTCGGAGATGAATTACATCAGCAGTTTTTCCATTTTAACAAAAAGGGCTTCGCACTTGAGAAACGTTGCTACGTTGAATATGTATAAGAGCTTCTAAAGTAAAAAATCATGGATATATATATACAGTAATAAATTAGGTGTAATCGTAATTAAAAATATTTAAGCAATTTGTATTATAAAACAAAATTTTGATTATGATGTTCCTTATTATTTTAATAAATGTAACAATATTTTTATGCTACCTTTTTCACCGAATTAGTTGTAAAAATATATGATTACAATCACGATTTTGGTTTGATATTATATAACGTTAAATTACGAATGACATAAAAATTCTATATGCTCTATCAAAAACTATACGCTTCGTTTGAACTATCGATATCTAATCTGTCAAGCGATGCTGTTTCAATTAGTCGTTCAATTCCACCTGGCATTCGTCGCCGTCAATTGATTCCCAGGAATCGATCCTTCCAATTTGGCCCGAGACCAGGGCCAAATTCCCGGTGGTACAGTGATAAATTTTACCCAAACGGGTCAAAAATTAAACAAAAACCCTACTGCAACGAAGATTTACAGCGCGGACGAGAATTCCAGAGTTCCAGGGAAAAGAGTATGAGGGCTGACTATGTGTGTGTGTATATTCGACGGAAAAATATTTTCCTTTCACAGTGAAAAGCCATAGAACACGTGAAAATGACAAATTGTGTATGTATTTATATTTATTTTCTTTTCACTTCGCTTTGAATCACATCGTACCTGCTAAGAAACAGCTTTTCTAGAATACTTGTGCGGGTAATACATCATAAATATGATGTTTTTCTAAGAGGACATATACAAGACAGCCTTTAATTACGTGCTATCTAGATTCATTTTCTTATAAAAGTATTAATGAAAAAATGTATATGTATACAACTGAGGAACAATTTTTTGATGACTTCTTTATATTTTTTCCTTTTTAATTAAAAAAAATGTATTCTATTCAAGCATATCTTTGATATGGACAAAAAACTCATGATGGTATTTATTAAACAGCATTGATGATTACGTACTGAGCAAGATGTTTGTCAAAACGTTGAGATAATTTAATTTTTCCGTTGAATAATTTTTTTTCAATTTTTTTAAAGCTATGGTAAAATGCTAGAAAAATTATACCTTTTTTTGGGTTAAATATAATTGAGCACGACAAAAAGTGCAAATTTATTTAAATATGAGCTTTAAGCTCAACAATAGAGGTGTCTAATATGTTGGATCATCTGTGCGACATTGCCCGACTAAAAATTGTCAAAGGCGGTCGAATATAAAATTTAATATTTATTTTTTACAGATTAAGCCATATTACCAATACTTTTTACACAAAGGTTCAAAACATATTATTCTTAATGTGAACACTAACCATACTTTTATGATATCGGTGCATTAACTTCTGGTTTAAAATAAAAGTAGCAATTATAAAGATTTTAATTATACTTTTTGTATGCTTCGTTATACACAGGGTATTTGTTATTATCCAGTTATAAACTTATAAAAGTCTCATAAAGACAATTTAATCAATAATTCTTAACTTTACATATCTGATTTCAAATCCATACATTATATCTGCAAATTTGCAGGCAACGTATTAATATTAACTGTGAATAGAGTAGCAAATATACTGAAATGAAGTTTCTGTTTGCTTAACTTTTAAAATCAACTCTCAAAGTCGTACAATAAAATAAAAATTATTACGTGGCTTTGTTCAGACACTGTATCCAAATAAATTTTGTTATTGATCCTATCATCAGATAGTCACAATTTTGTTTAATTTCAAATGCCAACACTGGTGGAAACATTTAATTGAACTAATTTTTATCTTGGAGATTTATGTTCAGTTTATTTAAATGAGCCGTGATATGGCACTAGAAATGTTAAATCAGCTATTTACAAAATTTAAGTACGGGTTTTCCTTTTGAGTTTATTACTTAATCACCTTATTGTAGTAAAGAACACAGTATCTTTTTTTGCATTGTCGTTCACAAGCTTTGCTAATCTATTCTTTAATATCAAACATGTGATGTTGCAATTTTTGCTTTATATATCTGTAACGTTAGTGCTTTAATCGAAAGCTATGAAATAAGACTAAGAATTACATTACTGCGCTTTCAAATTATATTTTAATAAAGTTGTCGTCAGTTAACGAATTTTCTTTGCTTAAAAAAAAAGCATTTTTTACTTAGTAGCTTTGTATAAAAATTTCCTAAGCTATGTAATAAGACTTACATGTAACTGTATGTTATTAGAACAAAATATTTTTATTACGCATTTATAACATACAAAGAAGCGGTCATTTAAAGGGCTTATTTTCATGATTGATATCGCCAACAAGAAATGACATTAACCAACGTCTTACAGCTTTCTGACAATGCCCTTGCAAAATCTAAATAAATATTTCTCGTGGGCTTTGCTGTATTTCAATTTTAACTATAATAAAAATGGATAAAAAATATTGTGTCTAACTACAAATAAAAATCATTCGTGGATTAAATAAAAAAAAATAAAAAAATACGAACAGTACGTTTTCGACTGAGTAAAAATCTGTCACTTAATATGAAACTACCTTATATATAAAAATATGACAAATATTGTGTAATTTGTATAAAATATAATAAATACATCTATCCAGTAAGTCAAATATGTAGCATTTTTCTTTTCAATATTTTATTTATAAACTATTTGCTTGTTAAACACAAAATATATCATTTTTTAATGAGTTAAAAAAAGAGATGTTTTTAATACAATTACTATCTGATGTACATACAATTACATATATGCGACAAGCGGAAATCGAACCAGTGACCTATTTCTCTTGTCATTGATTTCACTGGTAAAACGTTTCAGACGTTAACCTGAATGTTAACTAAAGTTCTTCCGTTCGGGGCGTGTGTATGCTGCAGGCATACAAAGCACAGATACATTTAGAAAGTACACCCAATATGTTACATGTTACATTTTCCATGTAAATGCGTGGCAAAAAAACGTATTACATTTTCTCGGATCGATATCCACCAATCGCAGATAAAGCAACAAATTAAAAAGTGAATGTCACGGCCACCCTAATGATAAATTTTGATTAAACCATTCTGTATGCGAGCGAGAGGTTGGTGGTTTCGCTTTTATTTTTATATAAACATTATTTTCCAAAGAAAATAATTCGCAATTTTAACTGCGAGCGAAACGAGCGTTTAATACAACACGCGCGCTCGTTAAAAACGTGAAATTGTCAAAGTGTGGAGAGCAAAACGTGAATTTGGTCTCTGAAAATAAAACGTAAATACATTATCATGAACATTGAAAAAGTTTTTAATTTAAAATATTTATCAACGCCTTGAAAATGTATATAAATAATTGTGTTATATACAATCCTCAAGACATGTCCATTCTACCTATTTTATCACTCGCGAAGTGATCAATCAAGCAAGATTCGCACTTAGGGGGTCTATAAAATATTTTATAGCAGCTTTATATATTTTTTTGTGAATATTTAAATCTTTACCATTAGACAAATTTACGTAAAGTGCATTTTAAATAATATATATATGGACAAACATTTAGTTAAATATATTTATTTTTTAATTATAAAAAAATTCACCTCAAAAGGTTAAAGAGATCGTAACACGCCACCAGAAAATCCTTCTCTTTCTAAGCACCCTAATATTTAACAACCTTCTTTATAATAAAATACATCTTGAATTCGCATGAAATGTACTGCGAAAATCCAGAGGAAACGTTATGCTCCTATCACCTTAATAACTCTCGACTTTTATGCGTTATTGCCTTAAACCGGCGCATACGCGAGCTTTGAGAAGATATCCTTTTACTTTATTCAACAAAATTGCGTAACAATACCTCAATTCATTATATCGATACATCCAGATTGGTCTGGTCCTATAATTTAATTAAATTTGTTACTTGATAAGATCGAAGAGATTTCATTGCGATTTAGAGACAAATAAAATAAAAAAGCTTTGTTGCTCGTTTCGTTAAACCAAAGTAAAACAAGCTAGATTAGTATATATGTATATATGTGTATTTGTCTAAAACTTCCCATACGGACAGATTCGTTTAAATTGAATTTCTTGTTACGAAAAAAAGAAAGGTTTGAAACTCGAAAATTTATCTAGACACTAACGACAGTTTCGGATCGGCGCAAAAAAAGATAAATTTCCTCCAAAAGTCTAGTTGATAGATTGGAATTTAAGTTAAGCTCTGGGTCCGCGATGTGGATCCGAATTTTATAAATTCACGAGAGCTTTTAGCACTTGAGTGAATGCTTTTGTAATTAAGTATGTATACGTATCAAATTAGCGCTTTTGGGATATCTCTTTAATTTTAAATGATTTTTCAAGAATATTTTACGAGAAAAACAACTCAAATACAAAAATAACATTGTTAAATTATTATATACAATCCCTTTAAAATGTTTAAAACTCAAAATGTATTTTTAGCAGATTGTTAAATCTGCGTACTGTTTAAATTAAAAAATGATCTCTATTATATTGTTATCATCTTCTTGTTTAATTTTAATTAATTTATAAATTATTATTAATTTATTTTAAATATTATATTATAAGCAATATATAAATGATAAAAAGAAAAATCTTAGTAAATTAATTAATCGTCATGCTAAGAAAAAAATCGTAATAATTACTATTTGTTTAGTACATATGAGACTTTCTTTAGAAAGTGTATATTTTATCAAAAAGGAGGAACATAAAAGCCAATAATATGTAACTAAGTAGTTGATAGATAAGTTTTTCTTAACGACAGAGTAGCAGTAGCTGCTCGAATTTTAGTTAAAATAAAACGAAATGTGCTTTAATGTGTTCAGCAACACAGAGACTAGTCTCTTTATTGACATAATATCATTCGATTATACGAATCTAAGTTTAAATAAGTTTTATTTAACACTTAAATAGTGAAGGTCCGTTAGGTCATCCATATCAACAAAATAACGATCCTTGCTCGCGTTTTTAATGATCCTAATAATCACCAGATATTAATTTAATAGATTTTAAGAAAGATAATTGTCATATGCCTCCACTAAACTCTCTGGAAGTTGTCCGAACCTAAACTACACCGAAGTCGGCCGAGATCTACGACTTCGAGTAAGCGCCCACGCTGTCGCGAATTAAATATGCCCACGCGCTTCGCGGCGTGGATGACGTTCGGACGGCGGCTGCTGTCACGTATAGCTAGCATATTTGCGCGCGATCGAAAAAAGTGCCAAATAATCGCAATTTTTTAATTGTCATATTATTTAAATTACGCTACTGATAATTATAAAAGTTTGTGTGGACACTCACCAATACAATATTAATGAAAACTTTTCGGTCGTAAATATTCAATTCACGCAAAATCTTTGTCGGCTTTTGCGAAATGCCATAAAACATAAAAATGATACTTTAGAAAACGAACATCTAAAATTTGTCGCCATCGATTCTTAATAAGAATTTTTTATGGTGTGACATTTATATAAACCGATCTCGAAGAATACATAAAAATATTTAAAAAAAAATTTATAACAAAATCAAGTACCACTTATTATTTTTTAATTATTTAATTTTATATGAAAAAAAATATAATAACGATATCTGTTAGAAGAATATACTATCAAAAATATAATTAAGCCCTTTTGGTGCCCTAAAATATTCAAAGATGTCAGTAAGAGTCTGTTGAAGATCGAGTTGCATAAAAGCATGTTAACATGCGTCCCACTATAGCATGTGGTATTATAAATTGATCACGTGACCACGATGCAGCACTCGACATGCATGTTAACCATAGGACGCCTACGGTCATACTGAAATTGAACCGAGTTACTCGTTCTATCTCAGTTTGCGAAACACCATATCATTATCTCTTTCACTCTTGTCATTTAACACGTGAGAGAGCGAAAGCGGAAGTATCTCACCGCACGCGCTCGAAAGAGCAGCTCCGACTTCGGTCCTTTTGACTCGGAAAAAATGCCGACGATGTACGGAAGCGCTCGAAGCTGGCCAAGTCGACTGAATTACCCTACTTTACCTCCCGTTCTCGGTAACCTCGGATAACCGAGAGATTATAGAGCAGGCAGAACCGAACTCAACCGAAGTAACCTATTATATTCTCCGTCCTTGGCCAACATTGGCCAACTTCCAGAGAGCGTAGTGCAGACGTTACACAACTAAAGTTCTTAATTTAACTGTAAATTATATATGTAATAAGTCATTAGTTAAAAAAGAGTTGCAGTTGTGATAAAAAATAATGTAGATATTTATTAAAAAAGTGTTTTTAATAAATATTAAAAAATAAATAACTTATTATTTTTATATCTATCGGTTGTCATTATCATAAATTACAAAATATACTACGTATATATGCTTTTTAACTACATTTCTCAAAAAATAATGAACTGATCTATAATGTGATAAAACTTACCTTAAACACAACTATATGAAACGAGCCCTTTTAAACACATGCGCATATAAATGGCACAATAAAACAATTATTTTGCGTACTTCGTCCTTGGACGAAGTTTACAGAAACATACTTTCAAGTTAAGTGTCGCACCTTTTGTGAAAAACGAGCAAAGTTGAACAATGGCGTAGCGCGATGGTGATAATCAACGTTGACGACGAGTGGACAAACTTTTTATTCCACCCAAGAATTGTAAGGAATAATTTATCGTTTAATTACACCGACGAAATAATAAATCGGTTTGCGTATCCTGCAAATGTGCGGGCCACAACAAGAACTATAGGTGCAAATTACCAACCCGACAAACCCATGGTCGTCCATCAGGGATGTTTAAATTGGGGTGTAACACACCCACGTCAAAAGATCTTAGATATAATCGAGGATGGCATTCCGAAACACTGATGACATAATAAACTGCCGGCTCAAGTTAAATAATTAAACTTAAAGCGAACGGATAAATTTGCCAGAGTTATATATGAAAGTTAGCTTAGGAAACGTTCGTGCGGCCCTTTGTTACAATAAAACAATATGAGCTTTCAACCTACGTACATACAAATGACCTGTGAAGTTCGCAAAGCACTGCCGATCGTTCTCAATGCAACCGCTTTGTATTATACTTTTATGGCATACTATTGAAAAATAAACGTTGAGAATTGAATACGAGTTTATTCGTTTTTCTTTAAGGAATAAACATGAATAGTTTAATTAATCCACATAACATCATTATATAAGCTTATGTATTTATATATATTAATATTTAAAACACGAAAGAACAGGGTAACTGCATTAAAAGTTTTCGAGCTCATACTATTTTACATATATTAAATCGTGCTATGTAATGCGACTATAAAGGAAAATTTATAATTATAAATTTGCATTTAACGTCTCAAAGGGCATCCTTTTATAAATTGTACATGGACTAAAGGTACAGTAATGAATATATAATATGAAACCTTCGGTAAATCGAAACAGACCAAAAATGTGGTATGCCATAAATATGATAGAATATAATAAGCAAAATAACAGTTATCCAAGGGTTTAGGTTCGAATTGAGGGTCAACATGTTTGTATTATAAAATCAAATAAATTATTAATAAATAATGCTCTAAGTTTATATAGCGAAACAATAACCATTTTAAGTAAACAATACGTTAACATATTTGTATATAAAAACTTATTTCTATTGGTATAAGTTCAGCACTTTCTATATAAAGTGGTTAATCACTTTATATAGAAAGTGCTGAACTTATACCTATATGTAGAAAGTGCTGAACTTTTTTTAATATTTATTTTGGGAAACAATAATAGGTAATTACTATTCGTTGTATTTTCACTATAAATTATTTTATGTATTTTAACATTACGAGGAATAAATAATCAATTGCATTAACGAAACGTCGATAAACTTTATCACAGCTTTTCCAAAGTTAACAGGGTAGTAATTCAAAGCTTTAATTTAAAAAAACACATTTTGAAACTTTGCTCTAAAGGACTTGCCGCAACACTAACTTTAGCGTGCTTAACACAAATAATAAAATCTTAATAAACATACAATTAATCAGACCCATCTGAACATCAGTTATATATTATTTTTTTCTAAATTGCAAGTCAACCAAAATAAAGCCATAATACGCCTTTTAATAAAAATGTAAAAAACTTCATAAAAGCCTTAAAATAACAACAATAAAGAATATTTTCATTTTTCGCATCGTATTGTAAACACACTAACCCATTAACCTCATGTATCAGAAACTACGATAAAAAACTTTAATTTAAATATAAACACATTATACCGAATTATATATTGTTTTAAATGCTGAAGAACAAATAATAATGTATTCAGATTCTTAGTTAAATGTACTCAAATTTAAACTTGATCCATTGTTTTTTCTTACTTAAATTGGAAAAGGTATTTTAGTTATTATCTTAATTTAAAACCACTAAAGTTTTATTTATATTATATCTAATAATAAAATCGTTTACATGAAAATGGTGATAAGCTAATAACATACATTATATAAAATAGTATGTTTATAAAAACAATTATATTATTGAAACCAATATTTTGTTAAAAGAAAATGTTACAAACTTTTATTTCTAAAATATAACATATATTTATTTATTGTAAATCTTTTGCTGTAACATTACAGGCATTTCTGTAATAATCTACAATAAGATAAACACAATTAACACCTACTAAGTAATAGTGAAAATAAATATATATATTAATTATATATGTTTTATAAATCTTAAGTAATTATTACTGCAAACAATGAATAGATGTCACTATGCACGCCCTAGCTTAATTTTATAATAATTAATATTTTATTTTATTTATTAATCAGGAAAAGCTAATAAAACTGTGGTAATCGATCGAAATTATAATTATAAAATAATCACCTATTCCGATCTTTAAGGCACGATTTTAAAAAAACACTATTCGATTCGAACTGAAAATTTTCAGATATTAGTCACTATTTTATTATGCTATTATTAAAAATATTTTTAACAACACGTGAAGACATATAAAAAATATTATTCATAAAATTATAATATTGGCTTAATATATTTATTTATTAATTTGTAAGCTACGATGTTTTTTTTAATTAAAGAAAAAATAAACTTTATGCAATATATTTATTATTAATTTTATGAAAATTATTTTATATGTTATCATCCCTATATTCCATGTTGTCGTCTGTTTAATTTTTGTCGCTTTCATGACAACTCGGTTGGCTTGTCAAGCATTTTTTTTAACGTTCATATATATGTATTATACATAGAACTCATGTTTATTTTTTGTATACAAATAAAATGCTGTAATTTTATGTTAATATGTTTTACAAACGTAATTGAATACAGGCAAATAAGTACACGCCTCTTTACAAAAAAATGTACTTTGAGAAACAGATCTCATTTAATGACATATAAGGTATACATATTTTTAAAGAGGATTTTAATCTATATCAAACTGATAAATAAAATATATAATATTCTCAAAAAAAAAATATGTACATACACAATTTTGTCACAAAATAATATGAAAAAATTAATATATCTGGGTTGCATATTTATCATGCTATTAGACGAGCAAGCATACTTTTATCCTGCCTTATTTCACAGGGAAAATATACACAGTTTCATAAACAAACACAATACAACGCAACAAGAGAAATTTTCATCAGACGAAAAAGTGCTTTCACAAGAGTAGTATACGAGAAGCCTACTTCTGAGTACATTTACCGTTGCAACATTCACTCTAAGGGTCGTTCTTTTGATTATATTAACGGCAAAAGTTTTGTTTTTGAGCTCCCACGACACTTTCAATTATGTAAAATGAGCTACAAAATTAACGGATTAAGAGCGCCTACGTTTTGCGAGCGCAAAAGATTACAAACGGAGCTTTTAAGCTCTATTTGGCTACATTATCTAATTTCGAAAACACATTCGACCGTATTCACTTAGTGAGATCGACGATAACAATAACGAGATTTCATTCTAGATTAACCACGATAATATATATTATTTTTAGCTATTAAGTTGCGTATTAATATAAAAAATAATATTAAATTTAAAATAATATGCTCATTTTTTACAATATATTTAATAATATAACACAAAAATAGATATACTAAGTGAAGTTTATGTCTAAAAGAATATGCCTTATAAACATTAGTTTAAGTTAAGAAGTTAATCAAAATGTTTTACTATGAAACAAATTTACTTCCTATGTAGATTTCAGGATATATTATTATCTATCTATATATTTAATCAATCTACACATTTCAAGAAAATTAAGATATATAAATTATAGTCATATTTAAAAAAAAAATACATTTTATAGAAGAAAGACGAAGGATCCAAAATACTCAATATTGCCTTTTATATCTGAATATTATTCAGAGAATCAAAAAATTACAATTTAATTTAATAAAAATTGTTATTGTTATACAGTTACATAATTTCCATTGTTATACGAATTTATGTATTTTATTCGTATGTTCACCTTAATTAAAATTAATTAGGGTTTATTACTGAAACTAAAGTTCCCTTTCAGACGCACAACTCGTTTTGTATGTAAAGTTACACGCTGAGTTTAAATACTTTTTTTATGTAAAAAATATATAGTTATTTTTTCTGGCAATAGAACCAAAAAAATATTATTTTCTTTCAAAAGATTCAACAATCAAGAATGTGTTGATTTGTAATCTATTGCTTAAGATCGTTTTTCATAAATAAATTTAAAAATGCATGAATATTATTATTATTAAATATAAAAATCACATCTGCATAACATTGAATAAAAAACATTATTAGTATTAGTATAATTTATAAAAATAATTATTTAGAAAATATAAGCCTTCGATGTTAAACATTCCAGAGATAAAAAACGCGTTAAAATTTCAGTTTCTCATAATTATATCAATAATACAAGAAAAATACACTTATGAATATACAGAAAAAATACATAAGTGCATAGGTAAGTATTTTAAAATCTACAAAAAAATTTCACTACTATTGATTATTATTATTATATACATAAACCTTGTTATTATTAACATTGAACTGATGAAGCTAACTAATATATTATTTATCTTTAGCTTTTAAAATTATAATATATGTCGTTCTCTAACGGTCAATTCTGAAATATTATTCATTCCCAAAATAAATAAATGGTGTTATCAAGATAACACTTATGTTAATTTTAAATACACTCTAAAACAAAATACTTTTTGGCATTATGTCCAAAGGCGTGTGACTTTGCAGTCAAAATGGACGCCAGAAAAGCTGGTAGTAGTTTATTTTATAAATATAAATAAATTACCACATATATAAAAATATATATATGCCGCTTTCATGCGGTAAAGTTAAAATATCAAGTCATAAAATATGTTTTATATAATATCAAATAATCATAAAAAATTTTCAGCAACCTTATTATTAATAAGAGCAACAATACAAAGTGTAAAAAACACATTTTTTCCGTAGACCTGTTGAAAAATAAAATTGATGAAAATATGGACAGTTTCGTGTTAAAAAAATATCTTGATTAAATGAATTAGAGTGATCTATTGTATAACTTTTTTGACTTTCCAATAAAGCTGATAATTATAAAGTTGACCAACTTATTTTAATGTATCCATAAGAAGCCACGATACGTTAAACTAAATCTTTAGTCACTAATGTCTCGCTGTTCAGAAAAATGGCTACAATCATCGAAGTAAAAAATTATCTAATTACGGTTGAACCGAACCGCTGCCGGAAGATTGATGAGGCGACATCAACAAGTCATCTCGAGTTTACTTCTTCCAGGCACGAAGCGAACGGAGTTTGGACCACCCCCGTCGGTCGGGGGTTAAAAATTGCTTCGTTAATTGACGCCCCGAGAGCGGTTTTTCTTCTTGCGAATAAAAATTACACGACGACATAATAAAACCAATTGCGCAACGTTGCCCCAAGAAAATAAAAGTTCGCGCATAAGCTAAGCAAAAACAAGCTACGTCTCTTATCTTTGTGTACATATTTCTTGCGGTATATAAAATATAAAAAAAAGACAGATAAAAGGCAAAATTAACCATCCATCACGAGACCAGAGCCATCACAATAACTCGCTTGGATATTTTTATTTCCTGAGAAAAGTCGCACGTGTATATGTAATGAACTATACATCGCTATATTCAAATACCAACAAAAACGATATTAAATAACATAAATATATTTCATTGGAATACAATTGAAAATTTATATGAAAATTCATTAAAGCACGTATTCAATAATAAATTCTTCTCGCTTAATTGCTTTTTCGACGGTACTTGAATCTAGATAACACGATCATTAGTCAAATACAGCCTCAAAGTCATTAAAAGCTTATTAATTTTAAAAATGGATTGCTTCTAGAATTGTACAAAGGTTTATCGATCTATACATATACGTTTGGAAGGTCGTTTATTTATAACAATAAAATAATTTATGCGTAACCGTTCTAACTCAAATATATGCGTAACGCAATATAATTGTTATATGTCTAGTTTTTCGATTCAGCATAAAATTACTTTCGCGCTCAATTGTTTAACTTTATTAAACTTACAGATACAAAACAATGTTCCTAACAATTAGAAATAGAATTTATAAGTAGTCGATCGTGCTTGTTATATATAATAAAAGTTTCTTGCATGTATGTATAAGGTAACCTAGATACACGATACTCTCGCTCAGCATAAGAAAATTTTATATTCACTCTTCGTTCGCTATCCAATTTTAGAGCACGCGTGTAGGAATAAGTTATACATACGTAATCAAACAAAAGTTCAAAGCCTACGGTCATTTTTCAATTAAAAATTTCCAGACCAGCGAATTTCTGGATATAAGCAATTTAAATATCGCAATGGATCAGCATATCCCAAAAAATTACAGACATTATATATTAGATTTTATAGATATCGCATTCCATTAAAAATAATATTATTTTATAGACCTAAAATATATATAAAAAAATCAAATTAAGCATAGACAATATTCAATAAAAGAGCATATAAATATCTATTTATAAATTATAGATGTAAATATAAAACGGCGTAGCTAAAATTTTTTATTTATTTAAAAACTACTTCGATGTGCCACAAACAAATTTAGATATGCTTTCTAAAAACTGATCATATCATAGATAATATTTAATCAGAACAGTGTTTTCCTTAAGTTTTTAAAATATATATTAACCTGTATTTAGTACGTAAAATTACTAAACAAGGATATTTTATAAATACAAAACTAATTGAATAGCCAAACTTTGGATACAACAACATTTTTCCAATTAAACATAATCATTTAAAGCAAGAGTTGACAAACTTTTTTTTAAGAGGCCGAATCGAAACTATTTTAAGCTCGGTTGGCCAGAAAGCAAAATTTGAGTGAGCTTGAAAAAAATAAAAATAATTTTTTTTTCTCTAAAATTCACAATAATACATTCATTATTGTCATTAAAATTACAATTGCACCTTTGAGTTCAAAAATCTCAATAAAATACTACCATATCTGAGGCTTCTTTCCTGATAAAAAAAAGTCACAGAACTGACAACAATTAAGATCACCGTTGATTAAACAATTTCAACATATACCTGCTGGTGAATATTACAATGAATAATTTGAGATTCATTCAAACTAATATAAACAAGCATATATATAAACAGCAGCAACTAAGTAGTAAATGTAAAGCCTATGGTTCCTAAAGAGTATGCCCCTATTACAAACTTTTCATAAGCTTATAACTTATAATTTCAATTTGATGTGGTGCAAATTAATGACTCACTTAGTAATTATTATTAGTTTATTAGTTTCTAAACAGGCTTAACCTATTCTACTTATATTTTTAACACCATCGGATGTGATACATTTACTTAAGTTAATTAAAAATATTTTCGTTTGTAATTGTTCTATGCAGACTATTAATGAAAAATAATTCTTTAGTCACTTCAAACATGACGGTAACTCCTCGATTAAGCAATGTGGTGCAAACCAGTAACTAACTGTTTGCAGAAGCCTCTAAAAAGTGGTACTTACTGCTACATTTTTTTTCTAACCCTTCAATGAAACAAAATATTCGCCATTTCGCAAATTACACTTGCAATAATTTAATATAATGTGCTTTGAGAATTACTGCGTGAAGCCAAATAAAATCTTTGCTTTGTTATTGAATTGCCTATTGATGTTACTCACAATATGCTCAACACTTCTAGCAACTGATGCTGCAACAATCAAACACGACTTTATAAAATCAGTAAAATTTTATTAGTTAATAAATGAGCTAATCGTGAAATCACTTTTGTCACAGCCTCGTTTTCATATTTTTACATTCGCGAATAAAATGCGTTGTGATGGAAAATCCCGTTTTAAAGTTTCCGTTATTTTTTTGCAAGTCGATGAAATCATGTAGAGTGCTTAGTCTGTCTTAAAGATATTAAAAATAGTAATTTGGCTAAGGATGTGTAAAAAAAATTTAACTGCTTATATTTGTCAAATAGATGATTTTATTTTTTGTATGTTTCTTTATATAAATATACTCCCTTAAAAAATATTCTATACTACTCAATAAAATATTTAAATTATTTACTGAAAAAATTGAAGAAAGTTTGGGAACAGCAGAATAAGGTGTTAATTTAAAGAGGCAGCTTTCATATTTCGCCTGCTTAGCGCCAATTCGACCATCTTGATTTAATTGAATTTTTTTTTATTAACTTTACTTTTGTGCGAATCTTTTCCCATCCTCAACCGGAACAAGGTTTCGTCGAGATAAAAGCCTCCTTCAACCGCATCGCAAAGGGAGAGAGGAGCTTCTGGTATTTCAAGCTCAACCCACGCGGCAACACTCTGGCTCTAATTTAGCCCCGACGCCATTTTCATGGCCTTCGAAAGACTTTAAATGAACAGTAAATAAATTAATGTCCCGACAATGGCTTGGTCGGATGGTGGGCAACAGAAGAGGAAAAAGACTCGAATTACTTTTTACATAATAAAAGTGGCAGATCGATAAGGCGGTTTCGTACGAGGATAAAGCGTATTAGGATAATTTGCTGGCACTCAAAGACGCTGTGTAGCACGACAAAGTGCTTTTTTCCTCTAACTCAATGTGGGATGCATGGGAGACTATAATTACGTTTTCAACATAGAATTTAAGCTTGTGAATTTAGACTTAATAGCAATTCCAATTATATTTGACAACAATAAACCAAAAAATGGTGTAAAAAATTTAATAAATATCTATAATAAATCCAGTTATATTTTTTTATTCAAACTAAAAAAACACTAATTTGACAATTTAAGAAAAAATTGAAAAACTGAAAAAGTAATTACATTTATTTCACATAAATTAAACTGTTGTCCTAAGGCAGGATTTCCAACCTTTTGAATCTCTTTGAACGCATAAAAATTGGCAAGAGACGCATATATAAAAATTAATATTTAAAACATGTTATCAATACATTGATTACAACTTTAATTTTTATACAAAATAATCTTAAGGTAAGCATTACATCAATATATGTTCAAAAATGATTGAAAGAATGATTTAAAGGCTTAAAATTAATAGTGATTTAATTCTTTCAATTTTCTTTCGCCAGTCAAAAAAATATGACTTATTTAGTTATTCTTTAAAAGCAAAGATAAATATCTCTCTCATAAAAATTTTGTATGCGCTTTGTGGCATAGGAAAAATCTGCATTAAATTTAATTTAAATTAAATTTGAATATAATTTTCTTTAGTAAAATGCTTGACAAGAAGTGAGTTTCAGGATATTTTTTGTTAAAAATAACATTTGTTGTGATTTTTCGATATGAGAAACACAAAAATGCATTTCCATCAAAAAATAAATTAAGCTATGGTAAGATATTAATGATAACTAAAACATAATGGCCAATGCGACAAAAATAAATTGGCTTTAAAAAGAGGTGAAAATAGAACTAAAAAATAACTCCGCCAATTGTCGTATTTTATGTGTTTACAAATATGTAAAAAAGTTTTATATTATAATTTAAAGAATATTAATTTATGTCTTAAATATTATCTTTAAGATTTTTAAAGCAGTGTTTTGGTTTTATCGATAATTTAAAAGGCATTTATACTCGGTTTCTAAACTAATTAAATGTTTAATAGAAAATATTGATTTTCTGATTTGGAGTTTTTACACAAAGTTGATAAAAATAGAATTAAAAAGAAGCGGTTACCCCACTTTATTTATAATCTATTAATAACATGACCCCACTTTTCACAAGTGTCAGCTAAGGCATAAAAAATTAATTGAATTTCTTGTCGTTTTAATAAATATATTAAGGCACGCTATATTAACCAGAGCTTTTTACATTACTAGTGACATTAAGACAATATATTTTAAATATCGTTAGTAATATTAATTCTGTGCTTTGAGAGCATGAAATGGCAATTACGAAACAAGGAGATATTTGTAAACTGTATCTCCTTCCTGGCTCGTTAAGCAATCTCAATGTTGTTTAAATCTAAAAAACATAATATTATACCAAAGCGATTTTTCTCCTATCGCAGCCCTCCGCATTAATATTTGTTTTACATACATTTTTTATTCATATAATATATAAAATTTACGTAAATTTTAGGATACATACATATACAATATATTACATACAAGATTTTGGGAAAATATCCTAATAAAAAGAAATTCTAAGCAAACCTTGTGTAATATATGTGACGTAGTACCATTATGTTTAATAAAGTAATTTTTAAGCAAAAAATGCGCTTCCAGATAGATACTGATTATGCTGTATAGCAATAGTGATAGCCTTACTATCAAAAGACAAGGATAAATGAAAATCGGATGACGATAAATGTGTCAAAAATACAAATGTACATAATCCGTAAGAACGAATGTATTGTTGATTTAAGGAAATCCATTTTTGCCACGTCACCCGGGAAATACGAGCGAATTTCAATTCTTATTAAAATTACGCTTTCCTTATTCGAATTTTACTTGTCAACGAAGAAAGCGTGATATAATTATACGGACGTATCAATGTATAAATTATATTAAATTACAAAGAACCTTTTATAATAAAAGTACTTTTTGTTGCTTTTTCACTGATACTAGTTTTATATACACATAGGTGTGATTAATTCAGTGATTCCGGAAGGGTGAATTTATCTAAAAACACGTGGAGTTTATCCGATTTCACACCCTTTGACTTTCAGACTTTCAGAGGTCATGTTAAGGCCTTTGATCTAAAAATAGTAAGTGTTTATAAAACTAAAAAAGATACATTTACAATTCGATAAATATGTTTTTTTATAAATATTGTAATAATTACACTTTTGATTACATCACGAAAATTGTAATATTTTAATAATAGAATTCATTAATATTTTCCTGAGAACATATATATATATATTCTTTCCTATATAATATTAATGATGATACACTAAACGATAATAAAAACAAATTTATTGGATAATCATATTTAGTGAATCCTATCCTGGGGCTATTAGAATATACATATATCTATATAAATATATTTGAGGACATAAAGAAACTTGGCATTAACTCTTCCTACATATAATAATAAGTTAATATCGCACTAATTTCTACATATTAAGAAAATCATTCAAACCCATAACATACGTAATATATGTAAACACATATTATTATTGAAACTGAAATAATCTGTTATTTTATTTGTATTATATGTATGTAATTTTTAAATGGCAAAAATAAAAAACATAAATTTATATAATAGTTCATTGTAATATTCTTTTTCTGTAACACTTTTGATGCTTCAATGCAAAAACTTAATCGAGTGACGTTTTGATTTTTCCATTTTAAAAATTGTTTAATGACCTAAATAAGTGAAAGTCGGAGGGAGCAAAGTCTGGAGAATATATCGGATTTTGATAACATCCCTTTTATTGATTTTTGTTGTGTGGTAAAAGCCAACCTTTTTTCTGTTCACTGGTTCAGGTTTGTTATTTTAAAGGACTGCATTTAATTGCTTATAACAATTTTTAATTCTAAATATTTATTAGTTGGATTCTTTAATACAATAATAATCGATACTTTTCATAGACAGCCAAAAAATCATTGTACTTGTTAGTGGATTCAATATAATACTTTGTCTTTAAAACACGAAGTATAAAATATAAAATGCAGACATCTCACTATAAATGAATGTTTGACTCCTATTTTAGAGTAATATATAGTTTCAGTTACATTTCTATTATAAACCTGCGTTCAAGATTGTCTTGATTAGAATTTAATAAAGAAATCAACAAAAACTATTAGCTTCATACATCATCAACACTTACACATTAAGCCAAGAGTCGAAAAACGCTGCTAGGACCGCAGTTTTTTGTAGGAATAGAGATTACATTTATTTTCAAATTTATAAAATCATAGTAAATACCTAAAGCAGTTGACTACTGATTTTCAAAACCATTTATAATTCGATGATAGTATCTGGGAGTGGGTTTTTGGTTATTAAAAAATTCAATCGCTCCTCAATATTCAAAAACTTAAAAAAAAAACCATTAAAATGACTGATCCATTAAACAGCTTTATATTAGAGAAAATCAGGATAGTCAACTTCTATTTCTGATAAAAAATCACAGAAATGAACCACGAAAACAACTGGTTCAATCACTTATAATAGATTGCGATATTTCCCACAAAGTACCAACTATTAAATATTAGGATGTATAATAAGAGGCTTTACACCTTGTGTTTTCACAAGCCTTGTGTTTTTTTCGAATAAGCCTTGACCCGGTCTGTACATATTTTTACGACCTTTTAATCGATTTCACTTCAGATTGTACATTGTTAACGTTTTCTCAATATCAAAATATTTTCATCTGTAGATGTTTTATTTAGACTATTCATATAGTCACTTTAAGCAAAGCATTGACTTATTTAATTAGCAGAAGCAATTAAGCAATATCTGTAGAGCCAGTGGTTCTTAAAATGTACGCTTCTATTACAAAATTTTCATATTCAATTCAATGTGATGCAAACCAGTAACTAACTATTTACATAAACCTCTGAAATGTTTATTTACTGCTACTATTTTTACCTATCATTTTAATTATACAAAATATTTGTTATAAATATTTGTTAAAATAAGGCATAATGCAGCTAAAATAAACCTGCATTAGTAAGACTTTTAAGAGTAGAAAAATTTTGGAAAATTTTGGGTTAAACAAATTTTTTTTTTTTAAATGATTTGCTTTGCTATTAAATTGGCTATTGATGTTACTCACAATGTGCTCAAAACTTACAGCAACTGTTTTCACTGAAAGCCTGATCATACACGATTTGTTTAATCATTATAGGTAAATGGCTTTATTTTATTATTTAATAAGTGAGCTACTCGTGAACAGCCGCCTTTTTGTTTTGCGTAAGAAAATCCGTTATAAACTTTTTAATTTTTAAAATTGTTGCTTTTTCCTAAGTTGTGTATATCATGTCCAGTGCTTAATCTGGCAATGACGACATATTATTTTTGTATAAATATATTGTCATCGGCTAATTAACATAATGATTTGTCATCTAATTCGATAACAAAATAATTTAAACTCCACTCTGATTTAAAAGCATGAAATTCAAAGTCAACTGGTCCCTTCTTTTTTGGCTTTGAATATCCACGGGTAATAAGAAGGGAACAAAATATCGAAAAAAGCGTTACATAAGGTACTGAAGACGCTATTAAATTATAACTGCGTAATGGCACAGCGGAATGCAAAGCAATAGGAGCACCACATACGTTTATATCTCACAGCTCCCTAACTCGAATATAGCTATTCCGTTACAATGTAAAACTATTTACAGCTTACGGGCCGTAGTTTGCCGATCGCTGAATTAAACTATTACGTTATATTCAATTTTGTTTTACTATTAATAAATTTGATACAAATAAAAATATACGTTCACTAGCAAAGATATACTTTTATTGTTCTCACGGGTATGTTACCGAAGGCTAAGTATAAAATAAAACAACGTTTTATATTCCTATGATTGTCGATGTATACATAAATTGCTTTGTTTAAAAAGAAATTTATGTATACATCGACATAAATTGGCGTTTAGAAAGTAACTGAGAAAAATTGTATATTCTATTACATCTTTGTATATAAATAATAGTTTTTTTACTGATAAATATAATAATTTTCGTTTTACTGCTGTTCGAAATTACCACCAAGTATCTTCATACAAAATTTCCAGTATTATTGATTATCACATCAATGTGCGTGGTTTGAAAACACCCTTGTTTGTAAATTATGACACTCGGTGGTACTACCTAAGGGATGAGAAATTTTACGAGTAACAAATGTTACTCTGACCTTAATTTCATAAATATGTATATACAATACATATGCGTGGCGGTATACGCAAAAAAATTGAAGTCGTTCGTGAAACAAATTACAAAATCCTGATTCTGGGCATTCGCGCGCTTTGTTTACAAATCGTACCTGTTTACACCGCAGTGTGGCATACTTAGGTATGTACGTACGTTTGCGCTGTTAAGCCCCGACAGGTATGGCTTTATTCGACTCATCTCGTAGAATATGTTTAGAATTTGTCGAAGGAAATATCAGATAATACCACAAGGGTGTACGGATTTATCTATTTACTTCAGCGTTCAAAAAGGTTATATTATAATACATAATTAAAATAATGTAAATTTTGGTATAATCTGATATTCTTAATAAGAAATTAATCTCGTTTATATAAAAATCAATACAGTATTACAAATTTATCTTACATAAATCTCGAAACTTTTTAATGACTTTAAGCACTGTTTTCTATGTGAAATTTATTTACGATCCTCTTCACACTTTATAAAATGAAACCGGTCTTAAAGATCAGTTCGTAAATTGTCCAAATAATATGGGGGTTAAGGCAAAAGCTACCTTTGGAGAACATCAATTTCTTGAAACATGCGATTGCGCATTGTCCTGGAGTAAATTTATTCGTGTACGATTTACTAGAGCAGGTCTTTTTGTGAGAGGCTTTTGTAAGCGTTTAACTCGCATGGGATATAAACTACGAATACAAACATACAGGTTCATTCTCATTTGCATATTTTCTATTTTATGGATTTCCACTACAGCGTTTCATAAGTGAAACTACAAATTAAATACACTGTATAACAATATTTAACTAAATTAACATACACATACATATGTAAAAGAAAAAAACCGATACAGCCAATTTATCTGATTCTTATTTGATTCTCATTGAGTTTGATTCTCCACTTCGAGGTCCATCGATAAATGTTGGAGATTAAGTTATTACTTGTATGTTATTATCACTAACATCAAAGATTGCAGAACCAATCACTAGTATGGTTCTTAATTAATCGTAATTTTCAACTATTCAAACATAGAAAAAAATGGACAAAGTATTAGATTATATTAGTTATTTTTTACTTGGCTTTTACCGATATTAATTTATTAAACAATTAGTGCAAAATAAATGTATGTAAAATATTATTTAATTAAAAAAACATAAATTGTTAATAATATTTATTTTCAATTACTTTCATAATCGTTAAACTTATTTAATTTTATAAAATATGCATAACATAATGCTTTGCGAATTACTGATCAGTGAGGGCGTCAAAAGGAAAATGCCTAATTTATTATTTTACGTACTTTTTGATCAGGGGCGTATTTCCGAGAATGTCAAAAGCAAATTGACATCGGATATAGGAGTGCCTATCGGCAAATATAAATAATGCCGCTTTTATTGCTTTTTATGTATACGATTTGCTGTTTGTCGTTCAATTATTAGCAAATGGATAATAAATATAGATGAAAAGACAATTTTTTTGAAACAAAATAAAGGCGCATAAAGGATCATGAATTTTGGAGCGACATTAGTCACTTGGGTATATTGAAAGAAAAAAACGACTACCTGTGTTGCTTTAGTATACAAATTGTTTTATTTTTATTCATATTTCAGTAAACGAATATTTTACAAAAATATGAGCAATTCGAGAAAATCGGGCGACTAATTCGAATATTCGATTCAGAACCCTAGTCACTAATAGGTAGGTAAGTAAGAGGGCCAATACAATCCCTACTGATTAATTCTTAAATATCTATCTGAGAAGTAGGATTCTAGGGTTTTAGCTAATATAGAAGGTATCATTTTTTAATTTGATTATTAAATATATCGTAACGTCGGAACACGGAAAGGTGGCGGAGCAGATTTAGAAGTTATCCTTCTCTTATTTTCTCCTTATTGTAAAACTACTATTACTATTTTATGTTGTTCTAGTTTTAAGTTATTGAAATAAATTTGGACCAATGTCATAAATCTCTCTCTGACTCAATTTGTGCACTTGATGTGAAAAATTGTGGCTTTAAAGTCAAACTCGGTTTCAAAGCTTTCAATCTAGCGAAACTTTGCCGCTCCCTATATTCGCGTGTTCTTATTGTTGCTGTCTTAGAAAAGAGTAAGAGAAATCCGAAAAGCTTTGCTCACGTTGGTTTGTATAGTGCTTTTGCAGAATTTATTTTTTTGACTTATTACACCTATCACCAAATATATTTAATTTCTATTCATTAGCTATAACTTACACTATCGCTATATTATTTATTTATATGTCAAAATACGATTTGCCTATGTATAAAAGGAACACGAGAATCTTTTAAATGCGAGTTGATAAGATATTGTATATACTCCATTACTTAATAATTAAAACTGTAGCGACCACACAGATGCCAACGTTTGAAAGGGTCTTATTTTCAAAACTTGCGTGACTGTGGCCAAAATGATTATCCAATAACAAGGAAACAAGACTATAGCGAAAAGGATGGACCACACACAAAAGCCCTCGTTACGACCAGAAAAATCGCGTTTCGTTCTTACAGTAAATATTCTTCGTCATTCAGAGAATATTGCTTTGTTGCAAAACGGTCACGAATATAATAAATCACTGGATCCGCAAGATTTCCGTTGCAACGCAATAAGACGTTGGACGATATAAAGCGAATGTCGCTTTCTAAAGGCATATATCTATTTTGCCATTTAAAGAAGCAACTGCAGCGATACATAATTATAATTGGTCAGTAAGCTTTACAGCCCTAGATACTTAAGTCTGAACTTTGATAGGGAGAAGACAGTAACAAGCGGGCACTCAAAGACTCCCGCCGCCCGCGGATAACATACGATCATGGACGCACACATCCAACCGCCAGCTTCTCTACCACCGCTCGGAAAAAACATCTCGCGATTTATCGTCTGTTGCATTATATGTAAATATAATTTAATAAAACACTAACTAGATTCCACATTGAGTCTCACTGGCTATGAATTTACACGGGTTTAAAAAAAATATAAAAGCGTTTGAATTGTGTAATATTTACGTTGCAACCGAGTTCTCGAATGAAAATAAAAAAATTTGCGTCTCTGGTTTACTATACACAAATAATATTAGTCATTATAATGGTTTTACCCACATATTGCTAGTTAACGCTTAACTCGAAAGTTCGCATGCATCAGATACGAACAAAATGTACGCCGTGGAGCTTTTTGTGTGCAGACGTCCCATTTTTACGTAAGCCCGAATCCAAAGTGCTTTTTATGAATTTTTACTCGGAAATGCTAATTTTCCAGAGGCCGACAGGTGAGGACGCCTCGTTAACCGGAAGGCGACGGGGAGCTGTTTAAATCAACGATTGTTTTCCAACCACATCCGGTCGGAAGCGGTTCTGCTTTCGGACCATTATCTGCGTATAATTATAACCGGGAAACCGATTAAAGGTCAATCTTTTACACGGCGAGGTCGTTCTGCGTTTAATTATCGTTCATTTTCAATTTCAGCAAAACTGCTTACCAGAACAAATGCTTTCCAGTACCTTTTTTTATAACGTATGCAGTTAGCCAAACCTGGAATTAACCATTAACACATTAACCTAAACTTTTTACAATATGATTTGACTTAATTTTACAAATTTAGAAAATGAGCGATTAATATATAGTTGTAGAAGATATACCTCTAAATATTTTTATGAGCAACATTTATATATATAATAACTAAATATTTTTGATGTCTCTCGAATCAATCAAACGAATTATATCTAGAGTTTTGATATTTTTATACTACAAAAGAATCATGTGAAAACTGTTTGATTAACGGCCAATGAAAGCAATTTAGCTCTTTGTATATTTAATCGAGGCTAGCTAAGAATATAAATTTGACTTTGGCATAACTTCGAGAAAAATATGCTGTGCAAATTCCATACCTCCTGAAGAGATAAATCTCGATTAAAAATTATTTATAATTCACTGCTTAAATTTTTTCAAAAAAATGCGTAATAAACAAATATAGCAATATTGTTACATTTATTATACACGATTTTGATTTTTTTCTACCATCATTAAATTTAACCTTTTTTACTTAGACAACTCATTTATTAAGATACACTTAAATATAATATATGGAACATATCGAATTACACTATAAAATATTTAAAATAATGATTGATTGAAATTTTCGTCATCCCTCGATTCATAAATAATGTTGTTAGATCTTCTGTCATGTGAAACAGAGATCGACTAGATCTTTCGTCGTGGACATATAGTCGTTGGAGCAAAAGTCAAAAGTCCATGGAGCGTTAATAAATACAACAAAATACTATTGATAATACTATAAAACCAATATAATTTTTTATAAAATTAAATTTTAGAACCTAAAAGAACCAGCACCAGGGATTTTTAATAAAGCAAGTGCTGAAAATGATTGAGTTAAAATATATTTATAAAAATGATCATAAACTTTTAGGTGAAAATTAATGATACCGCGTATCTTCATAGATTAATTTTTGATATATTATTTTTTTAAAACACTTTTTATATTTATTAAAAAAAATATTCGGCGAATATTAAATAAAGTTATCTCATTCAGCATTTTACTTAAATATTTTCAATGTCCTCACTAAACATCATAAATCAAATTTCGCTCAAGAAAAAAATGTAAGTGCTCGCTGGAGAGCTTTTGTCATATCCACAAGCCCTATGACATTTCGCTATCTAACCATCCTAACTTTTGTCCTTGAGTAATCACGTATATACGTGATTAGAAATTGAATGACCGGGACCACTAACTCACAACTTGCCTTTATAAAAACAAACTATATTATTTATATACAATATATGAATAAATATATTCTTTCATTGAGTACACATATACATACATATAAAACATACAAAAGCCCTTGTTATTATCATAAATACAAAACAAACAAAATCCGAGTGCCGGACTTGACCGAAAGCTCTTCCCCGTAACTGCAATATAATTCGAGATTAGCCATAATTTATTCCGGCCCATTTGTATTACACAAGAACGATAAATCTAGCTGCCATTTTGACCGCAGCAAAATATTCAACGAATGCCAAATTGGGGATTTTAATTTGAAATAAGCAGAAATGTCAAGCGACTGCCATCGATCAAGTGCTGGCGTTACGAGAAAAGTTAGTGGGGAAAAATATAGTTGGCAAGAGCACATAATTCCGAGGGTCTCTAGGATCTCGGTTCCCTCTAACTTAATTAATTCCCCGAGATGCCCCTGACAAATGGACCACGGTGACCAAGATAAGCTAAACGACGCTTAACTAGCGGCTAACCGAATTGCCCGCCATCAATTATACGCTTTTTAAATTAACACTGATAAAATATATGTATGTATATAATATATACATATATAGATCTATAATATTATACCCGTAGTTAGCATAAAGAGGTACATGTTTAAATTATATAATCGCTGTGATTAAGAGAGACTGAGAAGATTACAATAAAAGTCAAAATTAATAATTCTACGCCAGAATCTGTTAAAGAATAATTAATTATCATTATTATGATTACCTAAGCTTTCAAATTATTTAAAAATAAAATTATAAAAAGTATAATAAACTAAATTTGAACACATTTTCTACAAAACATCAGTGAAACGTGTGTTGGAAAATACGTTATATATAAAATATAAAACATATCGCGTGTAAGCCATTTAATTTTTACAAGGATATCATCATTTAGTGTATTTCAATTAAGGTAAATATTGTTTTTAACGCAAATATAGTTGTATTAAATCTGGATTTTAGAAAGTAACAAATAAGGAGGTACAATTTCAGATAATAGAGTAATAAATAATTATTCTTCTTTCAATACTATTTCATTTCTCTCAATGCCAACAAACTATTCTATATACATATTGTTATTCAGATTTTCAGTTTTCATTTATGTAAGATACATCCAGCTTTGAAATATTTTGCTGATACTCTTTTAGGACTAAATCCCAAATTCTGAGATGCAAATGTATGTCTTATATCAATGTAAATCAAACACATTATTAAATTCATAACTTATGCGATAATAAAACGTCGTCTACTAACGTTCAAAGCAAACTTTATTTAAGAATACTTAGCAATATGTAAAGTAAGCCAAAAGCATACGTCTTTCTAATTTTATCGGCAAGTAATGACTTTAATAGCCCCTTTTTTGTTTCTCGTAAATCCAGATTCAACACCTTGAAATTTGTTTTGTCAAGCTATCTCAAAAACAATGTATACCATATTAAACTGAAGCACAATATCATTACAGAAATTGCGAAAATTCCACGCGAAATGTGTTTACGCGTTTTCTGAAATTCATCGGTTTAATTAAACGATTACACTGTACAATAATTTTCTAACATAGATAAAATAGCACTGTTTATATGTAAAATTATATGCTGATTTTAGTTGTATTTTATGGAGGAAAACTTTCATGTTTTCAACATTTGCTGTGACAAAATCCTAATAATTTATATTTTGTGATTTATTACAATAAATTAAGTTCTTTTATATGTATGTATATATGAATATATATTTAGCTGAGTTTTTCTCTAGATAACAAAAAAACAGTAAACTTTAAGTATATAAATATATTCAAAAAAATATACTATCAACTCATATTTTTGGTAGAAATATATAGTTTATTGTTGGCATTTTATCTTGACTACTAGAGAAGTAGATTTAATAATATTTTTACTACCTGTTTTTCTACAAAATATTTGACATTCGAGCTAATCTTCAAATGCATTCAAAATGTATTTCACATCATTATTGATCAATTATTAAAATTTAATTTAGGAATTTATTTGAGTGCTTTATCGCAAGCGACGAAAAATGTAAAAACTGTATATTTCAGATATTTTCTTCTATTAATACCTAATTGAAAATAAATCCGAAATCATCGCGAAAGTTTACGTTAAAAATAAATAATAAAAAAATTTGATTAAATTAGGGTGCGCTAAAAAAATAATAAACTATTATTTTTTGGCAAATTTTTAAAAAGCGCAAAAAAATCAGGATGGTAATGGGACGTAGCATAACGTATATGTGTTTATGTTCACGCACAAATTGTCAAAAACAAGACTGAAATTTATTAGCATATGAAAAACACACTGACATATCGGAATGAAATTAAAACTTAGGGTCATAAATATGAATGGTGAATGAGCCAAAGGCATTGTGCGAATAAAAACGACTCGTAAAAGAAAAATGCTTGATTTATGGGAAACACTCGCGTGGAAATATATCAACGGAGCTGAATTCCGGAAAAGCGAAATCTGCGAAAGCGGTAGACAAAATTACTTTCGCTAATACTTTACCCCGGTGTTGTACGCAATCGTGTACAGTGATATTGAACCAAAAAAAACATGGGTTCAAATATATCTGCATAGATTCGAACGTCAAGATTGTAATTTGATGATAGTACTTGGCAGGGTATCGTAAGGATGAGATCTGATTTAAGTGTTTATCATGAGAGTATCTCACCCAACGTAAGAGGGAAATGTTTTAAAGTCACCGTCGACAGCTTGGCCTTATTCCAAAACCTCCAGATATACGCTAAGGGAAGAATATTATCTACGATATCGATACGTACACAAATATCAGATTGCGTTTTTATTTTTATTCCCCGAGACGGTTTGTGGAAATAACTGATTTGCGTACAAGGGATAAAAAAAATTCGAACGGGAAACGGTCGGTATAGTCTGTCGTTACATAAGTCCGAATCGGTGGGCGTTTGCCCCCTGCGGGCTCTGCCCTTTGGCGGTTTCGTTAACAAAGGAGGGCCTCTGGACAAAACGGCGTGCAAACACAAGCCACTATTGTCAATAGCCATATTGTACTGTCCCGTGCAAGCAATAATTGACAGCAGTACCACTGGCGAACATGTCCTAGAAACTTTGATCAGAGGACTTACCACACACATATTTATAAGAATTCGTTAAACAACACTTTGAATTATTCATAGACGACAAAAAGCATCCATCTCTGAAATGTTTTGTTTTGGAATCAAAGAGAATAGAGAGCGGCTATAAATTAGGGTTAAACACTATTTATTATGTATACAATACATCCATGCTATATACATTTATATTTACTAACTGTTATGTAACAATATATATATATAATATGAATCAATAAAGATTCGTGATTGTTTAGATATAAAACTAAATAATTAATTTATTACTTATGTGCTTACATAATTAATATCAAGATATTTAGATTTTTTTTATCGAATTCATCAGTATTTTTATTATTTTTAATAAAAATACAAGGCTTGGTAGAGAAGATAGTATAATAAAATACTTTTTAGAATTTCTAAAATATCTTACTATATTTAAAAAAAAATTATACATATTGTAACTGTCCAGATTATATTTTAATAAAAACTATAATAATTGTACTTTTTAAACGAATTATCTTATCCAGGGTATATCAGAGGGAGGGGCAAAAAGGTCAGCTCCCCCGGGTTTAACAATATTAGGAGCATTCACATGGAAAATCAATATATTGTATTACTAATACCGTCTTACGAAAATTTTCTTACACTTAAAAGGAATTATGTTTTATGAAAAAATTGCTGGAAAATATAAAAATTCACCCTCTGAAATTGAGCTTGCATTTTTAGGATTTAATGCACGCATTACAAGTACATATAACGGTAATTTTCCTGGATTACTTGAATTATTAAGTGAACATGACATATTAGCAGTTTCAAGAGTTCGAGCTGCATAAGAAGAAAACGGGAGAATGCAGGTGCATTATCTATCAACGAGAATACAAAACGATTTATTCATATTTGCGGTTCGTTTGTTCCAAACGCGATCATTAAGAAAGTTAAGAAGACTGAAGATTTCCATATTATTGCTGAATCATCACATAAGAAACAAAAAGCCTTAATTATTCGTTACGGCAAGTTTAGCAAATTAGAATTTTCAATTGAAGAACGTTTCATAGACATACAATGTCAATGAATTGCTAGCTGACTTTTACACTTCGTACAGAAATTAAAATTAAATTTTAAAGATCGTCCACTGACATCATCCTTTCGCCAACTTCTCCATCACCGCTTAGAGAAAACATCTCGCCATTAATCGTCTGTCGCAACATATGTGAATATAATGGAATAAAATTCAACTCACTAGATTCAACCCTGAGTCTCACTGACTACTAAGTCATCACCTCCTTTGTTTCTTAAACCATAAATTTCTAAGACATTTACTGAAAAATATATGGAAATGGCGAAACGTATCAGAAATTCTAATTTTAAGCTAAGCACGAAACCGACAGAAATAATTGTAAAAATTATCGACATGGGATTTAAAACATATTACCATAAACAGCGATTCTGCTTTATTTATGTGTATCATGGGGTGAATGATAATTTCATGTTCTAAAAAAAATTAAAAGCTTTCTAAAATTAACATTAATTTTATCAGATGACGCGTATTTTAGACCATTCAAAAATAATAATCGATTTTGATAATAAAAAAATATATTTAATACCATTGATTTTATTGTCTTACCCACATTTTGTTTAATTTTAAGGGGTTTTTGCCAAAATATTAGTTGCCTTGAGCCTCGTATTGTCTCTAGAAGATCCTGGTCTTATCTTTGTGAGAAAAAATGTAGATTGTCACATAATTATAATTAGTTCAAATTATACTATTTTACTGGATATAAACACTAAATTTTTAAATATTAATATATTTATATAATTTCTCTATAAATCTCAATATTTATTAATAATATATTAATGAATAATATTACAATATTATATTACCATTTCGTGAATATATCTTTAATTAGCTCATTCTCCATAATTTGAATTAATTGTTTCATGTTGATGAAACGCTCCTGTCTAAAACCGCGCAATGCTGAAATATACGCCAGCTTTATTTCATTCAATAAATAATGGTACTATATCGCATGTGTATACATGCCATCGTATATGCCTTTGTTAATTTATTTACAATAATAAAACGTACCGCATAAACAAATATACCATTATAGCCACTCTTTTATATGTTTAAAACTATAAAAGAAATATACGAATATGAATCCATAAAATGATACACACAAAATAAGGAATTCCGCCCCCTGTGTCTATAAAACGT
Organism: Plectrocnemia conspersa; assembly: GCF_051122295.1. NCBI lineage: Eukaryota > Metazoa > Arthropoda > Insecta > Trichoptera > Polycentropodidae > Plectrocnemia > Plectrocnemia conspersa. The sequence goes on from NW_028277165.1 coordinate 17,266,703, forward strand.
GAAAATTGTGAAAGTGGATAAAAAAAAAGTGGAAGATCAAGGAGGTCAAATGTGGGGCAACAAAAAAGAGAGATTGTCGTCTTGTAACGAGGACCTTTCTTTGTCTTAAGTCACCTTCACTCGAAAGATGCCGCACATTCACATACCATTACTCTTTTCGAACGATTTATGTATGCAAATACAATATAAAATACACACGCAAAAGAAAGGAGGAAAAACGACAACAACAAAGTAAATTTAGCGTAGACTTTAATAATGCCGTGAATTGATACATAATACTTTCCGTCAAGATATATTATAGAAGCATATATTTTAACGTTGATATAGTGTGTCTAATGTGATTTTACTTTGTGTACACTTATTAGGCGTAAAAATCAATATTTTTATTGTAATGCTTCTTCAGTGCGCCTCACGGTAAAATTACGTGTCGTGAATTTTAACGAAAAGTTATCTCTGAAGCGAATATGCTAAGTGCTTTTAAAATTAATGTGTTGCTTGTTAATATATAAATAACACTTAAGAGTAAAATTAAACAGTATAGAAGAATAGATGGCAACAATGCCGTTTCCATTAGAATTTGCATGAGATGGTAGAGTATAGAAATTCTAAGCCACTGTTAAAATGTACCATGTTGATTTTTTTACTAGTAAAAAGCTATAGAGTAAGATTTATATATGTATTATTATTCATATTAAAGTGAATAATTATCAAGGCGTTTTGATAAGCCCGCTTTTGTTATGACAAGATATATTAGACATTTCGAATTATTCTTCGTCGATGGCAGCATTTTACGATAACTAAGAAACTGTCTCATGGGACAAAAGTTGGTGGAAGGGAAAAACTTCGAAGCGAATTTGCCTCATTGTGAATCAGGCTGAATCGATTGTAAAGCTATCTACATTGCTTTATTTAAAATATCCGGTTTCTAATTTAGATTATAAAGTTAGTGTTTTATTTTAAACAGATGCAAAACTAAATGAAAGGGTCCAAAATTGATTCAAATACATATCTCATACAAGCAATAAAACGACTAAATATTTTAAATTAAGAATCGCGCATATAAAAAAAAGTTGCTTCATATAAAACATAAGGAACAACGTTTTACTAATTAAAAGTTACTCAGACTGATGATGAATAATAACCATATATATATAAAAGTCTAGTGGTGTATTAATTTAAATAATAAGAGCGTTCGAGATATACATTTTAGGATTCCGAGTATTTTTACAATGGTGCTACAATTGAAAATCACATTTGTAATTTCGTTTCATTCTGTATATAAACAGTTGGTGAAATGTTTTCTTATGATATGCAAATATACAATGGTATAATTTTAGACTTATAATATAAGTTTAATTTAACGTTTTTAATCTGATATTTTAATGATCCGAAAAAACCGAAATCAAATACAAATCCTGCGTTGTTTTAAATTTTTTTTCACTTTGAATATCTCTTAATTAAAATTATACGCAACACTGTATTGGATTAAGCTCACCTGTTTTGATACTCTTAATTGGATTTTCTTTGAAAAATTAAATTTTAAGTATTGTGAGTCTACCGTTGAATGTTTATTTTGCAACATCCACTCGCTGAAATTCGTTTTTATTTTTTTGTTTATGTTTTCACATTCAATAAACAGCCGGTTAGCAAGTTAGCGTGTTTTCTGGCAGTGGCGTTCAATTTGCATATTTACTATATCCTAAAGCGAGGACGAAACTTTGAAACACCATATTGAGCAACAGATTTGTGGTTTTCTCGATTAGCCCACTTTTGGGTAAATAGCTGCCGTATTTGCTTCCACACACATCGAGATTGCTTTTTGCGGGTGTGCAAATGAATTTCCTACAAAATTGATCTCAAAATGAAATTTTCAAGTTGATCGTGTACAAAGATAACCAATTCCTCTCTAACGCACCCGTCCATTAATTCCTAGTGGAATAACTATAAAAGGGATTCGAACAAAGGTTCTCTATTTTTGAGGGCGATGCTATAATTTACTCGTCTGTTACTTGCGGCAGAGCTACTTGCTGGGAAAAGGAAAGTTAAAAGATGTTCAACCGGTAATAAATCGAAAAAAAATAGTCATAGTAGAAATTTTAAGTGTATTGCTAAGACTGATCAATATAAAACAAATTTAATTTCATATTATAATAATATTATTTAAATTAATTGATAAGCATAAATTTTCTAATGTCATAATTTATAGACATTGTTCATTTTCAGAAAACATATAAATTTTATTAATATATTTTTTTGTGCCCCTAAAGTTGTCCTGTTTATTATTAGAATTTTTTCTAATTACTTATTATTTTATAAACGTAATACCTGCACTACACTCTCTGAAAGTTGTCCGAACCGAAGTTACAAATGAAGTCGGCCTAGACCTACGACTTCTAGTAAGCGACCACACTTCCGCAAATTACATATGCCATCCGGACGGCGGCTTCTGTCACGTACAGCTGGCATATTTGCGTGCGATCGAAAAATGTGCCAAATAATCGCAATTTTAAATTGTCATTTTATTAAAATTACGCTACTGATAATTATAAAAGTTTGTGTGGGCACTCACCAATACAATATAAGGGAAAACTTTTCGGTCGTAAATATTCATTTTACGCAAAATTTTTGTCGGCTTTTACAAAATGTCATAAGGCATAAAAATGATACTTCAGAATACGAACACCACATTTGTAACTATCCTAGAATTTGTCGCCATCGATTCTAAATAAGAATTCGTTATGGTGTGACATTTATATAAAACGATTTAGTAAAATACATAAGAATATTCGAAACGATTTTTTTTAACAAAATCAAGTACTATTAATTATTTTTTAATTATTTAATTTTATATGAAAAAAAATAAAATAACGATATCTGTTAGAAGAATATACTATCAAAAATATAATTAATCCCTTTTGGTGCCCTAAACTATTCAAACATGTCAGTAAGAGTCTGTTGAAGTCCCCGATATGCATGTGGTATTTTAAATTTACCACGTGACCACGATGCAGCGCTCGACATGCGTGTTGACCATAGGACGCCTACGCGCATACTGAAATTGAACCGAGTTACTCGTTCTATTTTAGTCTGCGAAAAACCATATCATTATCTCTCTCATTCTGGTCACTTAACACGCGAGAGAGCGAAAGTATCTCACCGCTCGCGCTCGAAAGATCAGCTCCGACTTTGGTCCATTTGCCGACAATGTTCGGAAGCGCTCGAAGCTGGACAAGTCGACTGAATTACCCTCACTTTACTTGAGAGATTTTAGAGCGGGTAGAACCGAACTCAACCGAAGTAACCCACTATATTCTTAGTCCTTGGCCAACCTTGGCTAACTTCCAGAGAGTGTAGTCCAGGCATTAAATTTTACACTGAAGGCAATTGTTCGAGAACCAGTGCATTAAATTATTTATATAACAATATGTACATAATTTAACATGTAAGTCAATACAGATAACTAGAATCTCGCGGCCAGTGAAAACATATAGGGAAAGTCTAATACAAATACTATATCTATTGCAGATGGTCTCGTATCGAATCTAGCGGAAAATTTCAATGCAATGTAATAACCTCCTATTAGATTTTGATCAAACTTTCCGTCTTATATATACATGTATATCTGCTTACAAACTTTGTCGAGATATTTACAAAACGAAAAGTTTGTCAAATGTTTTACAATAAATTACCTTTCTTGTCACACACAGAATGTACCTGATTTTAAGGTCAGTGTCGAAAGGAGTTTATTTAATTTATTGAACTAAAACAGATAAAAGTATCTAAAGTTACATAATATTACTCTAAATTAAAAATATATTTAATATAAATTAATAAATTAAACTCATACTAATAATTATATTCTAGATATTTTATTTATTAAGTCCATGTTATCATGTTTTCAATAGGCTGCTAAAAATCATGTTATCTTCGTTCAATGTATTTTATCTGAACAGAATAAACAATGTTTTCTTTATATAAGAAAGGTCTTACATATTTTTTTTCGAACAACGTTTATGTTCATTTTAAGGTTTTTTCTAGAAACTATACAAAAATATAATTTTAGATCAAGGCGTGCGCTAACAAATCAATACGCAAATAATGGCTCTACACGTACGTATCTACTTTGGACCAAATTTCCTATCATATTTGTATAAAAGCGTTCTTGTGCCGACTTTAGAAAAAATTGAATCGTGTTTCGCGTTCCAAAGCGGCTTTTAACACTTTTTTCCGAATGTAGTTCGAGACACGATCCCGAATTTAGTGATGCTCAGATATTGGCTTTCTGTTTGGCTTGGTTCACCGGCCAATTTAGACTGATCGCGCAAAAGGTTGAGAGGCGCTGTAAAATCGTCGATAAATTGGATAAACATCGCTTGTTGTTTTAATAATTTAAATTGAACAAGACTTCCGTCCACTAATTCAAGACAAGGAATTTCTTTGCGTTATTACAAAGCTGATATAGACGAGGCACTTGACCGGCTCGAAGAATTTCATTTAATCACTAACATACCTTGAAGTATACGTATAACAAATAAAATATGAATTACGAATAATGCTACAAAAATAAAGAGTAAAATATCTATTTTTTAGTCTGATTTTTTACTTCAATAACAATCCTTATTTCAACTGTTAAAATCCATAATAAAAATCATATGTATTGTAAGTTTAGATGAACTTGGGAGTTAAATATATAGTGTTTCATGATTTTTAAATTAACTACCTTTTAGCATTACTCGAATCAAAGGTTCCTGGGATATATTTCTAAATGCTATATCAGACTATAAGCTAGCAATAATTGCGTTTGATCAAAAACAAACCCACTTCTACTTCAATTTGTAATGCAATACAATGCCATGTACCTTGTTTCAATAAAATCATATTCATTAAACATACATTTATTAAAAAAAATATGGTAATAAATAAAAACAAATATTAAAAAAATAACAGAAATATTTAAATTCATAATTTTTATATAATATTATTTAAAGATCACCTTTATTCAATTAGGAATATTCATTATTTAAATTTATACGAAATTTTACAAAACGGGTTGCGAATTGTTCAATTATACTGATAAATTCAAAGTCGTTTTTGTGTCTTCTTAAGGAATTTAAACTAATTAATAAATTGTTGAAAAGTATTACCAAAACCATATATATAAATTATATTAGAAACATATTTATAACTTTGGATTTAGAAGGAATATTTTAGGTTGAGACAAGACATAATATTATTTAATATAATATAATACGCATATACAAAATGAAACCCACAAAACGCGCTTTACGGCTCAATCAAACGATTCATCATTCAATTTTGATTATGTGCCATAATGCGAATACAGCACATCACAGAATACTTAAACGTACACAAAATATATAACATTACGTGTCGAAATGTGATATAAAACGACCGTAGCTCAATGTATTGAGTAATCAATATACCTAAGACAAATACGAATAACATTAACTCGACTTTTCTTATAGTGAGACTAATGAAAAAATGACGCCCAAGTTTTTGCTCATTATCGCGTCTCTAATTATGTTATCACAAATAATTCCAAGCAATTTTTGTAGCAATATTTATTAGTTGGACGAATATTTTTTTAATAAAAATACGTAAAAGAGAAGCTATTCTTGCTTTTTTTACATTTATCATTGATAAAATACATAAATGTAATTTTATTAATATTGAATACCCAAAAAATACGTTTACAACATATTTGTTTGGTTTAATCTCTAGAACTTTTTAAATGTTTATTGAGCTCTATACGATTCAATTAAATCTGTTTTGCAATTATAGTGACTCTCAACAACTTTGTTCAGTTTTTGGCAACAATATACCTTCCCGTCCCACAATTGCTCGTTTAGTAGCCGATTTCTAATAATAAAAATAATCAAAAAGTGTAGGGAAAAAACCGACAACGGCCACAAGGCGTTTTGATTTTTGATAATTTTTTAGTCGCCTTTGCGATATATTCTAAAAAATACATGCATATGTATCTATGATAATGCGAAAAGTATTCGGAAAGCAAAGCCATTATTTTATTTTACTCGGTTGACAAAACTGCTGATTATGACAACATATTAATGTTTATAGCAATGACGATATAAACTTTTTTTAAAGCAGAAAAAAGCCATTATTTATCACTGAAAATATATTTAAAAAAATAAAGTTACTTAAATATTTAACTTTCTGAAAATACGCGCGCGATGGATAGCAAAAAAAAAAATAGGCACAAGAGGTTGGACTCAAAAAATCTATAGTGACTATACAAAAATGCGGTATTTTGAAGTCAAACGAAAATTTCAAATATTTAGAAATATTACTAGAACATTTTATCGCAACTATTTTTAATAATTCTAACGATTTTTATGTAAAAAAATTATAATGAGCGATTAATTACATTATATAATTTAATCAGTTATATTAGTAACAAAATAGTGATATAAAATTTAGGCAAAAGTTCTTATTATTTATTATGTATGTATATTCTAAGATGACAAAGTATTCTGTACAAAAAATTAGATCATCGTATTAGTTTTAAAACATGTGGCTTTAGTAAAATATAACACCATCGTAGACACAGTTCTTTGAAATATATTTAAACTTAAAACTTTCACAGACAAACTATTATCTATATAAGTATATATTAACAGGAGTAATGTCGGAAAGGAATATTGAATGAATATGTATATTTTAAAGACATGTCAGTATAATTATATTTATTAATTGCTATAAATCGTAGTTTTCTACAGTAGTTAATAACTATCAAAATGGTTAAACTTTTAATAATGTATATAAAATACATTATTCATAATCTTTAAAAGCATTTTATTGTTGAAATAATAGCATATTTAAGAGCAAAAATATTATTATTTTTTGCAGCTAACTGCCAATAAACATATGTATGTAATATATCAATGCTAATAAATGTAAATTGTATAAATAATAACTAGACAAATTAAAACGTGATTGCTTTAATTTATATTTAAAATAAAAATATAGTTAGATGTTCTAGATTTATAGTTCTCAAACAAAACAGTTTCTTATATATATACGTTAAACTCATTTACACTAAAAGTCATTGATATGGTTTTACGACTGTATTTTAAATAATGTAAACTATTTTAAAATCTAAGATCTTTTATATCATTAAAGGAACATTTATAAACTACAACTTTGGCGTCTTTAATTCATTTTATTCACATTTATAAATTTTGTAAGACATTCTTAATTATTAATACGAAGGAAATCGTGTTACTTCTCCTTTGCTTATTTTACAAAATTTATTTGCATTTTAAGTACTCTTCAAAGAACTTGTCATATAAAATACTAGTTAAAACTTCACTAACAATCTAAACTTCGTAAATTTTAAATATATTAAAACTATTTATTTAAGTAAACTGATTTTAATATTACTAATAAAAATATATTAATTTGAGCTACGGTCGTAGTATTTATATCAGTTTTTTTTGTATAAACTCACGAATCCTCCTTAACCGTCACACTTATGTTAATCCAGATTAACAGTCAACAACAAGATTAACGATCCGTATTCACTATATACATCACACGAACGTCTGAGAACGGCATGATATTTATTTATGCAGAATTTATCGAGCTTGCAAAATCATCAATCACGAATCGTGAGCGACCGGGTCACGACGTCACCATACGTGTTATTGTTTAGCACGTGACATGCACTTGACAGTTGTGACATGTTACGGGTTCAGCGCGGAGCTTTAGAAAAAGCTCGGCGGCTACGACGCGACGCCCGCGTCATGCCAAGATCTACGACACTACTGACTGTGGACCTTCTACGCGGACCGTAGCCGTCCGGGCGCCGGCGCCAAGCGTCGTAGCCAACACGGACCACTTTTGAATTAATATCAGATTTAACGCAAAAATGGGCGTGCTTGTGTGTGCATGCATATTTTAAACACAAATTGTGTACTTCTAAAATTTTATAAGAATACCACCAATAAAAACCTCCCCAAAATTATTATTATTTTATTTTATTAATTTATTTAGCTTAATAGCTAATCTTTACATCTAACAAATTTAGTAAACATATATAAAATATATAAAAAATACATAACAGAAAGAAAAAATATACAATAATAAAGACTTAATATTATAATATTTTATTTCTATATGTACGAAGGTGTTTTTTTATTCCATTTATAAAACCCGTTATATTTTTGCTGTTTCGGATTTCTCTTGGAAGACTATTATATAAATTAAAACCTCCGTACATAATTCCCCTAGCCGTACTCGTTTTCTTATACTTAATTATCTTTAAATTTTCTCTATTTCTAGTATTATATTTATGTACATCTTTATTTCTTATTAAATACTTATTAAAATAGTGTGGTAACATATTATTTTCTAACTTATATATAAATACTAAAACATTCATACTCAATATTTCTTGAACATTCAACCATTCTAATCTATCAATCATACTTTTACAATTAGTTAATCTATTTTTATTTAAGATTACTCTCATTGCCCTATTTTGTAATTTTTGCAACATTTGTTTATCTAATTTATTCAACATATTTAATAGTGTTGCACAATAATTAAAATGGGGCAATATTATACTATTGTAAATTAATTTTTTTGTATTTATACTTAATATATTTCTTAATCTAGATAATAAACCTATTTTTCTACTAATTTTTTTTAATATGTAATTACAATGTTCTTTAAAGTTTAATTTTGTATCAACAATTACTCCTAAATATTTTATATTATCCACTATTTCTATATTAGAGTTATTTATTACTATTTTGGTACTATCTTCTAACACATTTTTATAATTAATAAACATACATTTAGTTTTATTCTCATTTAATTTAAGTACATTATTCTTTAACCATATCTCTAACACACCTAATTCATCATTCAAATTACTCACAACTTCTTCAATGTTATCACCCATGCAATAGATCAATGTGTCATCCGCAAATAGATGAACTTTACATTTTCTTACGTTATTAACTATATCATTCATATATAAAACAAACAACAATGGTCCCAATTTAGACCCTTGTGGTACTCCATAATACACTAACCTCTCTTCAGAACATACATTATTTATCTTAACTTTTTGTTTTCTTTTATATAAGTAATTATTAAACCATCTCAAAACTATATCACTTATACCTATACTCTCCAATTTCTTCAACATTATTTCTCTGTCTATTGTTTCGAAGGCTCTCTTGAAATCCAAGAAAACTGCTCCAATGATTTTGTTTGTATCCTTAGCCAACAGCCAATCATTTATCACTACTTGTAATGCAGTTTCAGTGGAATGCTTTTCTCTGAATCCCGATTGTTGTTCACATATTATGTTTTGAGAAGTAATAAATTCCTTTAATTGTTTGATTACTACTTCTTCTATTATTTTTTCTATACACGGTAGCATGTTGATTGGTCTCATTTCTTCAACTTTTTTACTATTTTTTATTTTAGGTATAGGTACAATAGTAGCAATCTTTAAATTTTCAGGCATTTCTCCTAAGGAGAGTGCTTTATTTATTAAATAATTTAATTTAGTTCCTATTATTTCCCATGTTTCTTTAATTATATTTATATCTAGTTCATCAGTACTAGTTCCTTTTTTAAATTTACATATTATGTTATGAATTTCATCTAATGATACTGATTTAAATTTACTAAATTTTACAATTAATGTTTTATTATTATATTGTACTAAATTACTAATCCTTGGTATTGAATTTACAATTTCTTCTATGCTCTCAATGTAATATGTATTCATCTTTTCTGCCATTATATAAGGATCTTGATATATATTTCCATTAATTTCCATTTTTATTATGTCGTTTTTCTGAGTTGGATTAATTAATTGTTTTATTGATTTCCACATCTTATTTGGATCATTTTGTATTTCATCTATCAATTTTTCATACCATTTCTTTTTAGCCATTCTTAATACTTTGACTGCCATATTTCTACATTGTGTGTATGTTTTCCATTTTTCATTAAAGACTTTATATTCTATTTGTTCTGTTTTTAATATTTGAAAAATTTTGTATGACTCATCTCTTTTCTTTATAGCATTTTTAACATCATCATTAAACCACGGTTTTGGGTTGTAACGATATTCCTTTTTAAAATTATATTGACTTTTTGTTTTACAATCTACTATATTCTTATAAATTTTGTTCCATATCCTATTAACATCCATATTATCTACATTCCAGTCACATTTTTGTAATTCTAATCTTAATTTATTAAAATTAATTTTTTTAATTATATCAATTTTTTTTGTTTTTTTAAACTTAAGTTCATTATGTTTTTCTATATAAATATATACAATTGAATGGTCAGTTATTCTTGGAGTTGATTTTACTTCACAATAAATTTTTTTGTTGTTGGTAAATACTAAATCTATTAATGTGCTCGATCTATTATTAGTCCTTGTATTTTCTTTGACACATTGTCTTAAACCAAATATATTTGATATTTTTTCTAATTTTGCTGTGTAAAAATCTTCACATTTGTTCCAATTAAAATTCCAATCTCCAATTAAAACAGTATCCAAAATTTGATCAAAACTCCATTCTGCAATATTATTTATAAATTCTATGAATATATTCGGATTACTATTTGGAGATCTGTATGCTATACATAATATTATGGGAATTTTTTCAATAAAAATCTTAACTGTGATAGACCAGTATGTCTTATCTTGATTATTTTTAAATATAGTATTGAATTTTATATCATTTCTAATATACAGTATAACACCTCCTGTATGTCTGGAATTAGAATCACATCTAATTATATTATAATTGCCAATATTTAGTTCAAATTCTTCAATGTCATTTGTGATATGGGTTTCAGTTAACCCTAAAAATATTGGATATTCCTTTTCAGTAATTAATTCTATTTCCTCTTTATGTTTTAAATAACCTTGTGCATTGATTAATATCCCAGTTACTGATTCTTGTTTCCCATATGAACTTGATTTTTTTAATTGCTATACTATATTATATTGTATTTTATTATAGTAATTTTGCTCGTATCTTTTATAAATTGAACAATTTCTATCCATGGAGTTGTGTTCCACATTCAAATTAAGATTTAGTAATTTATTTGCTCTACAGCAATTCACACAGTTTTCTTTTTTGTTGCATTGATTTATTAAATGTTCTTCCGAACCACATTTTATACAATTTTTTTTATTTTTACATTCACTGGCTTTGTGATTATAACCATAACAGTTATAACAACGGTATATGAATATGTCTTCATATACTTTACACCTATCCCATTCAATATTTAATTTGCCTACATCCATTATATTTTTAAATGTCGTAACATCTACTTCAATAATAGCATCATACTTATTAAATTTGTTTTTTTTAATATGTTTTACTTCTAAATAACATTTGTTTTCTTCTACACATGTGTTTTGTTTCATTATACACTTTTTTAGTTGATCATATTTTAATTCTTCAGAAATTCCAATTATTTTTATTTTTGGTTTCTTTAAATTTCCTACTTTTATATTATATTTATCTCCTAGTTTTTTTACTGCATCTGTCGTAATTTTCGATGCATCTTCTTTACTATCACATGTAATTATTATACCTCCTTTGCTTATTGGTCTTATATTTTGTATTCCAACTTCTAATTCTGTTGGTTTAATTAAATTTTTGCAATCCTTTTTTGTCTGCTCTATATTTTGCAAATTTTTAGGTATAATTATCGCAATATCTTTTCCTTTTTTTACGACTTCCGAATAATGTTTCTCTTGCATTTTATTTTTAATAATATTGTTATTTAAATTTAGTTTATCCTTTATATTATAAACATCTTTTCTAACTTCATTTAATAACTCAATTATTGAGTTATTATTTTCATTTTTATTATTTTCATCGTTCCTATTAGTTTTTAATACATCTAATAAATGTTTATACATTATATCAAATGTATTAGTTATAATGGTTTTTTTTTCTTTTGATAATATATTACCATTTGATAATAATACATTTAATTTTGTTTTTAATTCATTAATTTCCTTTATTCTATTTTCTGGCGTAATTACGCCCGCTATAGTCACGCCGCTATCGGCCATTTTTTTTTTATGTAACAATACTAATTATTTCTATCTTATACTATTTATATATTATATTAATCAATCTATTTATACTATTTATTAAATTGTGCTACATACGCGTAAATATCTGCCGGTTTTCACCTCCAAAGGGGTTGGTTACCACAATCTTGGCTAATTGCACGGCAGACACATGCACATACGATGAACACAAACAACGATGAACACAAACAACTAAAATGAACAATATTTTTGTCACAAAGATCTTAAAACTCGATTTAAATGTAAAAATACTAAATTATCATAAACTTTTTAACCCTAAAAATAATCAAAAGCTAGTTATTAAAAAAAGGAACAAAAAAAATGAGACTGT